>NC_140666.1:89812301-90440377 GCF_054131305.1 Coturnix japonica | reverse complement strand
TCCCATCCCCACCCCATCCCACCCCATCCCACCCTATAATATCCCATATCCCATCCCCATCCCACCCCATATCCCACCCCATATCCCACCCCATATACCCCATATACCCCATATACCCCATATCCCATCCATCCCATATCCCATATCCCACCCCATATATCCCATATATCCCATCCACCCCATATCCCATATCCCACATCTCATATCCTATATATCCCATATCCTATATATCCCACATCCCATATCCCATATATCCCATATATCCCATATCCCATATCCCATCCGTCCCATGCTATCCCAACACCCCCCATCCCACCTTATAATATCCCATCCATCCCATATCCCATATCCCACCCCATATCCCATATATCCCATATATCCCTCCCCATATCCCATATCCCATCCACCCCATATCCCATATATCCCATATATCCCATATACCCCATATCTCATCCATCCCATATCCCATATCCCATCCCATATATCCCATATATCCCGTATATCCCATATTCTATATTCCATATATCCCATATCCTATCCATCCCATCCCATAATATCCCATAATATCCCACCCCATATCCCATCCCAATATCCCCCATCCCACCCCATATCCCACCCCATATCCCACCCCATATCCCCATCCCACCCTATAATGTCCCATATCCCACCCCATATCCCACCCCATATCCCATCCCACCCCATATCCCATCCCATCCCATATCCCACCCCATATCCCATCCCACCCCATATCCCACCCCATATCCCACCCCATATCCCATCCCACCCCATATCCCACCCCATTATCCCACCCCATATCCCACCCCACCCCATATCCCATCCCATATCCCACCCCATATCCCATCCCACCCCATATCCCATCCCATCCCATCCCATATCCCACCCCATATCCCACCCCATATCCCATCCCACCCCATATCCCATCCCACCCCATATCCCATCCCATATCCCACCCCATATCCCACCCCATCCCCATCCCACCCTATAATATCCCATATCCCATCCCATATCTGATCCCACCCCCCCATCGTCACTCCTTGGCCCCTCCCACCCCATTTCCCCTATAGTTTCCCCTATATTCCCGTCATTCCCTCCCCGTCCCCATATCACGATGCTGCGCTGCGTTGTGCTCCGTGCTCATCTATGGGGCGCAGCCCGGGGGGACCGACACAGCGACCCCGTAACCAGTGTGAGCTTCAGGGGTGAGCGGGGGGAACGGGGGGACGGGGCTGAGACCCCCTTGGGGTTCATCAATGGGACCCTATGGGGCTCCATCCCATTGCTATGGGGCGCTGTGTGTGCTTTGGGGTGGGGGTTCTGTCACCCCATATATTGGGGACCCCATTAAGATATAGAGACTGAGGACCCCCCGATGTTTGGGGCTGAGACCCCCCTGAGACCCCTAAGGTCCATGAATGGGACCCTATGGGGCTCCATCCCATTGCTATGGGGCGCTGTGTGTCCTATGGGGTGGGGGTTCTGTCACCCCATATATGGGGGACCCCCTTGGGGTTGATCAATGGGACCCTATGGGGCTCCATCCCATAGCTGGGGGCTATGGGGCTCTGTGTGTGCTGTGGGGTGGGGGTTCTGTCACCCCATATATGGGGGACCCCCTTGGGGTTTATCAATGGGACCCTATGGGGCTCCATCCCATTGCTATGGGGCGCTGTGTGTGCTGTGGGGTGGGGGTTCTGTCACCTCCCAATTGGGGACCCCATTAAGATAAGGGGTCTGAGGACCCCCCTGTGTTTGGGGCTGAGACCCTCTTGGGGTTTATCAATGGGACCCTATGGGGCTCCATCCCATTGCTATGGGCTATGGGGTGCTGTGTGTCCTATGGGGTGGGGGTTCTGTCACCCCATATATTGGGGAACCCCCTTAAGATAAGGGGTCTGAGGACCCCCTATGTTTGGGACTGAGACCCCCTTGGGGTTGATCAATGGGACCCTATGGGGCTCCATCCCATTGCTATGGGGTGCTGTGTGTGCTGTGGGGTGGGGGCTCTGTCCCCCCCCATATTGGGGACCCCATTAAGATCTGGAGCCTGAGACCCCCTGAGCTTTATGAATGGGGACCCCTTTATCCATGAATGGGACCCTATGGGATGGGGGCTGAGGACCCCCCACCCCCCCCACCCCATTGCTTTTAGGGCCACTGCGGCCCCCCCGGCAATGGGGGGGTGGGGAGGGGAGGGAAAAGGAACCCGAAGTGAAGGACAGGAAGGGGTGGGGGGGGGGCGGCCCTTCCTGCCGTGTCCCATGGGGGGGGTCAGGATGGCGATGGGGTCAGTGGGGTCAGCGGGGACAGCGGCTGCCGGCCCTATAGGGGGGGATGGGATATGGGGGGGAATGGGATATGGGGTGGGATATAGGGAGGTATGGGAAATGGGGGGGTATGGGATATGGGGGGTATGGGATATGGGGGGGGTATGGGGGGGTGGGAAATGAGGGGGTATGGGATATGGGGGGGTGGGAAATGGGGGGGATAGGATATGGGGGGGTTTGGGATATGGGGTGGGATATAGGGAGGTATGGGATATGGGGGGGGATGGGATATGGGGGGGTTGGGATATGGGGGGGGGGATATGGGGGGGAATAGGATATGGGGGGGTTTGGGATATGTGGGGGATGGGATATGGGGGGGGATATGGGGGGGTTTGGGATATGGGGTGGGATATAGGGAGGTACGGGATATGGGGGGGGTATGGGATATGGGGGTGTATGGGATATAGGGGGGGGGATGGGATATGGGGTGTTGGGATATGGGGTGGGATATAGGGAGGTATGGGATATGGGGGGGGATGGGATATGGGGGGGTTGGGATATGGGGGGTATATGAGGGGGTTGGGAAATGGGGGGGTATGGGATATGGGGGGGGATATGGGGGGGAATGGGATATGAGGGAGTTGGGATATGGGGTGGTATATAGGGAGGTATGGGATATGGGGGGGTATGAGATATGGGGGAGGGATATGGGGGGGATGGGATATTGGGGGGTGGGAAATGGGGGGGATGGGATATGATGGGGTTTGGGATATGTGGGGGATGGGATATGGGGGGGGATATGGGGGGGTTGGGATATGGGGGGGGATATGGGGGATATGGGGTATGGGGGGAGTGGGATATGGCAGGGAATATGGGGGGGGAGATAGGATGGGAGGGGGGGTGGGATATAGGGCGGGATGGTATATGGGGGGAGTGGGATATGGGGGGGGTTGGGATATGGGGTGGGATATAGGGGGGGATGGGATTTGGGGGGGGTGTGGTGCCGGATGGGGCTGTGATGGCTGGAAATCCCAAAATAGGCCAAAGATTGTCGGGAGGAACCTTAAAAAAACCCCAAAACAGGAAAAAGGAAACCTAAATCCCGGCAGTGACAGCACGGCCCCATAGACGGCCATGGGATGGGGATGGGAATGTTGTGCTGTGGGGTCACTGCTATTGTTTGGGGGGGGGATGGGATGGGGGGTGGGGGACCTCTGCCCTATAGCCAGCAATGGGACGGAATGGGGTCAGTGGGGAAACTGAGGCATGGTATATAGGGTCTGTGGGGAAACAGGCCCAGCATATGGGGTCTATGGGGAACTGAGGCACAGCATATGGGATCTGTGGGGTTCTGAGGCACGGTATATAGGATCTATGGGGAAACAGGCCCAGGATATGGGGTCTATGGGGGAACTGAGGCACGGTATATAGGATCTATGGGGAAGCAGGCCCAGCATATGGGGTCTATGGGGAACTGAGGCCCAGCACATGGGGTCAGTGGGGGAACTGAGGTGCAGAGTATGGGATCTATGGGGTACTGAGGCCCAGCATATGGGGTCTATGGGGTGGGAGCTGAGTTTTAGGGCCGTTCCCATGCAGCCCTATGTGTCTTATAGGGGTGAAGAAGAAGACGAAGGTCATTAAGAACAGCATCAACCCTGTATGGAACGAGGTGAGTCCCCATCCCCATAGGGTCGGGCTGACCCTATAAGCGTGTTCCGACCTCTGTAACCCCCTTTCTTTTTATAGGGCTTCGAATGGGATCTGAAGGGCATCCCCTTGGACCTGGGCTCTGAGCTTTGCGTTGTGGTGAAGGACCATGAGACTGTGGGGCGGAATCGGTGAGGATATAGGGTCAATGGGGGGATATAGGGTCAATGGGGGGATATAGGGTCAATGGGGTGGGGTGGGGGGCTGTGATCCTATTAATCCCCCCCATCTTGGCTCTGATTTGCAAAGCACGTTGTGCACCCCCCAGGCTTCGCAAAACAGAGCCAAGTGGGGAGGGTTGTGGTATTTAGGGTCAACACTATGGGATGGTCCCCCCCTTTTTAACCCTATAGGTTTTTGGGGGAAGCCCGGGTCCCATTGCGGGATGTGCTGGCATCAGCCAGCCTGGCGGCCTCGTATGATGTCCCGTTATTGGACAGCAAGAAGCAGAACACTGGGGTGAGGGCGTGTGTGGGGTGGGGACTCAATGGGGTGGGCAATGGGATGGGGACTCAATGCGATGGGGATACAATGGGATGGGGACTCAATGGGGTGGGGACATGGCAATGGGATGGGGGCTCAATGGGATGGGGATACAATGGGATGGGGACTCAGTGGGGTGGGGGACATTGCAATGGGATGGGGGCTCAATGGGATGGGGACATGGCAATGGGATGGGGACTCAATGGGATGGGGACAGAATGGGATGGGGATGAATTGGGGTGGGGACATGGCAATGGGGTGGGGACACAATGGGATGGGGGACATCGCAGTGGGATGAGGGACATGGCAATAGGATGGGGGCTCAATAGAATGGGGACATGGCAGAGGGATGGGGACACAATGGGATGGGGACACAATGGGGTGGGGACACAGTGGGGTGGGGACACAATGGCATGAGGACTCAATAGGAGGGGAGACATGACGTGGGGATGGGGACGCAATGGGATGGGGACACGGCAATGGGGTGGAGACACAATGGGATGGGGACTCAATGGGATGTGGACCTGGCAATGGGATGGAGACTCAATAAGATGGGGGACACGGCAATGGGATGGAGACTCAATGAGATGGAGACAACGGGGACATGGCAATGGGATGGAGACTCAATGGGACGGGGACACAGCAATGGGATGGGGACTCAGTGGGATGGGAACTCAATGGGATGGGGGACATCGCAGTGGGATGAGGGACATGGCAATGGGATGGGGACTCAATGGGATGGAGATGAATTAATGGGGTGGGGACACGATGGTGTGGGGCCGCGGCCCAGGGCTGTGATGTGTGACCCCTCCCCTTCTCCCCAGGCTTCCCTCATCCTTCAAGTCTCCTACATCCCCCCTCCGGGCGCTGCCCCCCTCTTCCCTCCCCCAGCCCCCCCCGAGGCAGCCCCAGCAGCGGCGGCAGAGCCCGACACACTCACTGGTAATGTGGGGGCTCCACGGGGGGACGCGCCCCCCATAGCCCACCCCACAGAGACCCGGGACCCGCAGCAACCTCCCTGCCTCCCCCCCTGCGCAGAAGTGGCCACGGAGGAGGAGGGGGAGGAGCAGGACCCGGCGGGGACGGGGGACGAGGTGGAGCCCCCCACCTCGGGGGTCTCGGAGCCCCCCCAGCTGCCCCACAGAACGCTGCCCCCTCGTGGCCGTGGGGTGAAGCGCAGGAGGAGCGCGGCCAAGAAGCCGCTGTCCAACAAGGCGCAGGACTTCCAGGTGAGCGCTGCCATGGGGGTCCTCACCTGCACGAGACCCCCAGGTGTCCCCCCCCATCCACCCCACATCGGGCCGACCCTTCTGGTCTTTTCCCCCCCCCCAGATCCGTGTTCGGGTGCTGGAGGCGCGGCAGCTGCCCGGCGTCAACATCCGCCCCGTGGTGAAGGTGACGGCGGCAGGACAGACCAAGAGGAGCCGCATCCGCAAAGGGAACAGCCCCCGGTTTGACGAGGTGGGGGGGGTCCGGGGGGGCTGCATGGACACAGCTGAACCCATACGGCCCATGATGTGTGGGGCTGGGGGGGCCGTGTTCCATCACCCCCCCTCCCCACAGACCTTCTTCTTCAACGTCTTTGAGTCTCCGGCTGAACTGTTCGACGTCCCCATCTTCATCACGGTGAGACCCCCCCCATGTCTCCGCCCTATGAGCCCCCCCCGCCATGTCCCCATCCCATCAGCCACCCCCCACCATGTTCCCATCCCAAGTCCCCCCCATCCCAGCTCTGCCCCCCATCTACACTCACTTCCATCCCGCAGGTCCTGGACTCGCGCTCCTTCCGGACGGACGCGGTCATTGGGGAGTTCCGGGTATGGATCCGTCCCCCTCCCCATCCCCATGGGGTGGCCATGGGTGGGTGGTTGGGGGGGGGTCCTGGGGGGCTCCTTTGTGCTTCCATCCCTCTGTGGGCATAGCAGGGTGGGGGGGGGTCAGCTTGATGGCCTGGGGGTCTTCTCCAACCCAAATGATTCCAGGGCTCCATCCTGGAGGTGCTGGGGGGGCTGGTTGGACTCAGTGACCCTGGGGGGGGTTCTTCTCCCACCTGAAGGGCTGGGTGGTTCTGTGGGTGCTGGTGGTGGATCTATGGGACACCTCCCCCCCTTTTCTCCCCTTTTCCCCCCCTTTCCCCCCTTTTCTCCCCTTTTTGCCCCCTTTTCTCCCCCTTTTCTCCCCTTTTTCCCCCCTTTCCTTCCCTTTACTCCCCCCTTCCCCCCCTTTCCTCCCCCTTTCCCCATCTTTACTCCCCCCTTTCCCCCCCTTTTCTCCCTTTCCCCCCCTTTTCTCCCCCTTTTCCCCCTTTTTCTCCCCCTTTCCCCCCCTTTACTGACTTTCTGGTTCCATGGTTCTCTCTCCCTGTCTCCCAGGTGGACGTTGAGAGCATCTACTCAGAGCCAAGTGAGTCCTTCACCCCCTCACCCCCCCTATACCTTCCCATAGGAAAGGCAGAGCTGTTCCTCCACCCCACAACCCTTCCAGGGGGGGCATCCACATGGACTCAGTGTGGGATGGGGGCCATAACAAAGGACAAAGTGTCACCCATTAAACTAGGGATGGTGGAGCTCAGCCCCCCCCTCATAGCCCCCCATATCCCCCCCAGGACACGCCATCCTGCGGCGCTGGCTGCTGCTCTCCGACCCCGAGGATTTTGCAGCGGGGGCAAAGGGGTACCTGAAGGTCAGCCTGGTGGTACTGGGACCTGGGGACGAAGCTCCTGTGAGTATCATCACTGGGGGGGCTCCCAGCTGCCATGTGGGGCGGAGCATTGACCCATGTGGGTCAGAGCATTGAGCCATTGGGCATCACACAGGTGGAGAAGGAGGTGTCTGAGGACAAGGAAGACATCGAGGGGAACCTGCTGCGTCCCACCGGGGTCACCCTGCGGGGGGCTCAGTTCTGCCTGAAGGTCTTTAAGGCTGAAGATTTGCCCCAGAGTGAGTGGGGGGTCTGTGCTGTGCCATCATGGGGGGCTGGTGGTGTCATTCAGCTTCAGTATATGGGGCAGAGCACCCATCCATCACAGCCCCCACCCCATCAGACCTTTATCCCTGCAGTGGATGATGCCGTCATGGACAACGTCCGTCAGATCTTTGGCTTCGAGAGCAACAAGAAGAACCTGGTCGACCCGTTTGTGGAAGTCAGCTTTGCAGGGAAGACGGTCAGTGGGGCAGAGCGTCCCATGGATGTGGGACTCTCCTTGAGTAGAGCTGGAGGTGGGGATGGGAGATGGGAGACCCCATCTCTGCCCCATCCCCACCTCCAGCTCTACTCGAGGATCCTGGAGAAGAACGCCAACCCGCAATGGAACCAGTGCCTGACGCTGCCCGTCATGGTGAGCGTGGTGCCCACCCCTCGTTGCCCCAATGCCCCCCACCCGGCGCCACTCACCCCTCCTCTCTGCCCACAGTTCCCTTCCATGTGCGAGAAGATGAGGGTCCGGGTGATGGACTGGTGAGACATGGGGAGGGGATGGGGCAGGGACCCCATAGAACAGGAGCTGTGGAGGGGATGGGGTTGGGACCCCATAGAACAGGGGGAGCTGTGGAGGGGATGCACCAATGGATCAAGGTGCGCTGAAACGTGGGCTGTGTTCCAGGGACCGTCTCACGCACAACGATGTCGTCGGCACCTCTTACCTCTGCATGTCCAAGATCTCTGCGCCCGGCGGGGAGCTGGAGGGTGAGTGGGTGATGGGATGGGGCTGTGCATGGCCATGGGTGATGGGATGGGGCTGTGCATGGCCATGGGTGGTGGGATGGGGCTGTGCATGGCCATGGGTGATGGGATGGGGCTGTGCATGGCCATGGGTGATGGGATGGGGCTGTGCATGGCCATGGGTGGTGGGATGGGGCTGTGCATGGCCATGGGTGATGGGATGGGGCTGTGCATGGCCATGGGGAGCGTGGTGTGCTCACGGCTGGAGCTCGGCGTTGGCTGGGAAGAGGGAACAGGCAGGGGGGGCTCTGTCTGGCTCCTGGGGCTGGGGGAGAAATGGGGGCATGGGTAGGGGCGTGGTGGTGGCTCTGTTCATCCTACGTGGTGGTGGATCCGTCCGTCCCATGGTGCTGCCTCTATCCATCCCATGGTGGTGATGGATCCATCCCATGGTGGTGATGGATCCATCCCATCATGATGGATCCGTCTGTCCCATGGTGCTGTCTCTGCCCATCCCATGGCGGTGGCTCCATCCATCCCATGGTGTTGGCTCCATCCATCTCACGGTGATGGCTCCATCCATCCCATGATGATGTGTCCATCTCGCATGGTGGTGGCTCTGATTGGTTATCCTACATGGCTGTGTAGGATTCCTGTGCTGTTGGCTCTCATTGATTATCCTACATGGCTGTATAGGATTCCTGTGCTGGTGGTGGCTCCATCTGTTCTCTATGGTGGTGCCCCCATCCGCCCTGCATGGCAGCTCTGTCCATGCCCTGGTAGTGTTCCCACCTGTCCTGCATGCTGGTGGCTCTGTAAGTCCTATGAGGTCTCTCCACCCCCCCTGCATGGTGGTTCCCCACACCCCATAGTGGTGACTCCATCCATCCCCATCCCCCTCCTGTCTCGTGGTCCAGCAGACCGTCATTCCTGCCATGGCCATGGAATCATAGAATCATATAGACTTAGGGATATGATTTAGTGGAGGGTTTTTAGAATTGGGGTACTGGTTAGGCTGCGGTTGGACTTGGTGATCTTCAAGGTCTTTTCCAACCTGTGTAATTCTATGATTCTAAGATTCTATGATTCTATGATTCTATGATTCTCTGCTTTTCCCATCGCCTCCTCCTGTCCCTCAGCCTTCCCTGCTCCTCCTCCTCACCTCTCTCCATCTCTTTATGCTCCAGATGCGTTTCCTGCTCTCGCGAAGCCTCTGAAGGCCTCGGACTGTACGTCCCTTTAGAGCCTCTTGGTCTGGGGGACCTCGGGTAACTTCTTTCCTTTAGGGTGCGTGGTGCCCAGGGAAGGGCTGTGCTCCATCACCCCCCCGCTGCCTTTGGGGTGTCTCCATTGGGCAGCGGTGCTGCTGGTGGTCTCAGGGTGACGATGTGGTGCACACAGAGCAGTCGGGGTCTGTTGTAGTGCCGGCAGCTCAATACACACAGCTCTGGCTCTTCGCTGCTCATCTGCCTGCAGTGTCCATTAAGGAGCATTGCTCATGGCTCACTCTGCCTTATGGCGCAGGGCAGCCCCGTATCTACGCAGCTCCAAACCTGGGGCTGCTCTGCACAGCTCGCAGCGCCTCCCCCTGTTATGGCAGCCGGTGTTAGCAGGGACGTGGCTCTGTGCCCACACATCCCTGACGTCCCCCTCCCCGTGCCCTGCAGTGGACGACGGGCTGGGCTTCCTGCCGACCTTCGGCCCCTGCTACGTCAACCTGTATGGCAGCCCCCGCGAGTTCACCGGCTTCCCCGATCCGTACGAGGCGCTCAACTTAGGAAAGGTGAACTCAGCTTCTTCCCAGCATGGCCCAAAATAAATTAACCTTCCTTCCTTCCTTCCTTCCTGCTGCTGCTGCTGCTGCTAACCCGGCCTGGCTTTGTTAGCAGGAGCCCACGCCGCGCTCTCTGTCCCCGCTGGCTTTAACCAACCTCCTCCCGGCACCGACGTCGCGCTTCTGCTCTGCCCTTGGAAACCAATGGGAGCGGAGGCGGATTGGAAGGATGTGGGGCTGGCTGCTCACCCTGTCCTGCTCTACCCTAAGGGTGAGGGCGTCGCGTACCGCGGCCGCGTGCTGCTGGAGCTGGAGACCAAGCTGGCGGAGCACGGGGAGCTGAAGGTGGAGGACATCAGTGCGGACGACGTCCTGCGGGTGGAGGTAACGGGGCTGCTGTGCTCCGGTGTTGGTGCTGGAAGGGGAATGGTCTCCTGGAGGGCATCTCCCGCTGTGTCTTCATAGAGTCATAGAATCATAGAATTACCCAGGTTGGAAAAGACCTTGAAGATCATCAAGTCCAACCGCAGCATAACCAGAACCCTATACCCATAGTACCCTATACCCATAGTACCCTATACCCATAGTACCCTGTAACCATAGTACCCTATAACTATAGTACTCTATACCCATAGTACACTATAACCATAGTACCCTATACCCATAGTACCCTATACCCATAGTACCCTATAACCGTAGCACCCTATACCCATAGTACCCTATACCCATAGTACCCTGTAACCCTAGTACCCTATACCCATAGTACCCTGTAACCCTAGTACCCTATACCCATAGTACCCTATACCCGTAGTACCCTATACCCATAGTACCCTATACCCATAGTACCCTGTAACCCTAGTACCCTATACCCATAGTACCCTGTAACCCTAGTACCCTATACCCATAGTACCCTATACCCATAGTATCCTATACCCATAGTACCCTGTACCCATAGTACCCTATACCCATAGTACCCTATACCCATAGTACCCTATAACCATAGCACCCTATACCCGTAGTAGCCTAACTCTAAAAACCCTCCACTAAATCATATCCCTGAGCACCACATCCAAACAGCTCTTAAAAACAACCAGGGATGGCGATTCAACCACCTCCCTGTTTAGCCTATTCCAGTACCTAACTACCCTTTCTGTGAAGAAGTTCTTCCTAATATCCAACCTAAACTTGCCCTGGCGCAACTTGAGGCCATAAAATCATCCCAGCCTTTATCCACCCTGCCCTGTGTGAGCGGTGGCATCTCCTCCCCATCCCTGTGCCTCTTGCAGAAGTACCTGCGGCGGAGGAAATACTCCCTCTTTGCTGCCTTCTACTCAGCCACCATGCTGCAGGACGTGGACGATGCCATCCAGTTTGAGGTCAGCATTGGCAACTACGGCAACAAGTTCGACAACACCTGCTTGCCCTTGGCCTCCACCACGCAGTACAGCCGGGCCGTGTTCGATGGTGAGCAGCACTGAGGGTCTGTCTGTGTGGTGGTGGGGGGTGGCTGTGGGGTCTCTGTCCTTGAAGGCCTTCAAAACCCCTCAAAACCCAGCGGGGGGCATTCAAAACCCAACTGGGGGCCTTCAAAACCCCTCAAAACCCAACGGGGGGCATTCAAAACCCAACTGGGGGCCTTCAAAACCCCTCAAAACCCAACGGGGGGCCTTCAAAACCCAACTGGGGGTCTTCATACCCAACTGAAAACAAAACTGGGCTCATCACAACCCAACAGGAGACCTTTGGAACCCAATGGAGACGTTCATATCTCAATTGGATGCCTTCAAAGCCCAACAGGGGGGACTTCCTCAACCCAACTGGGGGCTTTCAAAACCCAACTGGGGGTCTTCATACCAAACTGGAAACAAAACTGGGCTCATCAGAACCCGATGGGGACCTTCATATCTAAACTGGATGTCTTCAAAGCCCAATGGGGGGGCTTCCTCAACCCAACTTGGGGCCTTCAAAACCCAACTGGGGGTCTTCATACCCAACTGGAAACAAAACTGGGCTCATCAGAACCTGACGGGGAGGCCTTTGGAACCCAATGGGGACCTTCAAATCTCAATTGGATATCTTCAAAACCCAACGGGGGGGGGGGGGGGGGCTTCCTCAACCCAACTGGCGGCCTTTAAAACCCAACTGGAGACCTTCAAATCTCAATTGGAGGCCCTCAAAATCCAAGTAGGGGCCTTCAGAACCTAACGGGGGGCCTTCAAAACCCAACTGGAGCACCTCAAAACCCAACTGAAAGTCTTCAAGTCTAACTGGAGGCCTTTGGAAGCCCAGCCAACGTGCAAAGGCACCATCATACTTGGGAAGATGTGACTGGAAAGGAGGGAGGCAGCTGGGAATTAAGCATTCCTGTGGAGCCCCTTGGCCCTAACAACGCTCCTTTCTTCTCATGGGAGAGCTCCTGCCCCAGCCAGGTGGTTCCTGCTGCCATCCTGGCGCCCCGAGCTCACCCAACGCTGTGCCCTCCAGGTTGCCAGTATTACTATCTGCCCTGGGGCAACGTGAAGCCCGTGGTGGTGCTGTCCTCCTACTGGGAAGACATCAGCTACCGAACCGACGCTCAGAACCTCCTGCAGCACGCGGCAGACAGGCTGGTGAGTGCCCCAGTGCATCTCTCTGTGTTGTGCATGGGGGCCGGGGGGAGGGAGCCCATCTCCAGTGGGGTTGGTTGTGCTGTTTGGGGGTGAGCCAGGTGTTATGTTTGAGGTTTGGGGAGGTGGCGATGCCTCCTCCGTGCACCCCCAAAACTGGGCTGCTTCCTCTCCTTCATGGCTTCCATCTGGCACTGGTGGGAAATGGGGGGACCACCCTCATCCTGTGGGGTGACAGCAGGATGCTTTACCCAAGTGTGGAAGCAGCAGGGGAAGCATTGCTTCCTGCCCCTTCAGAGCGATGGCTGTGGGGTTTCTTGCCAGGCTATGGGAGCTCCAAGAGGAGCCCACAGGGCAGAGCTGGGCTCAGTAGGAGCAGCTGGGAGGTTCTGTGCTGGGGAGGTGGGATGTGGCTCTGACCCCCTTGTTGTGCAGGAAGCCAACCTGGAGCGGATCCACGTCGCGCTCAAGGCCAACAGTGCACCAGGGGAGCTGGAGACCCTGGGCAGCCAGCTGCTGGACGACATCATTGCAGACTGCAGGTATTGCTGGCTCTCCTCTATTGCTTCTCAGGGTGATTTGATGCAGGAGTCCTTGTTTGTCTTGGAAAGGAATGACTTCTTGCTCCTTTTCTTTCCTCCACATGCTTTATGTGTGTCCATGCAGGGCGCTGGGTTTCTTTTGTGCCGGGGGCAGAGGTGTTGGGTTGGGTGACATGGATGTGTGTCCCACCGTGGGGCAGATCTGGCCCCATGTATCGCCTGGCCTTAATGGTGGGGAGGTGGTGCCTCCTTTTGAGCCTCCATCCCACTGTGCAGAGCTCCAGGAGGATGCTCTCACCTGGCCATGTCTGTATTCACAGCCCCCCCTCTTTGCTTTTGAGTATCATAATGGAGATGTGTTTTGCCACACACACAGTTGGACTTGATGATGCTGGATTTCTTCTCCAACCTTATAGACTCTATGGTTCTACTAAAGAGCAGCCCTGTGTGGCTTGACCTCTTTGTGGTCCCTGTTTGGGATGTGGGGCTCATTGTGGGACACATGGGGCTCATTCAGAAGGAGCTTGGGCTGGATTCTGGGGCAGTGAGACAGCTCTTCTGCCCCCAGTGCTTCCCTGTCCTGGTGGAAAGGCTTAAGTGTCCTCCAGACCTTCTCACAAGGAGATGTCAGAGTGCTCCTTCCTGGACAGGAGAAGGGCTGGGTGCCCCAAGCACTACGTGCACCTGGCTCAGGTAGCTCCCTCGTAACGAGTGTCTTGGATTGGAAAGGTCCTTAAAGATCATAGAGCCATGGGATGGCTTGAGTTTGAATTGGAGATATCCTTAAAGATCATGGAACCATGGAATGGTTTGGGCTGGGAATTCTGAAACCTTCCTTCATCCAACAGCTTGAATCAGTTGGTGATGTGCATGGCCTGGGTGACCTGGTGGGCAATGGTTGACCAGCAGTTAACCAATGATTGACCAATAATTGACCAGTCATTGACCAATAGTTGATCAGTGAGTTGGCCAGCAGTTGGCCAATGGTTGACTCATGATTGACCTGTAGTTGACCAACAGTTGACAGATGGTTGGCAAATAGTTGACCAGTACTTGACTAACAACTGACCAGTAGATGATCAGTGGTTGACTAAAGATTGACTCGTAGTTGACCAGTAGTTGACCAGTGGTTGACCAATAGTTGATCAACAAGTTGGCCAGCAGTTGGCTGATGGTTGACTCATGATTGACTTGTAGTTGACCAACAGTTGACCAGTGGTTGGCAAAAAGTTGACCAGTCGTTGACTAACGGCTGACCAGTGGTTGACTAACGATTGACCCGTAGTTGACCAGTAGTTGACTGATGATTGACCAGTAGTTGACCAACAGTTGGCCATTGGTTGGCAGAAAGTTGACCAGTAGTTGACTGATGATTGACCGGTAGTTGACCGGGAGTTGACCAATAGTTGACTGATGATTGACCATTAGTTGACCAACAGTTGACCAGTGATTGACCAACAGAACCTGCGTTAGGGGGCTTGGACTGGGGGCTCTCCAGAGGTCCCTTCCAGCCCCCCGTGGTTGTGGATTGTGGGAGGGGGTGAAGCTGAGGATTGCTGCTCACACCCCACAGTGTTCCACTGCCCGACGTGCTGGGGAAGGCGGCCAGCACCCACCTGGACCAGAACCTGTTCCGTTTCCGCAGCACCAACCTGGAGCAGGTGGTGCAGGTGGCTCTGAGGCTGAAGCACGAGGAGCTGAGCCTGCAGGCCGTGCTGGAGCAGGCAGAGGACTGGCTGTGCCGGCTGCGTGCCATGGCTGAGGAGGTACAGTGGGGTTCAATGGGGCCGTGGCACTCGATGTAGAGAGGCCGATGGGGTCGGTCTGAAGCTTCACCAAAGAGCTGTCGGTCAAGGCAGAAGGTCTGATTCTGTGATGGTCTTTTAGAGGCCTGTTCTGCCTTGGTGCTGAAAGGGAGAGAAAACACAGTGGGTTGAGAGGCATGCAGTCATTAAATTCCAGACATAACAGAACGACACCCACAACACATGCTGTGCTTTACGCGTATGGGAGAGACAAGAGACAATAAGTGTCATTTGGGGGATCATTGTAGAGTCTTTTGGGTTGGAAGGGTCCTCCAGAGACCGTCTGATCCAGCTTAGAGTCCTTTGGGTTGGAAGAGTCCTACAGAGACCATCCAGTCCAACTTGCTGCCATAATTCATCCACCTCCTACCACAGTCATTACCAAATTGCAGCCACAGGTTATCCAGCACCTCACCACACTGGGTTCTGCCTCCTGGTCCTGTTGGCCCACGGAGCTCTTGGCAGTGGGGCTTCTCATGCAGAGTCAGGGTTGGGGGATCTAAATGTGTAGCTGTGACCTGGGTGGGATTTGGGGCCAGGGTGCTCAGCCCTACAGGCTGGGGCTGGCGGTGGGGCCTGGAATCCATGGGGTCGGGTGGCCCATAACACCTGCACCCTCACAGCCCCAGAACAGCCTCCCAGACGTGGTGATCTGGATGCTGCGGGGTGAGAAGCGCGTTGCCTACGCCCGCGTGCCGGCCCATCAGGTGCTCTATTCCCGCAGCGGCCCTGGATGCTGTGGTAGGAACTGTGGGAAGCTGCAGACCATCTTCCTGAAGGTACGTGGCCATTCTGTGTGCACAGACCTCGGTCCTGGTGCCCCCCAGGGTGCACCACCACCGCTGCCCTGTTCTCTGTGTGCCTCTTTCTGCAGTACCCCCAGGAGGAGGCGATGGGACCACGAATCCCAGCCCAGATCCGCGTCCAGCTCTGGTTTGGGCTCTCTGTCGATGAGAAGGAGTTCAACCAATTTGCCGAGGGGAAGCTCTCTGTCTTTGCTGAAACCGTGAGCATCTGGCAGGATCCCTCCAACCTGGGTCCTCTTGGAGGGGCAGGATGTGGGGTCGGCCCTGGTCAGGGTGTGGGCGCTGTGGGGCTCCTGGTGGCCCCTTCTGGCCTCCAGAAGAGCTGATTCCACCACTGAAGTGGAGAAGGGGGATCCAGGTTCCTCCTCCCTTCTGTTAGGGGTGGGAGCTGGGGGTGCCTGCGTGGGGCTGGGGGCTGCTGGGGGCTGGCTCTGCTCAGTGTGGTTGTGGGTTCATAGAGTCACAGAGTCCTTTAAAGGTTGGAAAAGCCCCCTGAGGTCAGCAGGGCCAGCAGCTGACCCAGCACTGCCAAGTCTGCCACGAAACCATAGCCCTAAGCATCACACCTTTGTGTCCTTCAAGTGCTTCTTAGAACTATAGGGTGGTTTGGGTTGGAAGGGCCCTTAAAGCCCATCCAGCTCCAAGCCCCCCACCATGGGCAGGGCTGCCACTCGTTAGACCATCTTGCCCACAGCCCCCTTGTTCCCTGGATCTGCCCCGCCGCTCTCAGCCCTCTGCTAACACTAAATCTCTTTTGGGGTCTCAGTACGAGAACCAGACCAAGCTGGCGCTGGTGGGGAACTGGGGCACCACCGGCCTGACTTACCCCAAATACTCCGATGTCACCGGCAAGATCAAGCTCCCCAAGGACAGCTTCCGACCCTCCACGGGCTGGACCTGGGCTGGGGATTGGTTCATCTGCCCAGAGAAGACGTGAGTGATGTCGTTATTGAAAGCCCCATGTGTTGGGTGGGAGCCCCAGAATGTGGAGCTGGGGGTGAGGACACCAGGCTGCCCGGTGTGGGTTGGGGGGTGAGGATGCTGTGAGCCATCCCTGGTGTGCAATGATGTTGATGGGCAGCGTGTTGGATTGGTGCTGGGTTACAACCAGGCCCCAGGTTGGGGAGCTGGGCTTGGTGCAGGGGGTCTGGGTGCACGGGGTCCTTGATGGCCACCCCTGCTGGGTGCAGGATGCTGCACGAGGCGGACGCGGGGCACCTCAGCTTCGTGGAGGAGGTGTTTGAGAACCAGGTGCGGCTGCCAGGCGGGCAGTGGATCCACATGGCGGATGCTTACACCGATGTGGTAAGGGCTGAGCGGGTCCCCGGGGGGCTGTACAGGGGGGAGGGGGGCGATGGGTGGACGTTGTTCCTCGTGGTGTCCCACAGAATGGGGAGAAGGTTCTGCCCAAGGATGAGATCGAGTGTCCGCCGGGCTGGAAATGGGAAGACGTGGAGTGGGACACCGACCTCAACAGAGCTGTGGATGAGAAAGGTAGGAGGGGGCAGATCCGGGTGTCTGTGTCACTTCACCCTCTGAGCTCTGCCCACAGGGGGTTTCTTTCCATGCTCCCATCTGGGGATAGAGGTGTCCCCCTATGGCTGTGCTAGCTTGGGGTTGGAAGGGTCCTTAAAGAGCATAGAACCAGAGGATGGCTTGGGTTTGGGTTGGAGGGGTACTTAAGAATTGTAGAACTATAGAATGGCTTGGGTTTGGCTTGGAAAGGTCCTTAAAGATCATAGAACCATAAGATGGCTTGGGATTGGGTTGGAAGGGTCCTTAAAGGTCATAGAACCATGGAATGGCTTGGGTTGTGTTGGAGGGGTCCTTAAAGATCATAGAAGCATAGGATGGCTTGGGTTGGGTTGGAAGGGTCCTCAAAGGTCATAGAACATTGGAATGGCTTGGGTTGGAGGGGTCCTTAAAGATCATAGAACCATGGAATGGCTTGGGTTGGGTTGGAAGGGTCCTTAAAGATCATGGAAGCATAGGATGACGTGGATTGGGGTTGGAAGGGACCTTAAAACTCACCCAGCCCCCTTCTGATGGATGTGAGGAGGGGTGGGAGGCGAGTTGGGGGTCCTTCTCCCACCCTCATCGTGCTGTCTCCCTGTCCCCCAGGCTGGGAATACGGCATCACCATCCCCCCGGACCGCCGGCCCAAGGCCTGGGTGCCGGCTGAGAAGATGTACCACACCAACCGGCGCCGGCGCTGGGTGCGGCTGCGCAGCAGGGACCTGGCACAGATGGAGGCCGTCAGGAAGGTGGGGTGAGAGGGGGGCAACGGGGCCGGGAGCAGCTCAGGGCTGCATCCTCACACTGCGGGACATGCTGGGGGTCGCTCATTGGGGGCCTGAAGCAGGGAAGCTCTGTGGTTTCCTCTGTGGGGTTAATGTCTCTTTGGGGTGGTGGCATCTCTGGGTGTTGGTGGTTGTGGGGTGGGAGTCAATGGGGCAGAGCTGTGTGGGTTACCTGGGCTCTGTGCCCTGTCCCAGCCTTGCTCCCCTCTAGGTGGTGCCATTGGACTGTTAAAGCCTCCCCGCAGCGAGGGGCCTGGGAATGGTTTACCTCATTCTTCTTCTATAAAGTTTGGGATGGAAATGTTTGGGGACCCCGTTTCCCGAAGGGTGCTGGGCTGAGGGCCGGCAGAAAAATCCCCTCTTGGTTTTGGGGCTGTTCACCTGGCGAGGAGCTCACACAATCACACAGCCATACAGGTTGAAGACCTATAGGGTCACCAACCCCAACCCACTGAGCACAGCCCTCATCCCACAGCCCCGTGATCCCAGGACACCTCCAATGATGGTCACCCCACCACCCCCATGGGCAGCTGTGCCAATGAATCGTAGGATCACAGCATGGCCTGGGTTGCAAAGGCCCACAATGCTCATCCCATTCCAACCCCCCATTGCTCTGCCCCACAGCACAAGCAGGAGGAGCAGGATGGGGAAGGCTGGGAATACGCCTCGCTGCTGGGCTGGCGCTTCCACCTACGGCCGCGTCGCACCGATGCTTTCCGCCGCCGCCGATGGAGACGCCGCATGGAGCCGCTGGAGCGCACCGGGGCGGCTGCTGTGTTCGCCTTGGAGGGGGCCCTGGTAGGTCCCAACCCCACAACACTGGGGCCAGCTGGTATCACCAACCTGAGGCCATTACATTGGCTTTGGGAAATCTGGGCTGAACGGGGTGGTCTGAGTTGCTCCGTGTGGGGTGGACCCAATGGGTTCCCACACCCTCCCCTCCCAAAGGGAATGGTTTATGGGCAGAGGATGCTCAGCTCACCCCATGGTGCCAGGAGGCGATGGTCCCCATGTCCCCTGGGCTGCCCCATGGCGTGCAGCCCCCCACGTGCTGCTCTCTCTTGCAGGGAGGGGTGACGGATGATAAAAGTGACGATGGCAAATCCGTCTCCACGCTGAGCTTCGGTGTCAACAGACCCACCATCTCCTGCATCTTCGACTGTGAGTTGTAGTGGGGGGGGAATGAGATTCAATGGGGGCACCCCATGGCCAGGCATCACCCTGTATCCTCCCTGGGCGCCATTGGGCACCATTGGGTGCCATTGGGTGCTGTGGGGTGCCATGGGGTGCCACTGGGTGCCATTGGGTGCCATTGGGCACCATTGGGTTGATCTGGGGTGTCATCAGGTGCCATGGGGCGCCATTGGGCACCATTGGGTGCTGTGGGATGCCATGGGGTGCCGTGGGGTGCCACGGGGTGCCATTGGGCACCATTGGGTTGATCTGGGGTGTCATCGGGCACCATCGGGTGCCATTGGGTGCCATTGGGTGCTGTGGGATGCCATGGGGTGCCGTGGGGTGCCATTGTGTGCCATGGGGCGCCATTGGGTGCCATTGTGTGCTGTGGGGCACCATTGGGTGCCATTGTGTGCCATGGGGTGCCTTTGGGCACCATTGGGTGCTGTGGGGCACCATTGGGTGCCACTGGACACCATTGGGTGCTGTGGGGTGGCACTGGATGCCATTGGGTGCCATTGGGCACCATTGGTGCTGTGGGGTGCCATTGTGTGCCATGGGGCACCACTGGGTACCATTGGTCACGGATGGGGTCACCCTGGGTGCTCCTCTCACCCATTTCTGAATCCATTCCAGATGGGAACCGCTACCACCTGCGCTGCTACATGTACCAGGCCCGGGACCTGGCTGCCATGGACAAGGACAGCTTCTCGGGTGAGCCCCCATGGGACAGGAGTGCGGCTGTGGGGAGGGGGACCTGCTGGCAGCAAAGTGGGGACCCCTGCAGCATCCCCTATGGCGTCCCCTATAGCATTTCTACAGCATTCCCCACAGGACCCCCATCCCTGTAGCATCCTCGTACCATTCCCATACCATCCCTGCTGCATCCCCTATAGCATCCTCACTGCATCCCCATGTCATCCCTATAGCACCCCCACAGCATTACCTATAGTATCCTCCCTGCATTCCCCTACCAACCCCATAACATCCCTGTAGTATCCCTACTGCGTTCCTATAGCATCCTCACAGCATCCCCTACATCATCCCCACTGCGCCCCTATATCCCCCATATTATCCCTGCTTCATCTCTGTAGCACCACTGCAACCCCAATACCACCCCTCCAACGTCCCCATAGCATCCTCCATAGCGTCCTCTATATCATCCCCTATATCATCACCCATGGCATCTGTATATCATTCCCTATAGCATCCCTATGTCATCCCCTATGGTGTCCTTATATCGTGGTTCCTCATGGAAATGATTGGAGTTGGTTCCTCATGGAGATTGGGCCCCACGTGGCTCTGAGTTGCCTTCCCCTGCCGAGTTGGCTGGGATTCACCCTTGGCCTTCCATGTCCCCTTGCAGACCCCTATGCCATCGTTTCCTTCCTCCACCAAAGCCAGAAGACAGTGGTGATCAAGAACACCCTGAACCCCACCTGGGACCAGACGCTCATATTCTATGAGATAGAGATCTTCGGGGACCCCAAGAACGTGTCCGACTGCCCTCCCAGCATCGTGGTGGAGATCTACGACCACGACACCTACGTGAGTGCTCACAGCATTCTGGATGGGGGGGATAACCCCAACCCTCCCTAGACCAGCTGCTGATACAGCTCCGGGGTTGGACCCAATCACAGAACCATCCAGGAAAGACCACCAAGATGCCCAGGTCCAACCCCAGCCCATGGTGCCCATTGATCCTGCCCCCTTAGTGCCTCCACGGGCAGCCCTGTGCCCATAACCCCCCATATAAGCCCTATGGATCTCAATGATCCCTATGGATCATCCCTTCCCACTTGGTGCCGCTCCGTATCCCACTCTGAGCTCCTGCCGTGGGACGTGGCAGAGGAACCTCCCCCCCTCTTTAAGTTAAAGGCACATAAGTGTGTGTGTGTGCTGGGGATGGGGAGCACTGACAGCCCTGTGCCCGCAGGGCGCTGATGAGTTCATGGGGCGCTGCGTGTGCCGGCCCAGCCTGCAGCGCTCACCGCGGCTCTCGTGGCACCCCGTGCTCAAAGGAGGCAGGAACGTGGGGGAGCTGCTGGCGGCCTTCGAGCTCATCCAGAGGGAAAAGGTGAGAGCTCTCCTCCTGCACCAATGCATGTCCATTCTCTCCTCCTGCAGGGATGCATGTCCTGCTGCTGCTCCTGCAGGGATGCAGATCCCGCTGCTCATCCTACACCAATGTAGGTCTATCTGCTCATCCTGCAGGGATGCATGTCCTGCTCCTGCTTCTGCTGCATGGATGCAGATTCTGCTGCTCCTCCTGCACCAATGCATGTCCATCCTCTCCTCCTGCAGGGATGCATGTCCTGCTGTTGCAGCATGGATGCAGATCCCGCTGCTCCTCCTGCACCAGTGTAGGTTCTGCTGCTCCTCTTGCAGGGATGCCTGTCCCGCTGCTCCTCCTGCAGGGATGCGGGTCCCAGCGCTCCTCCTGCTGCATGAATACATACCCTGTTGCTTCTGCATCCTCCTGCTGCAGGGATGCAGGTCCAGCTGCTGCTCCTACATGAGCCCCGCATTGCCTGCATGCTGCAGCCATGGGGGATGCTCTGGGTCCCAGCCCCTCTGTGCAGATTGGAGCTGCTCTGGGGATGGGGGCTGTGCCCCCCAGGGATGCTAACGTTGGCTGTGTTGTTGCTGGCTGCCTCCATGTGGTCTGCAGCTATTGGTGGGATATGGGAGCTGATGCCCCTTGCAGGACCTGGAGGAGCTGGGGTTGAGCCCTTGGCTGGGGATGCTGCAGTGCTCCCTGCTGCAGGCAGAGCCCTGCCCTCACCTGGAGGTTTGGGAGCCCAGTGTTGGGGTGGGGGTGGGGGTTCTGCTGTTTGAAGTCCCTGGGAACCCAAATGGAAAACGTGTTTGTTTCCTCCCCAGCCGGCCATCCACCACATCCCTGGCTTCGAGGTAATGCCCTCCCCCTAAACCGGGCAGGAGAATGGAGCGCATCCTTTTCTCTTTGGCTTAAAAGCATTAGGATGGGCTGGTGGGTGAGAGCTGCTCTCATTTCCTAACCTCCTTCTGTTCCTCATGCAGAACGAACTGTCCTCTGCTCTGGATGAGGTGAGTCCATCCCATCTCATCGTCATCACAGGGGCAGCCGCTTCCCAAATCCATTCTGCTGGGCTGCAGGAGGGAGGTGGGCTCCGAGGGGGGCTCCCAATGGCACAATGGTGGTGGTCAGCATTGCTGGGATGAGCGTGCAATGAAAGAAGCGTGCCCAAGTAACCATCATCTCTTTGCTTTTTCTCCTCCATTCCTTGCTGCTGCTGTGTGTGGACGGGGCACTGCAGCTCTGTGCCCCTGCCTTGTTCTACGAGGGGCTCCTCCCATGGGTACCTTTGTGCTCAAACTCTTCCTCCCCTCCCTTCCTCTACCTCGGCCTGGAAACCCCACAGAGGGTCCTGCATGGCCTGGCCCTCCTGCCCCACAAGGTCCCCATCAGACTGACCCCCCCAGGGCTGCATCTGAAGGACTGACCCCAACCCCGTTGCCACCCCGAGTCCAAGGTGCCCTTTGCAGTAATGAATGAGCCGGGTGACCCATCATTCTCCTTCCTGATGGAAGGATGCAGAGCCCAACCTCTGTTGGCCATCAATGAACTCTGGCTGCCCCTCCCTGCTCTATGGGGGCAAACTTTGAAGCCCTCACCTGCTGGCAGAGTGGTGGGTTCATCCTTCCACCACAACCTGCACAGAGGGTTCTACCTGAGCCCAGTCCTGCAGGCAGGGGGTACCCCAGGGCTTGAATTACTGGTGCATGGCCATGGCATTGACCTCTGGTGGTTGCACCTCCATGGTGATGCTGTTGAGTCCCACCATGATACGTTGGTTGTACTTGGGGGGCTCGTCACAGCATCCCTGCCCTGCTCAAGGTACTGCACTGTGCTGATCCATCCCTGCTGCTGCTGCTCCATCCCTGCTCTCCATCCCTCCCAGTAACTGGATAGCTGTGCTTTTGACTCCTCTTCCTCCTCTATCAGGATGGGGATGACTTTAGCAGACAACGGGGGCTCTGAGGGACCATCACGGGAGGGTGATGGGGATGGTGGCCCAACCTGAGGCTCTGACTCTTTGGTTTTCAGTCTGAGGACTCCGACCTGCCCTACCCACCACCTCAACGGGAACCCAACATCTTCATGGTCCCCCAAGGGATCAAACCGGTCCTGCAGCGCACGGCCATCGAGGTGAGTGGCAGGGAGTGCGTGGGGCAGCCAGCAAGAGGGTGGCATGGGTCGGGTGGTGTCTTTAATGGGAATCCCTACTGGGGGGTGACACTGAAATGGGTTGCGGGGCAGCTCTGTGGGCACAGGGCTGGGAACTGGTCATGAGACACCAAGCAGAGATCTCCCTACACCATTATAAAACAGCAGATTTGGCTCTAGGTTTGCCTTGCGTGGGTAAACCACGTGCCTTCCACTCCTACTGGATGCATCTGTCTCAATGGACCAACAGGTTCCCATTTATCTGTTCATGCAGTTGTCATTCTTCCTACTTCTGGGGTGATGAGAGAGGGCTCCAACCAAGCTGGGGCCGGGGCGTTGTGCCCCATGGGATGCTCAAGTCCTGGGGCACAGCACAGACTGGGACCACCCTTGCTTTTAAAATGCAAACCTGCCTCACGTCAGGACGATGCTTACCCCAAACAAGGCCTTTGGCTCAGTCTCCTTGTTCCTCTTGCCCTGCAGATCCTGGCCTGGGGGCTGAGGAACCTCAAGAGCTACCAGCTGGCCAGTGTCACCTCGCCCAGCCTGCTGGTGGAGTGTGGGGGGCAGCTGGTGCAGTCCTGTGTCATCAAGAACGTCAAGAAGAACCCCAACTTCGACGTCTGTGTGCTCTTCATGGAAGTGGTGAGGACCTCTTTGTGGGGTTGGCTGGTAGAGCTGGCTTGGACGGTCATTAGAACCACAGAA
Source organism: Coturnix japonica (assembly GCF_054131305.1). Taxonomy (NCBI): domain Eukaryota; kingdom Metazoa; phylum Chordata; class Aves; order Galliformes; family Phasianidae; genus Coturnix; species Coturnix japonica. The sequence goes on along the minus strand of NC_140666.1, from coordinate 90,416,312 downwards.
TCACTGGGAGCTGGAGGGAATCACGGAAGGGTTTTGGGTTGGAAGGGACCTTCATAGAGCCATAGAGGGTTTGGGTTGGAAGGGATCTTCATAGAAGCATAGAGTGGTTTGGGTTGGAAGGGATCTTCGTAGAACCATAGAGTGGTTTGGGTTGGAAGGGACCTTCATAGAAGCATAGAGTGGTTTGGGTTGGAAGGGGTCTTCGTAGAACCATAGAGTAGTTTGGTTTGGAAGGGACCTTCATAGAGCCATAGACTGGTTTGGGTTGGAAGGGATCTTCATAGAACCATAGAGGGTTTGGGTTGGAAGGGATCATCATAGAACCATAGACTGGTTTGGGTTGGAATGGTCAGTTCCTGTGCTTCACCACCTTCAGCTCAAAGAACTTCTAATAAGTTAGAGGGGCTGGCGGGGATATCTGGAGGTCCCATATCAAACCCCACCCTATGGTGAAGATAATTCTGCCCCTCTGGGGGGACCCCACAGCGTCTGCCCAGCGAGAGCCTCTACAGTCCCCCCATCATCATCAAAATCATCGACAACCGTCCGTTCGGCCGCAGGCCCGTGGTGGGGCAGTGCACCATCCGCTCCCTGGAGGAGTTCTACTGTGACCCCTATGGGGAGGAGACAGACGGTGCCCAGGAGCATGCAGGTATGTGGGGAGGAGCTCTGGGGGGCTCTGCTGGGCTTTGTCACGGCCAATGTGCCCAACATGAGTGGGGGCTTCGGGCACGGCTGAGGCTGCTCCTGGAGCTCGACCAGGAGGTGTCTCTGGGGGTCTCTAACAGCTGGAGCTCATGTTTGTCCTTGCTGCCATTGCAGATGGTGTCAGCCTCACACCCAGGGACGATGTTCTCATTGACATTGATGACAAAGAGCCTCTCCTTCCCACCCAGGTATGGAGACACTCACAGTGCTTCCTCACTTTGTGTGCTGTGGGTGCAGCGGGACAGCTGCAGAGGATGGAGCACTCTGTGGAGCAGAGGGGCTGCAGTGGTGTGGGCATCATGTGGGTCCCCCTGGTCCCACAAAACCCAGGAATACGGGGACGCATTCATTTCAACGCACACCCAACCATCTTCATGCCATGCACTGGGGTGTGACCCCACGAGCCCTTTCTTTTTTTGCCTTTGCAAACCTGTTTGGATCACTGAGGAGCATTTTGTTCCCTGCTTGCCCTTCAGTGTCCTCCTGCTCGAGGGTTGGCTCTACAGCAGCAAAGCTGAGGACTTCTGGCACAGTGTTTTTGCAGTGGGACCCCTGGGATGGGATGGCACAGGGCTGCAGGGGGTCTCCGGCCCCCCATTAGATGCCTTGAGCCCTTGGGCCTCTTGTGAGCCCACTGAAAACATCTGAGCCTTGGGCCAGCCCTGCAGAGGAGGGAGGTGGTCAAAGTGCTCCTTTTCAGCACATTCACAGTGCAAGGCTTGGGCCTGCTTTACCAAAGCAAACATTTCCAAAGCAGCCCCCCTGCCATGAGTGGCTCGCTGGGACCCCAGCTGGATTCTCCTCCTTTTCTTCCTTTCAATTCTGCCCTTTGTTTGGGAGCGGGGGAGGAGGCTGCAGTTTGTTCCTGGAAAACCAACCTAGAATTCCCACCATCTCCCTCCCCAACCCCAAATCCTGGCCCTGACCCCACTGGTCCCGTGGTTGGAGGGTGGGTGATGGCTGTGCTGGTGGTCCCACACCCACGGGGGGGTCGGGGGCTGAAGGAGCCCTCAGTTTCACGAGGATGGGGACCGTTCCCAGGTGTGCACGGTGTGTGGCTCTGGAGCTGCTCCCTGGCCTCCCCAGCTTGGCCTCCATCCCCCTGCTGGCGGATGGGAACAAAGGGCCGCTGTGTTGTCCCCGTCTGAAAGAGAGAAAACCAGCAGATGCAAAACCTCTCCGCTCTGAGGCTGCGTGGTGCATCGCATCCGAGCGGAGGGAGAGGTTCAGCCCCAGGTCTGCTTAAAGCCGTGTGCAGTACTGCACTTAGCAGTATTGCTCACACCAGAGCAGTATTTCTGCAGCAGGAACATCTGGGCTCAGCCTTTCTGCTTTGCTCCTCTGTAGGATGCACGCGTGGTTTGGTTGTGCAAGGACTGAGTGTGCACAGCGGGTGGCCTTCCCACGTGCACGGTGTGGGTCAGCCCTGCTCAGTCTCTTCTTGTCCTCCATGTTCTCTCCTTGCTCCTGACATCCTTGTGGGAAGCAGAGCAGGAAGGTGCCAAGGTCCTTCCTTAAGGTCCCACCCCAAGGTCCACCTGCAGAAGTTCTCTTCTTCTTGATAAAACCACCACAGGGTTCACAGAGTCAAGGAATCATTGAAGAAGACCAAGAAGAGCACCCAGTTCAACCCCAACCCATCCCCAACCCATCCCTGCCATGCCTGCTCACAGAGTCTTAGAAACATTAAGGTTGGAGAAGACCATGAAGAGCACCCAGTTCAACCCCAACCTATGCCCAACCCATCCCCAACTCATCCCCAACCCATCCCCGCCATGCCTGGTCACAGAACCATAGGAACACTAAGGTTGGAGAAGACCTCTAAGGTCATCCAGTCCAACTATCAGCTCATCCCTTTGGGCACAGCTGTGAGCGCTGTGTTAACCCAGTCCCCACCACGTGCCCAGTTGGACCCCAACCCTTTGTGTTGTGGACCCTTGGCTCATAGGAGGAGGTGCTGTCCTGCGTTGGGACAGACAGCACTTCTACAATGTGCTTTTATCTGTTAACCTTTGTTTCTCTAACCCTGTTGCTAACCAGTCATTTTAATTTGTAGCTTGTGGAGGGCATGACCAGCTCAGCGCTCATTAACCCGCCAGCTTCTAGGTCCGAGCCTCAAGTAGGTATTGCTTCATTTCTAACTTGCTTGATTAATTGCTTTAACAAACTGTACATGTCCATGTATGTAAAGGTCTGCAGAAATAGAGATGTCCTTTCTGCAGTGGGACTGATGCTCGAGCAGACATAGCATGGTTGTCCCACTGGTCACTCTGGGGGTCCCATGGAAACAGTGGGCAGAGGGAGGTGTCTGCACAGCTCCGTGCTTTGGACCTGCTTTGGATGGATGCCTTAAGAGCTGTGCTGGAACAAGAGCTGTTTGGGGGCTGTTTGGGGGTTGTTTTCCATCCTTCCCTTTCTGTTTTTCCATTGCTTTTACAGAGCGTGGCACAACAGGAGCTGAATCCCCACGGCTCCCTGTGACTTGGGATGCCTCGGTAGTATGAAACACAAAAAACCCCATCAAGTTTCAAGTCAGCAAAGCCATCCCAATCAAAGAAACAAAACCCAACCAGAATCTGTAAACTATTTGGAATGATTGGTTATCTGCTGTGTTGGCCGGTTCCAAAATCAAAGCTGATATTTTACAGCTTATCCTGTTACCGTCGGCTGGAAGGGCTCGTGGTGTTGGGTGTCTACTGGTGGAAGCGGGTGCCAATGGCTCCTGCTGCAGCCCAGCTGTCCCCAGTGCTCTGGCTGGCTTTGTTCTCCAGGCCTGGGGACAGCCCTCATGCCATGGACATGCTCAGGGCAGCCCTCTGCTGTGGGCTGAAGGGTCAGGATAAGCCAAGGATAACCCAGGGGCAAATTCCTCCTTGGGAAGAGCCTGAGGTGAGGGATGTGGGGAGGTGATGAGCATGGAAATGGCTTCCTCAGCTCCCTGGGTGACCCATCCATCCCATTGCTTTGGCTGGGGTCTCCTGGCTGGGACACACACTGGAGCAGAGGAGGAGAGCAGATGTGCTGTTCACCAAGGCTGACATAACCAACATCAGGGGAGGTGAGCCCATAACGGGCCGAGCTGTTCTGGCAGAGATCTGCTCATCCCAGCTGCAGAGCTTCCTCCCAGCAGCAAATCTGCTGCCCAGATGGGAGCTGTGGGGATGCCTAACTCTGGGGCAGTGGCTCAGCTCCCTTAGAGCAATATTTATTAGTGTTGTAATTATCTATTACTCCCACAGAGACACGTGAAATCATTAGTAGAACAAAAATAACAATTAGGACTTCAGTTCTGCCATATTTGCTCTGCTCCTGGCTTTGCTGTCCGGCCAGTAACCTGTCCGTGCCTCAGTTTCCTCACCTATGATGTGGCTGAGGTTCACCAGCACCCAACACACCCATTCCAAGGCAACTCCTCAGCTTTCCACAGCTCTTTCTGCTCTGGGCTGAAATGACCTGCCCAGTGCATTTTGTGTTGGGTTGAGTTGGGTTGGATTGGGTTGCTTTGCGTTGAGTTGTGATGAGTTGTGTTGGGTTGAGTTGCATTGGGTTGTGTTAGGTTGAGTTGAGTTGGATTGAGTTGTGTTGGGTTGAGTTGAGTTGAGTTGATTTGGATTGAGTTGGGTTGTGTTGCGTTGCGTTGGGTTGAGTTGTGTTGGGTTGAGTTGGGTTGAGTTGAGTTGGGTTGATTTGGATTGAGTTGGGTTGGGTTGCGTTGGGTTGAGTTGTGTTGGGTGGAGTTGGATTGAGTTGGTTTGTGTTGCATAGTGTTGGGTTGTGCTGGGTTGAGTTGTGCTGTGTTGAGTTAGGTAGGATTGTGTTGGACAGCAGGTCTACATTTAGGGGGCTGGAGGAGGAAAGGAGCTTCGTGCCCCCAAACATGCTCAGCCATGCCCATGCCCCTGGGTAAAGCCCTGCACTGAGATCCATCACAACTCAACCTCCTCTGGGTTATCCGGAGGGGCATCCAGGATGCTGGATCTTCAAAGGGGTCTGCAGTGTGTTGGTGAAATTCTAATTATAAAGGGCTTTGTTGTTGAGATGGCCTATTGGATTGTCAGTACAGGGAGACCCTGCTGCTGGGGGCTCTCCTGAGACCCTGGGTGCTCGGGGAGGTTCTGGGTCACCAATGGGATCCCACTCAGGCTTCCTCTGGCTGAAGCAGCCCCCATCCCTCCTCCATCCCACACCAAGTCCAAGAGGGAACCCCGAGATGCTGTTGGCTGTCGCCCCCTGGCTTCTCCATTCGTGTGGGTTTGCATCCCTCACAATTAACATTCCCTGCTGCTCTTTTCCCTTCCATCAGTAGAAATCAGCAACGTCATTTAACCCAGCTTTGTCTCAGGGTGCAGAAGATACGGTGGGCGAGGGCTGGATTGATCTGAGTGCTTTCTTTGTAACTCAGCCCCTGTGGAATGTCGCAGTAAAGCCGCGGTGGTCAGAGCGTGGCTTTTTAAACAATAAAAAGGGGGAGGCGATGAAAGGCAGCATTTAAAATAAAAATAAAAATAATAATAATTAAAAAAAAAAACAGGGGAGGCGTGGAGGCCTTGGAGTTACTGTACGTAATGTTGCTATTACAAACAATGTCTGTTCAAGACAGCAATTTAGAGTCTGCGCCGCTGGCTTGAAATGCAAAGCCCATAAACCTCCCTTGGGTTCCTCCATGAGGTCAGCGTGGTGGAATTCTGCCGGCTCCTCAAAACAAGACGTGGTTCTTTTTCAGGAGCCTTTCAGGAATGGCGGTCGGAGCCCCTTCCTCTTCACCCACAGGAGTGGGGGTCTCATAAAACCTCCTCTTGGAGCAGCATCTCGGGGCTGAAATGCTGTTTGAACAGCTGATGGGGCTGCGAGCATCTCGGAGGGCTCCGTCCCTCCAGCCCTGACATGCTGAGCCCCACTGGTGGGGTTGAGCTCACCGGGATGTATCGCTGTGCTCTTCTTTGCCACCAGGAGGAGGAATTCATCGACTGGTGGAGCAAATTCTACGCTTCCACGGGAGAGAGGGAGAAGTGTGGCTCCTACCTGGAGAAGGGCTTCGACACCCTGCAGGTAAGTGGCCTGGGTTGGACCCGGCTTGCTGCGATATTCATCCACTGACTTTGGTTTTGTTTAAGAGTGTTGAGCCTTTGCTTCTTCCAAGGTGAAAAAAGCCCAAACATGGGATGAGTTTCCCCCCAACACGGGTGATTTCGTTGTTGAAAATAACTATTGATGTGTGTTCGGGTAGCTTTCCACTTTGCAGCCTTTTGAGATCTTGCTGCTTCGCTAAGTGGTGGAGGAGGGGGCAGTGCTGCTCTTTGGGGAGGACAAGGAAAGGTGGGGATTGCTGAGGGGTGGTGGTGGGGGGTGGGGATTTAGGAGACCCACTTCAAGAAGTGCCAAAAACAACACAAAACCCAAGTAGGACCAAAGTGGGGTAAATCTTGCCTGGTCCGAAGGGTGGTGCTCCCAGCAAGGAGCAATCTTAGCTCATGGATGACCCTTCGTGCCACCTTGGCATGGACTGGAGCTTCTGCCATGCACTGTAGGGTTGTCAAAGTTCTGATCTTCATGTGGGGTTGGCAGGGATGTCTCTGTCCCTGTGGGTGTGTTGCCTTCAGGCTTGGGTCCCTCTTGCCCTGGATCTGTTGGGATGCAGCCCCCCTTTGCTTCTCCTTCCCCAGGTCTATGAGACGGAGCTGGAGCGCGTGGAGGCCTTTGAGCAGCTCTCTGATTTCTGCCACACCTTCAGGCTGTACCGCGGCCGGGCGCAGGACGCCAGCGATGATCCCTCAGTTGTGGGCGAATTCAAGGTGGGCAGAGAGGAGCCTGGTGGGGTGCTACAAGGGCAAGCGTAGGGTTTTGCAACTGCAGAAACTGTACAGTTTGGGGACTGAGCTGCTGGAGAGGAGCTGCGCAGAGGAGGACCTGGCAGTTCTGGTGCCCAGTGGTTGGCCAATGGTCAACTATAGGATGACCACGAACCATCAGAATGCTCTAATGGTCGAGAAGGTGACACAAGTGTTGTCCTGGTTGGCCAATAGTTGACCAGTGGTCAACCATAGGATGACCGTGAACCATCAGAGTGCCCTAATGGTCAAGAAGGTGACACAAGTGTTGTCTTGGTTGGCCAGTGGTTGACCAACAGTTGGTCAGCAGTTGGCTGCAGAGTGACCGTGAGCCAGCAGGATGCCCGGGTAGCCAAGAAGGTGACACAAATAGTCTCCTGGTTGACCAGTGGTTGACCATCAGTTGACCAATAGTTGACCATGAGCCAGCAGGATGCCTTGGTGGCCGAAGGCCAATAATGGGACCCTGGGTGCATTGCAGAGCGTGGCCAGCAGGGCAGAGAGGTGCTGTTCCATCCATCTCTGTGAGCTGTGGCACGATCCCCATCCACGGTGTGTTTGAGAACATCTGTCCTTCTCAGGGTTCCTTTAAAATCTACCCTCTGCCCGACGACCCGCGTGTGCCGCTGCCACCACGGCAGTTCCACCAGCTGCCAGCCAGGGGTCCCCAGGAGTGTCTCGTCAGGGTCTACATCATCCGTGCCTTTGGTCTGCAGCCCAAGGATGCCAATGGGAAGGTACGCTGCTGTGCGGCTGCTGGGAGCATCCAGCTCTGAGCGCATCACTGTGGTGGGGGACCAAGGTTTGGAAATCAGGGTGGTGGTGGCAGCAAAAGGAATTGTCCCTTCCTTCCTCCCTCCAGTGCAACATCTGGGGATCCCAGCAGCTGACTCTTCCCCCATCCCAAGGAATGGTTAAAATGGCCCACGGAGATTTTATTTTGGGTTCAAAAAGAAAATGCTCTTTTTGTTTCAGTTTGAAACAAGCAAACCAACAACCAAAAAAATACACCAAAACTCTGAGAAAAAAACTTCTTCACCCTCTTTGCTCCACTGGAAAATGGGGATAAAGTCTCAACTTGTACATTTGGGTCCTTTGTGTTTGAAAGTCTGCATATGAGTTGACCCCATCCCCATCCCCATCCCCATCCCATCCCCATCCCATCCCCATTCCATCCCCATCCCCATCCCATCCCATCCCATCCCATCCCATCCCATCCCATCCCATCCCATCCCCATCCCCATCCCCATCCCCATCCCCATCCCATCCCATCCCATCCCATCCCATCCCCATCCAAATTCCCATCCCTATTCCCATCCCATCTCCATCCCATCCCCATCCCCATCCCATTTTCCCACACAATGACTTGCTCTGATGTTTTCATGCCCACTTTCAGTGCGATCCCTACGTGAAGATTTCTGTGGGGAAGAAATCCATCAGTGACCAAGAAAATTACCTCCCCTCTACGCTAGAGCCTGTCTTTGGAAAGTAAGTTCTGGTTCTGTGTGGATTCCATGAGGTTTTTATGGCATTTCAAGGGAACAGAGCTGGGCTGTAGCCGGAGCTGCCCATGCCCTTCCATGCTCTTGGCTCTCAGTCTGACCCACCAAGGTCATAAGGTTGATTTCAGAAGGGTATTTCTCAGGGTTGGAAGACACCATGGGGAGCGGGCAAAGCCTGGTGCTCAGCCTCCATGTGCCCACAGAGTCTCCTTGAAGAGCTGGGATGTTGTGTAGGGCGTTGTGTTTCAGGACAGTGGTTCATAGAATCACAGAATGGCCTGGGTTGAAAAGGACCACAATGCTCATCCAGTTCCGACTCCCTGCTATGTGGTCTTGAATGCCTCCAGGCCCTCTGGTGCGTGAGGTCCAGCTGGTCCCCTGGGGGTCTCACCAGCTCATGTTGTCAGTACTGTGTCTCCTTCCCCCCCATGAAAAGAGGGAGAGAGGGAGGGACACCAAAGGCAGCGATGGAGCAGAAAGGATAAGGATGGCTGTTGGGATCCTGGTGAGGGCTTGGAGGACTCCATGGGTAGACAGGTCATCTCCTACTCTTTGACTGAGCAGGGAGGGCAGCTCTGTTTTCCCGGGGGGCAGAGAGGGGCACGTCCCCTGTTGCAGCAGCTGGCTCCCAGCCATGGGCCGTCTAGACGGCGGCTCACCTCCCACCCGGCCTTTACAGCACCATGTAACAGTGAGGTCCTGGCTGCTGGCGGCTGTTAAACCTCCTTTTCATGAGCTTTTTCCCCTGGCTGCCTTCCAGCTCTCGCTAATTACTTTCTGCTGACCCCCAGCTCCTCCCGCGCTCTTAATTGGTGGCGTAATTACTCACTTCCCCTCCTTAAAGGCTGCTGTGGGTTGGTTGGGGGCTGCAAGTGGAGGATCCTGGTGGTGCTGGGAGAGACCTGGGCTGTGCTGTCACCCTGTGTCCTTCCCCATCCCTCACACCCGTGGCCAATGGCTCTGTCTGCGTTGGATGTCGTGCTTTGGTAGAGCCTTGGTCTTGGTCTGTATTTGAAGAGAGGTTGTATTTGCTGTATGTTATGTTGGAACGTAGACTGGTGTAGTGCTGCTAGAGGAGACAGCACAAACTACAGTGCTTGGGACCAACAGAAGAGGGTGAGGAGACTTTGGGGGTGGCCCATCCCGTGCTGACATCACACTTGGCCCCTTATTTCAGATCGATGCCCTTTGGGCTCAAAGAGCAGATGGTTTTCCAAAGCTGCCGTTTCTCCCCTTTCTCACCCCATGTTGATGAGGGCTCTCAATGTCTGCTCTTTTCCCCTGGGTGTTGCACCAATTAGCAGATGGTGAAACTCAGGGAGACCAAAGTTAACTCAGAGTTGTGTGGTGGCATCTCCACCTGCAAAGCCAGTGCAGCGCAGCACCAATGGGTCACAGAGTCAGGCAGGTTGGAAAAGACCTTCAGGTCCATCCATCAAGCCGACACATGGGGCAGAGATGTGCAGCAGTGGCACCTTCCTGGTGGGGCAGTGCATAGGGTTTGGTTCAGCAGCATGACCCGCATCCCATGGACTTGTATGGTCTGATTTTAGGGTGGTGGTCCTGCGTGGAGCCACGATTTGGACCTGATGGTCCTTATGGGTTCTTTCCCACCTGAGATATCCTGCAGTTCTATGAGTTCTCTGTTCCCATTGTGCAGGATGTTTGAGTTGAACTGCACTCTGCCCCTGGAGAAGGACCTGAAGGTCACACTCTACGACTACGACCTCCTTTCCAAGGATGAGAAGATTGGGGAGACCGTCATTGACCTGGAGAACCGGTTCCTGTCCAAATACGGGGCGCGCTGTGGGCTTCCTCAGACCTACTGCGTGTAGGTATCACCCAGCCCTTGGGGTGATGGGTGCCCTGCTTCCAGCTGGGTTGGGTCTGGTGGCTGTCGGGGCACTCAGCTGACACTGGTGGATGCGCAGCCCCTCTCACCACTGGGGCCCTTGTTGAGATTGGAGGTTCTTTGCCCCATGCTCAACTTCTGCTTCCTCCTCTTTGGTTCCAGCTCTGGGCCCAACCAGTGGCGAGACCAGCTCCGACCCTCCCAGCTGCTCCACCTCTTCTCCCTGCAGCACCACTGCAAGGCTCCCACCTACATGTCCGACCGCCTCATCTTCCGGGAGCAGGAGTACATCCTGTCCGAGCTGGGTATGGGGCTGCTGTGGGGTGGTGGCTGTGGGTCGGTTGCCTTCACCCAGAGCAGGGATTTGGGAATGCATGAACCCAAACCTCCCATTTTTTCACCCAAAGGGTGGTGACGCACTGAACAGGCTGCCCAAGGAGGCTGTGGATGCCCCATCCCTGCAGGCATTCAAGGCCAGGCTGGATGTGGCTCTGGGCAGCCTGGTCTGCTGGTTGTGACCCTACACACAGCAGGGGGTTGGAGCTGGATGAGGATTCTATGATCCTATGATCCACCCTAAGCACAGCCTCACCCTTCCCTTGGGGGCTGGGAGCTGTAGCCCAGGTTCCCCCATTGCAGCCCATGTGATCTGGGGCTGGGGTCACCCAGGGGGAGACAATATCACGCATGATGCCAGCACACCACAGCTCACACCTTGAAGGATTTATCACTCAATGGCAGCAGGGGCGTTCGTTTGGTTTCCCCCAAAACCCCATTAATATGAACACCTGAAATTCCCCGAGCATCCACTGGTGCCCGTCCGATGGGTCCCAGTGGCAGAAGGAGGGGCTGGTTGGGCTCAGGGTGGAGGTGGGACCCCCCCAGCCAGGCCCAGGAGCTGATGCCCACCTGCACCCCGGGATGGTGTGGGAGGAAGCCAGGGCTCCTTCTGTTATGTGAAAGGCTTTTGGGGAGGGCTGGGGAGGTGTTAAGCGAGCGGGGTCTTCCCCCCCTCTCCCAGCCCCTGCCTTTCACCTTCCTCTGCTTTAATGGCAATCAGTTCAAAAAACCAGAACAAAGTCTGATGCTTGACCTGGAGGAGATCTGGAAACCAGCTGTGTGCGCGCAGTGGTGTCAGATCTGAACCTGGCGGTATCAAGTGGAGCCATTAAACACGAGTGCATGGATTTTTACAAGCCCTGCAGCTCAACCATTATTCCATCACCCCCACATTTGTTGTTTTCTGAGAGGGGCTTTTTCTTTTCCTGCATATACACACACACGCACACGCCAGGTTTCCACTGCTTGGGAAACGGCCCATCTGTCTGAAGTTAACCACTTCAAGGCCTTGCCAAGGAGGGAGCTGGGATACATCACCTGAAGGCTGCGGAGCTGCAATAGTATTTGTGGAACGCATTTCATTTCAAAGGTCCTCAAAGGTGCACGGCCCTGAAGTGCTGTGGCTGTGAGCAGCCATTACAGTGAGGTCCTACGTGGCTGTAAGGACCAGGACCCACCATCCTCTCTTTTCTGACTGCCACCCCAAACCCAGCAGAGGAGGGCACTGCAAGGAGCTCATCTCATTGCTCTCCTCTCTGCCCAGCCAAAGTTCTTGGCTGCTTTTAGATCATAGGGCTATGGAGTTGGGAGGGGTTCCATCCATCTTTGGGTCCAACCATCACCCAATGCTACACATCCAGCATTGCACCACCTCCTTAAGTGCCACATCCTCACGTCCTGCAGGGATGAGGACTCCACCCCCCCCAGGGCATGGTGTTTCTGTCCCCATTGAACCCTATCCATGCAGTAATCCCTCCTGATAACCAACCTACCTGACTGTAGGAAGGCAGCTGAGCCTTCCCTCTCTCTTGGAGGGCTTTAAGCATGCGCTGGACAACATCTGCTGGTGATGGCAGCAGTGTGGGATGGACTGGGAGCTGTGAGGAGGAAAGGAAATAGAGGGATGGAGATGGGGTGGATACGTGGGGTTATGGCAGTGGGGGGCTGTGGTGTAACCCCACGCTGTAATTCTGGGGGGGTTGAACCCCTTGGAAGCACTGCAAGCTGAAGCAGACCCCAGGTCTTTCTGCTTCAATGTGGTCCTTGCAGCGTTTGCAAAGAGAGGGACAGTGCTGCATGCTCCCCTGGCATAACGCTGCTCTTGCTTTGCATTTGGCAGAGGATGGGAAACCCCCCAACCCTCACCTGGGGCCGGTGGAGGAGCGGCTGGCCCTGTATGCACTGCGGAAACAAGGGCTGGTGCCAGAGCACGTGGAGACCCGGCCCCTCTACAGCCCCCTGCAGCCAGAGATCGAGCAGGTGAGCAGTGCTGTGGGCTGGGACGGGGCTGGGAGCATCCTCTGCTTCCCACCCAGTGCTGGGGCAGCCTTGAGTTCCTTTAGCATGGTAAGGATCCTGCAGGCTCCTTTGGCAGTGCATGGGAATGAGACCTTGGGGGTATAATGTGTTGGTGCCGTTGTAGAGTGGCTGTTTGTAGCCAGATAAAAGCCAAATGGGCTCCTGTCCAGGATGAATCAGAAGTCAGGTAGCTGTGCTTAGCCTAACCCCTTCCACTAACATGCTCGTGTACTGAGTCACAGAACCGCTAAGGTTGGACGTCCAGCCATCAACCCATCCCTACTATGGCAGCTCATAGAATCATTAGGGTCGCAAAAGACCTTTAAGATGATCAGGTCCAACCACCATGCCCATTCATACAGTCATAGACTGGTAAGGCTGGGAAAGACCTCAAGGACCGTCATGTCCAGCCATCAACCCATCCCCACCATGCCCCCTTATGCAGTCATAGATTATTAAGGTTGGAGAAGACCTCTAAAATGATCAAATCCAACCTTCCGTCCATCCCACCCATGCAATCATAGGTCGTTAAGGTTAGGAACAACCTCTAAGACCATTGTGTCCAGCCATCAACCCATCCCCACCATGCCCACTCATACAGTCATAGAATCAGAATCATTAAGGTTGGAGGAAACCTCTGAGGTCATCAGGTCCAACCAATATGGACTGTATGATCCCACTGTCCCCCTTTTGGTGAGGATGTTTCTACCACGTCTCAATCCTGTTGAGATTTCATCTGTGTTTCTGCTGCTTCTCCACTTCTTTTCTTTCCAGGGAAAGCTACAGATGTGGGTGGACCTGTTTCCAAAGTCCTTGGGTCAGCCTGGCCCCCCTTTCAACATCACACCGCGCAAAGCCAAGAGGTGAGCGGTCTTTCTTCCATTCCTGGTTGGTGTGGTCCATTGGTACAGCATTATTGTTCCCTATCTATCAGCGTGATGGTGGCTCCTGCACCTTCTCCTTGTGGGGTTGGGAAGAGGAGGGGACGTGGAGATGTCAGGTTAAGCAGCTGCGTAGCACAGCTGGTCTGCTTGAAGGGCTTTAAGTTGAGGTCCCCTCCTTTCTCACCTCAATCCCACGTCCAGGTTCTACTTGCGCTGCATCATCTGGAACACCAAGGACGTCATCCTCGATGACCTCAGCATCACCGGGGAGAAGATGAGTGACATCTATGTCAAAGGGTGAGCCTCCTCACTGCGGTGTCTTCTGGGTACCTTGGCCTGGAAGCTCAAAGATGGCAGCGATGGGGTTGATGCAGCCATACAGCATGGCACAGTGTGTGTCCCGTGGGGTGAAGGGGCTCCTCCAACATCTGGATGCTCATAGTAGTTGTGTATGGAAGGATGAGGTCTGGGGAAGCAGCCTTGCTGTCAGGGCATGGTTCTGCCCACCCCCCTCTTGGGATGGCCCCGGGGATGTTCCATGTGAATGAGCTGGCTTCATTGCAGGGCTGATTCCATTTCATTTTTTGGAATTCCCCTTGTGTTTTTATGTTTTCAACCTTAAAACACACAGAAATGTGGCAACCAGCAGTAACTCCCCTGGCTCGTTCCCTTCTCTGCCTGACTCCATTTATGTTTTATCTCGTGTAAAACGGTGCAGTCCCAGCCAAGGGACTTACAGATTGTGCACATTCCTTGGATTTATGCGCAGGAAGGGGTAGGATTTGGAAACAGACTGCAAATCCCTGTTTTACAATCCTCATTTTCCTCCTGTAAATCCAGAATGGGAGCTGCTTACCTGCAATTCACATCAAGCATGTTGTTATCAGCTCCGACGATGCTCCCCGCGCTCCTCGGGGCTCAGGAGCTCTTGGAGAGGGTTATGGCAGGGCGAGAGCATGCAGTGTTGGTGGGATCCCTCACCCCTGCTGACCCATCTGCTCTTGCAGTGCTGTAAATGAGTTAAGAAATCTTGCTTGGCTTCCTAAAGTCTTTTCCCACGTGGCTGCATCGTTCCTGTTACTGGATACAGCCTTTATGTTCAGATGCAGCACTTGGGGATGTGGTCATTGGGCTTGAAAGGGGAGGTTGGGCTTGGGGATCTTGAAGTCTTTTCAAAGCCTAATGATGCTGTGATTGTATGAGTGGCCATGGGCTGGTGATCCCGGAGGTCTGTTCCAACCTTGATGATGCTGTGACTGTATGAGTGGCCATGGTGGCCATGGGATGGTAATTGGGCTTGATCTTAGAGGTCTTTTCCAGCCCTGCTGATGATACGATGAAGAGTGTAGGTGGTTGCTTGTCAGTTAGGGATGGAAATGAAGTAGGTGCTTTGGTATCATGCAAGGAGCCACCTATCTTATTTTAATTAGGTAAAGATGTCATTTATTGATAGTCTGGAAAGGCCTCAGCCATTCTTCCTGCCATTATTCAGGAAGGCAGGAAGACAACAATACCCCCTTGCCATAGAAGGGGGGTATTGTTGTCTTCCTGCCTTCCTGAATAATGGGATGGCCTTGGTCCTCCAAGAGCTTGTAAGTGATGTAAGGAGTAGATGTGGCAGTCAGGGGCACAGTGGGGATGGGTTGGTGGTTGGAGTAGATGATATCAGTGGTGTTTTCCTACCTTAATGGTCCTGTGAAGTGGTGGAATGCTTTCAGTTTGTCCCTGGGTGGGCTGAGGGTTGGAGGGGGTGGAACTGGGCTGCTGGGACCAGCCTGGGCACAGCAGGGTGATGCTGTACAACCATTGCATATGCCAGGTTGGAAGGGGCCCATAAGGATCACTGAGTCCAACTCCTGTGGGGGTTTCATGGGGAAGGGCTTCTTGGTCGTTTGGGATCTCCAGAAAGTCATTCCCAAGAGGGTGATAGACAATAGAAGGAAAAAATGGGCCTTTGCTTCTTCATTGTTGCCTCCATCAAGAGGACTGGTGTAGTGTGCTGGGGTGGCTGCAGAGGAAAAGGAGCTCTCACCAATGCAGATTAGAAGCTGAAGTTGGAAAAGACCTCCAGGATCCCCACGTCCAACCCCAGCTCACCCCACCACGTCCCCACGTGTCACATCTCCACAGTTCTGTCTCCTCCTGGCACAAAATCCCACCACATCGGGCCCTGTGTTTGCATTTTGCAGCTGGCTGGTTGGCCACGAGGAGAACAGGCAGAAGACAGACGTGCACTACAGGTCGATGGGAGGAGAAGGCAACTTCAACTGGAGATTCATCTTCCCCTTCGACTATCTCCCTGCTGAGCAAATGTGTTGCATTGCAAAGAAGGTGGGTGTCTCTGTGCTGATGTTTGTGCCTTCTCTGGGCTGATCTGCCTGGTCAAATGCAAGTCAGTGGCCTAAGGGTTATTGTTTGTGTAGAGGAGAGTGTCTGCCCCATGTGGTTTTGTAGCTTTGCCTCTATGCACAGAGGAACACCGCATTCGTTGGGTCAGAATATGGTATGGAGAGACCAAGCCCCACTCTGGCACAGGGGCAGCTGAGCGTTGGTACAGCAATGTCAAAGTGTTCTGAGTTGTGTGGGGCCTCAGCAATGGGGCTGCTCTGCAGATGGAGGTGATGTTCCCGTGTTAGGGTTGGATGGTGCCTATCCAACCATGTGGATGGTGCCTACACAACCATGTGCCTACCCAACCATGTTCCTACCCAACCACGTGGATGGTACCTACCCAACCATGTTCCTACCCAACCCTGGCTCTGTCCCGATCTCCATCACTGCAGAGGAGTGGGCATAGCTCTGTGTGAGCTGGGAGTTGGACTGGATGATCATTAAAGGTCCCTTCCAATTCCAACAATTCTGTGATAGAAAGGCTAAAAAGGGGGAAAAGAAAAGAGCAGTGTCCTGGAGGGATACTCAGCAGCAGGGTATGCAGAGGAACAGCAGTTGGAATGTGCTGTTGTTCAGAGATGAGATGGAAATCTTTGGTCTGGGGGTTCGAGGTGAAGATGCTCCTGGTCTGAAGAGAGAGATGGTTCTTCAGGTAGAGAAACTGGGTGTGATTTTGGCCTCCTGGGCCCTGTGTTGAGCTTTTGGTGTTTCTTAGGTATGTCAATGCAGCGCTGCAATCAGGTGTGGGTTGGTTGTGGATGCCCCATCCCTGCAGGCATTCAAGGCCAGGCTGGATGTGGCTCTGGGCAGCCTGGGCTGCTGGTTGGTGACCCTGCACACAGCAGGGGGTTGGAACAGGTTGAGCACTGTGGTCCTTTTCAACCCAGGCTGTTCTGTGATTCTGTGACTATGGCTCTATGAGATTGGGGTTGCAAGGAGGAAAGGGACCAGCTGGATGGAAGGGCTGGCTCTTAAGGAATGCATTAGGGGAGGGAGTCCTCCTCATTTCCATCTCCTGCTCAGATCACCCGAAGGTTAATGGGCGTATTGCTGGGGCTGACAGCATGGATAACCCCTATGGACATTCTGCATCACCTCCCTGGAAAGCTCAACCCCCTCCTGCCCCCCAGTCCCCCCCTTCCTGCCCTCTCAGCACCGCCTGGAGCTGGTTCAGCTGTGGGGCACCCAGCGGCACCTCCTTGCAGTGTGACCCACCTGCATCCCCAAGGCTCACCTGGGGCATCCCCCAGCTTTTCCTTTGTGGGTCCCAGCATGGGCTGGGTTAGAAGAAGGGGAAGATGCCAAGCGAATCCACCCCCTCCCCACCCCCGCCTTGAGCCAGACGATCCCTGTGAAGAGGCCTGGCTTCAAAATGACTTGCTGGCTAGTTAAAGTGATTGACAGGATCACAGCAGTGCCCATTTCACGCTTCATGTTAAACAAATCAAAAGTACAGTGTGTACTACATTCAATTATCCCCCTTTGAAAAAGCAAAGACCCCCCCCTATAAACCCTTTAAGAAAATACATCCCACTGTGCTGATATTGATTCTCCTCCGACCGCATGTCTGCCAACACCGTATCAGAAAATAAACAGCTTGTAAAACCTCTCTGTAAAGGAAAAAAATAATGAATGAGAAGCCGTGCTTTGTGTTTGCGGGGCGCATTCCGCTCTGGCAATTTTTTGATCTGGCCATGTGCTGTTTGAACTCTGGGTTCATTACTGCTGCCGTAAAAGCCCAGTGCTCCAAACTTTAAACGCAGGCGATGGAAAGTGGAATTTCAATCAATATGGTCAGCTGGCAAACGCCGAGCCGCTAAAAGCCACCTGCAGCCGGCATGGCTGGTGCTGCTCTGCGGGAGGAAAGCAGCCTGCAATCTGCTCTCCTTTGTGTGCTGGGGTTCCCTTTGGGTGCACTGTAGGGATGGGTGAACCCAACCCCAATGGGAAATCATGCGAGGTGTCAAGGATTCCATAGGAGAGCGGAATCAAAGAGTCCTTAAGGTGGGAGAGGACCTCTGGGATTACCAACCCCATCCCATCCCACTGTGCCCACTGACCATGGCCCGCGGTGCTGCATCCCCAAATCCCCAGTGTGAACCAAGGAGCCTCTGCGCCCCAGTGGTTTTTGATGTGAAATAATGCCTAACGAGCACTGATTTTCATGAAAAGCAAGGATAATGTTTCATTAGATTGAAATTTCCACTCCTCTTCGGTCTTGGAAAGTGGAAGAAATAGAGCAGGGAAAAGCACGTGGCTGGGAGCTCTGCAAGTGAGGACAGCTGCAACGTCCCCATGGGAACAGCATTTCTCTGCTCTTCAAAGGATGGCCCTGTAGGAGAAGAGGGTCTCCAGCTGCTGTGGGAGCTGATGTTCGCATTGACTTCACCCATGCATCCATTTCCTCCTGCAGCTCACCCTGCTCTGCTCTGTGTGTCCCAAGCTTCGTGGTTCTTGAAGGATGGAGCCAAAACCACAGTCAGAATAAAAGAACCATAGAAGGGTTGGGCTGGAAGGGACCTTAAAGATTGTAGAGACATGGAATGGTTGGGTTGGGTTGGGTTGGGTTGGAAGGGATCTCGAAGGTCATAGAACCATGGAAGGGTTGAGTTGGGTTGGGTTGGAAGGGGCCTTAAAGATCATAGAGCCATGGAGAGGTTGAGTTGGGTTGGGTTGAGTTGGGTTAGAAGAGACCGTAAAGATCTTAGGAGCGTAGAATGACTTGAGTTTGAGTTGGAAGGGACCTTAAAGCCCACCCAGTTGCATCCCCTTCCATGAGCTGATTCAGCCCATCAGATCAGACTGCGCACAGACCCATCCGTCCTACTCTTGAGCGCCTCCATTGGTGGTGTTTTTCTACCAGGGAGGCCAGCGCTGTGCAGGGAGCCCCAGGAAGCTCAGTGCTGCCCTTTGCAGTAGAAGTGGAGTAGGGAAAAAGGAGGCTGCTGGGACAGAGGTTGGGTTTTGTTTGCTTTGAGTGCAAGCAGAACGATGGGTGCTGTAACAGGAAGGTGGAAGGGCAACGTCGTGTATGGTTGTGTAGCCAGTCCCAGAGGAAGGGAGGCTTAATTCTGTTGTGTTGCGTTGCATGGGTGATGGCCATAGCTCCAAACCAGGGCGCAGCATCCTGCTCCTTTCTCTGCTCCACACTTCCCCACTCACAGGAATGGGTCTTCCTGCAGGGAAAGCATCCAGTCACAGAACCACAGAACTGAGTTGGAAGGGACCTTTAAAAGCCATCTCATCCAGCTCAGGGATGTAGACACCTGGAACCCCTGGCACCAGGGACTTTAGCACAGAGAGGCACCTGCAGGACATGACATCCTCTCCCAAGCAGAGCCCGTATCTCCACCTCTCAGACCTCATAGGAACCTGCTTGACTGCAGAGAGGTCACCTGGCTGCGGGTTCAGCAGCTCCTGGGTGGTTTACAGCAGAGCAGGACCTGACCAGTGCCTGGGAAAGGGAAGAATCACCGTCAGCTCTTTCCCTTTGTAGCAGTTTTAATTTAAGATGAGTTATTAGCTGGGAATACATGGCCTTCCCCCCCAGGCTTGAGTAAACATACACGTTTTAGTACATTTCAGCGAGCAGAGGGGGAGAAATGGAAGTTTCCAGTGCCTTTGCTTTATTTTTCTGGATTATAAGATGTTTTTAAACGCATAAATAAAATGCTCCGTCGCAAAACTGCTGGCGTGGGGTTGGAAGGGTGTTGGTTTTCCAAAGCAAGGCAGGGAATGGAACTGAATGGAAATACAAAATACAGCCGTTCTGGGTGATCTCTGACAGGGAAACTAGTTTCAGTGGGATTTAAATGCCTCCTTCCACCCACGCTCTCCTTGCTTGAATATTTCTGTTCCTATTGAGTGTGACGCATTCCTTTCTTGTTTGATCCCTTTTGATTTTTAATATGCATCAATACTGCACCATGCAACGCATCGGTCCCATTGAGTAGAAGCGAGGAGGACGTTGGGATCTCAGATGATGAGGCTTGAAATGAAGCATCATGGTACCAGCTCTGGGCTGACGGCACAGGGAGACACAGGCTTTGGTTTTCCTGGCTCTCTTGGCTCTCACCTTGAGCTCAGATGTTGGATGTCAGAGTAGATGTGGCAACTGAGCCACTGGGGTAATGCATCCAGCTCTAGCATCGATGGGTCCTGAGAGCAAAAACTGGGGGGGGGTTCAGAAAAGGTGAATGGAGGAGCTCACACATGGGAGCAGCTCTGTCCCTCTTTGGGAAGGAGACCATCGCCAAGGATAACCCAAGGGATCTCCATTGCTCTGAGGGTAGCCTGCTTCTGGTAACGGGCCCTTTATTTTGCCTTGTTTTCCTTTCTGATGTGATTTTTAGGAGCACTTCTGGAGCCTGGACAAGACAGAAAACAAGATTTCACCACAGCTGATCTTCCAGATCTGGGACAATGACAAGTTCTCCTTCGATGACTATTTGGGTAAGTCAGAAGGGGTTGGGGCACGAGCGCCACCCGACACAGCTCTTTTTGTGCTCACCTTGTTAACCTTCCTCAGAAATCCAGGTTTAGGCCAAGCTAAAACAAAACATTTTCCTGCAGTAGGAAAGATAGCAGATCCATGCAGTAGATCATCCCTGTTGCTGGAAGCTCCAGCATTATGGGATTCTTCTTTTGGTTGGATGTTCTACTTTTCCTTTTAGCACCCCAACACCAGAAGCTTCACTGAGGAAGCATGTGATGAAGATATTGGCTTTGATTAATTACAAAGGCTGAGTGCCCAAATAACCTCTTGCAAGGAGAGCTTTCCACTTCTAGCTCTGCTCTTCATGAGTTCTTGGTCACTCTCTCCATATCACTGCCAGTGTTGAGTTCTTTGCAGCACCATAGGCTAAAACCAACGCTAGGCTTAGAAAATGGGGCCACGCTGAGCCTATTTGTCCACATCAAGGAGGTCAGGAGGCTGCCATGGGGAGCACTTATTCATGGGAATAGTCTTTGGGGAAGGATGGGCTGCCCTGGGAGTGGTGGAACTTCATGATCCTTGAGGTCCCTTCCAACCCAGGTCATTCTGTGTGGTGGGCTCACCATCCTTGGAGGTACTCCTGGACTGTGGAGATGGGGCTCTGAAGGATGTGGTCAGGGGGCGTGGTGGGATGAGTTGGGATTGGGCTTGGGGATCCTCGAGGTCTTCTCCAACCCGAATGGTTCTGTGATTCTATGAACCTACGTTACTCTGAGGGGTTTTCCTACCACATTCCTCCCTGCAGGCTCCATCCAGATGGATCTCAACAAGATGCCCAAGCCTGCCAAGACCGCTGAGAAGTGCTCCTTGGAGCTCATAGATGACAGCTTGTCTGCAAGCTGCTTTGTCTCCCTCTTTGAGCAGAAAACTGTCAAGGGCTGGTGGCCCTGCACTGCAGAACAGAATGGGAAGAAGATCCTGGCAGTAAGGCCCTTGGGTGTCCTCTTTGTGCTGTCCCTTTGGGGTCTCAAAACACTGAGGGGGGGGGAGGGGGGGGCTGAGCATGCAGAGGATGAGTCGCATCTATTCCCAATGCTGTCGTGATGAGCACAAGGAGTTCCATTGCAGACATATGTAACTAAATGTGGCCCTCTGGGCTCCAGTCTGGGTCAGTGGTGGCCATTTGATAGAGGTGAGGGAGGCCAAGCAGCAAAGCGACTGAACAAAAACCCTGTAGTCAGTTGTCTGAACCTGGGTGCCAAGTTCTGAGGTGCTGTGGGCCATCTGCTGAGAGCAGGCAGAGGGCAGGTGAGGGGTTGGCATGAGATCACGCTCACTGAGCTCCTTATGGTCACTGCTGGTAGTGACTGGGCTGCTCTTCCTTTCCCCACTCAGTATTTTGCATTGAACGCTCATTTCTCTGCTTTTTGCTTATTATAGGCTTGGTTTTGTTTCACCCATGCAGGGAAAACTGGAAATGACTTTGGAAATTGTGGCTGAACACGAGCATGAAGAGCGGCCAGCTGGCATGGGTCGGGATGAGCCAAACATGAACCCCAGGCTGGAAGACCCCAAGTAAGGGCATCATGAGTGGGAAAGGAACCACTGGGGCTGAGGGTTCTCAGGGAGAAAGCTGGAAGGTTGGGTTCATGATAGGAGGTCTTCCATTTGGAGATGCAGCACTTGGGGACATGGTCAGTGTTTGGGGTTGGAAGTGGTGATCTTGGAGGTCTTTTCTGACCTTAATGACTCTGTGATTGGGCATGGTGGTGATGGGTTGGTGGTTGGATTGATGGGTTGGAGGTCTTCTCCAACCTCAACCCCTCTGTGATCCTGAGAGTGGGCAGGGCAGTGTTGGGTTGGTGGTTGAATTGATGGGTTGGAGGTCTTCTCCAACCTCAACCCCTCTGTGATCCTGAGAGCGGGCAGGGCGGTGTTGGGTTGGTGGTTGGAGTTGGTGATCTTAGAGGTCTTTTCCAACCTTAGTGATGCTGTGATTCAGTCATTCTGTCTGCAAGGGGCTTGCTCTGTGGGTGAGCTGAGATAACCCAGGGCAGCTGAAAGGCTGGGGTGGAGCTCCAAGGAGCCCAGACCACACAGGGGAATGGATTTCCTCTCTTGCAATGGCGTGTGTTCATGGGATTGTGCATCCGGGAGGGTTGAAAGCACCTTGAAAGTCAGAAGTGACCCCAGCTTTGTCTACAGGCGCCCGGAGACCTCCTTCCTGTGGTTCACCTCCCCATACAAGACCCTGAAGTACATCCTGTGGCGCCGGCACAAGTGGCTGCTCATCCTGGCCATTGTGCTCTTCATTTTGCTGCTCTTCCTTGGGATCTTCATCTACGCCTTCCCGGTACGAGGGGTTTGGGAGGGGGGAGGTGGGATAGGGTGAGGGCTGGGGTGTGCCCCAGGTGCGATGGTCCTTGAAGAATGGCCTGGTGGGCCATAATGGGCCATAATGGACCAGAAAGAGAGCACCTACATCAGCTCCCAGCTCACATCTTTGTGCCTCTGTTTCATCCCCGGAGGTGCCCATGGTGACAGATGGGGCCCTGGGCAGCGTAACCCAGCCCACGGCTTGGGGTGGAAGTTGATATGCTTTGTGGTCCCTCCCAACCCAGCCATTCTGTGGTCCTGTTGTTGACGCTATGATTGGATGACTCATTGATTCTGTGATTGATTCTGTGATTTATTTCGAGTTTAACGTTGCTGAGGTTCAATGGTTGTTCCCACAGAGTTTTGATGTTGGAAGAGTTGAGTGTTGGTGGGAAAATCTCTAGCAAAAAACGCAGCCTAATTAGGGGGTACAGCCACATAGCAGGGCTGAGCAGTGGTGAGAAATATATGTTATGTGACTGTTTTAAGGTGCAGGAGGGTTTATAGGGTTTATAGGCAGCCCTGTCTCTCACTGCTGAGGTTTGGAGCATGTTATACCATCGCAATGTCTGAAATGAGGTGCAGAGGGTTTTCACCTCATTGATCATGAAATGGCTTTTTCGTGCTTTGCTGTCCGTTCTGCTGGCGCAACAAAACAAAACAAATAAATAAGGAAGCCCCATCCTCCCCATTTGGCTCGGGATGAGGTTCTGCATCCTCCTCCATTCCTACAGCGCCGCCATCATTCATGCTCTTGGACACCTCCCTTCCTCCCATCCTGATAAGTGAAACTCCCTGCCTCTCCTTCCAGCACACAACAAATTCTGCTCCTCGGGTATGACTGTGTCCTTGGGGAGGGCTGGGATGGTTCTGCTGGAGAAGCCATTCCCAAGGCGTGAAGTAGCGGGGAAGAGGAAATAACCTTATGAGAATGGATCTGTTCTGTGCTGTGTCGTCCCAACCCTTCATGGAGAATCCCCTCCGTGCTGAGCAGCAGCACCCTGAGCTGTGTGACCCAGAGCTCAGTGTTCCCCCACCGCTGTGAGCAGCTCTGTGTTCAGTCCAGTGGTATCGGATGGAAACAGCGTCGGGAAAAGCAGAAACTCACAGGCTGTAACTATTGATTTACACTGGTTATTACTGGGGATTTTTCCCTGTTTCCTGGCTGAACGTCGTTGTATTTAATTTCGTTTTGGTCGGGTCCATTTTTTTTAGTCATCTTTTGAAAAGGGAATGGAATTTTTCTGTCTATGCATTTGGCCGGCTTCCCCTGGATTTTTGAGGTCGCCGGTTCTGTATCGACACGGAGATTCAGTTGCCTTCCCCTTCCATCCAACAAGAGACTTGGCAGTCGTGCTGGTGGTGGTTTGCTGTGAAGGATGCCCCTGGCGTGCTGAGCGTTGGCAGGGCGCACCGTGGCATCCCTGATTAAAAGCACTGAAATCCAACCCCTCATTGCTTGCTTTCCTGCCTTGCTTGCCAGGAGTGCAGTCATAGCTTTATACGCTGGCCTTGGGGCTTTGAGGTCCCATACCACAGGTTTTTGGGCGCATCCCATCCCATTGCTGGTCCTTGGCTAAGCAGGAATAGGATGAGAGGTGATGGCCCCGTGTTGTGCCAGGGCAGAGTCAGGTTGGATATTAGGAGATATTTGTACTCCAAAATAATGGTCAGACATTGGCAGTGGGGTCCTGTGGAGATGTGGCACTGAGGGACGTGGTCAGTGGGCATGGTGGGATGGGTTGGTGTTGGCCTTGGGGATCTCAGAGCTCTCCTCCGACCTGAATCATTCTATGATTCTGTGAGTGGCCATGGAGGGGATTGGTTGGCCCTTGAACTTGATGGTCTTGGAGGTTTTGTTCTCCAGCCATGCTGGTTCTGTGATTCAATGAATCATGATTCAGTGGATCAGTGGATGCATGCCCACAACATGCCCTGGGGGTATTTTTTTTCCCATTCCCCATATAATGATGGAAGCTCCCACCCACAGCCCCAGCTGCGTCGTGGCAGCCCTGTGCTTCCAGATGGAGCCACCGGCCCAGCAGCAGCCCCCCAGAAATGGTGGTTCCCAAAAACACTCTTTTTTGGTGGATAAATGAAGGCTGGTGCCTCAGTCCTGTTCAGAATAATTATTCAGAAAAAAAGGGATTGTTGTATTCTACCAAAATGGGAAAAACACTGAAAATCTGATCTTTTGAGGTTCTTCTCTTGCTGGGGGCTTTTCCACCCTGCCTCAGTGCTGGGCTCCTCACAGGTTTCCTTATCTGTGCTCACAGGGCAGTGTTGGAGCGGGGCATTGCAGCGAGGGGTTTGGTGGTCCCACCATGGGAGGAGGCAGCGCTGCTTCCAGCTGCACTCAGCTCCGCTTGGCGGCACCGTGAAAATGTTTACTACCTTTTAAAGCTCTGTTTGCGTTCCGAGAGCCCAGCATTGCTTCCACTGCCATTAATTCTAATTACGGCTCGCTTTCTGCACTGATTGATAATCCTGCTTGGCTTTCAACACTTGGTTAATACAAATTGGTGGCTGGACAGCAAACTCGCGACCCTCCAGAACGCAGCCGTAAAAGAATAGAAGCGTTTTGGAGGACAGACTCTTGAAAGACAAGCGGTGGGTAATTAATCCGAAGGTTACGTCCCACTGGAGGCTTTGCTAACGACTTCTGGTAAACTGCCCTAACGTTGCTGGCCTGATTTATGGCGTTATTAGAAATCCTCCGCTGGCAAATTGCCCCGTCATTTGCTCCACGCCGTAATTTATGGTGACGCTTTTGGGCCGGGCTTTACTTTTCTTGTTTTTATTGTCTCCCCTCCTCCGAAGCAGCATTGTGCTTTGTTTCCAAAGGCTTCTCTTTTTTTTTTTTTTTTTTTTCCCTGAGCAGCAATGGAACATCCTGTACCAATTAAATCCAATCTGTTTGGGAGAGCCTTCCAAATTGGCTCGTATGTGGTCATGGGTGTTTGAACCGGAGCTACTTTAAGTAGAGCTCTTTCCAACCAGCCTGTCTTTGCCTGTGTTTGCATCGTGATCTTGATATGCAGCATTGATGCAGTTTATTCTTTTTCACTGGGTTGTCATCTTTCAGGGCAGGAATTGAGTGTAGAATGGGGGAATGTGGAGATGGGGCTCTTGGGGATGTGGTTCAATGGGGATGGGCTGATGGCTGGAGCTGATGAGTGTAGAGCTCTTCTCCAGCCACGCTGGTTCTGTGACTCTACGAGGGGACATGGTGGGGATGGGTTGGACTGGATGATCATAGAATCATAGGGTTGGAAGGAACCACAAGGATCATCAAGTTCTAACCCCATAGCAACAGGCAGAGCCACCAACCTCCAGGTCTGGCACTAGACTGGGTTGCCCAGGGCCACATCCAACCTGGTCTTGACCACCTCTACTGCTCTCTTTGTAAAGAGCTTCCCCCGACGTCCAATCTGAACTTTCCCTCCCTGACCCTCACAGTGGTCTTGTCCAACTGTAAGGGCTGCCCAGCTGTGAGTGCCCCATCCCTGGAGGTGCCCAAAGGCCACGGATGGGGATCTGGGCAGCCTGAGCTGGTGGAGGATGTTGGGTTGGACTTGATGATCTTCACAGCCCTTCCAACCCAAACCACTCCATGACCCTTAAAAACAGTCCAAGCCCATGAGTGACTCCTGGTGCTGACTGCTGGGAAGCCTCTGCTGTAAGGAGGCAAACCCCCCCCCTTTTCCTATGTATCCTGGGCATCCCTGGGAGGGATGCTGTTGCTTTGACCTCCACGTGCCGCCATGCCCCAACTCACCACTTCTCTGCCCTCTTTCTCCCTCCCTCCAGAACTACGCTGCTATGAAGCTGGTGAAACCATTCAACTGAATGCCTGGATTTCAGCAGGACTCTGCAGCCCAGGACACAGCCACGTGCCTTTCCCCAACGCAGTGTGCATTGCAGCCCTCACCTCAGGAGCAGCGCGTGAACCGAACCTCCTCTGCAGCAGTTCTGATTCGGCTTCTTTCTCCTCCTTCTGTTTGGTTTAATTGTGGTCGGTGCTCAGATGCAAAGCTGGGAGAGCTCTGGGGAGAAAAGGACCTTTTTTGTGGGCTGTTTATTAGGGTGCTTATGGAGGAGTGCTGGCTGCAAGGCAGCCATGATCTCTCAGGTCATGAGCAGGTTTTTCTTGGCACCCTGCAGCAGCCTCCCTTTGCCTCTGCTGTGCAATGTGCAGTTGTGCATTTGGAGCCTGTTCTCCCCCATCCTCAGTCCTATGTGCCCCCATCACCTTCCCAGCCAATGCTGCAGCAGCGGAGGACACAGAGCAGCCCAGGAGCAATGCAATGCAATGCAATGGGGACTTTGCTTCTCTCCTGCTGTGTGCGACCCTTGCACTGCAGCTTGGTGGCTGATTGTTTTCCACCTTTTGCTTAAGCCAAGCAGTGCAACACCGGAGCACAGTGCATGCTGCTGCTGGGTTCTAGCAGAGCAGACCTTGGGAAGCACAGCTGTTTGCTTTGTGCTTTGCAAACAGGGCACGATTAGTGCACATCAAACAGGTTTTGCACAACACAGAAGGTGTGAACGGTGTTGCTGGGGCATTGCTGCTTTCTGCTCCTCCTGCAATCACTGATAAGCACTGAGAGCGGGTTCTGCTGCTGCTGCTGTGACACATGGGAGGAAGCAGCAGAGCAAGGTGATCCCAGGGGATCTGTTTCTCAGGACAAACAGTGCTGGCAGCAGCTCCAGTGAGGCGCTTAATCCTGTTCTTAGCGGCAGATGGTGGGAAAAGCAGACGGCTAATTGCTTTGCTGGCGGGGATGTAACACAAATCCCGTGCTGCTCAGTGCTGTCACAGCGCCCGCATTGCTCAGGGCAGCTCTGCCAGCGTGAGGACAGCACTGAGCATAAGGAATGTTTCCCATCTTGGTGACCCCCTCCTGTTTCAGAAATGCAATCTCAGTGCTGAGAGCCCCGAAGAGATGAGCAGCCTAAAGCAGTGCTCCCATCCAACCATGGATGGTTCTCATCCATCCCATTGCTTCCACCAGAGATGAGCAGCCCTACCAAAATACGTCCACCTGTCCCTTCTCCAGAGCCTGTCCCATCTCAAAGCCCTATTTTATTCCTTGATGCTTTCCAGCAGCTCTTCCCTTGCAATCCAGAGTGGGTTGATAGTGATGGAAAGGGAAAGGGCAGCATCACTACATCCAATCCTCTCCTTCCCAGTCTGGGCTGCAGAGCTGGGTTTCATCCGGGGGCTGTGATGGATAAAGGCAGTTCTGAGCACCTGCAAACATCAGCCCAGTCTCGTCGTCTCTCCACCAAAGCCAGCCAAGAGGCTGGACCTGTGTAAAGCCTTCTGCTCTCTATGCCTTATATATATATATATTTATATATATCACTGTGGTTTACAAATGAAATAGCTCTAAAACCTTCTTCTTCCTGGTGTGTTCTGTTGGGCTGTCAAAGCGTTGGTCCCCACTGTGCCAGGGAGATGCTCCGGGTGGGAGAGCTCGAGGGGATTGTTACTGTCTGTGTCCCCAGATGCCTTTCTTTTTCCTGGATGGGTGCAGGGAAGAATATACAACAGAATCAGAATAGGAGAGGATAGAATAGGATGGGATGAAATGGGACAGGATGGTATAGGAGAGAAATAGTAGAGCGTAGGATAGAATTAGAATAGGATAGAATTAGAATAGGATAGGATAGAATTAGAATAGGATAGAACAGGATAGGATTGAATTAGAATAGGATAGGACAGGATAGAATAGAATTAGAATAGGATAGGATTGGATAGAATAGAATAGAACAGAATTAGAATAGGATAGGATAGAATTAGAATAGTATAGGACAGGATAGAATAGAATTAGAATAGGATAGGACAGGATAGGATAGAATTAGAATAGGATAGGACAGGATAGAATAGAATAGAACAGAATTAGAATAGGATAGGATAGAACAGAACAGAACAGAATTAGGATAGGATAGACCAGAACAGAATTAGTATAGGATGGGATAGGATAGGATGGGATAGGATGGGATAGGATAGGATAGGATAGGATAGGATAGGATAGGATAGGATAGGATAGGATAGGATAGGATAGGATAGGATAAGATAGGATAGAACAGAATTAGGATAGGATAGAACAGAATTAGGATAGGATGGGATAGGATAGGATAGAACAGAATTAGAATGGGATAGGATAGAAACCAATGAACCCATGGTGCAGCTCTGTCTAGCACCATCCCCATAGGGTCTCCAGCACCTGCTGTGCCCCTACCCTCAGGGTCCTGCACCCAACAGGTTGCTCCATCCATCTGTTCCATCATCATCTTGGTCTCCTCTTGTGGTTTCCCACCCGTTGGCATCCAGACCTCACTCAAAGGTGCCATCTCATGAGGAGTGGGGAATTATTGCCCCATAAGTCAGGACAGCCCGGCTCTGGATGAGTTGTCCTCCCTCCCCCTTTGTTTCATGGAATAAATCCACCTGCTCTCCTCCCTCCTGGCACTGAGACCTCTGGGTGGTTTCTCTGGATAGAGACAAGCAGGAGCCCAGGGCACTGAGCTGGACCACGGGGCTGCAGCCCCTTCCTCCTGTCTCAGCCCCTGGAGCAGGCAGAAGAAAGACAAATAGGAATTGGTGGATATGGAGGGGAGGGGGGAGGAAAAAAAAAAAACCCAACCCAGAACAATCAGGAGATTTATGGCTGGCTTTCTATTTTTGGCCAAGGAAAACACAGAGCGAAGTCATCTGTTCGCAATGGCCGTAGGCTGGAAAACAAAGCCTGGATTGATTGTCTTTCCCCATAGCACACAGGGAACCACTGGCACCTGCCAGGATGAGTCACTGCAGCTGAAGATGTGCTTGGGAGGGAAGGGCTGTCTGTGTGGCTCTACCATCCCCCTCTTCTGTGCTGGAAGTACAGAATAATATAATATTATATATATATATATATATATATATATATATATATATATATATATATATATATATATATATATAATATAATTATATAATAATGTAATATAAGTGGAGATGCCTCTGAGCCCAGCCCTGATGGAGACCCCCCAGTGCAACCGTCTCCATCTCCCAGGGCCCTGTGAGCAAACGGGGGTCAGGACCCTCATAACCATTGGTTGGTTTTGGTTTTTTGATGGGAAAAGAAAAAACAAAAAGGAAGAAAAAAACAAAGGCTGCTTTTTCTTTTCCTTCCTTCCTTCCTTCCTTCCTTCCTTCCTTCCTTCCTTCCTTCCTTCCTTCCTTCCTTCCTTCCTTCCTTCCTTCCTTCCTTCCTTCCTTCCTTCCTTCCTTCCTTCCTTCCTTCCTTCCTTCCTTCCTTCCTTCCTTCCTTCCTTCCTTCCTTCCTTCCTTCCTTCCTTCCTTCCTTCCTTCCTTCCTTCCTTCCTTCCTTCCTTCCTTCCTTCCTTCCTTCCTTCCTTCCTTCCTTCCTTCCTTCCTTCCTTCCTTCCTTCCTTCCTTCCTTCCTTCCTTCCTTCCTTCCTTCCTTCCTTCCTTCCTTCCTTCCTTCCTTCCTTCCTTCCTTCCTTCCCTCCTTCATAAAAAAAAAAATAAAAATAAAAATATGGTGATTTCCCTGCGTAGACACACAAGTGTGGAGGATGAGCTCAGCATCTGGAAGATGCAGGTAAATGGACCCGAGGGAAGGAGATGCTTAAGAGGGAGTGGGGGAAGGTTGGGAAGACCCCAAACATGGGTTGGAAAGAGTCAGAAGGGATGTGTGTGTCCCACAGCCCATGTCATGAGCCATGACAAGCCCATGAAGTCAAAATTGGCCTGGAGAGTGCCTTAGGCATAAGGCAGAGGGTGGTGTGGTTCCATCAAGGTCTCCCTCAGCTAATGGGTCATTAATATCAGTGAGGTTTAGGTGGGTTTTGGAGATCCCCAGAGTGTGGATGAATGGGACTTTTCCTGCTGTCCGATCAGTTTGTGCCCCAGTGATGACCTCTGAGCTCCTTGAGGAGGAAAATCTCTGCCAGTCAGATCCATGAGGAATAGCAGTGCTGGGATGTGAGATTTCTTTAGTGGTGGCTTTTAGCCAACCATCTGCCCTTCACATCCAGGACAGGGTGTCCTTTTGTCCCTTTTCCATGAGTGTAATGGGGCAGGAGAGCATGGGATTCTATGACTCTACAACTCTATGAGTCAGCACGGTGGGGATGGGTTGCACTGGACATTCTTCAGGGTCTTTTCCAACCTTAATCTGTGATTCTGTTTCGCTTACTTCCCACCTTCCTACCAAAACACCCATTGAAACCAAGGGAAAAGCCTACTCTGTCCCGGCAGCAAAACTATGGGAACAAGGAGCCAAGGGCAAAGAAGGGAAAGTGAAGTTTGTC
Source organism: Coturnix japonica (assembly GCF_054131305.1). Taxonomy (NCBI): domain Eukaryota; kingdom Metazoa; phylum Chordata; class Aves; order Galliformes; family Phasianidae; genus Coturnix; species Coturnix japonica. The sequence continues at coordinate 90,385,650 of NC_140666.1, read as the reverse complement.
ACCGACAGAGTTAAAAAGTTAAGACCTTCCCCTCATTCCCACCTCCCCACCAGATCATTCCAGCACAGTAAATCACCCAGACCTTGACAGCAGGAGGGCTGCCAACTTGGACACAAGACCAGCGGCCATGACCAGAGTGCAGTCGCTCTGGCAGGGAGGTTGGGGTAACGGAGCCAGCCCTGGGTTTGCACAAACACTGTGCCAAGTTAATGCACGCGTGAAGGTCTGTGCGTGTGTCTGAGGTCGTGGTGCTGCTGATTGCCAGCACTGTTGACACACGGAGCTCTGGGGGAGGGCTGGGGGGCAAACCCTGGTGTGTTTTACAGTAAAAATAATAAAGAACTCTTTCCTTTCCTTTCCTTTCCTTTCCTTTCCTTTCCTTTCCTTTCCTTTCCTTTCCTTTCCTTTCCTTTCCCTTTCCCTTTCCCTTTCCCTTTCCCTTTCCCTTTCCCTTTCCCTTTCCCTTTCCCTTTCCCTTTCCCTTTCCCTTTCCCTTTCCCTTTCCCTTTCCCTTTCCCTTTCCCTTTCCCTTTCCCTTTCCCTTTCCCTTTCCCTTTCCCTTTCCCTTTCCCTTTCCCTTTCCCTTTCCCTTTCCCTTTCCCTTTCCCTTTCCCTTTCCCTTTCCCTCTCCCTCTCCCTCTCCCTCTCCCTTTCCCTTTCCCTTTCCCTTTTCCTTTCCCTTCTCTTTCCCTTTCCCTTTTCCCTTCCCTCACCCATCTGAACACACTGGGCAGCACCTTCCTCACATCCTCCAGCATCTCCACCGGGACCCCCACCACGAGGTACCCCCAGCATCTCCCCCATCACACACTTGGAAGAGGATTTCCCCAAAATAGAGCAGCCTGGCTGCAGGTTACGTGAAAAAGCAAATTAATGACGTGCCAAAGACAACGGGGTCAGAACCACCTCGTTAACCCCGTCAGGCTGATGAGGGCAGGGGAGCTGCTGTGGGGCTGGTGGGGTCGGGGTGGGTCCTGCTGTCATCAGCTGCAGTGTCAGTTTGTCCTTTGTAGAAGCAAAGTCTGGGATGAGGATGGGAAAAGCTGCCCCTCTGTTGTGGTCTCTGCAGCCTTAATGCTGCACATAGGGGATGGCAGCAGGCATGGAGCAGCCTTGGCACTCCTCAGACACATTATTTCCTGAAAAAAACCCGAAAAATAATGATTCTTTTTGGACCCCTTTTGAACTTGTATCCCTTTGTTGCCACCTTAATGCATTGCAATACCTTTGCGCCTCACCTTGGCACCCTCATTGAGTTTCCTTGGAGTCTTTGACCACTTTCAGAGCAGGGCATTGCACACTGCTGGCGAGATTCTGCTCCTCCACCTGCAGGAGCTCAGTGCTCACTGTGGTCCCTGCGGGTGCTGGGTGGGGAAATTCAATTCTGCACCAACCACAGGTGAATTACGAGCGGCCGCGCTCAGCCCGGCAGCCCTATATTAAAGGGTGTGATATTAAAGCCAGCACATTTCACACATAACTTTTGGAATGCATTGCAGACTCTCAGTTTTAATTGGAAATGCAGTGTGAAAAGGTGTGTTTGGGCCCTTGGAAAGGAATGGGAGACAAGGTGAGATCTCGGGGGAAGAGATGGGCGTTTCTGCCAAAGCCAGCGGTAACGCGTTCAGCGTGGAGCTGAATGTTCTCAGTCGAGTCCCTAGGCAGGGAAACAGGTGTTACATACGTATATATCGTTCTATATGAGGTTATAAATATGGTTTTTAATCCCTAGCTCAGCAGCGAGGTGGAAGGACAGATTGCTGTGAGCACCGCGTCTGACGGGGGTGGGCGTGCAGAAGGAACAAGAGGACAAACTGGTAGATCCTGCCAGGGTGGGGGATCTGGTTGGGGAAGTTGCTGAGTTATCCAGGAAGCAAATACAGCCCAAATCCCCTCCCCTCTCAACAGCTCCATCCCTCTGCTTCAACTCTTCCATTGTGCCCCCAGATCAATGGGACTCCAGCAGAGCGAGGCATGGAGTATGTCAAGTTGGAATAGACCTTTAGGGTCCAGCACCTTTCCTTCTCTACCCATCCGTCTGCTGTAGAAGGACTTTCCTTCTCAGGGATGGCAGAAGAACCCCTCCATTGTGCACATATCACCTGGATCATGCATCACTTGAAGAGCTGGACTCAGTGATCCTTATGGGTCCTTTCCAACTAGGGATATTCTATAACTCTGCTTTTAAAATGGTAAAAATCTTAAAAGCTCAGAACTTGCTGGTGCTCTGGATCTAATGAGCTTTGTGCAGGAGTGACTGGGCTCTTCAGAACCACATCTGGGTGCTCCTCATTTCTGCTGGTTGGAGAAGGAGCCCAGGGAAATGACTTCACATGGATCCACCTGTCCTATACGTGTCTAAGATGGCATGAAATGAGCTGTGTTTATGGTGCTGAGAGGTCTCTGTGGGACAAACCCAATTCGTTGCAAGGAGAGACCTTACAGACCACACATTTTGACATGAGCTCCCATGTCCTGCATGAGTCCCAGCACACAAACTGGGATGTTCTTTACCTGGTCCATAACCCGGCCATGTGTCGGCCTTTGAGTGCCTTCCCCATTATAGCAAAGAAACACCAGCACTTGCAGGGGATTTTCAGCACTTAGCAATAGCTAAGCGCCCGTGCCCACTGGGTTCCTCCAATGTCATCTCCCATTCAAGCTCTTCCCTGCTCCAAGGAGTGCAGATCTCCCCTCTCTCCCTTTGGGAATGTCCTTGGAAGAGCAGCGTGGCTCTTCTTATAGCTCTGCATCTATTTTTAAGCCTCCCGAGGACAAGCCAGCACAAGGAGGAGAAGCCCAGCTGTAAGGGGAAACCAGAAGAGAAGGGGCCAAGCAGACCTCGGTCTCCCATTGATGCATAACATAATCTCTCAGAAATTGGTTCCAGATAAGGGGTGACCTACTCTGGTCTGACAGCTGTGCCTCCAGCAGCTGCCACTGCTCCAGCCCCGACTGCATCCAGATGTGCCACCCCTGCACGCTGCTGCCAGCACTGCAAAACTGCAAATACCAGACGTGCTGACGTGATGGATGACTTTGTTCCTCCATCCCGGCCTCTGGAGAGGTGATATTTTTGGGTGTTGGGAACATCGTGACGGCTCAGTTCTCAGCGATATCACGCTAATGGCAGCTATCTGGTTGCTCCTGTAGGATGGGTTGGGTTTCTGGGTGACTTACCCCATCTCCAGTGCTAATCGTGGTGGTTGATCACCGTGTTGGCTGCTCCCCATTGCCCTGGTTCCCCCCCCATCTGTCTCCTCTGGGTGCAAGCCTGCACACCGGAGAGCTTTGATTTGGGTTGGAGTGTCTGGGAGCTGCAGTGGAATGAAAGAAATGAACCCATCTGGTGGGCAGATTTCATTGAGAATTGTCCAAATGAAATGAATTGGACTTGGGGCCGGCCAGTGCCAAGTACCACAAGCACAAGACACTCCTCTCACTCAGAGCTGGTGCTACGCTGCTCTAAACCACAAAACCAGGGGGAAAAGCACAGAGGAGAAAGGCAGGACAAAGCAGCAGAGAAGACAGAGCAGTGGCATCAAACACAGTAGTTTTCCAATAGTTCCACCAACCAGCACCGCTTTTATCCCATCCAAAAGCTGGAAGAGGCATCCCACCATTTTCTTCCCATTCAAGTGACATCTCCTGCCATGGGGAAGATGGTGCCATAGCAGCTTGTACTGCAGGCAGTGACCACACCGGGCAAAGGGATGGGGACTGAATTCCACGTGATCCTGACCATCTTCTGGAGCCTCTGCTGTTATTCTTGTGAGAGGGCACTGCTCCACACAGGGCATGGATCTGGCTGGTAAGGTCATGTGCATGCTCCCAACCAATGCTATCAGAGGTGAGCAGCAGAATGAATGGGTTCTCCAGGCTCAAATATTCCCTGTTTTCTGCATGAATCCTGTGGTACGAACCCTATGGATCTCAGTCATTCAGTACTTCAGTTTGTGGATTACATGGCAAGGAAGGTTGGTCAACAAGGGTGGACAAATAACTGTTTTTAACATGGGGGTTGTAGTGTGACTTGGTGAAACTCATCAGGAATTTGGGTATTTCCTTGCAGACAAGATATCTTCCCAGCTGTTCACCAAATATTCTGGCCAAGAAGTTCACCCATGGTAAGGGAGTGTTAAATAGCCCTCAGAAAGGGGGATTTCACTGAATATGGGAACACGAAGTGCTTGAAGTCTCCGATCTATGCTACCCAAGGGCTGAGGTTACTTCTCTGCTGGAGCCAGCAGAAGAGCAAGGCTCCTTCAAATTGCTGCTATCCAGGCTGAGAGATTACCAGCTCTTCAGTTGTCCTTGTAAATCTTCCTGCTGTGGAAAAGAGAGCCAAAATCCAGCTGGCATTTGAGTTCTGTGGTTTGGTAGATATTGCCAGAGGAATGAGAAAAATGGCACCAAGAGAGAAATCCTCTGCTGAGAAATGAGTAATAAACAGATCTCACTGGAACCAAACAGCCAGAAGCCTTGTGAGTAGATATCCCAGGCGAAGTTCCTGGGTGTGCTGATAACATGATGGGGAGTCCCAGCAAAGCACAGACCCCTCCCAGTGTCCAACAGGACACAGGAACAAATAAATAGCTCTGGTGTCACAGCAGGAGTCCTAAAGCCAACTGGAAATAGTTGGGTTTCACCCAGAGGCTCGTTTCAGCTCTTCTGCCTTTGGGACAGCCCCTCCCAGAGCTTCTGAACATCCACAGGGTCTACCTGATGTGTTTTCACTGGATCTAATGCAGATCTAAAGCTTGCATCAGTCTTTGGATGTGCCAACAAACTTGCAAGTCTTGTAGGTTGTCTTTACATTCAGTGCAAGGAATTTACTTTAATCAAGTCCCAATAGATAAAGCAGGGAAGGGTTTCACATTGACCTGGTCCTTATTCCCTTTCTTCATGGAGGTCAAGACAACCCAACCCAACCCCAGACAACCCAACCCAACTCAACCCCAAGACAACCCAACTCAACCCAACCCAACCCCAGACAACCCAACTCAACTCAACCCCAAGACAACCCATCCCAACCCAACCCCAAGACAACCGAACCCCAGACAACCCAACCCAACTCAACCCCAAGACAACCCAACCCAACTCAACCCCAAGACAACCCAACCAAGGTCTCTTGGCAGCCACCTGGACCCCCACAAGAGCATCCACATTGGCAGCCTACCCAAACAACCTGGAGACAAGCTCCTGGTGGCTGCCAGCTGTGGGGGAAGTGTTTAAGGCCACAAAGCACCCACAGGGTTTCTCAGCACAGCTGTGCCCTCAGTTCCATTTGCTCTCTCAAGGGAGAGTTGCTGATTTGAGGTTAAAATGAGGAGCTATAACAACGCCTGCAGAGGCAATGCAACCCCAGGGAGGACACCCTCACTCCCTGCTGCTTTCCCATCTTCTTCTGTTTATGCCTTCCTGATGAAGGCTCATTAGCAGCATTGTTAGCAGCTGTTGGCAAAGGGCATTTTTTGTCAGTTTGCAGCAGGGACTTAAGACAAGAATGGAAAACAAAGCCTGGCTTTAATTTGAAGCGAGGCCGCGAGGCATCTGGGTACAGTAGGCAGCTGATGGTTTGGAGGACTTAAGTTTCAAAACAGCCTCGTGGTGCTGCAGGTCTTGGAAGCCTGCTTGCAATTCCATCCCTATCCCCCACCCCCAAGAAGAAAGAGGAGAATTACTCCCAACGTAATTGAAATTACATATTGGAAGGCCAGATTCAGCCCAGACAATCCGGTATCTTTAATTGTACATGGTGATGCAATTTTGGACCCTCTTTCCTTCTCCCCTTTTCCTTTTTCCATGAAGGGTCACAGCTGTGAAAAATCACATGGGAGTCTATGGGAGTCTATGGGAGTCTGACCCATCCTGGAGTCTGGGTGCCATTCCCTGCTGCTCCAATGACTCTGGCCATGGGAAGTGCCATGGACCCCAAACCCAGCACTCTCAGAGTTAACTTAAAAGTAATGATGTACCCAATATAAGCAAAGACCTTTGATAGGAACACTCTCAAATCCACACGATGTGCTGAATAAAGCGGCTGTTTTTAGCCCTGCGGTTGCACAGCTATCGCTGAGCATCATCTGTTCGTACCGCGTTCCACCTCAGAAAACCAGAACCTCCTCCTATCTGTGCTTCTATCTGGAATTCGATTTCTGGCTAAGAAAGCAGGTTTCCTGACAGTGCTGTAACGCTCACTTGACCTAAATCCAGCTTCACTTCATCTTGGCTTCCTCAGTCAGAGTTTTCCCCTCTCTGCTCTGTTTTATGTGCTTTCCATGCCCTGACACGACCCCCATTAATTCCAACGTAAAAAACGTTTGTCTGAAGACAAGAGTTCCTCTGGCTTTTTTCACCTTTTTTTTTTTCTTCTCTTTTTTCCCCAAAAAAGTTCTGTTTCTGGGCTAATAATTTTTTACGAGTTAAGTGATTTCTAGTGACTAATTTGTGAGCCCCATTCATTATTTCCATGTCGGGATTTTACAGGGGAGGGTAAACAAGTAACATTTGTGGCCGTGCAGCCCACGGCCCCATTAGGTCCATTTATTTACCCATTACCGCCCAGCCTGGCTTCTGTTTGCCCCATGCCCTGCGGCCACGGGGAAGGGACATCAGTGCCCTCCTGCTGCCTGCTTTGGTGCTGTGTGCCTGCTTCTGGATGGAAGGAAAAGGGAGGGGAGGTTCAGGTTGGATCTGAGGAGGAAGTTTTTTACCCAGAGGGTGGTGATGCACTGGAACATGTTGCCCAAGGAGGCTGTGGATGCCCCATCCCTGGAGAGGATCTGGGTTGGCCTTGTGGGGAGCTGGATCCAGCTCCTGGCTGCATTGTCCCTGCTCTTTTCCTGACTCATTTGGCTCCCTTGTTCCTAAGCATGACCTAAACATGAAGCCCACGTGAGCCATAGTTTGGTGACACTTAATCCAGTGGAAATATACCCAATTTTTAATCACACTAAGAGGTGGTTCAGCTCCCATCATGATGCCATCAGAAAGCTTTCAGGCCTGGGATGAGGAAAAAAAAGAAGGAGGGGGGTGGGGGGAAGAAGGAAAAATCCATCCCTTGCCACTGCTACAGCATCTTGAATGCATTTTTCAGCGTGACTGATACGTCCAAGAATCTTCCAACTAACCACAGCCCTTTCCACATTTCATCTGCCTTCCCATCGCTGCCCTTTCTGCATGGCTTGGCATTTACACCTCTGCACCACACTGGGGTGAATGCAAACACTCAGCAGTGACGGCATTAATGGGCTGCACCCATTCATTGTGGGAAATGAATGGCACTGAAGGATGTGGTCAGTGGGCAATGATGGGGTGGGTTGGGGTTGGATCTGGGGCTATCAGAGCTCTTCGCCAACCTGAATGGTTCCACGATTCTATGGGTAACAGTGGGTTGGCAGTTGGACTTAGTGGTAGTGGAGGTCTTCTCCAACCTTAATGAGTCCATGATTCTCTGGTTCCATGAATGCCCTGATTTGCAAATCGCTGGAGTCAGGGAGACTGCAGATACTTTGCTATATGCACACCCTGATATTAACCTGGCATTCACTGATTGGTCTGATCTAATTTGGCACTTCTGTCCTTATTCTCCTGGCGATAGGAAACACCTCTGAGCCTCACAAATCAGCCTTCCCCATGCGTCTGGTTCCCTGTGTGCCATCCCAGCTGTAACTCTCCCATGTCCAGGAATGGTGACTTATGAGAACCCAGAAACAAGTGGTGACTCAAAGCCTGAGCAATGCATGGCCAGAAACCCAAGGAGCCCAACTTCTTTAATGCAGTCAAGACAACTGGGAACTTTTCACCTACTTTTAGTCACCCAAAAGCATCCAAATTAGATCTCTGCCCTTCATCTACAGTCCAATGGGGGGGATCAGCAGCCTCAGATCCAGGAAGGCTGGAACCAAACCCACAGCTGGTGTCCAAGCAAGCAGGGACAGTGGGGAAAGACCCCACCTAAAAGCCCCTTCCATTTGCTGAGCACCACCACGAGACATCACCTCACCAGCCTGCAACTCACCCACACCACCAGCCCCACACACCTCTACCCAGGGCAGGCAGCAGCCTAGGAACGGCCCCTGGGAGGCTGGAATGAAGCTTGGAATTTATCAGTAAATGCTATTCTTAGAACCCAGTAGCTGAGCTTGATTTTAATATTTTTTAATACCCCTGGCGGGAAGCCATGGTTAAATCAGTCTTGATTCGAAGCTAAATAAAATCACTGCGCATACACAGCTGGCTGCTACAAAGCTGTGTTCAGATTGTTGTTTTTTTTTTTTTTAAACCTTTTCATTATAAAAAATAAAAGCAAAGCCACAAAATTGCCCTTATTAGCACTTTATAGTTTATATAATATAAAAGACTTTGCTCGTATTTACCCTGGATGGTAAAGGCAATGATTGTGAACCATGATGGAGAGCTGCTTGCACCTGTAGCCTAAACCATCCCAGGGGTTCACAACTTAATGCTTTGCCTCCTCATCTCTTGTGATGGGTGGGGGAAACTGAGGCAAAGGCAGCACCTGGGCTATGAGATATGAGGATATGGGATATGAACACATGGAGGCCTTTTGTGTTATTTATTGCTACAGCTCCCGGGGCTGATGCCCATCAAACCTACAGAAAGCATTGGAGCTGCTCTACTGCCAGGTGGGGCAGGTTTAGGAAATGTTTTCTTGCCTCTAAAACAAAGAAAACCAGGGGTGGATCTGATGATGTGCCCCATGACTGGGGGCTGCCCCTGGCCTGTCCATCGCCCATTGGCATCAAGTTCCTCCTGTCTTACCTTTGCTGATCTATCCTCCCATTGCCTCCACTTGCAACAGTGGAAGAGAATTTCCACCTGAAATGGCAATTTCTTGGCTCTTTGCAGTGCTATTGAGCTCAGCTCGAGTCCACAGTTCCATTTCCATCCCATCCTTTATGGAGAGGGCATCACCATGGCCATCCCTGGGGGGATTCATCAAGGAAAGCACTGAGTATCACAGGTGAGTCCCCTGCTGCCAAGAGCACAAGGGCTGAAACTCAACAGAACACAGGCACCATTCCCCAGATCCCAGCTCTTCCAGCTGCTCAGGGTCACCCAACCTCAGCCCAGCCCGGAGCTTCCCATCCGACAGGTTGTAGGTAGGATTAACACACGCTGCTGAGCAGCCCCAGCCTCCCCTGGGACCCTCAGGTCATTTCTTCCACTGCTCTCACCCTGTGCTACGAAAATAGAACCTTCCACAATGAACTCAACTTTATCCCACTTGTCTGCAAGCCAGGATTTAGGCTGGGCTATAAATTACGAGCCCAAGTCAGCTTGTGCCAGCCCTTAATTTGCGGTAACTTTATCCCATAAATGCCCCCATTGTTCAGTGAGGTGACACTTTTGCTTTCATTTCTATATTTATAACTTGGTTAATATCCCCTTTTACATATATTTTCTCGGATAACAAAAATCAGCTTTTGCTGCCCTCATCCTCTCCTTCCCCATCCCACCTCAGCTCTCATCCTGCTGGATAGGAAAAGCACTGAAGAGGGAATGAAGATGGGCTGCCAAAGAGCTGACTCCATCCTTGTGGAGAGCATGGCTTTTCTACATGGTGATGCAAATAAGTGTCTGCTGCACATAAATGTCAGCATCACTTGGCATGTAGCGATCCCACCAGTGATCCTTAAACCAATACAACCCTTACGTTGAATATTAGGAACAAAATATGCCCCAAAGAGTGGCTGGACATTGGCACAGCTGGAATGGTGGGGTCGCCATCCATGGAGAACCATGGAGATGTGGCACTGAAGGACACGGTCAGTGGGCATGGTGGGCATGGTGGGGTGGGGTGGGATTGGGGATCTTAGAGGTCTTTTCCAACCTGAATGATTCATTTGGATGTTGTGTTGAGGGATGTGATTTAGCTGGGAAGTATTGGTAATGGTTGGACTGGATGATCTTCTAGGTCTTTTCCAACCTTGATAATTCTGTGATTCTGTGATTCTATGATTCAAGGAACTATTAGGACACACCTATGGGGTCTATGCTGGTGCTGAGGGGTGTATCATGGCTGTGATCTCTACTTTGGGCTCAGGAACTGGCTCCAATTGGGAACGGGGAGAGGCTGAGCCTTCACCCCTCAGCCCTGGTGCTGCAGCTGGTTAGGTGAGCTGGAGTGCCTTCCTTGGAGCTTCACATGGGCCTCGTCTGTCTGTCTGGTGACTCAGGGCTGTGGGGGATTGCTGCTGCCCACAGGACCCTTTCCAGAATCTGAGGACTGCCAGGCTGTGGTAGCAGCCAATGTCAATTTGACATTGATTATTTTAATCCCCTGAAGCAGAGAAGTCCAATAACCCAGTGCTATGGATGCCAGAAGAATGCCCAGGAGGCCCAGGACAGAGCTGGGGTGTTCAATAGCAATGCCTCTCCCAGCGTGGGAGGCTTGGATCTCTGCTTGGAAGGCAGGAGGCCTGTAATCCACATGGAGGGAAATGCCAGCATCTTGTGACTGCTGCTTGGATTCTGCCTGCGCCCGCCTCTTATCACCCCCCCTTGATGGGACTAAAAGGTTTCTGCATCCCATATGTGGAACCACACTGGCCAAGGGCTGGCTTGATGCTTGGAGCTGGGTACCACTCCATCACCCCCTCCAATGCTACAGCCCATCCCCATGTGATGGTGTTCTGGAGTTCTGTCTTGGGGAAATAGGGCACATGCAATGCTGCAGAGCAGGATGCCAAAGGGGGGTGGCACCTCACCTGCCCCACTCTGGTGTTTTAGACACCTCCATGCACCCACCTTTGCACAAACACATGCACGAGACGTGCTGATTTATTTATTTTCTTGCTTTAGCAAAAGAAGATAAAATTTCAGCCCATTCCCCAGGCAGCAGCTGTCAGCCATGGGTGATGTCTGTCTGCATCACCAGTTTGCATTCGGCTTGCAGAGCACCTTGCGCTGTTGCATCCCAGTCTTTGCTTGTAAGCTTGGACATTACTTAAGTCTAAGCAATAAATGATGATAAATCTCCCTAATTCATCTCCCTAAATCAACAGGGTTGTTCTGCTGATTCTTAATGGAGATTAATCTCCTTGCTATAGGGGAAATACTCTTGTGTATGCCAGCTCTATGGGTGGCATGGGTCACTTGTGCCTCGCTTACCCTTTCTTAGGAGAGGAGGATGCCTCCTACCAGCTGATCTATTGACAGAAAGCACTGTGGTAGAGCAAAGTACATTTCCCTTCTCTTCTGCTGCTTGCTCCCTGATGGCAGGATGGCACACATCCTTCCTGCCCAATGACTCACCTCGCTAAGCCAGCTAACAGAGGTACGAACCTCACTGAAGAAGATAATTTATAATTAATTCCCTGCAATGACCCTTATTACTAAACCCTTTCAATGGGCTTTGCACTCACTGCCCCTTCTGGATGCGTTTGCAAACAAGAAAACGAGGTTCTTGTTGGGGGAATGAAGAGGGGAAGCAGAGGAGGCAGCTCTGCAGCAGCACATACAGGAGGGATCCCTCCACTGCCACTTCCTTTGCTCAAGAGCTGCCTCTTGCTCTGGACGGGTTCTTATTTTAGTTAAGCTGCAAAGGAGCAAATTGCGGAAAGCTTCATCAGGGCTCAAGCATCTGTGAGTTCCTGAGAGCCTCCAGACAACGCTGCCAGAGTTTATTTTTAACTAACTGAGTCAGAGCAGCTCATCACAACTCCCTGCTGCATCTCGCTCTGGCTGCCCAGGGATGGGCTCCCCATGGGGTCCTGCAGGGCTGAGGGTGCATCACTACGTCCTTCCCTTTGCTGATAACCACCAGACAGGGAGGGTCCTATCCTGGGGTGGAAGGGGGTGACCAGATCCTTCCATGGGATGGGTGAGTTCTGTGAGCCCAGGGTCCACACCCAGCTCTGTGCATGCTCTCTTTGGCTTCCTGACTCCAAATCCCACCTGAAGGCATTCAGGCTTAGCTTTGCTCACGGCATCCACCCTCTGCAGGTAGGGGAGGTGGGAGCAGAGGCAGTGGAGCCTGGGGAGCAGTTCAGCTCACTAGAGACAAGTGGAGTTCATTGGTGACCCAGATCTTAGTCTGCAAGTTGGCCTCTATTGCCACTTGCCTTTCCATCCCCCAATTAATCCTTGCAGGTTATGGAGATGCTCAAGCTCTCAAGGAATGCTTTGTGCTTGCAAGCAGCTTCCTTCATGCTGAGAGCAATTCCCTCACTGGAGTATCCCAGTGATCCCCCTGAAGGCATCAATGGATTCTCCTTATGAGAGATTCTCATAATGGCTCTCATTAGCAATTCGGCCAAACTGAAAGCCCCCAAAACCTCCTGTGGGATGTTGGGCATCTCTCCCATGCTCCATGTTTCCAGCTTCATCTCACAGACACCGTTTGCTGGAAGGAATTCATTGCTGTAATGGCAAAAAGCCATTGAGATCCCAAGTGGAATGGGAAAGGATGGGATGGAATAACACCTTGGGAGTCCGGGAGGCAGTGACAAGGGGACGGCTGCCTCAATGCCTTCCTGCTGTCCTCTCTTATCCCACTTGTCCTGATTTCTGCTCCATTCTGGCCTCTCTCCTCCCTCTGCCCTTCATCTCTGCACTCTCCTCCTCCCGAATCCCACAGCCTCCAACACACACAACGTAGTGCCATAGGGTGGTTGTCACCCATCATCGGAAACCCCGTGTACATGGAGTCGTGCTCACATGAATCCCATCTCCCCAGGGCTCCCTTAAACACCCCAGACCTCCATCATAGCAGCAAACCCTGCATGGCATCTCCCATCTCTGGCTCTTGGTGGGGAGGTGGTTGGGAACCAACCAGAAACTCAACCCAAACCCAATGGAGCAGCCTGAGAGGCAGCAACTCGCTGGCGGAGTTCAGCAGGATGTGCTCGGGTAACAGCAAGGTTAGTGGCTCCCTGGGGGCAGGTGGGTTTGCTTTCTTACTATTAGTTTCATACTAGAAAAAACATTTACTGGAATTTTTAGTGAATTATGCTCAGATGTGCCTGTGGTCAGTCCCGCGTCTCACCGGGTCGGTGTTACTGCGGCACAAAGGAAAACAAGCTTTCCAGGGCTTCCTCTGGTCAATAAAATATGCCATAAATGAAATATATGGAGCAAGACTGATAAGCGTGGAGGAACCATGGCTTTGTTCAGTGACCCATGGTTCAGCTCTCCTCCCTCCTTCCCATTTATGTGATGGAGGTTAGGGTTAGGCTGGCGCAGCGCTCCATTGCTGATGGAGTCAATGATGCCATAAGTAACAAAGGTTTAGATGTCCTCGTTTGGGAGCTGATGCCCCCACGAGCTGCTCAGAATCCAAACAGATTGCTGGGAATGGAGGAATTTGGCAGGTGAGAGGCAGCAGGTCATGGAGTCTACATGCAGGTCGGTGGGTGGTTGGCCATGGCTGTAGGGTGGATTTATGGGCGGCCTACCGCAGCGGGGCCCCAGCCCAGATGAAGTTTCTTGAATCTGGTGTGAAAGATATAAATAAAAGAGAAACTCTCAGCTCCAGGTCAGTTGGGTCATAAGAGCCCACCACAGATTCAGTGTGGAAACAAAGCACTTCTCATCTGAACCAACCATTGGAGCATGGTGCTTGGAGGAGCTCCATCACGTCCTGCAGGAAGCCATCCCAGCAATGAGGCTGTGCTGGACCACGCGATCCCCACAGCCATTGTCTGCCTTGGTGAGGTCACTGCAAAGCCCATCAGCTGTTAGTTGGTGGTGGGAGAGGGCTTCAAGGTCCTGCTTGACCACTGCACTTAGTTTAATGTCAACTTTACCCCCAGTACTGATGCTGGTACTGAACATTTGGATCCAATAAATCCCAGGGGCTGAGGATCTGCCTCAGACAGAGCCTGTTTGCTGGCACCCTGCTGAGTGGTGTGCATCATCCCGGTGATGCATTGCTGTCTGGATGTGGTGCCTGACATCCCTTGGATGGGATGTCACCCTGCTTCCACCCTATTTTAACACTGAACTGCTGACAGGGTAAGTCCAAAGTCCCCATCTCTGTGTGTTGGGGCTGGGACTGTGGGATCAGATCCCACCTCTTGATCTTCCAGTCTGAAAAGCCAATCCCTGCATGAAAGGGATGGAGAGACCTTTTCCTGCTCACTGCAGGGAGAAACAGATGCAGAACACAAAAGCCCAGGCACTTCACTCTGCTACTGACTTCCTGAGTGGCTGTGGTTAAATCTCTTCACTTTTTCCATGCCCTCATGAAAAGTGAATCATAGAAGCCTTAGAGGAGGAGGAGGAATGAAGTGGGGGTCAGGAAACTCAGATTCCTTTTGCTTTATTACTTATTTATTTCAATTTTAGTTCATCTTGACTCGCGTATCATATCACATATCTTATATTTTATATTTTATATCTGTCATGGAATCATACCTTACCTTATTCAATCATCCTTTTTTCTTTTACTACTATGCTCCCCTGCTCAGATCTTACTCCTCTGTTTCCTGCATTGTGGGGGCTGGTGATGGCACTGTCCTTGGTGGATGGGGTAAGTGAAGGTGACTTCTGGCCAAACATCTTCCACCATGGCTGCAGGGCTTCCTAGGGAGAAGAGTTTCCCTTCCCTTCCCTTCCCTTCCCTTCCCTTCCCTTCCCTTCCCTTCCCTTCCCTTCCCTTCCCTTCCCTTCCCTTCCCTTCCCTTCCCTTCCCTTCCCTTCCCTTCCCTTCCCTTCCCTTCCCTTCCCTTCCCTTCCCTTCCCTTCCCTTCCCTTCCCTTCCCTTCCCTTCCCTTCCCTTCCCTTCCCTTCCCTTCCCTTCCCTTCCCTTCCCTTCCCTTCCCTTCCCTTCCCCATCAATTATTCTGTTCCTGTATTTTAAATCATGGTGCCACCTATGGCCACAGTCAATCCATGCAACTTGTTCCCATCCAGCCCATTTTCACACTGCACAAGTGAGACAGGAATTATAATAATGTCAGGAGCTTTCGGAGCGCTCCCTTCCCTGGGGCTATTTGGACTTTTGCAGGGTTTTTTTTTGCATTTGGTTTTACAATAGAGAGAAACTTAATTAAAAAATAAATAAATAAAAGAAAGAAAGAAATGGAGAAGATGCAATGAAGAAAACAAATTGTGTGTGAATTTTCAATCCCTCCCTCACCAGGCTGGCTTTGTGAACACAAGATGAATTAGCCCTGGATGCAGCCATGCCCCTCCACATCTGTAATACATCCATGGGTGCCCCTTTGGTCCCCATGGCTGGTTCATGATGCTGCTCAGTGACTCCCCAGGAGCATGGAAGGAGGGAACAGCCCCATCTCCCTGATGGGTGGGAGCCCTGGAGGAACTGCATGGGAGAAATCCAGTTGTGTTGAGGGATATGATTTAGCTGGGATGTATTGGTGATGGTTGGACTGGATGATCTTCTAGGTCTTTTCCAACCTTGATAATTCTGTGATTCCTTATGGGGTCCTTATGTGGTCCTATGTGGTCCTTATGGGGTCCTTATGCGGTCTGGTCTTTATGGGGTCCTTATGGGGTCCTTATGGGGTCCTATGTGGTCCTTATGGGGTCCTGTGTGGTCCTTATGGGGTCCTATGTGGTCTTTATGGGGTCTTTATGGGGTCCTATGTGTTCCTTATGGGGTCCTTATGGGGTCCTATGTGGTCTTTATGGGGTCCTTATGGGGTCCTATGTGGTCTTTATGGGTTCCTGTGGTTTCAAAGCACAGGGCTGAGGCTCTGCCCTGCCCTCATTGGGAAGGATACCTGTGATCTTATTCTTTCATAGGGTATAGATATCTATAGCCATGGATATCTCAGAGGTGGTTGGGATTCTCCTGGCTCTGAAGAAGAGGTAAGGGTGGGCTCTGTGCTTTTCAGAGGGAATACCCATACACCTCCTTTTCCAGAGGAGAAAAGACATAAAGCAAAAGAGAAAAAAGGGGAAAAAAAAAAGGAAGAAGTGGATTCCTGGGTACACCAGAGGGAGCCCTTCCATTGCAGATGAGACAGAAATCCAGCTCAGGCTGCAGCCGGAGGCTAAACCCTATTTACTCCCTGCAGCCTTGGGTTCTCCTTCCAGGATCAGGCAGAGCCCTGCCCTTGTGCAGCTCTGTCACCAGCAGCCTGGTGCCCAGCCCCGGGGGGTGAGGCAGCTCCTGGTGATGTTATCCTCACCCTCATCCTGATTGGAAAATCCACCGCTCAGCTCAGCTCCAGCATCCCCTCTCCATTTCACCCCCACTCAGGACTATTTCCACCCCTGTAGGACACTCTCAGCTCACTTGCCAGATGGAGGGACTGCTGGAAAAAGGTCCAGAGGCTGATAGGAGAAGAGAAGCCCCCAGTTATCTCTGTTAAGAAACAACACCTATCCAGGATGGCAAATGGAGCCCAGGGGTCTCTGATGTCTGAATTCTCATTCCCTGATGGGATCTGAAGGTGTGGCTGCACCTCGAAGGTCCCATGTCAGGGATGGGCACAGATGAGGTTGTTTGGCTTTCAAGGAGCCAAAGCAAAAGCAGATGTAATAAAAAGAAAGGCGAGAAGATGCCAGTGTACAATTTTGGGGCTCAGGAGTGGGCTGGGGTCAGTTTTCCAGTGTGCTCAGGAAACTCAAGTCCATCGCATAGGCTTGCCTAGGAGTCTTTTAAGGACAATCCTTGGGAGGATGGAGCACCCTGGCCATTCCCTCTTGTCCCCACCACAGTGTCCCTGCCATCACCTGGCAGACATTTAGAATCACAGAATTACAGAATTATTCGGGTTGGAAGATCCTCATGCCCAACCATCCCACCATGGCCGCTAACCATGTCTCTCAGTGCCACAGCCCCATGGTGTTTGAACACCTCCAGGGACGGTGACTCCACTGAGCATCCCAAACCTGCTTTGTTAAAACACATTCAGACACAATTCTCCTCTTGGAAAAATCTACTTTTCCTGGCTGATTTTCTGTCACTGTGACCATTCCACGACCTGCTTTCCAGCCCTTGGGTCACCTCTGTGCCTGAAAGCACCATCCACCCTTGTCTAGAAGCCATTTTCCTGCTATTCTCTACCTCAGCATGTCATTTCATCATTATCCCTCCTCTTCCCCGTGTTTTTGGTTACACAGTTCACATATGACGACACGGCGGATGCTGAATGGGACCATGCAACAATTCAGTCCCATCTTAAACCTTCCTGTGATGAACATCCCATGAACTTCTTCCTCTGCAGACTGAGATCTGGCTTTCCATCCAACCGCACCGTATAAACCATTCCATTTTTATTATCAAATACAATCAAACCCCATTTTTTTTCCTCTTCCAAACCCTATTCCTCACATACTTCATCCCTCCTCAGACCCATTTGCCCTCTACCCATTCATCCTCCATTGGGAACACTGGGAGCATCAGTTGTCCATCTCTACAGGCTAATTGCCTTGGGCAGCACCCAGGGGAGCCCTGAAAGCTGCGGTGACCTGGTTTGGGGTGTCGTTATTTTGGGGCTTTAAGCAGGATTGAATGGATATTTATAACCCCTCCATCTTGAACCTGTCTTTGAGCCGTTTCTCTCCAGCTGGAATTTCTCAGCTGTAAGATCTTCCTTCTCCAAGCGTGCCAGGTAGCTTATTTTTAGGGAATGTGATTTTCGGAAATGGCAGAACCACTTTTGCTGGAATTTATCTAGAAAAAGTGCTGCTTTTGGCAGACACAACATGAAAAAGTTTAGACCAGAGAGCTGGAAAATGGCAAGTTCATGGTAGGATAAAGTGTGCACAGAGGGCTTTGAGCTCTGCCTTAAAACCCAGCTGAATGCGGCCACCTCTCTGGACAGGCTGTTGGAAGATAATTACAAGAAATATTTGTCCTCTTTCCAAAGGAGCTGGCTTTCACTTGCTGTTATTGGATCTGGCACCACACAGGACCAGTGTAGAAAAGAAGAGGGTTTATGACTGTTCACTGCTCTCTTATAGAAGTGGGGGTGTTCAGACAGAGCTGGAGCTTCACAGCACCCTGTGGAAGTGATGCTGAAGATGTAAATTCAAAGGATCATAGAATGGTTTGCGTTGGAAGGGACCTTAAAGACCACCCAGATCCAGCCTCCGCCATGGAGGTATCAAGGTGAGGTCAATGGGACCTCCCATTGGCCAGGTGCTCAAGACCCCATCCAACTTGTCCTTCTCATTTTGGTTTTGGATTCCTACAGGCGGGTATCAAGGAGTGGTCCAACTCTGGAGAAACCAGGTGAACTTATGTGATCTTTCCTCATCTTCATAGAATGATAGAATGGCCTGGGTTGAAAAGGACCACAATGATCATCTGGTTCCAACCCCCTGCTATGTGCAGGGTCACCAACCAGCAGCCCAGGCTGCCCAGAGCCACATCCAGCTTGGCCTTGAATGCCTGCAGGGATGGGGCATCCACAGCCTCCCTGGGCAACCTGTTCCAGAAAGGTTCTGAATGGAAAGAACAGGAACCTGTTCTCCTTCAAGAGACGTGCAGATGTAATACTAAGGGGCACGGCTCAGTGGGGAAATACTGGTGGTAGGTGGGCAGTTGGGCTGGATGATCTTGGAGGTCTTTTCTAACCCTGGTGACTCTATGGTGACTCTGATTCTATGATTCTTGCCTCTATTGATTTGGGGTGCAGTGGTCTTCAGGCTGCTGCTGGCAGCAGGACGGTGGAGTTGTTTGCCTTTGGTATTATTGACAAAGGGCATCACGGTCCCCGGCTGAATGCTGCCTTAAAAGAACAAAGAAATGCCCAATTTGCCACATCAAGACAGGGACGCAGCCCTCCCCTCCCTGCAGTGCTGCCAGCAGGAGCAGAAGCCTTGCTGGCCAGTGTGTGCCTGCACTGCGGGGCTGGGAGCGCCGAACCCCAGACATATGGTTTAAATATTCTAATAGATGTGGTAATCCTTTTGGTTTCCAAATAATGTTATGGTCGAGTCGATTTATGGTAACGCTATCTTAAGCAATGAGGGCAATAAAAAGAGTTTTAAATGTGAAGAATTTTTCTTTTTTTCTTTTTTTTTTTTTCTCCCCCACTCCCTTTCTTTCCTTTTTTCCCCCTTTCTTTCTTTCTTTTAAACAGCCTTTTCTTTGTGCAGGAGACAGGAGTTGAGGTCCTGCCAAGTGCTCATGCAATAGACGCACACCTTGCTAGGGGACGGCCCATTGCAGAGCTGTCTCCATCCCCATGATGGCCAACCATCAGAGACCCAACCTCTGCTTGGGGAGCAGCAGGGTTGTTCCATCCTCATTTATTTGCTCTCAGCAATGATTTCCATTGGCTGGAGCTCTTGGCTGGCTTGTTGCCCCTCACCACCCGCTCCTGTAGCATCATGGAGGTCTCATGTGCCCATGTGGCCTTGAATGGGAGGTCATGTTAACCTCACATGCTGTATCCAAGGCTTCACCTCCTCCAGCTGCTCGGAATGAGCTGTGAAGAAGCGACCCGAGCCCCCAGTGAAGAAGTGACCCCCTAGGGCAGACATCACCATCGCTGTGTGCCAGATGTTGGAACAGCCCGATGGGCAGAAGGAAACTCTTCATGCCATGAGAGGAAAGCTGTCCACATTGCTCCCACTTGGGTGAAGACAATGACCTCATTCTTTGGTCTCCAAGATGTAGAGAAGAACTTGTAAAACTCAGAAGGCAGAACTGCCTGGGATGGAGACCAACCCCATCCCACCAGGCAGTGACTTCAGGTTTTCCCAAAGCCCACCTCGGCCACAAGGCACTGCTGTGAGTTCCAGGCCCATCTGCTGATACATGAGCCTTCGAGACCGCTTTGAAAAAGTACCTCTTTAAACAAAAGCCCTTTTAGTCTTCATTATGGAGTCAAAGGCTGCTTTCACGTAAGGCTAGGGCAGGTCAGGTTTCATGTGCTTAGAGATAAATGGCTTTGTCAGCAAACATCTTTTGTGGATTTTTAAAAAATAATTTGAATTATTGGATTTCCTAGGAACTCTCAGCAAGCAAGGAGGTTAAAATGTGAAGTTATTCATAGGAAACCTAAATGTTCAATTTCTGGTTTTTAGTGAACGTTATTACCCCTATTAAAGAACACTAACCTTAACAGGACTTAAAGATAATTCCTTTTGTTTGTGAACAAGTTTGGTCTGATTGATGGCAAAAAGTTTTCACGTTATGTTTTTTTTTGGGCAGATCCGCTCTGAAATCATTCATATTAATAGGCGCCCAAGGGAATTTGCTTCAAGATTCTCGAAGAAGAAATTAGGATGCACAAAGAGACCTCAGATTGGCCCCTGGGAGGAACTAGAAAAGGCAAAGAGAAGTGCAGCTTCACGCTACATCCATGAATCAGCTCAGAATTTAGAGAACAGCCATGAAATGTTCGTCACGGGGCTCCCCATCCCCTGTAGTTGGACAAGGCACTGGGTCGTGTTTTTGCCTTACAACTTCCAAAGCTTTTGTCTCAGTATCTGTGGGTGGCTAAGACAACACTGGCTCCTTGTCAGGAGTCCTTTGCTGCACTAAAGGGGTGAACTTTGTGCTGGAGTCCCCGTGCCCTCCTGGAGCCAATGGTCTCCAGAAGCCACCCATGCATTCAAGGCCAGGCTGGATGTGGCTCTGGGCAGCCTGGTCTGGTGGCTGGTGACCCTGCACATAGCAGAGGGTTGGAACCAGATGGTCATTGTGGGCCTTTGCAACCCAGGCCATTCTATGATTCCTTGATTCTATGGTTGGGAGGGAGCAACCACTTCTTGATGGCACCACCCCCTTGCTCTTAGCTGGGTGATACAGAAGCAAGAGGTGTGTAATACAGCCATGAAAAACTTACCCACAGTGGTGATGGAAGCAAAGCAAACTTGGTTCAAGCCTGTTGGAGCACAGCTCATGCTCCAGGACAGATGGCTCCAGGCTCCTGCAGCTCCCAGACTGCCTGCCTGGCTCAGCCATTATGGGAAAAGTCCATGGCAGCCAATGAAGGAAACATCCATCCTCCCAGCCTGCACACAGCACCCCAGCCTCACTCCCAGCCACAACAGCTCCTGCACGGCCCTTACATGGTAAGCACCTTCCAGAAAGCCAAGGAGGAGACGCATGGGACCCCACCTGCTTTTCTGTTCCTCTCTTTGCCAGCTCCCATGCACAGCTTTCGGCTCCATATTTTTTTTATTGAGCCAGAAGTTTCTGGAGTGCAAAGAACAGGGAGTTCCTTGGAGCTGGAAGAAGAATTAAAAAAAAGAAAAGCTAAAAAAAAACCCCAAAACCCCCGTTAGCTGAACGTTGTCAGCAAGTTGCTTTTTCTCCGCTAGCCTTGCCACCTCCAGCTGTGTTCTCAGCAGCTCCGACAGAGATTTGGCCTCTTTGCCACTTCTTGGGCAGCCGACCTCCACGGAGAGCCCGCAGTGCTGCCGGGGAAGAGGGGACGGCCTGGCGGGGGCCGTTCTGTTTCCCCAAGTCAGCATGAGGCAAAACGCTGCCGGGGGAAGGAATGAGGGGGGACGTGCCATATTTCCAGTGAGACGTGAAACCAAACCCCTGACCCCTTCCCTGCTCATACGGCTCCTGCGGAGCTCTGTGCCAGAGTCTGTGGGTGAGCCTGGTTTGCTTTCCAGAATGAAAAGAGGCATTTCTCCTCCAAGTACCAAATTCCCCTTGCAGATGCCACTGGAACTAAGGTTTCTCTTCACCATCTGTGCCGCTGCAGAGCAAAAGATGTTTCCCCACACAGGTTAATCCCAAGGAACCGCATCTTGCAGGAAGGGTGGTCACTGTTAAACAGCCCTGGAAACATTTTTCCTTGCTCTCTTCCAAGCTTAAATCTCTCCTGTAGATGCTCACTGCCAAGTGCTGCTCAAGGACTCCTTCCACACATCCTTCCTGGGGGCTCACCCTCTTCCTGGGTCCGTTCTCTCATACTTGGGCTGGAGTTGGCATGAATACCCACCCTACTCATCATAAACTGATGGAGGTTGGAAAAGACCCCTAAGAGTTGTGCTGACTCACTTGTCTCACACTGTTCAGGGTGGGAAAGTAGAGCAGAGAGGAGGGAGAGAGTGACTATCTCCAGAAAAACCCATTTTCCCCTTTCTTTCCTATCAGGTGGGATCATCCACATCAATGATGAAGCAATGCAGTGCTTGGTGTGAGGTTCTCATTTCTTTGCTCCTGATGAACTTGGGCTGGCTGCACAGCCAATACCCAGCCCAGAAGTGAGAGGCTTCTCCAAGAAACTGCTCGGTTCCAGTCCATCCCTCCTGGAAGCTGAAGCAGCTGCCGAGAATAAAATAAAACGATACTACAGAGTGATACGAGGCTGGAATCGGGGGTGCTGGCCAAGCCTGAGAAAATACTGGCCTGAAGAAGTAGTAAAAACAGCACATATTCCAGCAGCCTCTGTCCAAAAGTCGGGGCTGCCTGCATACGGTATCAGGCCTGCAGACCCAGGGCTGGATGCTGACCATGGTCAGTCTGTAGGTGGGCCGTGGTGGTGAATTGGCTGAATTATCCACC
This sequence comes from Coturnix japonica, assembly GCF_054131305.1. Lineage (NCBI taxonomy): Eukaryota > Metazoa > Chordata > Aves > Galliformes > Phasianidae > Coturnix > Coturnix japonica. The sequence goes on along the minus strand of NC_140666.1, from coordinate 90,363,227 downwards.
ACCAAGAGAGGAATGAGGGGTTGGTCTGCAGCAGTGCACCAAGCAGAGCCCATAGGATGGTGCTGAGGTTGCCAAAGATCTCATCCCAAACTCAAACCCCCATGGCCAGCACTGAACCTTGCCAATCACCAAGAGGCATTCTGGATGGGTATTCCAATGTCCGTCCATGTCTTGGGAGAGAGGACGGCTTTTCCCCCCGTGCTCTGTGGCCACGGTTAGTGGGGATGGGTGGTGATGGGTTGATGGTCGGACATGATGATCTCAGTGGTCTTCTCCAACCTTAATGGTTCTACGATTCAGATGCTTCTCCCCCCTGGGCTCTGGGCTTCTCTCCAGCCCTGGAGATAGGACTGCCCATGCGATGCTCTTGTGCTTTCTCCAGCAAGACTCAGATCAGTGAGGGATGAATGATGAAACTAAGGCTTGCTTACTTCTTCTCACACGCTCCAGCCCCAGGCTATCACAGAAACCTACTTTGCCATAGGCTGTGTTGCTCATTCAGCACTACAGGAACTCACTCCTCTGTTTGAATCCCCTTTCCTTGGGAAAGCAAGCCGGCTTAGAACACTGCACTGTGCTCCAGTTAATAACTGCTGGCGGACTGCTGTTCCTTGATATAAAAGATTTAATGAAAGATCATCGTTTTTGCAGGAAATCTCGTAACAAGCAGTAGCAGATATTTCAAGACCATCTTCGTTGGATTCATTTCTCCCTTGTACCGGTGCCATTTCTCTACTGGAACGGGCCAGCATGTCTTATTACGGAAGAAATTCATTTCACTTGTGGATCTGGGAGTTAGAGAAGAACCCAATCTTCCTGCTGAGGGGAATCATAAAATCCTGCCTGGACTGCATACGTTTCTGAGCCACTCCTGACCCCTGGCGTGCTCCCTCCACAGCACAGAAAGGGAAAAGAATTAGAATGAGGAAACAAAGCTCGACTCCAACAGGGACAATGTTATTCATTTGCTTTTGTTTTTACACGGCAGAACCAAAAATAGAGTTTTCATCCATGTAAAACATTTAATGGAAGCTTGAGATTTCTCATCCTTCTTCAGGTCTGGCTCAGAGCAAGAAATGAAGGAGCTGGGTTTCTTTTTTTCCTCTTTTTCTTACTTTTTCTTTTGCCACATCTGTCAAGGGAATTAGATAAGCTGATAGAAGCGTATTTGTAGGTTTACCTTGGCCATGAGCTGCGTGCTCATCGTTAACACCTAGAACTGCAGTATCTGAAGTCATTTCTAGCTTCTCTTTTTTGCCATTTTTTATATTAAAAAATGTTGTTATTACTATTTTTTTAATGCTCAATATTTTGGGGAACAATTCAGGTGATTTATTGGGTTTGCAGAAGAACAGAGAGGGTGAATGGGAACTCGTTGTAGGGCAGAGGAATTCTCGGAACGTGGGTGAGGAAGGAGGGAAATCAGCAGATTCATCTCCTTGGGAAGAGCCAGGCCAGGCAGTGCTGGAGCTGTCCAAAGTCCACACAACAGCCTCGGAGTCAAAGCCCTGGGGGGGTCATAGAACGAATCATAGAGTCATAGAATGGCCTCTTGTACAAAATACTGCTGCACCTCCTGTTTTCCTTCCTATGCTTGGAAGCCCCTTTCATTTATCAGCTTCTGCTCCTTGAAATCTGTTTTCTAAGCTGTGCTGCTTCATAGAATCACCAAGGTTGGGAAAGACCTCCAGCCAAGGTCATCATCCAGACCAACTGCCCACCTACCACCAATATTTCCCTGCTAAACCACATCCCTCAGTACAACATCTGAATGTTTCTTTAACACCTTTGGGAACAGTGACTCAACCACTTCCCTGGGCAGCCCATTCCAGTGTCTGATCATGATTTGACCACTCGTATAGAGAAGAAATATTTCCTAATGTCCAACCTGAACTTTTCTGGTATAAATTAAGGCCATTCCCTCTAGTAGTCCAACCTTCCTCAATGGTCTTCTATTCATGTCTGTCCCCTCTGTTCCTTCGCTGCAGTTATGGGGATTTTGAATGATCAGCCTGTTTTCTTAGGTAGTTGAATTGATAACAGGATGCTACTGATTTGTTTCAGGGATGGATGGTGACCCCTTGGGGTTTAGAGGTTCAGCCTGCAGAAGGGGATGCTCTCGGATGTAGGGTCTGGGTTTTGGTTGGCCTTACTCTCAGCATCCAGCTCCTTAAGCACATCAGCGATCCTCCCTGTACATGTTGTTCATGGCTGGCTGTGGATGGAATCCTGTCCCATAGAGGAGCAGTCAAACTCTGATTTGTGCTGTGTCCCCTGGTGGGTTTTGCCTTGAGGTTCCTACCTTGGCTGTTGGGTAAAGCTGTCTGATGTAGCCGAGGAGGCCTGGAGGAAGGCTGAGTTTAGCTTGCTGCCTGAGGTCAAGGCGAGCAGATCAATGGAGTGGCTGAATCCTGGGAGAAGTATGCTGGAGTCATCAATCAGTAACTTAATAAAACGAAATAATTTCCCTATTAAACTCAGCTCAAGCACATTAAAGTTGTTATCCCAAATGAAGAGAATGAATATTGGAAACATACTTTTGAGGTCTGTAACTGCTCTCAGCCCATTCTTAAGATACTGTTCAAAATGTAAGTCGCTGCCAGGGCATTCCATTGTCAGAAACAATGACCTGCCAGGAGAGCAGAGCAAATGGCTGGGTTGAGTTTTTGGCCTGGCGAGGAGCAGGAAGAAATATGAAGTACCTTTTAAGGCTGACCTATGGTGCGAGTCTCTCTGCTGAAGAATGGGTTTACCCCCCCAGCCCTCCCCACCATCAGACGTTAAGGGTTTTCTGAAAGACTTGAACCCATTTGGTTAAAGGGAAGAAAAAGCTGCCTGAACGTTCTGTCTGGATGTGACAAAATGAAACACTTTTTCTTCCCATATATATAACGTGCTCAAACAATTCGGGACTGGTCTTTCTTATGATGGTTCTGCAATACTTGGCCAAGAATGCACTTGAAACCTATTTTTCAAGCTGCCCTGACACAACTAAGACAACATGGCTGGGCTGCTGTAATCCCACCTCACAGATGAGGTAAGCTCGGTCAGGAGTGTGCCTCTTGGCAGGGACAAATCAGTGGGGAAATGACTTTGTTTTCTAACTGAATATTCGTGCTGCTGTAGCCCATGTCCCAGGGCTGAAATGGGGAATCAGAATGGCTGAGCTGGTGCTATTCAGGTGTGTAGTGAAGACATCACTCCTTCCCTAAAAAGCAGATGGTTATTATGACCTTCCTGCCCTATACTTGGAGCTGGAGTATTTGGGTTTAGGATCTGAGTTGAGAAAGGAGCATACCTGAACCACCCATGGCTTCTAAAGGAGCATTACTCTGCAGTGGCTCCTGCTCTCCTTTGGTCACCAAACAGCAGTGAGTCTTGTCTCCATAGAACCATTGATGTTGGAGAAGGTCTTCAAGATCATCAACCCAGTCCATCCCCACCTGCCACATCCCCATGGCTCTCGAACACCCCCGGGGATGGTGACCCCACAACCTCCCTGGGCAGCCCATTGTGTTGCCTGATTGCTCCTTTGGGGAAGAAATATTTTCTATTACCTGACCTGCAACATAAAGCTGCTATCTATGCTATATATCAGAAATCCTTCTGATTTGCACTACAACACAGGCTGGAGATAATCTGTGAATGTTGACCCAACTGCAAGCACTGAGCTGCAAGTAGGAGTTAAGGGGTAACTACCATGAGTCTTGACCATCTGCTAAACCTTCCTCCTGTCAGTGTGTTCTGTAGCCCCATCTACATACATGCTGCCTTCCCAGGTCTGTCTCTTTCCCAGGAGCTCATGGCTCATGTTTTCCTCATGGTAGGACTGTCTCCATGTGAGATTACTCCCAAAGACTGAACTTCGGGAGGCAGAGATGCTGTTCATCTGATTGGCAATGGAAAAACACTCCGCAACTAACTCTGGTGGGTAGCTGGATCAAAACTTGTTTGATTTTTTTTAAGAAGTCTACACTTGTGTTAGAAAATATAACCCTGGTCTTTTTAGTGGGAAACCTGTATTTCTCACACCTGAAAAATCAGCCGCTATGCTGCAGTTAAACACCCTCAAGGCAGAACACAATACACTGTAAAGCAGTACAGGAGGCAGACCTGTCCCTATGCACCTGTTGGGCGTTAATACCTAGAGTATATACATACTCCATCTATTGTAGAGCTGATGGGAACCATCAGGGAGTAAGGGAGGGAGGGGGAAGAGTGAGAGAACAGCTTCTCTGTCTTCAAATGGTCCAAATTTGCCCCATATTAAGGGGAGTGTTTTGGGAATGAACCCATTCCCTGGTTCTGGAGGTGATGCCTTAATGGCCATCTGCAGCCAGGACTGGGATGACTGCAGGGGCTGCAGACGTTCCTTCTCCACCACGGCCCATTTTCCACTGCTGAGGAGGCACCTAAGGCTTGGTTTATTGCTGCAGTGTATGCGCACCGACCCAACCGATTTTAATTAAGAGCGCTGCAAAAAGTGCTAAAGTTCAGGAAATTTAAAGATTAAGGCCAAGGGTTTGTTTTCACACGTTCTTAAAATGAATGGATTGGACCTCTCTTAGAAGTAATTTCCCTTTCAAAAGAAAGAAAGAAAGAAAAAAAAAAGATATTTATTGGAAAGTGATTAACTTTTTCCCCAATACGCTGATTTCATTCCAGCTCTGTTAGGAATGGGTTGAGCACCCTTTATATATGAAACTGAGGATTAGGAGAGATGCACAGCAAAGTCTCTCACCTGCTCATTGCCCGTGGGCCACGAGGGAGATTTCTCCCTTGGGAAATGAACCTGTGCTTCAAAGGCCCAACCAGTGAATGGTCCAGCTGGAAAACAACCTGCTGCTCCGTTCTTGGCGGTCAGCAATTGCGCTGATGGCTTTTCTGTGATCAGAATTTGGCTGGCTATTGGAATAGGTTCATTTTTTTCTAATTACAGAAAATTAAAAACAATTTTAAAAGTGGGGGGCTGTATGTTAACAGGGTGATGAAGCAAAGACCAGTGCCAAAAGAAGCAGCTGGGTTGGATAAGACCCAGAGCAGTGGGTGACTTGCTCCTCACATCTTGTTATCTGCCTGTTATTTCACCATGCTGATAAGCATCTTGGGGCAACCCCTCTTCCTTGCACCCAGCCAGGACTAAGCTCTCATTTAAAGCACATCGTTAACTTTTAACTGGAAGGGACATGATGCTGCTTCAGTCTCAGCCAAGCCCAAACCAAGACTTAACCAGAGATGCATTCAAAGCCAGGCTGGATGTGGCTCTGGGCAGCCTGCTCTGCTGGTTGGTGACCCTGCACATAGTAGGGGGTAGGACCAGATGATCATTGTGGTCCTTTTCAACCCAGGCCATTCTAGGATTCTGTGTACTAGTTCAGATCCAGTGGGGTTTGGCCTCTGTTCCCATGTAACAGCAATATTACAAGAGGTGATGGCTTCAAGTTGCCCCATAGTAGGTCAGGTTGGATATTAGAAACTCCTTCCCCAGGAGAGCAGTCAGGCAGTGGCTGAGCTGCACAGGGGATGGTGGGGTCACCCAGCTGGGAGGTGCTCTATTGCTGTACATATGGGGCACTGAGGGATGTGGTCAGTGGGCACGGTGGGATGGGTTGGGGTTGGTAGACTGAGCTCTTTGCCAACCTGAATGACTCTGTGATTCTCTGTGCTCTCCTAGGTGACGTTTTCTTTTAATCCTTGAAGTGTATTGGGTGATAATTCTGCATCCGAGCCACTGCTAGGAGGTGACGTCTGAGAGATGGACTCACCCAACAGAGGTGCTCGTTCTTCCTTTGCTTTCCAGCAGTGCAATGGTCTGGCCTCTTCCAAACCAGGTGGATGCTTCTGTTCCTTCTAATAACTCTTAGCACTTCAAGCAGATGCGTTCCACCTTTTTCCACCCTGATTTCTTGACCACACTGCCTGGTGTCTTGTGTTGGGCTTACCAAGAATTCCAGATCCCTATGGAGCAGTTTTGTGTTGAATCACGTGCCTGAAAACCTCTGTCTACCAGCCATGCGATGTCTCTCAGCTCTTGCATTTTGTCACTTCTTTAACCCCCCAATGGTTTGTTGTCTGACATCATTTAATGCTCCGAAACAGATTGCGAAAGAATTGCTTCTAGATGCAAATTTGCCCCAGGCCCATTGAACTTTATGCCACGGCTTCAAGTTTAATAAGAAACCATCTTCATTAAGACTGAAAATGACTTCCAGTTTCTCCCAGTCCAACAGCTGCTTAGCTTCACTCTGGCTGCCAGTTGCACACACCTGCATGTTGCAGCTGTGCGAGCTGCTAAAACACACTATGGACAGCCTAGGGTAGCCAACACCTGGAAAACATAAAGTATTTACAATTCGGAACAAGAACAAAACTCCCTCAATAAAAATACTTGTAGGTGATCTGTGGTCTTTCAAGTGGTTGATGCAGAAAACATTATTTTTCTTCTGATCACCGGGCTGGGGGAGGAGATGGAAAGCTAATTTGTTAGCACGTCTGATGCGTGTTTGGGGGTGGTGGAGGTGAGCGCCCACCAGATCCGTGCTTGGGAGAACAGCAGACAGAGCTGTTTTGGCAGACGGGAGTTCATTAGGCTGGGAGCTCAAAAAGCAGTTGTGAAAAGGACTGCGAAAGGAAGCGTTGCTTGGGAGATGTCTTAATGGTGAGGTCTGATGGCTCTGGGGTAGCTGTGGAAGGGAGTTTGCTTTAACAGGAGCATCACTTTGCTGGGCTGTGCACGATGGCCCTGGTGCCAAAGTGTTTGCAATGTGAGAGTGAGGCTTTGCAGAGTCTGTGTGTGGGATGCCTGGCTCCCGTTGGCTGTCCTTGGGAATCAGCCTTGTCCTGAAAAACAGGGCTTAAATAGGCAAGAGGATGATTTCATGGCTTGGATTTGCAGGTGAGGAAAGTGAATGCCTGAACTTTGCCATGGCGGAGCAGGGAGTGGAGCAGGATCCTGGTCTAAGAAGGCAATAACAGGCTGCACGCGGGCTGTAGTTCACCCTGTGATGATCCTGTATGGATTGCAAGGCTGTGGGTTACAGGTTGTGTCCTGTGTAACAGTTCCTTGTTGGCCTGGACCCTTGTTAAAGCACCAAGAATGGGGTACATCTGTAAAGTAAAGCTGGTACCTCACCCTGGTGGCACCTGGGCTGGCTTGAGAGATGTCAGTGCAATGAGTTGGTGTGTGAACTCTGCTGGAGCAGGGCAGCAGTCAGATGTCACTTTGGAAACAGAAGCTTGGATTGGGGATTGGGATTCCCAGAGGTCTTCAACCTGAATGATTCTGTGATTCTTCATGTCAAAGAGCAGGTGAAGTTGGACCCTTGAATTCTGTAGTGTTCCAAAGGAATAAGGAAGAGCAAAAGCATAAGCAAAGCCAGCAAATTCTTCTGTAATTGTGGGACTTAATCTGATAGAGGAGATGTTTCTCACTCCTGTCACTCACTGGAGTTTAGATTTTGTAAGCAGAGAAGGAAGAAGAACACGTCCCATCTGTGCTGCAGTGATGATGACTTCAGGAACAGTAACTCATTGTAGGAAGCTGAATGTGGTCTGGATGGGGCTCTCCTGCCATCACCTCCTTGGTGCCTGCAGCCATGAGCTTGGCTGCTGCTTCCACTTTCTAGCATTAAATGTCTTTAAATAAAAGGGCAGAGGGGGGGCGTGGGGTGAAACTGAGCCCTGATGTAATTTTTCCACCCATTTCCCTTCCTGGAGAGGCAGCAGGAGTGCTGCAAGCTTTCAGTGCGAGCAAAAGAGCATGGGTGGGATTTCTATGTGTTGAAATTGGCCTGGGCAGTGGAAGAGAAACTCCACCCTTCTGTTTTCTGGAGTGGATTTTCTTAGCCTCCTTTCCTCGGGCTATAAGGCTAATGAAATTACAGTGTCTTTCTCTCACCCTCCCTAATAACTTTTGGGCCAGTTAGACCTTTTCACTAGGATTTCATGAGGAAAAAGATGTTCCAAAGGGTTTAGGGTGGGATTCTTCCAGAGATGAGTCTCACACTGAAGGCGCTTCTTTCCATTGGCCATTAAGAAAGAAATTGGCCCTCCAGTCTGAAATGCAGATACACAGTAGATGGCAACGAGAACCCCATGTCCTATGGGTTCTGCAGGAAGAAAAGCATCATTGTTCTCATTCTGGTGTTGGGTTTTGTGTTTGAATCTGTTCAGAACTGTCATGGTTAACCATCATCACCATCAGCCTCCCTGATAAGAAACTACAGTGCAGCAGCAGAAGTCCCCATGAAAGTGGGTTAACAGAATGGAAAGAGGTAAAGGTGCATCTGGGGGCCCCTTTTCATCACAACAGACTGTGGATTCATCTGAGCAGGAGTTGTCTGCTTAATTACTCCACCAACCAGACGCAAGGTGGGGAAAGAATGAGTGTGATGAAGAGGTGAAGTGAGATAGTCCCCTTCTGCCTAATAAGGCATTGTCTCGGGTGCTCTCTGTCCTTATTCAGTGATTTATTTTTGTGGTTTTAGTGTGGGGATGGCATATGGGGAAACTGAGTGTTAGTGTTGGACTGACATGGTTTAGGCCTCTTCCAACCCAAGCCGTTCTATGATTCTATGACATCCCAGACACACGGTGGATGGGAGAGGACAGCTTGGAAGGAGCACTCCGTTACTGTGCCCTGTACATCAGAACAAGGGGTAATAGCCTAAAGTTGTACCAGGAGAGGTTCAGGTTGGATATTAGGAAAAGATTCTTCTCCAAAAGTGTGGTCAGGCACTGAAATTGGCTGCCCATAGAACGGGGGGTCACCATTGCTGGGAGTGCTTAGGACTGTGGAGATGTGGCACTGAGGGATGCAGCCAATGGGGGCATGGTGGGGATGGGAGATCTCAGAGGTCTCTTCCAGGCTGGACAAGTCAATGATTTAATCCCTCTGAGCACTGACTGCTTCCTGGAGGCCGTTCAGGCAGGAGCAGGCAGCCAGACCTGCGCGCAGCATTTAACGCAAGAGGTACCGCGAGGAAATGGGGCGATGTAAAATCTCAATGATGGGAGAAAAGATGGCCTGCTTTCCTGGAAAAGGCTGCCTTCTGTTCAGCACTCACATCTTCTCTTCATCACAACAGCTCAGCTTTTTCCTCCTCCCCCCCCAAAAAAAAATGGCAATGGAAAATGTTCTGCCTGCTGTAATCCCAATTCTGCATGGGCGCCGACATGGAGCTCCATTGAGGTGACTGGCTTGCGCCTCCTGTTTGTTTCTGAACATCCCATTTCAAATGCCTCTCATGCATTTCTATTATAGGTAAGTCTGTTAGATGGATAAACTATTTCTGATCTTCCAGAGCAGTAAACCTCACGGCTCCCCTGACTCGGTCTGAGAAATTTCCACTGCTTGACATATTAAAAATATATGGAAGTCTGCAACGAGAGCAGATTAAGCTTTATGCCGGTGGAAATTCATTTAGATAACTCCAGATCAGCTGGTGCATGGAAAAGTCATTTGAAGAAAGAGAAAAAAAAAATCACCCCTGAAAAGCACAGCTGATGCTGTACGTTAAGGAGGAGGAGGACTTTATTATAAAGCATCTTTCATTCTCAGAGCACTTACCAACCTATATATAGAAATCATTTCCCTCTTCCCCTTAAGAGCGGCCAACTCTGGGGCGGAACGCTACAGTTGATTAACTGGACTCAGCGTTACCATCTGAGAGCTCAGCAGAAGACAAAACGGAGTCCAGCTGGCTCCAGCTGACCATAGACTTCTCCTTTACGCAGTGCTGAGGTCCAAATTGGCACAGCCTCCATGGCTGGGTGGTTGTGGGGTGACCACGATGGCTTTCCAGGGGACTTTCTGTTGTGGAGTGTGTTGAGTGTGGCCCCTAAACTTGGTGTTGGGCATTGACTGCATCAAGGGGACATCCTTGAGGGGCATTCTTTAGTTGTTGGGTGATGCCTTCTTTGTGTGCTTGCTAGGCACCACAAATCCACCCAGTCTATTCCATTGTGCAGAAATAACTCTGTCTTGTAGCTGTGCATTGTATCATAGAATGGTCTGGGTTGAAAAGGACCACAATGACTATCTGGTTCAACCCCCTGCTGTGTGCAGGGTCACCAACCAGCAGCCCAGGCTGCCCAGAGCCACATCCAGCCTTGAATGCCTGCAGGGATGGGGCATCCACAGCCTCCTTGGGCGACCTGTTCCAATACATCACCACCCTCTGAGTGCACGGCAGACTGAGGGACAGAGCCACTGCCAGGAAGTCACGTGGAGCTTTGAGCAAGCAGCAAGGGTTTGGTTTGGGTGTTTTTTTTTTCCCCCCTTGGATTTCCCATCTTTATGGGCTGCTCTCATCTTGCTGTAGTGGTTGGTGAATGGGGTGGAGTGAAGGGTGTGGGGACAGATGATGACTTGGTGGCCCCTCGAGTCCATTCTGTTCTGGAAAAAGCACAAAGAAAAGCCTGTTACAGAGCTGGGCTGTGATGGATTCCCAGTGCCACCAAGGTCTGGGAGGTTCAGTTAATGCTTAAACGTCCTTTTCTATTTCTCCCCTCCTGGGTGGAGTCCTTCTCCAGTGACACATTATAGGACTTGCTCGCTCCTGTGTTCCTGCTTCTTTCTCTGTCATTTCCACTCCTGGCTCAGTCAGTGTGAGAGCTTTTCTTTCCTGGCTCATCCTGTGTGCTCACCAGCCGTGGGAGCCATCAGTCTGGCCATTAAGTCCTGTGCTAAGGGCCCTCCCTCGCTGTCTGAATAAAACACTTGGGATGCGTTTTCTCCCTGCAGAGTTTTGCTGGCTGAAGGATGTCTCTAACTCCACTCCTGGACATTCACCACTTTGCAGAATTGCAGTGTGAAATATGGAAGCTTTGGCAGTGATATAGGTCCAGGTTTGATGCCAGAGAGGAGAACATGTGAGCTGCTCTGGGTTGTACCTCTGCTCTGAAGGGCTCCCAGTTGTGCTTAGACTGTTACCTGCGTCCTAAATACAGGAGCTGCTCTCTTAGAATAGGAACATTAAGGTTAGAAAAGCACTCTAGGGTCACCAAGTCCAACCACCAACCCATCACCAGCATGTCTGCTGTGCCATATCACTCTTCCTTGCTCAGAACTCATCCTATGTGCTTCCCTGACTGGTGTCAGGTGGTGATACTCACCTTGCTTTAGGGATAAGGACAGTGCTGAGGTTATGCCTGTATAGATCGCCCCATGATGGCTGGTGGATGCTGCAGTGAGGTAGAAAGGGGGATGGAAGGTTGTTGGTCTGATGTTGCTTTTCAGCAGCCAAATATCCATTGGATCCAGGTGGGTAGCAAGGCTCTTTGCAATAAGCCACAGTCCCTTCTCCTTGGCTGCCTTTCAAATCTCATTAGAAGTGGTTTGTATTCCTCAATCACATCCAAATGCTTTCCATAGAATCACAGAATCAATCAGGTTGGAAGAGACCTTTAAGTTGGCCAACCCCAACCCATCCCTCCATGCCCACTGACCACATCCCTCAGTGCCACATCTCCATGTTTCTGGAGCACCTCCAGGGATGGGGATTCTCCACCTCCCTGGGCATCCCCTTCCAGTGCCGGACTGCTCCTTTGGAGAACAAATTCTCCCTAATATCCAACCTGGCTCTCCCCTACCACAGCTTAAAGCCATTACCCCTATTCCTTTTGCTCCTATCTATTTCTGCATAGCCATCTCCACAGATGAAAAAGGGATGATAATGAAAAAAAAAACCTCTTGGGTTCCTGTGCTTTTCAGCCTTGGCTCCTTCCAATTGCCTTCCCCAGTTTATGAGTTATAATGACAAGCATTGCTGCTCTTCTGTCCTCAGCCCATCACAGATGAAGCCTCACAGCTGCTCCTGGGAAACCTTTATTTCTCCCTTGCTCTGCTGGTTGCTGATGCAGTGTTATGGGCCCTGCCTTGTCCCAGGTGCTTCCCTACAAGCTCTTTCCTCCTAACAAGGACCTCCTGGACCCTGGGAATGGCAATGAGTACTGGCAGGCTTTTGCTGTAGGGTGTAAAACTTCAAGCTTTCTTCGTGAAGAACCCAAAGGGTGTCGTGTCTGTTCTTGATTTCACTTAATCCCTGGGAACAGGGAACAAAGAAAAGGTCTTAACTCCTCTGGTTAGCTACAGGAGTGCTGCAGGGAGGGATGGTTGTGGGGAGAGCCCAAGCCCTGTGGATGCGTGGTCCTTTGGAGGCTGGGGGCTGTGTAACATGGGTGAAAGCAGCTCTCTGAGCTCACCATCTGTGAGCAGAGCTGCCTGCAGGTATCTGGCAGTGCTGGTTTGCAGCAGCCTCTGCAGATACAGTGCAGGGAGGAAAGCTCCCTGAATGGCAGCACGATGGGATGCCTATGCATGTGAATACAGATGAGTTTTGCTGATGTTTCAACCAAAAAGCCTTATTTCTGGCTCATTTGACAGGGCTGCCATTGCCTGCTCTCCTCCTTATGCTGTTTCTGCACAGTGGGCTCAGCATCCCAAAAGCAGAGGTGGCATCCATTGTCTTATCTCCTTGTCTTCTCCTCAGTGTCCCTTCCATTCTCTGCTGTGGAACCGAGGGGGAGGGCAGGAAAGCAGAGGAAGTTTACTACATGGCTACCTACCATGAGACCTGATAAATCTGCCAGACAATTTATTTGATCTTTGAACCCTGGGGTCCCTCGGAGGCAGGCTCGGAGGCCTGCAAAAGCAATCAGAAAGAATATAAAAACCTAATGAGGCCTGGACTTCATTCCCCCCCCTCCCTTATCCCCCCCTTCTCCAGGTGAAATTTACGGCAGTTGGCAGAGAATCAGAGCAGTTTAAAAATTATAAAATGTGTGTGCATAGATAGCATAGGGGAATGCACAGGGTCGTGTGGGCTCTCTGCTGGGAGCACCATCCTCTGTGCTCGTGGCATTTCATTTTAGCAGTCGCCCCTTGTCTGGGTTTCACAATATCCTGCTGCGAAGCATTTGTTTAAAAAAGGAAAAAATAAATAAAAGAACAACCCAACAACTCGGAGTGTTCCTCAGCATCTTGTTCCAGACCTGGCTTTGAATGAGATTCAGGCCGTCCCCAAAGCAGGAAGAAAGATGTTAAAATGTCCCTATCTGACTTTGGAGCGTGAGTCCCATTAACTCTGCTGTGTTACTCTGGAGGCAGATGGGACTGAGAATATTTATCCTGTGAGGTGAGAGGACGAGGCTGATAAAGTGACAGTGTCATCTGGTCCTAAAGCTGTATGGAAATAGCTGCGTGACAAGACACCTCACTACTTGTTAGAAGTTATTGATTAGAAGTTAGAAGTACTTGTATAAGTTAGAAACTTATTCCCAGTGGCAATCATTGTTCAATGGGATTTCATTTCCCTGTGCCTTCCTTGCTTTTTTTTCCCCAAAGAATGGTCCTTGTTGTCTCATCTTAATCTTTTGTACTTAAAAAGTTTTAATGTAATTAAAGTTCTGGAAGCCTGAAGATAAGGGCTGAAATCTCTCTGATGTGATCGGCACCTGAGATTTTTTCTTTGGAGCTTCTTTTGCCTTTGTCAGAAAACTTTCAGCTGCTAAAAGCAAATTTCCTTTTGCTGTTGTGGAAGCCCAGATCTTAAATGGAAAGGGTTCCCCAGGATCGTGGCAATACCATTAAGTGGACAGCATCTGAATGTGGTGGAACAGCTGATAGCCCCATGGGCTCTGAGAGGGGGGGTCCTGAGCAGGTGATGGGAGGCCTCAGAGTCCAATCTTTAGCATAAGGGCACCCAGAGGTCTGGGTGGCTCCTTGAATTTAATGCTTAAAGTTCTACTTGTGAGCATGGTGGCATGTAGCCTGCATCAAGGAATGGAGATGAGCATGGAGCTGATGGAAGGATGGGTTGACCCCATTGGAAAAGGTGACATGTCCATCAGTGGCCATCAGGTAGGGTAGGACAAGCATCCATTTCTGCTCCTGTCTCCATCTGTGCCAACCCCAGGTGCCCACCAGTCCCTCTTACGGTTATGGCACCCACTCTGGCTGCAGAATGACTCATAGTGATGCTTCCTAGATCGCTCCAGCTGTCAGCCAAGTGATGTGCAAGCTCAGACTTCCCCTCATTGATGAGTTAATCCCTCCTGCTTGATGAAGGTTGGGAGCTCTCATGTGGCACCTTGTTCTGTTGTGTCAGAAGTGGAACAGCCTTCCTCGGGAGCTGCCTCCTGGCTGGATGCGAGCAGCACCGCTCAGCTGCAGCTTTGTTTTCCATTGAAAAATGCACAGTGGGTTCAAAGGAAGCATTTCTGGAATCTGTGTTGATTTTGGACAAATTGTTCTGATGGAAAGATCCAGCGCTTTAAATAACACTTTGTGGGGGGAGGGAGGAGAGAGGGGAAGAACTCGGAATGGCTCGTTTCAATCTTTTCAGCCCCAAAGATTTTACTTTGGACTGGAAGCGAAGTGCTGTTCGCAAAATTTATGTTCATTTTTATTTTTAATAAAAGCTTTTAATAAGCTCAAGGAGGAAACGAGACATTTCATTTTGACTCCGGCGATGGGCTGCGTTCAGCCCCACGCTGACACTTTTATGGCCCTTTGGTTTGCTGAAAATTTTCAGATATTTCAGTTTTGCTCCGACCTGAAGCAGATCTCTTTTCCAGTTTCTCAGATCTGCTCTGGGAAATGGGAGATCTGCAGAAAGCAGCAGCCCTGGCTCTGCTCGATGCCAGCGGCGTCAGGATGAACCCAAGGCTCTCGTTGGTGTTGGCACCCATCGCTCTGCAGTGAGACAGCAATTCCTCCTGCATGACACAACAGGGACTAATCCAGCACCCGGAAAGGTCAACTGAGTCACTGCACTTTGCCCTGAGGGAGCAGCTCCAAACACCAGCTCTTTGCTGGACTATTCACATTATAACTGGATTGGGGTCCAACCCCTTAACTTGGAGAAAAAAAGTGGATTTTCCGGCATCCAGGAGTGTTTGGGTTTCATGCATGCTTGAAGCATGGCTTAATGCTACCTCCTTAGCCTACAGGATGAGCATAGAGCAGGAAAACGGGGCTCTGAGTATGAAGGTTGTGAGGAATCAGAGGACACTGAGTCACTTGGCCAACTCTGAGTGGTGGCGTTGGAGGCCTTTGCTTCACTGAGGACCCTGTGGGCTCCAGCTGGGCTGGCTGACTCTCCCAAAGTCATAGGGAGCTGCTTTTCACATGGGCTGCCTTAACCTTGAATGGTTCCCTCTGTTCTCTTGTACTCTGCTGCCCTTACAGGGTAGCACAAGGTGGGTTTGTACAGTGGGAATCTTCCAGCCAACTTGGTTAGAGGTGGCTGCAAGATGTGGCAGCTCCATCCATCCCTCCTTGCTCCCATAGACAGTGAGTACAGACTAGTGAGTGGGGAGAGCTGTGAGTGCTCAGCCTGCCCCTCTGGGGGGACTGGGATGAGGACAGGACACACAACCTGCTCTAGAGCTGGGGAATGGTGCCAGGTGGGGCAATTCCCTCTAATTTTGGAGAATGAGATGGATTTGAGTAAGCAGGGAGCTTCGGTCCTCTAAAAGGTTTGCTCACTAAAGGGAGAAGTGAAGGCAGGACTGAGCAGGCACAAGGCAGGAAATCAGCTACAAAGAAAGAGTTTCTCTAAAATAAAACAAAATAAAATAAAAAAAAGCCCAACAAAAAACTCACAGCCTGAGATTTCCATGGAAACTGTAAAACTCCAAGGAGTCCCCGAGCAACAATTGTGCTGTCTGCTGCTGCGTTTCAGAAACATGCCCTGGAAAGTCTACTGTCTCCTAATAGCTTACTGGCTACTAAACGTAAATGGCCAAGATTTATTTGGGGCGAGGGAGATGAAAGGGAGTCAGGTTTATTGGTCTCACTTTGCGTTTTGGTTTGTAACAACCTCAGGCAAACGGAGCTGCCTGCACGGCCGTCTTGCTCGGGATAAACCTGCAAAGCCAGAACCTCAGTGAGGAAGGGCAGCTCTTTGTTCTCTGGATACCATTTACATTCCCAGGTGTTCATCTGTCTGCTCTTACAGTGTTTGAGTGCCTCTCAAGCACTAATTAAGGAATGAATCCTCTCGACAATCCCAGCCACTGTGTAGAGCCCTTGGCTACGGCGGATGGATGCTGGTTTGACTCGGGGGATGCTCGTGTTGTTCATTAAGCTGCGGACTGCATCCAGGCTTCAGCCCTTGCTTGGAAACGATCTGTGCTACTGAGGCTCCTGCCCTCCCTTGACACCTTCAGTCCTGGAGGAGCTGGATGAGACCATTGCTTGAGCCTTCCCGTAAATGCAGCTTGGCCTGCAGACTGTGTGGATGTTCCCAGAACTAACAGCGGTGGTTCACGTATCTCAGGTTGCCTTTGTGCTGGAAGGTTTGCTCCTGCACTCACATCTGTGTTTGAGAGCGGGGGAACAGGCCATCCCCCCTGATTATCGGTGTATTATCTTTAGTGCTGATGGGGGGTCATTATTGAGGGGCATCAGTGGGAAGTTTCATGGGAATGGTCAATGTGGAAGTTCTATGGCCCTTGAGACATAAAACCCTTTCACAAAAGCGAGTCTGCATGTAACACATCCTGCCTTGTGTCTGGTTGTGTGCACCAAAAAGATGGGGATCTCCTAGAAGGAGTGCAGCAGGGGGCCACCAAGATAGTGAAGGGCCTGGAGCATCTCCTGGGTAAGGAAAGGCTGAGTAACCTGGGTCTGTTCAGCCTATGGAAAAGATGACCAATATATCTAAATATCTGCAGGGAGATGAGAGGCAAATGGACAAGGCCAGGCTCTTCTTGGTGGTGTGTAGCAATAAAAAAAGAAGCAGTGGCCTGAAATTTGAAGATAGGGAGAAAATAGGGGAAATTTGAAGATAGTTCCATAGTAACATGCAGAAGAGCTTCTATACAACAAGGGTGATGGAGCACTGGGACAGGTTGCCCTGAGAGGTGGTGGAGTCTTCTTCTATGGGATATTCAGGTCCCTTCTGGATGCCAACCTGTGTGACCCATTGCAGGGAACTACTTTGCAGGGGGGTTGGACCTGTTGGTCTCTTGAGGTCCCTTCCAACCACTGCAATTCTGTGATCCCACTGGCTTTATGTTTTTGTTGCTCTCTATGATGTTTATACTGCATATATGCATTAACTTAAATACATCAACTACATTACATACTATATATTTTGTGAAGGCTTCTCTGAATGCCTCCTATTTTATGATGATGGCCCATGATGTCAGAGGTGGATATTGGTGGGGTGGCAGTAGAGGTGGAACCTTCCCTAATGGTGGTGATGGTTGAAAAATAGTGTTTTGTAGCTGAGAATTTGCTCTATTAAATACTTGTCGTTGCTCTCTTTGCATTGGTTGTAGTTTCCATTGAAATAATTAGGAATGACCATCATAGATGTGGCTTTAGGCAATTACTCTTAACTCAGTGTGGCCCAGGCAAACCAGAAGTTTGGTGCCCATGTCCTGTTTATTGCCTCATGAGGAATGGGAAAGGCCTACTGTTATCCCTCTGCCATTAAACAGGGCAATTTGCAGGAGGGGAAGCCCTGATAGATGTTCATAACATGGGGCATGCTGACTTCTGGAGTTGCCCGTGAGCTCACATCTGGGCTCTGTATCAGCTGCAGAGAGAAAAAGTGGTGATGTGAATCTCACCCAGAGTCCTGAAAGGCAAGATCTCTGATTTAAAGCTCTGAGCAACCAAAAGCCCGGGGTGCCTTGAGGTGCACAATTTCAGCAGTTAATTCCTTGCACTGTCAGAAAAACCTCCATTTCATTTCAGGGCTGACTGTGCCTCCTTTTGGCTTCTGACTCTTGGATTTCATTATTCAGTCATCAGCTGGCTGATTAAGGAGCTGTCTCCTATCAAAATTCTCTTTTCTATGCAGGTACTTGTGGGCTGTGATCAAGTCACCTCTTAACCTTCTCCTGGATAAGCTATTAGCTCGAGATGCTCATGGCAGCTTTCCCAGACCTCAATCTGTACTTATAGCTCTTTCCTGAACCACTTCCAATTTTCCTTCTTTTTTTTTTTTTTTCCCCTTACCCCAGTGTGTCTTCTGAAATGGGGACAGCAGAATGCGATGGTCTCTGCTCAGGTCTCAAATGCCATACGTGAAGGAAATGCCATCTACCTTCCCATACCATCTTGTTTCATGCACCTGAGGGCTGGTGTTGGGAACTCTCCTGTTGGCTGTGACTCCAAGCATGTCTTGGGACTTGAGGCTCTCTGGGTATGTTCTCACTGTGACCTACTTTCCTTGTTTGTGGAATTTCAATCCAGTAAGAGAAACACCAGCCCCTGGTCAGGGCAGATTTAACTCATCTTAAAGCAAAACTGGCTGAGCCCCTTGGGGGCCAAACTTTGAGGTGCTCATGTGATATTAGCAAGCCTGGGTGTGATCAACCCACTGAGACCCTTCCAACCCAATTAATGTTAATCTCACCTACTCCCTTGTTTTCTGGCTGTGGAAAAGGCTTTTTGGGATGGCACGAATGCAGTGGGGGTGTGGTTGAAGGCAATGGGGCTTGCAGCGTTATCCGCATGTCCCAGATATGAAGCAGGCAGGTAGATAGTGCTGCAGTAGCCTTTCACTTGCATGCTTTAAGTGGAGATTACAGAAGAATAATGCAATATCTCTCTTCACTCCATTTTCTCATCTTTAGATTTCAACAGCAGTGAGTTCTTATTATTTTACACTGTGTTGGATTGGATGGTGAGCAGATTCCCTTTGGAGATGACAGCAAAATCATGTGTGTATGGCCATCGTCCTTCCCTGACTGCAGTTACTGAGGTTGGCTTCACTGGCAGCGTTGTTTGTTTTCAATCAGAAGGGTTGTGCATGCAGGGCTGCTCTTCTGGCATACTTAATGTCAGTGCTATTGGCTCACAGTCTTGTTTGTGGTCCTATAAAAAAGGCTCAGTGTGTAAATATATACATAAAACGTTATCTAACAGGCAGTAGTTGATGTTGTACGTAATTAATGTAATAAACTTCTGCATGTTGGACAAGACTTGTGGTCCTGAAGTCTGTTAAGCGTTATGATTTATGCTATGCTGTGTACTGCTCTCCACTCTTACACGGGGGCTATGGAATAGTAGGAGAAGGGAAAAGGCTATTGTTTAGCAATTGCTGTCTAGGGGGTAGTTGAGGGAAATGTAAATTATTGTAATTACATATGTGAATGTTTTTAAGGTTGCCTAAAAACCACAGCTTCAGAAGAATAGAGCTGGGTAATAATTCTGAAGAGAGCTAAATCCATCCTGGCAAATGCTGTTTTGCAACAGACTTAGGATTATTTCAGGTGGAAATCAGGAATGGGAGGAAAGAAACGTAGAAGTCAAAGTCATTCCGTCTTCTCCATGAGCAAGTGGCTCTCTTAAAACAAACAACCCTTCCCTCCCAACCCTGCAACAAAACAAACAGCAATACCAAAAACCCACCAATATAAGAGTACAAACAAAAAGATTAAACAAAACACCCTACAAGACAATGAGGAACAAAAAAACCAACTCAACATAAACCCAACTCTACAAGAAAAAATTACCCCCCAAAATTCAAAGAAAAACATCAAAGCCCTACTACAAAACCCTACAATTAAAGAAACAAACAGAAAAAAACACTGCATATTTTGGGCCCACCTAAGGTGACCAGCCAACAAAGTGAAACTGAGGTGTTTTCAGATGTCTGGTAGGACAGAGTGAAGTGAATGAGCATTTTTCCTTAGTAGAGGCCACACCGCCTTGATCAGAAACCCCTGTGAGGTTGCAGCTAATGGTTGCAGGTTCTTCCCCTCTTCTAGCTTTGTACCACAGTGCATCTGCATGGATCTGCTGAGTATGTCTGCTGTCCTGTGAATAGGTTATTGTAGGATAGAAACAGCATCATAGAGTCATAGGATCACCACGACTGGAAAAGACCTACAAGATCATCCAATCCAACCTTCCACCCATTGTCGGTAGTACTCGTTAACCACGTCCTTCTCTCAATGTTTAAAAGTTCTTCTATTTTCTCCACTGCTACTAAATATGTATTGCATGTGTCTCATCCAAGATCCCATCCCTTCAGCCTGGACATAGTGAAGGTTGGCTTCTGCTCCCAGGTGACAGCAATAGGATGAGAGGTGGCCTCAATCTATGCCAAGGGAGGGTCAGGTTGGATAGTCTTCTCTGAAAGGATGTCACTTGTGAATGCGGTCAGCAGGGATGGGTTGTGGGCAGACTTCATGACCTTGGAGGTCTTCTCTAATGATTCTCTTTTTCGCCATTCCCTACCTAATGCATGACACTGGGGCACACGTGTTCCCTCCTTGCTTTGGTCCAGCCAAATGAAATGAAGGCTGCTGGACTTTGGAGACTCCAGACTGCTAATCCATGGGGAGGGTATGGCACCCTTGGGAAAGTTTTGTCATCTTCAAGCTACCTTGGCCTAATATGGGATGAATCCTTCAGTCAATGGGACTTCCTGTGTTTGCTCTTGCTTAACATGTGCCTGGAATCAAACTAGAGTTAAGAGAAGCAGAGATAAGAGCTCATTTTAAGAGGAAAGATTTAAAGTACAACACCCTGCTCTCAGATCATCTGCTCCAGGGCCTTTGATTAATGGTAGGGAGAGGAGCTGGGACCTGATAATGGTTTAACAATAGTGAAGATGTCAGCACCAAGGAGGGTAATGCACTGCTTAACATGGTCTAATGAGGCTATAATGATGAGGTAATAGGATGAGATGAAGATGATCGTTTAGACCATCAGCAAAATCTACTTGGCTTGGAAGCGTCCTTGGGGTGTGTGTGGAACCCACGTTAGCTGCAGCTTTTAATAGTAAAACAGACAGGGTAATTAGAGCTTTAATTAAAGCTAACGTATTGTCTGGAAGACAGAAGAAGTGGTCCAGCAGCTCTCTGGGCTCTGATTGTTATTATTTTTCAAAGCAGGGAATTACTGCAGGCAATTGGTGGAAATTTATTCTGCGACTCTCAGAGTGAGTTCATTCCGTATGAAGCTCTCAGCTCTTTTCATTTTCACTCTCATCTCTTTTCCAGGTGCAAACGTTTGAGACAATTCTAACGCAAAAGCGTGCACTTTTTTTGGGTGACAAATGCAATCAAAAATCTAAACTTTGATTTCAACACCATCCATCGGAAGGGGGGGGAAAAACTCAAAGAGCCGTCATCTCAGTTCCTCTCAAGATCCAGATGGCAGCATCCCTTTACTCTTGGTGGGGAAGCTGTCGTAAGAGGAACGACACTAATTCTTTCCTGAAAGACCAGTGGTGCCAAGGTCAGAGAGAGAACCCTACGGGGTCTGAGGACTGGATGCAGTGGGTGGTTGGGCACCCATACGTTTCACATCCCCTTTCTTTTGGCAGTGCCTTTGTGCAATCGGACAGGTGCATTGTATTTCGAACATATTTTTTCCATTATCTGCTGGGGTAGCTTCAACTTATCACTGAGATTCATAGGAATGGGATGGCTTTTGCAAGGGAGTTTCTGGATGGAACGCATTAGCTGCAGACTGGGGTTACTGCCAGTGGCCTCCCCGTGAACTTGTAATCCTGGCCTTTGAGTAACAACTGTGAAAAATCAATGACGAGCGCTTCCATTTTTCATGCTGCTGCTGCTGGCTCGCAGGGCCCGTTTTTCTCTTCCCTCTTTCTCTTTTTTTTTGTTTTCTTAGCGGCAAGGGAAGAAACCAGGCTTGGGGATTAGACAGCAAGCAGTCACTGAGATGACACACAGCTGGGGTTCCCCTTCGAAGGCTGTTTTAAAGTCATGCTAAGCTGGAGGAGTCTCTCTGAGCTCATTCACTACCCTCCGACCATGCAATCCCAAAGTAGCGATAATCTAGCATGATCTGGATTGGAAGTTAATGCAGTTGGCCTAGATTTACAGCTCCTGAAGGGTGAGTGGGATTGGGGTTGGTCGGCTGAATTTTTGCCAGGTCAGCTCTCAGTGTCCCATGCAATTCCAAAAGCGGTTTCTTGTACTGGTGGCAGGTGGATGGTTGGACTGGATGACCTTGGAGGTCTTTTCCAACCTTGGTGACTCTATGAGGGACATGGTTTAATGGGAGCTATTGGTAATAGGTGAACAGTTGGACTGGATGATCCTTTAGGTCTATTCCAACCTTGGTGACTCTATGAGGGACATGGTTTAATGGGAGCTATTGGTAATAGGTGAACAATTGGACTGGATGATCTTTTAGGTCTTTTCCAACCTTGGTGATGCTATGATTCTATGTTTCTGTGCTCTTAAGGGCCTCAACACTGGACAGGTCCCGATTTGAGGTTAGATCCAAGCTTAGAACAAAAGTCATTCCCAGCATGGGTTAGAAGGTAGCTCATGGAGGGAGGAGCTGGGAGAATTTAAACCTACTTGCTGGTGGAATATGAACATTTAAAATAATGCTGGTTTCTCACAAGAAGGAAGAATCCCTTTTTGGAGACTGCTGGCAATCTCAGAGGCAGCTCTCTGTCTCCATCTGCTGATGGAGAGCACCCTTGGATGGCGCCTTAGGGCTGAGCCTCCAACAATAGAAGACTCCTGGATGGTGCCTTGAGGCTTTGACAGTTGTAAATGTAAGAAAGTTACCTTGCTCCCCCTGCAATGATCTGCAATGATCAATCCCCTTCATGATCTGGCCCCTTCTTTGCCAAGTAACAAGCAAAACAGTCAATGTATTTCAGCCCTTTAAGATGATTGAGGGACTGGCACATAGATTATATAGCTATAAAATGAGGTCATCCCATCAAGATTTTCTGTGGTTCAGAAAAGTTCAATGAACTTTACTTGCTCAGTCTTCTCCTTTCCCCCCACCTCCTGTTTTGTGGCTTCTTTGGTGTTTCCTGGCTCCAGCTGAGATCAAAAGCAGAAGAGCAGGGTATTGTAAGAATGGCTGTTTTAGCAGAACCCACTGTGCCTGCAGAAAGCAGGATGGGAAAAAAATGGGAAAAAAATTTGGTTTTGTAAATGTCAGTCAATCCTTTTCCCAGCTCAAAATCAAAACCAGGGATGTTTTGGAGCAAGTGATCCTTATACTGGGCTGTTGTTTGGGGAAGGTACAGAAAAGCAACAATATCATATCACTCACTGATGAACTTGTATTAGATGGGGGAACGTTGACTTAATCTGTTCCAGCCTGACTGAAACAACGTGCTTTCAGAGTAGGGTATCTCTCTTCTCAATTCTAGAGACACTGAGGGACCTGGTAGCACTTGACCAGTTTGGAATGCAGAGTCTGGAACAAGACACCCTGGCAGTTTCTCTTTGCAGTTATGTGAAAGGAGTCTGAAAACTGAACTTGGATGTGCAGGCCTCCACACTGCTAGGAATCTGCTGACTAAGCAGCAGAGATGGAGCTAAGCTGTGAAGTATGGACCACCCCCACTTCAATGGCAAAGTCCATGTTGCTCTCAGTGTGCAACTGGAAGACCACCTCTGAAAGGAGTAATGTGGGATGGGGAAGAACTGAAATACTCACATTTCAAACTCACTTTGGCCCTTGATTTTTCTCTGCGTTGGACATTCAACCCTTCTTCGACTGAAGTGATGTCAGGGGTTATGCCAATGTCAGGGGTTGGGCAGGCTGAAGAAGGCAGGAAGCCCTTTCTGCAGGGCCCTGTTGCTGAGGCTAATTGGGATTTATTGGGATTCTTGGGATTTATTTATTAATATTTTATTAAATATTTATTTATTTATTTTATTTATTTTATTGCTAGTCTTCTAGGGATTTATTTATGCTAGAGTTGCTCGGGAATACTCTAATGCACAGACTGCCTTGTCAGATGGTTTAATTCTGTCCTAAATGCTACGTGGAGCTGTTGATTTCTGTAGCTTCTAATCTCAGAAATGTTGGACTTGGCTTTTTGAATGGAATGTTGTGTCCTTTTCCCTGTGCACTTATTGCTTTTAATTTTGCTACGTATTATGTTAAAGGCTAATTTAAATATCTCTAGCTTTTGTGTCCTAGAGACACAGGGGAGAAGCACATCTGCTCCAACGTTTCCTTATCTGTTACCAAAGTGCCTCCTTATCAATAAGAACTATTGCTATTCACACAGAGATGAGATTTAGTCCTGCTGGTGGATTCCCCCTTGCCTCCTTCAGTGTAAAATGAATGCTGGTAAGTGACATCTCCAGTCTAAACAAGTGATAATTTGGGATTTCCACAATGGTCTGGGGGAAATATGGATAGGACAGAGTTTACAGCGAAGGGGTAGCATTAGTTCAATTTATCAGGATGAATCAGTGTCAGAAGATCAGCACCGTTCCCCATCTCATGGCTGACTGTTGGTTGAGGGCTGTTGTGCCTGTGTGTCATGGAAGCATAGAACCATAGAATCAGCAAGGTTGGGAAAGACCTCCAAGGTCATCCAGTCCAACTGTCCACCCACCACCAATATTTCCCCACTGAACCATGTTCCTTAGTACCACATCTACATGTTTCTTCAACACAAGCAGCTTCAGACCATCCTGTTGCACATCCTGGAGTAGGGAGGATGCTACAAGGATGGGAACACAAAGTGTCATCCTAGCAGCACATCACGCCCAAACTGTATTTGTTCATGTTGAGTAATTTCTTCCCTCCCTTTTTAATACATTTCCCCTCCCTTCCAAGGGTTATTGAGCACCTTGGGCTGGGCAGGGAAGTGCTGAGAGCATGTCCAGCCTTGGCTGCTCTCAGAGCTTTTGAGTCAGCGGTGTCTGCTCTGGTTGAGGAGATGCTTTCGGCTCCATGACTTCCTCCCTCCTGGATTTTCACTTACTCTGTCACTTGCTGGGCCAAGTGGCAGCCAAAGCCATGGCTGGGGTGGGGCTGTCGCTGGAGGAAGAGGTGGGTAGGAGGAATTGGAGAGCCATGAATGCAACGTCAATGAGCCAAAGCCAATAGTGTTCATAGGGATGCAAGCACTGGGGCCTGGGAGCCTGACTCCTTCTTCTCTGTGTGCTCCCTGGAGATGCTGATGGCTGAGTTTTCCCATCAAAGGGGAATGGTGGTTGTAGACCAGCCCCAGGCTCTACAACGTAGCCTGGTTGTGCTGGTGGCCCAAAGCAAACTCTTCAGCAGCAATACAAGAAACCTCAGACAAGGCCAGTGAAGGATGATTTGTAGATTAGTAAGTTCATGGTGCAGTTATGGAGCAGCTTCTGGGATTTTAGGTCCTTTTCCAGAGCTTTTCTGAACAATCTATTGAGTTCTGAGACTTTTAGCATCTCCATCCTGTCATCCTTTCATTCATATCCAGTATCTAACTCATTTCTTTGGCTCTCTTAGATTGCTGTCCTTTGTAACATGGGATGATTATTTCTGCTATCTGGTAGTGCTTCAGGTAAGTAAGTGTATGGAGGGGATCTTTCCCTTCAGTTCTGGGTTAGTTTTAGTTGCAGAGAGATTGAGCAGAACTGCAATGTTCTACCTACCCTTGTATGTGACCACTGCAGCAGCCACAGCTGGTTGTGGAACTGGTGGGTTTATTTGTGAAGTTCTGGAACCTCCTGGGCAGCAAACTTTTGATTGATAGAGCCATTGGATTAATCACTGCTTCATTGCCCCCATGGTATTTTACTCTGTTCTTCAGGAGATTCAAGTGAAGCGCTACATTTTCTACCCAGAATCTTCCAACTGCCCAAACTTTTGTATCTGTGAAGATAAATATATATCTGAATGCTAAATGTAAATACCATGCAGGGAGGAGTTAAAACATCAATGGCTTAATGAAACAGCGGAGAAGAATAATGGAGACCCTGCTTTTCTTCAGCTACAGTTTGCTGTCAAGTTTCCCACTGCTCTAAACTGTAAAGATGGAGATGTGGGAGTTGTGACTGGTCACCTACTTTCTAGTTCATTTCCAGACTGAAGCTTCTCCAAACTGTTGTGAAGAATGTGGTCAAAGGGAGAATCTGTATTTACAGCTTCTGGGCTGCTTTTATTTCCAGACTTCTTATGAAAAGCTTTCTATGCATGATTAGCTAATAGGAATCAATGCACTTCAAGAATATCACACTTCTGGGCAGGCCACCACCCCAAAGTTCAGCTACCTGCCAGAGGATGTACATGTACTTGGAAACAGGGTGGCTGCTCACTTATTTGGCAGCACCAGCTTCCATGCGGGACAAGCATGCCAGGACAGCTGTGTTTAATAACTTTGTTTGGCCCTTTCCACTTTAATTCCAGACAAAGCTTGGGTTAAAGCAAGGAACAGTCCAAAAAATTGATCAGTCTCACTTGCATCTGTGGCCTCACCCTTGCCAGTCAGAGCTGAGTGTCCTCTGGGGTTACTGGGCTGAGGTCCCCATGGCTGAGAGATGCTGGGTTACATGAGGGAGAAATGATCCAGCTCTCTTATAGCTCTGAGAGTGTTTTGGCCTTTCTCTGCTACTTAAAATGCTGCTTCAGAGCCTTCTTGTCTCAGTGGCTGGAAATTTGCTGGTAATTCTCTTCCTAAAAAGACTAACAAGCCATACATCCCCGTTCTTTTCTAAACAAGTGGTATTCTCCCATCACTTCCATTACTCATCCCTTCAACCCAGATGGTGTGTCCTCAGAACCCCATTCTTTTCTACAAAAGACATCACAAACTTTGTCTGTGTGCCTTATGGCATCAAAGCATCCCATAAGCTCTAAGCAGGATGAAGCAGCACCCTGTGACAGAATGGTTGGTAGCATTTTGCAGTGGGACAAAAGGGATGTGGAGGTCTATTGGCTTCAGGTACCTTCTATGGTGGTCTATGCATTTTCTCATGTTAAGGTAGATTTATTTTCTGTCTTTTTGCTTGTGTTTTACAGGTGTGACTTTACCATCTGATGCTTCCTCAGACCGATGTTCTGCAGAACTGATGTTATCACATCCATGGTATTAAGGTGAACCTGCTTTGGGATGGCACTGCTGAAAGTCCTTCTGTGAACCTACCCTGTGTGATCTACCCAAGGGCATAAGGAAAGCATTTAGTGGAGCAGAAACATATCCAGGGTATGGCAGATCAGAAGCTGTACTGTCATTCAACAAGACCTGGGCAGGATGAGAGCTGGGAGGAGAGGAACTTGATGTGGCACAATGTTGGCAAATATTAAACCATGACAGTGGGCCCTATGCTTGGGGAGTAACAGCCACAGTGACAAGTTGGGCTGCTGGAGAGGAGCCCTGCGGAGAAGGACCTGAGGGTCCTGGTGGCCAAGAGTTGACTGATGGTTGACCACAGATTGACCACAAGCCATCAGGGTGCCCTGATGGCCAAGAATGATGGCCCTGATGGCTTTTGGGGAGGTTGGACCAGATGATATCCAGAGGTCCCTTCCAACCCCAATGATTCTGGGATTCTATCTTGCAGAGACCCCTTTCCTTTTAACATTGCCTCCCATAAGAAGGCACCCTCTCCCAAGGCCTTTTAAGATCTCTGCCCTGAGACCACAGAGGGGCAAGTGTAAGTGCAAACACCCCCCAAAGTTGTACACGACCAACCTTGCAGTGATCAGTGACTTTCTGCATGTACAGACACTAAGGAATGGTAGAGTGGAAAAAATTAACTGCAGGTTCCGCAAGTTTGCAGTTGTCAAAAGCGAGACCGAATCATGTGCCTTGGCTGGGAGACGTTACTCCTTTAAATTCTCCTTCGACATTAATTAGGAGCCCCTTACATGACCTTGGAGATGATAGTTTTCCCCCTTCCAAACTATATTTAATGAAAAAGCCTGGCTTGCCAGGTGGGTGACTTTTCCCAGGATCTCACAGCACTCGGATTCATACTGATGAAAACCTCTTAAGCTTCATGAGAGTTTAGATCCAAACCGTGCTCTTTTTTTTTTCTTTTTACTTTTTTTCTTTTCTTTAATTTCCCATGATTTTCCATTCCGAGAACTATCCTTCTGAACATATTTATTCCAGCTTGCTCAGTTCAAGGGCCCAGAATTTGACACAACCCCTTCTACCTTCCAGATGCTTGTCAGAAAGGGGCTGCTATTCTACCTCCTGAGGGTTGTATTTTACAGCACAGGGTGTGCCTCCCCATACAATTTAAATCAGCAATAATTAGGGGAGACTGAGAGCTCTGGATACACCAAAGCAGGGCGAAAAGGGCCGTCCTTGCCTTTTACTCTCTGAAATGAGGCATTTTCTCTGTCAGCCGTTGCCTGAGTTCTCGGTACTTCTCTATGCAGCACTCAGATTCAGGGGGAGAAAGAGGAAATTGAAGTATATGTCGAGTCTCCGTGAACGCCAGCCAATGTCTGCATCCTACCTAAAATGAGCAGTCTCGAAAGCGTGACGCCAAATCTGCTCTTTTTTCCTGCCTCTGCCACTCTTGCTCTCTAAGATGGCTTGGCTGAGAGACAAATTTTCCTTGCAGTCAGGAAAGAAAAAAGAAAAATCAGCAACAGGAGCAGTTCAGAATGAGCAGCACAGGGCCCTACTGGGCTCAAGGTAGTGCATCATCGCATGGGTGAGCTCCCATCCTTGGGCCCTCTGGCAGTGGGGGTCAGCCCTGCAGAGTGTGGGGCTTCGGACAATGCCAGGAGGGGGAGAGATCTTTGGGGGTACCTCTGTTTGCTGCAGAGCTCTGATAGCACTGTTGGCTGTTTGCATGAGCTGGAGAGGTGCCCAGAGATGGGGGAGGGAAAGTGGTGGAGAAACAGAGCTGTAAAATACCCCATGCTTCAGATTGCAGCGGTAAAATTATTAATATTTAAGATTTGAGAGGTCTGGCCCAATGTAAAGAACATTGCTACTAAAAGCCAGCAGCCTGTGATTGCTTCCAACCCCCACTTCTGAGCTGTGATAGCACTGGACTCCACTGAAAACCATCCATTGATGGAACCACGGCACCAAACATTGGAATGACCATTTTCTTAATATTTTTTTACTTTTTTTTGGGTAAAGTTTATCCTGAAGGTCCAGTCTTTGCGGCCACCAAGCATAGACTCATAGAATCATTAAGGCTGGAAAGACTACTAAGATCATCTAGTCCAACTATTAACCCAGCATCACCACTAAACCGTGTCCACATCTCCATTTGAATATTCTCTAATTGTGATTGGAGTTAATAAATCATCTATCTGACCTGTCCTAAATTGTGCTTTCTTCTCTATTGGAATCCTTCTGCTCTCTGCCAAGATCCATCTGGGTCGTCTTTGCTGCCCGTTGGACTCCATGATCCTTTTGGTCTCTTTCAACTTGGGATGTTCTAAGATTCCATGGTTTCCATTGCTTCTAGCATAATCTACTAGCCCATTTCACCCACCTGATTATCCTCTATTATTTATTTTAAAGAAAGGAAGCACCTAAAGCTTTTTAAGAACGGAAGTACCTAAAGCAGCACTGGATGTATTTATGTCTGTGCCACGAAAAGCAAAGGCAGCCTGAGCGCCTTCAGACTCATTTGCTACTGGTCAAAGTGAAGCCCCTAGAAGCCCACATCCATCCAAATACGATCTTTGATAAGCCACTGAACCTCATTGTTGGCCAGAGGTCACAAGGCTTGGCTGCCAGTAGTACTGGGTCAGAGTGTGCAGAAGCAGAGCCTAAATAAGCATTAAATAGGAACAAACGTTAACAGCCTCACTGGTCTTTTACTTTAGAAAGAATCCTGAAGCAGTCCTTTGAGTCGCAAACATAAGCAACAGAGATTTTCCCTCTCCACGTTCTGGCCAGTATTGAGAGTAACCAAAAAGATACCTCCAAGAGAATTAATTCCTGGATCTGCTTAAGACCTTGTGCATCGTGGAAAGGGCCCAGTGGAGAGATTTATGGCGAACAAGTCACTTTCATCCTCTCAATGCCAATTTCAGAGCTTTAATACTGGAGAGTTGTGTTATTCGCAGCTTCCTTGGAGCTCGTGGCTGAACTGCCACTGTAATGGCTTTGCTCCTTTTAATGGCCTATGGCTGGGAGTGTTGCGAGAGTGAGAAGCAGAGATTTCAGGCCCGGAATTATTGCTCTGGCAACAAAGTGACCACCAGCAACAACAGGAATTGCAAAATGAGCATTTCTAGGAAAAAAAACCCAACACAACATAAAATAAAAGATCAGTCACGTTGTCAGCTCAGGTTGTGCTGTTATAATTGAAACTAAAATCCTATTTGTCTGAACCCTCCCCAGAAAAAAGCCAATACCAACCCACCAACAGCCCCCCCAAAAACCTTTTGGAAGATGGACATTTCCAGGCAGGAATGCCTCTTCTGTCTCATATAAGAGTTGTCTTTTGGAGGCTGGTTTTCTTGTCTTTCTCTCTGCTGTTTTGCATCTCCCATCTCTTTGAGCTGCCGGAGAACACCAGCAGAGCTCTATTAAGGAGGAGGGATGACAGTTGTAGACCCTCCGAGGAATCAGACTTGTGTGGAGAGCGCTGCTGCTGCCTCTATATGAATCCAGCGTTGCAAACATGAGTTAAGAACATTTTGGTTTGCAGACCAGAATCACTTTATGCACCCATAATAAAAGAGACTCTTGACATGTGGAGCTGGGATGTTCAGGGCTGGGAGCAGAGGCCTGAGTTACTGAATGGGAGGTGCACAACCAGGTGTGATGCACTGTGAGCATCTCCATGGATGGGGTGGTGATGGCCATGGGGTTCTATGTTAGGGAATAAAATGTGCTCTATGGAGCTGAGATGGATGGGTGAGGTGATGATGGCCATGGGGTTCTATGTTAGGGAATAAAACATGCTCTATGGAGCTGAGATGTGCTGCAAAAGGGGCTGAGCTATTTACCCCAATGGGAAAACCTTCTGGAGAAGGAAAGAAAAACAAAAGCAAGATGCTGGCAAGCCAAAGCCTCCCAAGTACCCAGGTTGGGATGGCACCTTGATCAGTCCCCTGCTGTGCCCATGCACTGTCCTGTTTGTGACCAGGCCCAACTATGGGAGGTGGAAACCTGCCACCCCTTGAGCCACTTGCCTATTTTCCCTGTCTCCTAATTAGCCAATAAATTCTCAAATGCCTTTCTGTCATCCCAGGGCTGTGTGACAGCCACACGTTGGCAACATGTCTGCATGCACACCGGCACTGCCAGCTGCTGGGCTCAGGGCAGGCAACGGCACCCAGCCAAAACCACAGAAAGGCTTCAGTGAAAAAGAATGTGCTCCGAGTGCGAACAAATCGGTGTGCTCCATCGGAGGTGATGGGAGCTGCTTCCTACGCAGGGGCTGCTGGAAAATATAAAAAGGAGTATTTTCTGTGCAAATATTGCTCTTTGTGTCTGTGGGCGTGCAGGTTTTGGGGGCTGCTCTGGGGTTTGTGCATCAGCCATAGTGATGCCATAGACACCCATCAAGTCACAGCTCTTCCTATCCAGTGGTTGCAGCTCAGGCAAGGTCCCTTTTTCAAGAGTCCTTCTCTCCTCTGCCAGAAAGATGCTGAGTGCCTTGAGTTTGTTGTACCTTGTCTGCTGTACAAGCAAGGAGTTTAGGTCATAGAACACTTGGGAGTGTAGCCTCAGGGACTGGGTTAAGCATCCCAGCAGCAAATAAGGCACCCAAGTGAGTGGAAAGACAGGTATGAATGCAAGAAAGGGAGAGAGCTGCATCCATACTTACAAAGTCTTTACAGAATCATTAAGATTGGAAGAGACCTCTAAGACCATGGAGTCCAACCCATTCCACCATGCTCACTCATAGAATCATGAAGATTGGAGATCTCTAGGATCACTGAGTCCAATCCCAACTCACCCCCATCATGCCCACTGAGCGTGTCCCTCAGTGCCACATCTCCATGGTTCTTTAATGCCTCCAGGGGATGGTGATTCCACCACTGTAGAATGGTGTTTCCTGGACAAAGAAGGTGTTGTGGTCTTATTTTGTGTATATTTTCTGTATAAGGACCTTATTTTGTGTATAAGGACCTGATTACACTTATTTTGTGCATAAGGACCTGATTAACACAAAAGGAGAGTCCAGGTTCAGCCATCCCATCACTTTGTGCCAAGAAGAAGTGGGCTCCAGAGCTCCTCACAGACCAAAGGACTTTCTGCTTAGGGCATGGGGCACCTGATGAGACACATGGAACAGCATGTAAGGATTGTCAAAACTTATTATAGGATTTATTACAGGGTTTATGATATACAGAAGGAAAATAAAGGCAGGGAATGGGAGAGATCAAGGTGGCCTTGAGAGAAAGAAGTGAGGAAAATAGAGCAACAAGGAGACAAAAAGGGCAGGGAGAAATGTGGGGTCTGGGGTTGGCTGCTAGTTAAGGACACAGCAGATGTAAGGGAGAACTATTTGTATGTCCCTGTGTGGCTGCAAGACCAGAACATCTTGGGCCAGCTACTTGGTACACTGTTAGACAAGCAGAAGTCCAAGTGTTGTTTGTTTATGTATGTATGTATTATCACGCATGGGCTTTCATCCTGTTTACTGAGCAATGCTGATCTGACATCCTTGGGAGATGCATCCTGGAGTCAGGTGTGGGCTGTTCTTAGCCAGCATCACCACAGAGCAAGCTATAGAGGTCAGGAGGTGCTGGATGGAGGCAGGGTGAGGATCTGAAATTCTAGAGCCAAAATGATCTCTGCAGCAGGACGCTGGATACCAGACACCCCTCAGAAAGACAGCATGGCCTTCCCACCCCGTCTCCTCTTATGCTTTTATTTCATCTGAAGGCATTTATAGCAGGAACGTTTCTTTTTATAAACACTTCCATCAGCTGGATGTGCTTCTGCGGGGCACGTTGACACATCAAATTAGGCTGTGGTTTGGGTGGCGGCCGACGTGGGGCCGAGGATATGAAGATGTGAGGGGGAATGGTGCAGAGGGGAAGGAAGGAGGAAGGCTCCTTGCAGCTCAAACCTGCGGTTGAGGGCTGGCACTCAGCAAAACTGCCTCCATCAAAGCTTGCTGTTGAGCAAGGCATTGGGATGCTCACGGTCTGCACGTCTCCATGTTCCATGGGTGCATGCAGGAGGGCAGTGAGGACACTGAGAAGTGGCCCCGTGCTCCAGCCCACGTCCCGTCCTGCCTTTGCGGGTGCTTTGAGACGTTCGCTCGCTTCTCTCCTCTTCCTCCACTATTTTCATGTCTCTGTGTTTCCCTGTTTTGGCTGGAAATGCTGAGGTCTGTGCCAGGAAAGGCTGCTTTCATGGCGTCGTGCAACTGGCTGGCCCAGCCCTGTGAGATTCCCACTTTCATCCAAGAGCTTGTCCTACTTTCAGACTGGGCTGTGGAGATCATGGTGTGAACTGCCTTCTCCCTCCTCTCCTGCTCTTGGGACCCACTGCAGCTCCCATCTCTCCACCTGCAGTGTTCCCAATGACACCAGTTTATTGCTGCTCCCCAGTTCTCCGTCACCTCCTCAGCACATCCACAGCTGGGGCTTACTGAGATGGAGATGGTTGCAAGATGCATGGCCAGAAAGGGGAATAGGATGAAAGTGAGGGACCTTGGGACAGTGGGGCAGAGTGGAGACAAAGGAACGTAATGAGATCTTAAAAACCTTTTGCCAGTTTTTGGTTATCTCAAAATCCAGCCTTTCAGCACATCTCTTTTGTGGATCGAAGCTTCCTGAAACTTAGCCAGATCATGTGTTTAATGTGAGAGATTCATCCACTTCAGACCTGTCTCCTCCTCCTCATCATCTCTGTTTTGCATTTTCTCACCCATCCTTGAAGCTAGGGAGCAGCTCATCAGCTTGCAGAACAGTGGTATTGGGGTTGCACAGTCTGGAAATGTGTGTTCTTGAGTCTGGCTGCAGCCTCTTGGGCTATCATCTGGCCCGAGGGATGCTTGAAAATGGAGAATGCAGGTTTCTGCCCCATGGACAGAGTGTGAGCTCTTAAATACTGCGGATATTGGCAGCTGGACCTGCTGGCTACCTCTCAGCAGCAGCTCAGACATGGGGAGCTGGGTCAAGGAGCACCCAAAGCTTTATCATGGCTTGGCTTCAATCCCATCACAGTGGTGTCTGATCCAACCTCTGAAAGAATACGGATTCAAGGCCAGTAATGGAGATAATATGGAAATGTCTTATAAGCTGATCTGCTGTTCCCACCTCTCCCTTCATTGAGACCTAATTAAGTTGGAGGAAGAAGTGAAATGTTGAATTTTAGATCTGAAATACCTCGGTGCTAAAGAAAGGCCCCAAAACCAATGGTAACGAGAAAAAAATTGCAACTGTTGACCAGAAATTCCTTGCTTCTCAGCAAAAACAAATAAAGGAAAGCAGTGAGATCCTATGGCTAAAATTATGTGGAAGTTGATGGATCTGCCACAAAGAAATGGGCAGGTTAGATGTGGGAGATACCTCATTGTGTGTAGCCTTGTGAGAGGAACCAAGGCACTTCCATGGTGGTGGTTGCTCTGGATGGTCCAACAGAGAAAAAAAAAACCAACAGAGAATAATCAGTTCCTCAAAGAGGGAAACTTTACAAAGCTGTTTTAAAATGAAGCAGGATGAAGGAAAAAGGCAGTGTGATGAGACAGGGCTAGTGATGAAGTCAATGATGGTGTCCTCTGCCTATCAGGAAAGGGTTCAGAAAAGGCAAAAGAACATTTGAAATGGATTGGTAGACCGAAGGAATCCTGCTGGACATTAATCACTTGAAACACAACCTTTCAGAGAGGAAAAGGATCCAACTCCTGTAGCAAACGGTACATTCATTGAATGTAAGACAAGAAAAGATCTCTGACCTCCCACGTAAATCCTGCCGCCTGCCCCAGAGTTCCTGCACCATAACTCATGGGGGGAGAGCACTCGTGCTTCAGAAATACATCCCGTCTTCATTTCAAAGGGAAAAACCACACCAGCCTTAGGTAAGTCGTTCCTGTAGTTAATTATCATACTGAAAGAGAAAGAAGTGTGCTTTATTCCAGATTGAATCTGTCTGGCTTCAGTTTCCAGCCATTGGATCTTGTTAAACTGTTGTCTGCTGGATTAAAGAGCCCTCTGCTGAATACAGACAAATTGGCAATCTGGAAGCGAGGAGGTCCAAGGCCAAGTCCTGCTCTGTGTTAGGAGGGGGAGCACAGTGCTCAGGGTCACTCAGGACGTCCTCCTTTGCCATTTCACATCTGTGCCAGCTGTGAAATCCCCCTAATGTTTGGCTGCCAGCCCAAGACAATGCCCTTGGATTCTAAGGGAGGAGAAAAAGCAGACAAGCCTTCAATCCCACACGCCCTTTGTTTGCCATTGGCAAAGCGGGCTCAAAGTAAGATGAGAAATGTTTGGCACCGCGGCACGCTTGTTGTGCAGAGCTGAGCCATGCTTCAGCTCCATTGTGTTGGGTTGGATGCCTGTTGGCTTCATTGTGTTGGGTTGGATGCCTGTTGGCTTCATTGTGTTGGGTTGGATGCCTGTTGGCTTCATTGTGTTGGGTTGGATGCCCGTTGGCTCCATTGTTTTGGGTTGGATGCCTGAGTCCCATGGTGTAATACATGGGCCATAGAGGATCAGCTTGCACGGACATCACGCCTCTCCTCTGGTGAC
This sequence comes from Coturnix japonica, assembly GCF_054131305.1. Classification (NCBI taxonomy): domain Eukaryota; kingdom Metazoa; phylum Chordata; class Aves; order Galliformes; family Phasianidae; genus Coturnix; species Coturnix japonica. Next base: position 90,327,892 of record NC_140666.1, on the reverse strand, counting down.
GATGCTGGCAGGCCAGGATGTCTCCCAGTGGCTTTGGCAGCACAGTAAAAAAGAAATCGTCATCTTATAATAATAATAATATTAATAAAAAGAAATCCAGCTAATCAATGAAGACAAAATCCCGTTTAATGTGAAACAGGCTGTGCCAGCACTCCCATGGCTGCTCCTGGCCTGGGTAGAGCAGAAGGCCTCGAGGTCAGCCCGGTCCCCACGTTATGGTTTCCTATAGAGGTGGGGACTCGGACAAGGTCTCCAGCAGCCTGACAACTGACTCTGGAGGGAAACCAGAGAGGAGACATCCAGGAAGAACCTGGAGCGACAGAGTCCAAGGATGGAGCAAAGGGCCCCAAATTGGACGGCGAAAAGAACAGTCATCCCTCTCCACCCCCTACCCCCCCCTTCCTCCTCCTCCCAGGCTGACGCTGAGCACGAGCTTCCCCTCCCACAAAATAAAGGCCTTGATGACAGGCTGCCTTCCCCCGAACGGAGTGTCAAGTTGAAATCTGGCCCTGAGGATTTGTGGTGGCTCAGGGCAAAAGTCAAAACAAACACAAACACATTCCCCAGTGCCGACGTCGACGCAGCTCTGAAGAGGAGACGGCAAAGCAGAGTTAATGAGCAGGAGAGATTTTGTTTGGATGTGCCGAGGGGACACGGAGGACAGCCAGGAAAGCAATAGGGCAAAGTGTGACTTTCCTTCTGGTTTATGGGGTGGGGGGCTCCTGCCATCACCTTATGGAGAACATTGGTTGATCGCCTTCTTTCCGGACACAACACAGAAGTTTTGCTTCTCCCCTTCCCTCCAAGCAACATTTGCCACTCTGGTTTGGTGGCAGCAAGATCTTGCTGGCTTTGCCAAGAGGTGGCAGTGCTGGAGCTCCATAGTTCAGATAGGCAAGGGCTCACGCCAAGTGCCTACGTGTGGCTGCGCACAGCGCGTGTGATGCTCCAGGGCTGGGAGTGAAGATTCAGTGTTGCAGCTCAACCAGAGCAATACTTATTTAAGACAGGATGGAGTCAAGTACAAAAGGCTTTTCCTTTAATAAGCGGAGAGGCTGGTCAAGTGTTGGCTCCAAGAGTTCTTGCCAGCATCAGCTGAGGTCTCTGGATTTTTAGACTCTTCTAATATGTAATTCGCTCACTCTGCTTTTTGATCAAAGGGTTTTGCAATGGTAAACGAATGACAGCGTGTTCCCTATTGCACAGAAGGTGGAAACAAAAATATCCCTTCGTCCCACCCAGAGAAGAACCCATGAGCTTTGGGTTCCTGGCCTATGAGGGAAAATGAAATTCAAGTGAACCTTCAGTAGAGCTCAGAGAAGTTGAAGTCTGAGCAGATGTCAGCTGTGGGGCTGTGGGCAGTGTTTGCTTCAGAGCATCATTACTGTACAAGGATTTGGGTTGAGGACGGGGGCACAAAAAGCCTTGGACATCACCCCAGTAACTCATATCCCTTCAGCCACACACGGGCTCAAGCTGGGATGGTCACAGTCTGCCTTGAGATCTCCAGGATTGTCAGGCTGAGTGAGGCTGGATGCCAGATTGCATGGGAGCTCAACTGTGGGTGCCTGTGCTTTAAAGCCAAATGCATGAATGGGGGCCAAGAGGGTGATGTTGAACTCATTGCTCACAGCAGAACAAGCAGTGAGCCCATTGAACAGTCAGTTATAGTGTGTGCAAATCACCTGTCTGTAGAGCCACTTAGATCTCACACAATTACAATAAGTCACGCCGTTAATGCTCAGAATATCAAACATTTTACCCAAGATTCATGTGGAATATTTGGGTTAGCACTGGAACTCTGTAGGATGGGACAGAGACGCTGTCTCCTTCCAACTAACTCCCCTAACATAGATTTTGCAAAGCTCTCTGTTAAAGCGCAGCTTGGAAGCAGGCAAAGAGGCTTGTAATATTTTCTGTGTAATCAAGTGATTAATATAAGCCATGTGGTCTAATGATCTGTCATCTCCGATGTTACCCTGTGCCACTTAAGATGCTGTGGTTTGACAGAGCACCAAGCAGAGCTGCGCTCTCCCCTTCCCGACGTTTATGGGGCTTTGCTGGGTAATGCGTTTCAGTGGGTTTGTGCTGCGCTAGCTGTGATGGATGAGAAGCTGTGAGATCTTGTAATAACAAGCAGTGTTTGCACGCTCATCCAGCTCCTGTGGCAGCTCCCCAGCCAAAGCAAAAAAGGCTTTCCTCATGGTTTCTGTTTGCTCGTTGTCAGGATGGCTTCGGCTCCTCTGGCAGTTGGGTTGAGCAAAAGGAACAAAAGCACCCTTGATTATTTTTTTCTTTCTCTATTTCTGTTTTTATTTTATTTATTTATTTATTTTTTTAACTGACACAGCACCTGGGATTTTGCCAGGCTGTGGATGCCCCATCCCTGCAGGCATTCAAGGCCAGGCTGGATGTGGCTCTGGGCAGCCTGGGCTGCTGGTTGGTGACCCTGCACACAGCAGGGGGTTGGAGCTGGATGAGCATTCTCTTCCTCCCCTTATGAGTGCTTAGGACCACATATTAGGACCATTGGGCCCATGGCAGCAAGCAGAGATCTCTGAGATGAGGGATAGTTTGGAGCTCTGAGAGATATTATGAAACCTTTAGGAATATTTTAAAGTATTTTTCAGGTTTTGAGAAGGAAGAACGACTGCTTCCAGACTCCTGAGGGCATTTAGATAGGAAATCATCATAGAATGGCTTGAGCTGAATAGGACCTCAAGGGTCATCAAGCTCCAGCCCCCTGGAAATGATTCCTTTTGAAACCATGCATGAAAATGTAATCGTAAACTGGTCCCCAAATTTTATTTGCTTGAAGAATTAAGATAACTGTAGAACAACACAGAATATCTGATCTTTGTTACTCTTTTTGGGACAAACCTTCATCTTTAAAACTTAACTCTCTGTCTTGCCTTCCCTTTGGAAGTCATTTAATCTGTCCCCAGACTAACAAGGCTGATAGCACATTTACAAACCAAGTGGGTCAATGGAGGGGTTTGTTTCATTTCACTTGAAGCCATCTAGCAGTTATTCATCTTGTCCAAATGACCTGGGCTTCCTCCAAGAGAAGGAATTCACTGAAAAGTGGGGCTCTGGGGTAGAAGAGATGAGTAACCCAATGGCAGAATGAGCTCTGCCTGTGGCGGTAATGAGATTTCCCTATCTTCTCGGGGAAACTGGAGCTCATGAACAAGTCCGTCCTTCTTCCCACCCTTTGTCACCCTCAGAGTACAGCTGGAGCTGTTGTGTGCTGGTGAAAGGCTGTGGTTCCTCTCAATGGGAACACGGAGATGTGAGCTCTTTGCCAGCAGCATAAGGTACTCCTATTTGCATACAGGCTGAAACTGCTCGGAAGTAGGTTATAATGAGATTGTCAATCTCATCGCCGCAAGATGCTGCTGAGGCCAAGAGTTTTGCAGGAAGTATTGCAGCTGATGGTTTTGAACAGCTTTGCAAGGCATAGTAAAGGACCTGCTTTATAAGGGGTGTTGGACAGAGGGATCCCTTCCAACCCCTGTGGTTCTGTGATTCCGTACTATTCAAGAATTGCATTTTCAGGGTTTATAACAGTGTATAAGATTTAACACAGAGGGATGACACTCCCGCATATCCTTTCTGCATATGTCCTACATCTTCCTATCCAAATTGCTGGTGCTTTGCAGCTGTCAGAGACAGGACATCGGTTTGACTGGACCTCGTGACCCATTTGGCTTGACGTCCCCCTCCATCCTTCCCAGTCGGATGATGCATTTGATTCCTCCACCGGGTGTCCCTGAAGCATCTGGCCAAGCAGAGGTCAAGAAGGTTCAGTAGTCTGTGTGTGGGGAAAACCAGGTTCTCCTCCTCTGTGCAGGATGGAAAGCATCCTGTCTGTCTGCACTCCTCCCCTACCCCAAAATCAAGAGGACTTCTTGCAGCATTCCTGAGCCCAGTCCCTACAGCTTATAGTCATATATTTAGCATTTTAAACACTGTGTTTTGCCCTGAGCTTTAAATTGTCTTTCTCCTCTCTGCTTCTGTCCTTTCCCATCAGTGACAGTCGTAGTCTATTTGATACAGGCCAGGTTACTGAGCCATGACCGTGTAATTATGGTTGGAGCCGCAGAGCTATTTTTATGCCTTGCCAGAGATTATTCACTTATCAGGAATGTATATTTAAGTGGCAGGCTCTGAACTGGCCGCTATAAATAGGCAAACCCAGCACCCTCTGTGTTTTCTTTCAACTCTGTCATCCATCACGCCTTCAGTTTCCGCAACCACATCAACTTCTGTGCAGGGCAGGACGAGTCGGAGTGGAGAGGAGCAGCTGGTGAACTCACTTGGAAAGAAAAAGGAGGGCAAAGGGAATGTGTAATGCTGCCTCTGCTCAAGTGTGGTGGGAGCCTGGGTCTGGAAAAAGAGCTGCACAGGTTGGCTTTCCTTCCAGGGTGGTTATTGCTTGACCCCAGGCACCCTGCTGCTCCAGGTGACAACTTCTGCCCACTGCCATTGGATACCTGGGGGTGGCATGGGGACATTGGTACTGGGATAAATGGGACAGGAGGTGACTGCACCTCGCACAGGGCATTAGTGTTATAAAAGGTAACAGGGAGAAGGCAATTAAAATGCATCCTAGCAGCATTCATAGAATCATAGAATGGCTTAGATTGGTCCTTAGGATGAACTTAAAGATCACTGAGTTCCAACCTCTGCTGGGGGCCCACCAGCCCATCCATGGCCATGGACACCTTTACAGGTGGGACACCTGCAGATCTCTGGGCAATCTGAGAAGATGTGAAGTAGGAGAAAGGCTCCCAGGAGAGGAGGAATGGGAGCATGGGCAGTGGGCCTCCCCTGTTGGCCCAACTCAGCTTTCATTGATTAGAACCATAGGATCATTGCCCATAGAGGTTGTGGGTGTCCCATGGTCAAGGTCAGGTTGGACAGGGCTCTGAGCACCTGGTGAAGCTATAGGTGCCCCTGTTCATTGCAGGAGAGTGGGGCCAGACAGCCTTCAAGTGTCCCTTCCAAACCGTTCTATGGTCCAGACATAAAATCTGTATTTCTTTAATTTAGAGAAGGATTTAGAGTGGGACCACTCCACAGGCCTTGCACAAGTCTATGTAGATGCCATCAGTTGCCCTTCCTTTGTCCACTGATGCTGTTGCTCCATCATAGGAGGCCACCAGACTGGTCAAGCAAGAGGGAAGATCTTTCCAGGTTCAATATCTGCATCCTACCTGGAGTGTTGCCTGCTTCTTTTAAACACAGATCTGGTGTCACCAAGGCTGTTCGCAGTCTCTCCAAGGAGTGACCCTCAGGTACCAATATTTTCCACTAATTGAAGGCTGTCCTGTGGCTGTGCTGCACCACCCGGGTCATTTCCCCTCGTTAGCATCTGGCAGCACAGATACTTCACGTTGGCATTTCTTATGCACGAGTCGAGTGCTTCTGTGGGAAGTCTAACACCTTGAAATGGAAATCCCAGATATCGCGGTTCACTTCAGACAGTATCTGATTAGCAAGATGTATGCATTTTTTTGGCTGTTCTCCTGGTTTCTGGGCAAGATGGGATGTTGGTATGCATGGGAAGTAGCAATTATTTTCCAAGCTTCACAGATTCTGGGGTGCACGCTGCTGCCCATGGCCCGAATGAAGGGTTTGGGCAGCAGTTGTATCTGGGGCAGACTCACTGTGAGAACAAGCATGTGGAAGTTGGCAGTATCCCTTTAAAATAAACCCAAAACCCCACATCTAAACACTGGAAAGCAGCAGGGTGCATCTCACAGTTTGTTCAGCATACAAAGGCCTCCATGGCTCCTCAGTGGGTATCACACGAGGAAATAAAGCCTCCTTGCTTTCCCACCTTGCGTTCTCAGCCCATAAGCAGCCATGCAGACCACCTCTCCAACCTGTGGATGTAGTGAAGCTGATAAAGCCTGCTGCTCCCTCCTGCCTTTGCACAGCACATCGTGTCCATACTGACTCTTTCTCAGAATTTCTGGCTGCACATTCCTTGGCCTCGCCGTGCCGTCCCCTTTCAGCACAGCTGATACTGTACAGTAACTCTGCTGTTCTTTCCCTTCCAGAGCAATCCACGTGCCAGAGGAACTTGTGGTTTTATGCAGGCCGTTGTGACTGCGTTAAAAAGCAGGGCTGGCTGTATCATCGCTGAGCTGATCTCATTATTGCTGATAATGCATTTCTTGGTGCTGGTGGGAGCAATGGCACTGCATGCTCCTACACATCTCCCTGTGGGTTTGCACTTTGGCTCTGCCCAATAGAGGGATCAATTGGGAGATTTTGCTTACATTTTCCCCACTTGTTTTCCCCAAGGAGCAGTGAGCTCAAATATGGAGTCATGGAGGTGTGAATTTGGGATTGGTATTGATTGCTGTGATGCAGCCCTTTGTATGTCATGATGGAATTCATGGTATCCTGGGACAAAGGCAAACCCCTTCCCTTTGCCATAATAAACCTCACTGCCCAAACTCTTCCTCCTTATTACATTGTGCTTTCATATTCTGCACCCTGAGCACCTTCTGGCAGTGTTATCTCTATTATCCATCCCACATTCCTGTTTTGTTTTGAGGTCTTTGTGGTCTTTTCTGCTTTGAAAGGTCCTATCTAGACAGCAGTCCCAGCACAGCCTGCTGCTTTCTGTCTCTTTTCTCATCAAGGCCTTGTGACCAGTGCTTAGATGTGAAATATCCCTCTCTAATCTGGCAGTTTTATGGGACATGCATTCATTCATCTTGGATTCTGCCCAAAACATCCCTTTCTGGAGATATTTCTAAGCTAAAACTGTTGTTCTGTGTTGCTTGGCTACTTTCCTGTGCTTTTAGGTTACACACCCTGCCTCTCAGAAATGCCACTATCAGGCTTTTGTCACGACCCTTCAGCTGATGTCACGTTTCTGATGGGGATTTCTGACACTTATCAGTCCCACATGCCTTTTTTTTTTCCCCCTGGAAAGGTCTCTTGCACCAATTTTGCATCAAAAGGGATATTTTCTTCACACCACATTCCAAACCAGATGCCGAAAAGAATGAACTTGTTGCTGCTTTTCTTGACCTTGAGATTAGGAAATGCAGATGGAGAATGAAGTTTCGTCTAAACTTAAACAAGCTGGATCTAAATTCTTGTTTCTTATCCTAATCCATCATCTTTGGTCTTCTTTGGTCAATGGAAAGAAGTTGGCACCCCAGGGCTTCATCCCCTACAAGGGTGGCTGTTTCAGACAGGAGGATGAGGTTGTCTGTAGGCCTATGGCCCTGCACTATTCATCTATTAAATGAATAATTAAGGTCTCTTGTTCTTGTTCTGCATGCAGATTGAGAGTCAAAAATAGAGTCTCTGTACAAGTGGGTTGTCTGAACACCTGCTGCAGTCAGGGATCTCTTCAGGTCAGTCCACAGGCACTAATTAGTGGTCTAAAGATAAGCATTTATTCTCATCTGAGAGCCCTAGGAAGCCCTTCCCTGTTTGTGCAGGCACTGCAAAAAGGTCTTCACTTCCAATTAATCCTGCGCCACCTCCGTTAACCCTATACAGATGTCTTGAATACACCCTTAAATCTCAAACAACACTAGCCCTCCCCATGCAGGTCACTAAATCATCCTGTTAACAGAATCATAGCCCTGGGAAACCTGATCTAGCTGTGCATGTCAGAGGAGTTGTACTAAAATGACCTTTAAAGGCCCCTTCCAACCCTAAGGATTCTATGATTCCATGCTATGTGGATCTTCACTGTCTAATCTGTGAGGTCATTTGGTGCCTCACCTGCAGGCACCCACTAAAACAACTCAGTCTTCATGCCTGTGGTGTCCCATGCTTATTAAGTAAACAAGAGTGAGATGGTGCCAGTATGTACACAGAGGCATGGGAGCAAAGGGAGAGATGGATCAGTGTGATCAATCAGTAGATCTACTGTGACAGATAGGCAGAAGGGTCCTGGGACATGCAGGCAGTCTTTGTGTTCTGCAGATATTGCAGATTTGAACAAATCCCATTTCCTCGGTGTTTTATTTTTGTGGCAGAAATGTGATTTTTTTTCTCACCAATGGCAATACTTAACCAATTACATAGAGTTCCTGAATCCGTAGGGTGCTGCCAAGGGGAGGGGAACATCACGGCCCTTCCCTCCCCAAATCTCCCTCCCTGCAGGGGCTGTGTGGATCTCTTAAGTGAAGTGTTAGCACGAAGAGCAGCTGGTATCTGGCTAGCAGGCTGCCATGCCTACAGGAACCACATCTGCATCTCAGCATGGACACTGCTGGGGGAAATTCAAAGGGAGATGGCACAGACAGGAAGGACCATGGGAATCCCATTCTTGTGCGGTCTGAACTTTGTGTCCTCTCCCTTTTGCAAAGGAAATTTCACCCCATTTGACCCATGTTCCTATTGCCATATGCTTCTGCGGGGAGCCTGCAGCATCTCATTGTGCTTTACAAAGAATGGAGCCTCTTCATAGTGAGATGATAAGAATATTACCATAGTTGGTCCTCTATCTCCCAGGAAGTCAGGGAAGTTCTCTTTCTGTCTGGTTGATCTCTCCTCTTTTTCTCACCTAGAAAGCACTTCCTATAAAATCAGACCACTGGGAGCTGCCCTAACTTTTACCAGACAGACATTAATTAGGAGCCTAACTGGGGTTATATGTCTTGAGCAACCAGGAGGTTGTGTGAGAAGGAAGGCTCAGGATGATGACACAACAGCCACTATAGCTCTTTTCCCCCTGCTAAAAGAAAATAGTAGCTTTGCAGGGTTTTCCTCCAGCTCACGACTGCTTCCTTGCAATGAAAGATTTTTCCTCTTGACAAATAGCAGCGTGACCCACTGGCAAGGGGGGGTGAGTAAGGAGGTAACATCCAAACTCTCTGCAACACATGATGCCTTTAACCAGCACTGTCAAAACCTTTCCCCCAAAACATATATTCACTCACTTAAGAAAACAGCAGGGCCATGGGAACAATAAACCCTCTGTTGCCCAGATGCATTTATGTTGGCTCACTTAAGCCTGAGCGCTGACATTGAGAGGAGCATAGCTTTTTTTTCTTTCTTCTGTTCCTAAAATGCACAATTTTTTCCCATCGGAGTTACAGGAATGAGCCCCATTAGCGCAGGACTAAGGTTTTGTTTAGGGGCCTCCAAGCAGTATAAAAAAGCTGACTGGAAAGCACTTCCCTCCAGCAGAAATTGGCACCTACCAACACAACATGTCTTCTGCCTCCAACTCCTTTCCATTGATGAAGGAGTCACAGAATCACCAAGGTTGGAAAAGCCCTACAAGATCACCCAGTCCAACCATCCACCCATCACCAATAGACCTCACTAATCCATGTCCCTCAGCACAACGTCCAAACGTTCCTTGAACACCCCCAGGGTTGGCGACTCCACCACCTCCCTGGGCAGCCCATTCTAATGCTTGACCACTCTTTTGGAGCAGTAGTATTTCTTAATGTCCAGTCTGAAGCTCCCCTGCTGCAGCTTGAAGTCATTCCCTCTGGTCCTATCAATAATGACATAAGAGAAGAGGCCAACCCCCAGCTCACAACAACAATTTATAGAGAGGAGTGAGGTCTCCCCTGAGCCTCCTCTTCTCCAACTGAATCAGCAACAATTGGGTCTGCCTTCATCTCTGCCACTAACATACCGTGATTCACATGGCTATGCCTCATCTCCTCTCCTTGTGTGCTGCAGTTTCTCTTCCTGCTGGTGATGTTTCCTTTACTTCTGATAGAAGTGGTGCTCAATGACACAGTTGACTGACTCCTAGAGCTTGGGAGCCTTTGCTGCCAATGGACTTATGGAACTATCTGCTTTGTTTGACAGAAAGGGGCAAAGATTCATTAAATGTGTCATAACTGCTTGGAAAGACTGAGATGAAAACAAACATCTTTCAATAGCTGAAGGTTGTTGAGAAATGACTTTTATGCTTTTTGTCATATGAGTGGAAAACAGAAACTTTTCTGCTTTCCTTTGAAAGATTTCTTGCATCAAAAGAGAAAAAAAGGGGAAAAAATCTCTTTTTTTCATAAATCTTCTTCATTAATATCAATAGGCAGATGGAAATATTTCACAAAGAAGCAGAAGGCAATGTTATATGGAATCATCATTAACTGTGTTTAGAGTTGAAAGATCAGACAAAGGTCTGGAATTTCTTCTTCTTAAAGCTCAGGAGATCTCTAAATAGGAAGAGATATATGAAAGAATGAAAGCTCCCAAAAAGGCCGGGCCAAGTTTTGATTCATTTGCAGATGAACCATGTCTCAATCAGGGGGAAAAAAAGGAAAAAAAGGACATATTAATCTAAGGGGAATATCATAAAAATGTCATGCCTAGGATGTGTCAACTAGCAAAAGTTGTTCTGGCAGTTCCATTTCCAGCAGCACAAGCGTGTGCTGAAAGAACATTTTCAGTCCTCAGATTTATCATGTTTGTTGCAGACATCCAGTGTGACAGGATATATTAGATGTTATTTTATTTTGCCCAAACAAAGGGCTCTTAAAAAAAAAAAGAAAAGCTGTGTTTATTTGACAACAGAAAAAGTCCTCGGAAAAAAAGAAAATTTACTGCTGAAGTCAGAAAATAAACACACGGTCAAAAAACAATAGTTTCAATTTTGAGTTTCAGCACCCTGTTTTGAACTAAGAGTTGAGTTTGATGGGTGTGGGTTCTGACTGGTTTCTTCTGGTAATCAAACATCAGTTTTATTGTTGTGTTGTCTTGAACTGAATCTGAACCCGGACTGGATGCAACCATACCCAGCTCCAAAATCAGAGAGCTGTCTATCTTTAAAAGGCCTTCCTAATTCCAATATTCTCTTATTCTATGAAACCAGATTCTGGACCAACATCTCATCCAACAGGCTCCTCTATTGCAAGTGACAGATCACATTTAGAGGCAGACGTAACCGAGCTCAGCCTCTCATCTTTGAAATGACTGATAGGACAAGAGGGAATGGCCCCATGTTGCACCAGTGGAGGGTTAGTGGGTATTAAAAAGAATTTCTTCCTAAAAAGAGTGGTCAGGCACTGGCACTGCTGCCCAGGGAATGGTGGGGTCACCGTCCCTAGAGTATTAGGGACAGATATCTCCAGAACCATGGAGATGTAGTACTCAGGTACAAGGTTAGTGGGCAATGGTGGTGGTAGAATGGTTGGACTAGATGGTCTTAGAGGTCTTTTCCAACCGTAATGATTCTATGGTTCTATGAATCTATGACTCTACAACTGTTCCAGGCTGACATCTTGGTTACATCACAGTCCCAGAAGCTGCATCTATATTAAGAAGTAAAACGGATTAAGGCTTCTGTTTAGTTCCTAACACCAGGTTGCTTAGCCACGATAAAGTTTCTCATGGCTAAACTCTTCCTCCGGTGAAGATGATGGCCTCACCCATCCTATGAATTAGAAACCATTGTTCTGTCCTGTCAGGGGGGCAGCCCAAGGGCCGCGTTGGTGTTGATGCAGCCTTTGTTCAGGGGCTCAGAGAGTTTTGAACAGCTCGCTTTTCTGGGAAGAGGCAGCGGTGGAAAGGGCCAGGCATCCCAGCTAGAAAGGGAGTTTTCCCTGCAGGCAAAATCCTTGGCAGCCGTTTTGCAGAAGGTGGCAGGTCTGCAAATGAATTCACCCCAGTGCGACTCTATCAAAGTCAAAGCAAAATAACCCCTCTGAGGTCAACTGAGGAACATCTGGGATGAATTTGGCTTACTGAAGCTGTCTGTGTTAAAAATAAGCAAACAAACAAACGTGCCAATTAACCCTGCTCCCCTCTACAGAAGTACGTGTTGCAGGGTTAACTTTATGGGTTATTTTATTTAGGGCTAGAAAATCAGCTTACTAGCCCCAAGCACAGGCTGGTTCTGCTTTTAAGATCCAAGCCAGGAAGAAGACGATTGGCTTTGATTCCTCCTGATCCCTGTCCAGAAGAAGTTGTGTCTTAGTTTATTAAGATTTAAGGGTCCAGGCTTGACTGCTAGCCCAGACTCAGGAGTTTCCCTTAGAGATTCTTTATGTACACTCATTTTCACATATAGCTAATAAAGAGCTATCCCCATATTTTATGCTGACTGCTCCTGATTTTATGAACAGGAGAGAAAAACATCAGAGGCTGCCTGGAACATGCTAGAATTACTTAATCTAAATTACAGTTCATGTTATTTTTTTTTTTCTCTTTGTTTTAGGTTTCAAGGGATGGTGAATTAGATATCACTTCCTTACCAAGATCCCCTTCTCCTTTATCTTCACCTCCTCCTTGGATGCTCATGGTTTAAATATCTCTACTTCCTATCAGGCCTTTTGACTTATTTAGGATTTGGAACTTAAATCGTTATCTCTGCCTATGAATGCACACACAAGTGGAGCAATTTACCTACAAAATAACATGTTATTTCCCATGTTACTTTCCCTACATCATTTCCTGTCTTGATCAGAGACAGTATGATATGATCTCTTGGGTCAGTGTACCACAAAACTCTTCTTCCAAAGAGGATTCCCCCAAAACATGTGCACGCATTTATAGCATTGAAGAAATTCTTCTATTTTGATGGGAGAAAGGTAGAATCAATAGTATTCTGATCAAAAAAGGTCTGCCTTTAGGAGATGCGAAACACCAGGAAGCAAAAATCAGCATCCAAATAGTGGGAGGGTGGACAGCTGGACATGATGATCTTGGAGGTCTTTTCCAGCCTTAATGATTCCATGGCTGGTTAACTATCTCAACTGAAATACAGACTTCACTGATTGAAGAGCCATTCACTGAAGTGTGATAGAAGGGATAAAAGGGAAGTTTAACATATGTTTGAAAAATGAAATGTGATGGCAGGATTTCCCTCCATGAACTACAAGACAAAAAGAATCAGAAATTACTGGTTGGTTTGGATTGAATTTGAATGATGTTGGATAAATTAGGGAGAATAAATCCAACCATGGTTATTAAGCACGATATTGCAGAGGTAAATTTAGGAAGGAGCTTAAATTTAGGGTTGGAATAGAGGATCTCCAGAGATCCCTTCTAGGTCCTATGGTTCTGTGATCTCTCGTGGTCTCAGTTTGTACCATAGCCATATGCAATGCAACAGCAGCGCACTAAGAAAACCAGGCATTTGTTTCCTTTTAACAGTTAGGCAAGGCTTGGAAGAAGAAGTCATGCTTTTTATTAAGCCAACGATGTATTAAAAAAATCAGACTAGCTTTCATGCACGGCTTCTTTTTCAGGTTTGAAATAAAAGCAACAACTGTCTCTGCTTACATGGAAGCTGGAGAACAATTGCTTGCAGTTGAGTTGATCAGGTCAACCAGGGCATTGGAAAGCGCTGATGGTTGGTACAAAGGGGGAGTGCTGGGAAGGTGAAATGTACCTATAAAAAGACACGTTAGTTACGGAGGGGAAACATAAAAAATCCGTAAATCTATATTTGAATCCATTCCTTTCACACCATTTTTACTGGCTGGACAATCATTTTTTAATAACAGGTTTTAAAACGTCTCCCTCTAACCCAGACTATTACTAAAACGTTTTGGAAAGTCAGATTTCCATCCCAAGGGAAATGCCAACATTTCTACTTTTTGTTTTCCTTCCAAATTGGAGCACAGAAGTGAAAATCTGAAACTTCTTGTGAAATGGCGTTTCCAAAAGAGCCCTAGTTGGAAATACAGAAGTATTTCTTGTCCATTACATTGACTCGGTGCATTTCAGCACTGTAGAATTGCTTCTAGTGGATGCTCTGCCATTGCTCTGTTTTGGCCATGTCCAAGATTTCACTCTGATACTTCAGAAATGCTTTGCATCAAAATAACAGCATTTTGGGAGATATTAAAGCCACCAAAAATGCAATTTTAAAAGTCAAAACGCAATGAAACAAAGCAGCAGTGAATACTACAGCAGGCTTTATCTTACCAGATGGATGCACTCACAGTTCTAAGGGAAAGGAGAAAACTGAAATGGGAAATTCAAAGTTGCAGTGATTTTTTTTGGTCTTTTTATTTTTTGTTGTTGTTCTTCACAGTTTTGTCAAGAATTTCACGGAAATTGAGCTACACCCACCAAATATTTGGTTTTCTTTGATGTTGCATTTACCAAGAGAAGATGGTCCCATCCAACGTTTTCCACCAGCCCTGCTCAGAACGTGTCTTGGCTCAGCAGCACAGGTAGGCAAAGAGCCAGCTCTGAGAAACCTGCGGACCAATGCTGGCCTGGCATGGATGTCTAAAAAGGGACCAAAGAAGGAAGCGTTATTAGTATAAAAACGTGGGCAGAGGCTGCTCTTCATGTTGTGGAGTGAAGCTGCCAAAGCAGCCTGGTGGATGCGTTTGGTTGGGTGAGAAGATGGCAGTGATGACCCATGGCACACAGTGTGCAGTAGGAAGCAACACAGCATCTTTGTGCATCAAGTACGAGGGTGAAGAGTAGTTCCCAGGTGTTGCTTGGAGTGGTGAAAGTTTAGTCCTTAGCAGAGCCGTACCCTACGTGCTGGAGGTCTAAATCTAACGTTTTTTGGTTTGTTTTTGTTGGAGAATAAGAACTTGCAGAACTTTTCCTGAGTAAATTAATAGCTGCACGGAATGGCAAAGTGACCACCTCCAACCCCCACGCTTGTTTGGATGATCACAATTTGCTCAGACAGTTTTCCTGCAGCTTGAATGGTGCTTGGGAAGGGAGAAGCAGCGGGACAGGGGATGGCACACACCATTTCTATGAGCTTTCCTCTCATATTCCCACATTGAAGGAAGGCTTTGGCTGAAGAGGTGAGAACTTTGTTCTCACACTCTGCTGGCTCTTCTGTCTCATGTCTTCACACATGGCTGCAGCCAAACTGTCCCGAGGATAAGGAGGAGAGAAAGCTGCAGCCCTCCAGTGCAGTGGGGGTGAAACACTTATTCCAGGAGAACCACAGGAGTAATTCCACCAAGAAGACATCCAGATGGCCCCGTTTGCTGCTGACAGATCTTCAGGATGGCCGAAAACCAGAGTCCATCTGTCTGCTCCTTTCCTGGAGTCCCCATGAGCCAACACCACGGAGCCATTCCCAGCAGGTTCTGTGCTCCTGCTAAGCCACTTCACAGGGCTTGCAAGGGTGAAGCCATCGTTGCACCCATTCTGCTGCCATAGAGTAGAATTAACTGCTTCTAGATGATGATTGCTAACAGTGTGGCCCTGCTTGCATTGTGAACCTGGCTGATAGGCTTTGGGGGAGCAGCTCGGTAGGGCACTGTGCCCTGAAGTTGGCTAGAGCCTCATGCAACATGAACTGGAGCTCAATACCACCCAAGGCCCAAAAATGAGAAGAGGGGGAAGCATGAGGTGTCCCAAAGCCTGGACTCAGCCCTTGTCCCTAAGGAGGCTGTGTTCAATAGCATCACTGATCCCCCCACAAGAGCCATGCGTCCCAGGCCTCCTCATTGCATGAAACCTCCTGAAGCTGTGCCAAAACTCCAAGTCCTGCATGGCACTGGATTTACATTTCTTCGAGGGCCTAACACGTTTTCCTTCCCTCCCCCTGTCCCTGGAGAAATGGCTGTTTGGATCATTACTGTCCTTAATTGTTGATATATGAGAGCACATCGCAAAGGTTTGTTATTCTTGGACTGGGTGGGAGGTGGACCTTTCCAGCAATGTGTCAGGGCTCGGTGCATGGAGCTGTGCTTTTCGGGGCCCTTTGTCAGAGGCAGAGCTATATTTCAGCTGGAGGCCATTTGGGATGCTAGGATGGGTTTGCTGGAGGTTGGTCACTTGCACCCCTTAATGAGGAATGGCTAATCAGGCATCTACCTTTTGTGGGGAGGGGAAATTGTGGATGTAGATAACAACAGGTGTAAGCCATCAGTCCTCATCATCCCTCCCTCCAACTATGTGCATTTCCCCCAAATGAAAGTGTAAATAGAAGCAAGGTGAAAATGTGGCCCCTGTTTTTTGGGGGAGGTGTTGTCTTCAGTGTCTGCTCTGTCCTTCAGCTGTTTGGGTCTATAGGCTGGCGTTGGTTTGGTTCATCTTTAGGACCAAACACGTCTTCCCTCCTTCCTTCCTTTTTTGCTTGCCTAATTCATGCCTCGAGCAGACTTCTTTTGTAGCTCCTTCTATGAAACAATCTTCTACTCCAAATAGAGACGTGGAGGTATATTTGCTGGCAACCCTGCCCACAACAGGGGGTTTGGAGCTTGATGATCTTTCAGCTCCCTTTCAGCCTAAGCCATTATATGATTGTATGATTTGGAACAACAGCCAGTTTCACGTCCTTCTCTTTTTCTATGTGCCTTGTAGGAAGGCAGCAGTGTGTTCCACTGATGACAGCTTCAAAGATTGTCTGCATTGTTTTGAATATTTTAGATGACATCAAATTGAAGTGCTCTAAGACTGCTGTGACGGGGGCACGTAGGCAAGTATGTGTTTGTGCACATCATCCATACCCACAGTGATAACAGGTAATGTGTGTAAGGGGATGGATGAATGAATAAACAATATGAGAATAAAAGAGAAAGGAAGACAGAGTCTGAGTGGGTATGCAGCTAGATCAATGTCCTATTATTTAGTCTCCAGTTTATACTACGTTATAAATACTGTCTTTGTTTCACTGGATCTTGGAATGATGAGGAGAAGCTAATTCAGAATTTTCTGGAGGGTGGGAATGTTTGAAACAAATATCCCCATAGGGAACATCGTGGCTGTGTATTGAGAACAGCATGGCAGGGCACTTTAAGGAGCTGAGCTACTTAAATAACTCTTGGAGCCAGGTTCTCAGCTGCATGCCCATGATACAGCCTCTTCTCACAATGTCTGTCACTCCCTGGATGCACTATAGACATCTCAGCACTGCTGAAAACCAAGGTTTTGGTGATGATTAATAACTAACAGATTTTTTTCCACCAGGGGAAAGAAACAAAACAACTCACAACAATTAGAATGGGTTTCCAGCCTGTGGGCGTTTGCTGGGTCTGATGATCAGAAGTGTAAACAATACTAAAATAATGTCCTGCTGCCCCCCAGGGCTTTCTGGGGAACAGAGTGTCCAACTTGCTTCCATTTCAGGGTAGGGGAGAGGCGGTGCTGTTCCTTATGGTGAGGACAAACACGCATGGAAAATAACAAAGGGAGCCATAGTAAGGAACAAAGCTGTAGAGACAAAGGGAAGTGCAACTAGAGAATGGGCAGATCTGGGGTAGAAAGTGGCCTTTTGCCTCCCGCAGGATATGTCTTGGATTAGTGAAAGGCAACAGGATGCCCAGCAGCACTTTCCTCAGTCCCATCCCTTTCACCATGTAAGTGTTGCTTTACAAAGACCATAGAATCGCAGGATCACCAAGGTTGGGAAAGACCTTCAGGATCATCCAATTCAACTGTCTACCTACCACCAATATTTCCCCTCTAAACCATGTCTCTTAGTACAATATCTAAATGTTTCTTGAGCACAGCACAAGATGGGATGTCCCGTCATTGTGAAGGGGCTGTTCTGCATCAACCTGGCACAAGAAGGTCTTAGAATCATAGAATCTATAGAATCTATATCTATAGAATTCTAGAATCTTTTGAGTTGGAAGGGAACTTGAAAGGTCGCCCAGTCCAACTGCCCACATTGCCCTGTTTGCTGTGTTCTCCCCAAAAGGCATTTCCATCTCTGAGGGCAGGTGGCCCTCAGAATCAGTTCAATTATTTGTTAATTGACCAGTTTAGTAAAGAGAATTATCCGTGTGCCTGCAAAGGAGTGCTTGAGTGAAATGAACACAGTGCGTCCAGTGGGTCACTAACCTCAGGAGTGGAACATTGGTTGTGTAGACAGAGGAGAGAACAGGGACAGCATGTAAATAAAGAATGTGAACAAATCCTGCAGTGAAAGCTGATGACTTTACTGATCTGAAGGTGTAAAAGCTCATGTCTTCCATCTGTCCCATCTGTCTCTCCCTGTTTTTGAAAACTCAGTATATTCTTTCCAGCTTCCACACATGTAATAATATACTCTCCATATAATGCTTCTATTCATCTTCCAAACTGCATGTTGCCATTTTATCTTATTTGCTTCCATGGCAGTTTTCAATCCCAATATTGCTCAGTGGATTTTAACTTGCTGAGCCTTATCCCTCTTCCATCCTAACAGTTAAGAGTCACATACCCCAGAACAAACCCCTCACTTCAGCAAAGCACGTGTAGCAGGAAAATAAAGTAGAAAACCTGGGAACTACAGACACAGTGGTTGTATTTACACCAACACATCCATGTGTTTTAGGAATACCCCCTTTTTGAGTTAATGGGCCCAGAACGATTGCTTGTTACCACCCTAACACCAACTGCAGCCCATAATATAGGTCTTACCTTTCAAGTCAGACCCATGCTTGTTTATGTAAAAAAAGGAGCAAAACTGCGTGTTTCCAGGAAGAAGGGCAATTTAACGGGATTTAATTTAGGTAATCATCTGGAAAGAAATGGGAAGATGAACTTGTCCATTGTGTTCATTTCTGGGCTTTGGCAAACAACCAGTCAAACAAGAACCCGAGTGCTGTTTGTTTAACCTCCTGGGTCTGTAGTTTTTCATCCCCCGTGAAATTGCTAGTATTTCCAGCTTCCAGCTGGTCTAGGAATACCCAGGAGAGGAGAGGGGTTCATTTGGGGAGGTTTTGTTGTCTTTTTTTTTTCTTTTTTAACCAGAATTTTGGCACATTTACTCCCAGTGTTGGCCTGAACTGAAAAACATTGAGGTACAATGAATATCATGGAGCAAAAGAAGGTTACTCAAACTTTTTCAGGCCTCTGATAAGGTTTACTATTGGTTCATTTCATCTTATATGCAAGTTTGGCCAAGAGATGCCTCTTCTTTTATAACAAAAATACTCAGTTCTTATGGTCATGTTCTTGTCTGAAGAAGCTGGAGTGTAATTCTCGGCTTTGAGACTGCATTCTCAGTATAGAGGAATCCTTCCTCTTCTTGAAGACTACTCCATGTCTGAAGAGCTCTTCAGGAACTAACAGAGAATTACTCATCTGTACGGAGATCGAAATGTCTGTAAACTTAAGTACCAAAGGAAATAGGCAACAGTTATGGAATAACACAGGATATGCTTTATATTGGAGCCTCAAAGCAACGCTTGGATAAAATTTGTTAAGAGTGGGAAAAGGAATAATAGAGAATGTAACACGTAAACAGGTGCAAATATGGCTTTTGTGGTGAGAAGTTTTCACAGCCACCTAACCCTGACCCTAACCCTAAATATAACTGTAACCATAATCCTACCCTAACCCTAATCCTACCTAACTGTAACCCTAACCCTAATCCTACCCCTACCCCTACTCCTGCCCCTACCCTAACCCTAACTCTAACCCTAGCTCCAACCATCAACATCTCTGTGAGCAAATGCTCTTGTGAGATGGATGGCTGCTCTGACCCAACAGGGAACATTGGTCTTCCCCATATGGTAGGCACTCAGAAAATGACCCATTTGGGGGAAAAAAAAAAAAGAAAAAAAGAAAAAAAAAAGTGATTTTTGCATAGATTTTTTTTAGAGGTTTATTTTTCATCATTAAGTTCCAACAAGACGGTAGATTCCAAAATGTGTGCTAATTTTTTTTCATTAAAGCTCCAGATTTTAGAAACAAATGGGATTCTTTTTTTCCTCTTTTTTTCCTCTTTTTTTTCCCACTTTTCTTGTATTCAGCAACAATTTTCATCAATCTCCTCTCCTTTCCCCTTCCTCCCATTCAGGCTGTGCAGTTACCGGCAGCAATTTCCAACAAACTCAAGAGCCACCTAAAGCATTTGTATGACCACACCTTCACTTCTCTAAAATCATTTTCTTGTTTTTCTTATTTTCTAGTTTTTCTCATCCTGTGTTTTACCTTTTTTCTCTGCTACACCTGAAGTCCATTGGACTCACCCAACCCCTTTACTTCTTCCATTCTCCAGAGGTGTCTGTGGTCCTTTCCTTCCTTCTGGTTTCCCAACTATTAACTGACTTAACCAAAGAGGCGGCCTTCAGTTAAAACGTGTTTATTTTTTCTGGTATGTTTTGTGTATTTTACCTATTGGCTTTCCATTAAATGAAAAGAGCAAGAAAAGAACTTTGACCAAACCTCAAATTTACAGTAAGAACTGCAGATTTTACTGGGAAAAGAACGTTTTTCTCTCTCTGTTTGATCCAGAACTACACTGGTCTGCTGCACTTTGCCAGCAATTAACTATTCCCAGCGATTAATTTATACAGTGCACTGACAAGCCTTAAAATTCCCTTGCCTCCTGCTCCAAAGTTCCATTTTAATTGATAGCCAAGGCAGAACAGCCTTTGCTTGGTGTTACAGGTAAGAAATAAATTGCTCTGGAGGAGGCAATGTTAGGTGATCTGGTGGTTTCTTCCTTATTAAAATCAGTGGATCTACACACGCAAGGTTTATTCCACATTTTTGGCTGGTCAGAATAGGTTTGCAATGCTTGCAAGTCTCTAAGTTGCATTTTGACCCCCTGAATTATCCCAAAACTGCTGCTCTTCTGCTTTCTGCTTATAAATATCACATAGCCTGACGTGTTCAGGTCCCACTGAGAAGAAACAACAGCAAGAAAACAGAACCAGCTGTAGAAAATTAAATAGAGTGCAGCTTTCCCAGATTCCACCAGATTTTCCTTGCTGCAAAGACAACTCTCTACCTGTGAGCTTCACTTTCCCATATGCCAGGAAAGTTAGTTGGTATTGGGATCAAACTCCCCAAAATCAGGCTCTTTGGTTTGAAATGGTCTCATGGACTCAGATGTGTGCAAGCAATGGTGAAATGTGCATCCAGAAGGAGGCCCAAACTGCATTCCTAAGAGCTTTTCTTAATTCCCTCATCCTAATTAGCAGGATAGTGGTACATCCCTTGAGACATTCTCATGGTGTAAAAGCCAGGCTCCAGAAGATGCTCAGCTAGGTGAACCATCACATCAGAATGAGGTGGAGAGAGAAAATGTAATTAACTGAGACAGGAGAGGTTTAGGTTGGATCTTAGGAGGAAGTTTTTCATCCAGAGGCTGGTGATGTATTGGAACAGGTTGCCCAAGGAGGCTGTGGATGCCCCATCCCTGCAGGCATTCAAGGCCAGGCTGGATGTGGCTCTGGGCAGCCTGGGCTGCTGTTTAGTGACCCTGCACCATAGCAGGGGGCTGGAAATGGATGAACATTGTGGTCCTTCTCAACCCAGGCCATTCTATGATCCAATGAACGAGCTGCATGGATGGCTGTTGCTCATACACACTTTCATAATACAGTGAAATTTGCCCCTCAGATGATTTGTGTCCACCGTGTGCTGTCACATCTTCTCATGAAATGACGTTTTGAAGCCCTTGGCAACCTCACACCGCCATGTAAGCATAAGTGCAAAGGTCTTCTCTAATTTCTTGGAGACCTTGAGTTTGCCAGGATATGGAAGGCAGGAAGGCTCTGTTAGGAGGAAATATTTCATCCTGTAAAAGGGTTGGCCATAAGGAAAACAAAACGCATTTACCTTATTAAATAAAAGTGTAATTAGCTGGAAGGAAATGTGAAAGGCGTTAAGAACAAAAAAAAAATAGAAACCCTTTTTCCTGAAGTGGGAAGACCACCAATAGTCACCAAAGGGGAGAGAATTTATGGTAGTGTGGGGGAGAGTCTGTTTGGAGATACTTTAATGGTAATTTTTAGGAAGAATTTACAAGCATACTCTGCTACTGAGTGGAAAAATACATTGGCCACAAAGAAACTGCTGTTTGCCAAGCCTAATGATTCATTTCTGAGTCATAAATAATAGGTCCCTAATGACAAAGGGTATAAGAGTGGTCGTCTCTTGCCAACTATTTATTAGAAAATAGAGCTAAATCATTAGCTGGGAGCCCTCTTACCGGAAAGCTGAAACCACATTTCTCTATGAAAGGTCATAAGCTATTTCCACAAGAATTTAGACAAAACATTATTGCATTTTAAATCTTTCATCTTTAGCACCAAAAAAAAAAAAAAAAAAAAAAAGCAAAGAGATCGGTACACCAGAGAACTCCAATTTCTCATGGGGCATCCCTTGAGACCCAGAAGGGTAAGTAAAGAACAGGGGGAGTTTGGAAACACCAACAGCAGCGTCTTGGAGGGAATGGATATTAATTAGCTCCACCTCCTTTGGAGACCCTCCCCACTCCAGCCTGCAACCTACTGGTGTGCTGCTGCTTGGTAGGAAGGTGCAGTTATCAGCGGACCATGGGGAATGCACACAGCCCGTGACCTCGTGACCAATGAGGGCTGATTTTAACCATTTGATAACCATTCAGGTTGGATATTAGGAAGAAGTTTGTCTCAGAAATAGCAGCAATGCATTAGAACAAGATGCTCAGGGAGGTGGTGGGGTCACTGTCTGGAGGTGTTCGAGACCCATGGAGGTGTGGCACTGAGAGCCATGGTCAGTGGGCATGGTGGGGTGGGTTGAGGTTGGGGTTGGGGTTGGGATCCTTAAAGCTCTTCTCCAACCTGAATGATTCTATGATTCCATGGTAAATTTGCATTCAAAACTGAAGAGGAGCCAAGAAACAAGGACACGGGCTAAGCCACTTGTATGGCTGAAACAAGGTGTTCACAATGACTCGCTCTAGAAAGAAGGCTGCAGGGACTGGGAGAGCAGCTTGGAGGACTCATTTTGCCTCCCTTCCCCTCTGCAGGTATAACACATAGACACTGCCCATCCCAGCTCCTGAACACCGTGAGCAACATCTGGCTACAGCAAATGAAGGGACATCTCCATCTCCAGACTGATCACTTCCTAGAGCTAATCAACAGCAGCATTTAATTGTTTCCCATGTACCCCATTTGTTATCTGTGACTCAAAGGTATTCTCGGTTTCCACCATGAGAAAGGGGAGAAGTTTGCCATACTGTGTCAGTGGCGCCATTTTAAGTTCAACAAGGCCCATAGATGAGAGAAATTTTAATTAAAACATCAAATAAAATCAATTCTGACTTGCCAGAATAGGAAAATGAATGCATAGTTAGGTTTGGCATGGTCTCACCACCCTTCATTGTGGGGAGGGAGTTTCTATAATCACAGTTGCTGGAATGTTGTGATTACATGTGAAACAAGGGTTTAACTTTTTAGAGAAAAATTCTTCAGGTTGAGGAAGATTCATTAAAAATGTAAATCATAAACCTATAAACTAAACACGTATATGGCTCTGGGCAGCCTGGTCTGGTGGTTGGCGACCCTATACACAGCAGGAGGTTGAAACCAGGTGATCATTGTGGTCCTTTTCAACCCAGGCCGTTCTATGATATTCTATGGTATGTC
Organism: Coturnix japonica; assembly: GCF_054131305.1. Taxonomy (NCBI): domain Eukaryota; kingdom Metazoa; phylum Chordata; class Aves; order Galliformes; family Phasianidae; genus Coturnix; species Coturnix japonica. Next base: position 90,304,658 of record NC_140666.1, on the reverse strand, counting down.
TAATTTTTAGAATATCATACAATCCTTGAATTATAGAGTCGTTTTAAGGAACCTTTAAAGGCCATTTTCTTAATAACCAACCTGACTCCCTCCAGCGCAATATGAGGCCATCACCTCTCATCCTATTGCTGTTACCTGGGAACAGAGGCTGACCCCCATCTTTCTACAGCCTCCTTTGATGTCATTGTAGAGATCACCTTCCTTTCCTGAGCACAAGTGCTCACACATTCATCCCAAACCCTCATGTTTACACCTTCAGAGCTAAGTGCAAACTGCGTGGAATGAAATGTAATTGCCACATTCAAAAACCACAGGAAACCTTGTAAATCTTGGAGGAACATTTCTCTGTTGATGGAGCTGCTTTTCTTTTCTGGTTAGCCTCGAATGTGCCATGTGGAGCTGAGGGATCTGCCAGAGGTTTATGGTCATTCCCAAGGATAAATAGCTGAGTGTGGCCCTGGTGTTGGGTAATGCTCAGCTTTCTCCTTGCCTTGATAAGCCAGTTTGATTCAGCCCAGCACTGTGTCTGCCTCATGATCATAGCAGGAGCCAAATGCATTTGTCATGGTGAATGCGCCGGGTGCACCGTATGGAGACACTAAACTCCCCTTGAACTCTGAGGCTTCAACCTTTAAAGAGCAAAAAGCAAAGGGCCATAATTCACCGGGAAGGTAAAAAGTGGAAGCTGGCGAGCGTTACTGCAGGCTTCTGCAGAACATCTGGGCATGGAGAGCAGGAAAGTGAGATGAATGGAGGATGCTGCAGATCCCAAGGGGACTTCCAGGGAGAATGATGTTATCACAGGATCGTGGAATGATGGAATCCTAGAATGGCCTGGGTTGAAAAGGACCACCATGATTATTAGGCTTCAACCCCCTGCTATGTGCAGGGTTGCCAACCAACAAACCAGGCTGCCCAGAGCTGCATCCAGGCCTTGAGTGATTATTAACTAGAATAATTCTATGATTCGTTAGAATAACTCTATGAATCTATGATTCTAGCCTATGATAATGTCATCCCAATGATCTGTAGGAAGGTGTGTGGGGTTTACTGAGCCTTCTTCCCATCTGTTCTTGGCCTTTGTGGGACAAAGGGTGCTGTGTTGGGTGCTCCAGCTCCATGCGCTCCTCACTCATCTCTTACCTTGATGTCCAAATACTTGTAGATTCCCAGTATTCCCATCTATGTTAATGCCTGATGTCTGTGCATCTATCTATCCCTCCCCCTTTGCATGGCTGCAGGTGCTTCTGCTATTTCAATTCTCATCAAATCTTTATCTTTCTCCATTAAATCCACTTGTTATCCTGAATGCTGCAGTAGGAATAGGAAGAAATGCAGTCCAGAATTGACCCAGCAGAGAAATGTTGCTGTTAATATGGGCATGTGGAATCCAGCTGCCACTGTTCCCTAAGAGGAAGGAGCAGTCTCAGAAGGAATTGGCTAAATAAGAGTCAGCTCACATTGAAATGTCTGTTCTTACCTCTGGACCCAAGTGGGAACCCCCAGCCTAACTGTTGTACTTTGGACCTTTTGAACCTTTGAGATGCTGTGGGTAGATGAACATCTGTCTTTCTCTGCTCCTCTGAGCATGTAACTGAAACACACAATGTCTTCCAGTCTGTTGTCACGGAAGGCAAGTGATAAAACTCCAGCTGATAAGAGTAAAATGCAAAACCATCTTCCATTCTATTTCACAGCATGAGATTGCCTTGTTCTTCCTTCAGACCTGTAGGCAAAGTCAAAGGCCTTAATTTACACCAGAAGAAAATACACACAAGGGTTTTATATGATTGTATTCCAGCCCCAAAATAGACACATTCTGATTTTCCGAGGTTTCTATGCCATTGCCTCATTGAAGTGAATGTGATCTTCCCAAGCTCAGCATCTTCAAGCCACTATGTCGCATCTATTTAAAAGTTAAACACGATCCTTTGGGGTATCATGTTTAGTAGCCCATATTTGAGAATTTCTGTCTGACACATGTCAGGAACACAGAGCTGGAAGGAGAGCCTTGGCTCGTGCAGGGAACCCTGTCATATCATCTCCTTCATAAGTATATAATGTGCCAGAAAAGCACTTAAACACATGCTTAATTCCCACATACGTCAATGAGACACACTCATGTCCTCCCCTGACTCATGCTCTAGCTAGATGTGTGCTTAACTGCTTTTCTGAACCGGGGCCATAGGTTTCCTGGGAGCCCTGCTCCATCGGAAGCCATGCAGCCATATCCCACATTAGGTAACAGCACAGGAGAGGACCAAACAGCCTCCACATCCCACAAAAACAAAACTACTGCATTGCTGCTTGTGGCTTAGCAAGGCAGAGAGGCAGGAGGATAAACATCAGTGTCAGAACTGGCCCAAACTGATGTGCAATGGGTTTTGCTTTGCAAAGCTGGGGGTTGTGCCAGGACTGGGAGGGTTTGTCCTGGACCTCCACATAACAGGAGGATGGCTGTGGTTTCCTGGTGTGGGGACCAGCATGGCTCACAGTTACTAAGCAGGAATTGTCATTCTGCTCTCTGCATGAGGTTCTCAAAGCTATTGGGGAGGGTGAAGAAGTGCAGGTGGGAACAATGGCGAGAGAACAACTCGTGCATAGTGTGAGCATCCCTCAGTCACAAAATAGGATGAGCTGATGCAAGACTAACGAGCTGCCAGCAGACTGATCTTCATTAGAACCAAGGAAACATCATGGAATCATAGAACCATGGAACCATTGGATGGTTTGAGTTGGAAGGAGCCTCAAAGGCCATATGGTCCCACTCACTACAGGCCCCTATCTACAGCTCCATCAAATGAAACATCTTCATCTTTTTGATCTCCCTTCAAAGATGTTGTGCTGGAAAGCTGAGTTTTACCTTCTCAGGTAGAAGAAACAGACGTGTTTCACAGATTTTGGAAGAAATCCTTGAGAAAAGATCCGGCCATGCTGAAATGTCCCTCGCTCATGTTTTCTGACCAAAGAATTCCAGTCTTTCACTGCAAAATGGGATTCTTTAATTCGATTTTATCTTTAAGCGTAGAAATGTTTTATTTCTGTGACATGAGATACCTACATCCACATCTAAAGTAATCAACAAAAAGACAGAAATCAGAAGAAAATGCCTTATTTGAGATGCTTGAATTAAACCAACCTTTTCTCCTGTTTCTTTGCAGGCATTTATAAAATTCTTCATTTTTCTTCCCCTATTTGTTTCCAAACCACATCTCAGACACTCCAGCCCCAGCCAGAACAAAACTTATCCTCTCCACACAACCCTTTCTACTTCTCCAAAGCAATCTGGCCTGCAGGAATATGGAGGTACTGCCCAATTCCCTTTCAGTCTCAGTGTACTTTATGAGTTACTCGTGTGATGGGAATCAGGAGCTATTCAACACCTTATAAATAAGAAAACATACCAAGTTGCATTGTTCTATGCATATTAGGCATACATTTTTGTCAGCATATTGGTCCTGAAATTCAGGAAAAGCTGCTATTACCTCTGTTACAGCAGAGGTCCACCTGTTTCAGCCCAGATATTGTAGATACGGTACAATGGGATGGATCAAAGTCCTGACAAAGCCCCTGCCAGGGGAGCTGGATGCTGTGTGAGAGTCTATTTAGTCCTTCCATCATATCTGAGAAGATCATAGAAGAACAGAGAAGAAAAGGAATTGCTGACTTCAAGGTTCTGCCTATTAGACACCTGAGATTTAATGCCTTCAGCTGTGGTCAGGATATCTTTGTGCTGGGCTTTCTGCTGTCACAGGGGACATGGGCTGAAGGAGAAGCAGCTTGTGATGAGCATCTGAATGAACTTCCTGGTGTTAGTAGATGTGGTGTGAATGGAGGAACCCACTACAATTCTGTTGGTGTCACCCTTTAGCTAAGGACTTGAGTACAGAGCTGAGCCGGGAAGAGGAGATTGATTGAAACAACCATGTGTGAAAAGGTAACATATATACATACATATATGTTTCCAGCAGTGTGAGATGAGCCCCAGACCTGGAAGGCTTGGGGAAGTGTTGCAGAAGCTCTCTGAGACTATGATTGCCTTCACAAGACAGGAAAGAAAGAGGAAATTACACTTATAGAGATGGGAGGGCTTGGGACAAGACAGATGGAACTTCCTCATGAATCCTCTTTTATTCAGATTCCTTGGGGAGAAGGTAGAAGAGTCCCTGCAAGTCCCACTGCTTGTGATAGGGATGTAAAACCATGGGGCCAGTTGGGTGGCTTGGGCTTGCCAGAAGGTTTTAAGAGCCATGGAGGTTCAGGACTTGGAAACATGGTTAGTGAGGATGGTGGGGATGGGTTGAGGTTGGACTTGGAGATCTTAGAGATCTTTTCCAACCTGAATGAGTCTATGTTTCTATGATTCTTTGATTTCACATGGCTATGGTATGGGTGAAGGGATGGCTGTAATGATGATGATGCTGCTGGCTGTGGGAAGGATAAATGCAGATGGGTCAGTGTTAAAAGTAGGCTCAATGGGGCCCTGTATGGTTCTTTCATGGATCTCCTGCTCCCATCTCCTGTCCTGGTGTGTCTTTGTGTCATCTTTGTGATGACACAGCAGCCACCACTGCTGCCACCTCAATGGGGATGAGACGCATCAATGGGGCTGCTTGCAGGTGGGTGGGAAGGAAGGAAATATTGTTGGTAGGTGGACAGTTTGACTAGATGATCTTGGAGGTCTTTTCCAACCCTGGCAACTCTATAATTCTATAGTTCTATGAAAGGAATACAGTGATTTTGCTAGCCAGTTCCTTCAGCCCAATGCAGCCCTTCTACCCCATTACTCTGTTCACTTCTATTTAAGCAAAACCAACAGGCCCCAATGCTGTGGCACAGCAATCTGGACTCTATGCCACCCCTCATGGGAGCAGCACCCTCAGAGGCAGAATCTGCTTTTTCTTAGCAGGGTTTCAGCTCTTCACAGTCCTCTATGTGGGATGGAGAGACTGAGAGACTGGGGAAGGGCAGGTAAGGTGGTGTGAAATTTTTAAATGGTAGAATCATCATAGAATCATTAAGGTTGGAAAGGTCCTCTAAGATCACAAAGTCCAACCCTCAACCCATTACCCTGTACACCAGCGTGGGGTGCAGCCCTGTTTTGCTGCAGGTGAGGGCTGCTGTCTCCCATCACACATCACAGAAGCTGACAGCAGCACTATAAGAGATAGCCCAGCTGCAACCACAGGAGCGGCTTTTGCATGAGTCCTGGCCAAATGTCAGCTGCTGGTTTCAAGTTAAATCTTCTGCTTTAATTCCTCCATGCATGTTAAGCTGGTTCTTGTGCACCAAGAAATGCAGTGCTGGTGGGACTACCTTCATTTTTGTGTACCAAGCTAAGAGTTATAGAACACACACAGCATGTAAAGCACCCTGGCAGTGCATGAGTCTGTACTTTTTATGCCCACAAAAAATGCAATACTATTTCTGCTGGAATTTCAACCAGGTTGTGCAGAAAACAGGCAGAAACTCATCACACACAATTCCATCTTTCTGCAGTTCCCCTGGCCTGCAGTGCAGAGGTGCAGACACCTCAGCTGATGCTGAGGATCTAGATGCAGTGAAGGGCTTAGCACTTTTGGGGCTCCCATGATACTGAGAGGAAAACCAGAGCTGTTAGCAGCCAGCATAGGCTGTGCCAGTGCCTGGGTTTTCATAGCTTACACAAGACAAAATGCACTGGGCTCTCCAAACCCCTCTCTCTTCTAACCCTGTGCTTTGAAGGTTCTTTTGCAAAGGGGAAACTGAGGCAGGCAGTGGTGGAGAGATTCACTTGGCAACAATAGGCACTTTGAGCAGCAAATATATATATATATAAATATATATATAGAAATAAAGTGTCTCAGTGGTCATGCTGTTATCAGTCCTTCTTTACTTTTTCAGATTATGCCACAGACTTTTTGAGGCTGAATCTGCCTTTTAGACACTGATCTCAGAAGGAGATTCTGTGTGCTCCAGAAAATCAGACAAATTGCAGCAGAGCGCTGGGATCCGGGCAAGGAAATCTGCAGCCAGCCCAGAATTCAGGGCAAAAGTAATGTTCTCAAATGTTACAGCAAACAGACTCCAATTCTGCCTACTTTTCCCACTATTATTTAAATTTTGATGGAGTTTTACTCTTTCCAACCTGGACTTTACAGCAATTGACACTTAATTGGAAGAGCATCCAGGGTGGTGAAAAACTCTCGAGCCAAACATTCCCTGGACCAGCACCCACAGCCTTGGCTGTGTTCTTTTATCACACCCACACTTGCATTACCTAAGAGAACAGTTAGGCTTGTGGTGTACCAAAGCCACAAAAAGCAGTCAATTAACTTGTTAGCTTGAGTCAATAGAGCAGATTGTAATTAGTTTGGCACACGGAACAAGTGAACACAACAGCACATCTCTGCTGTAAGCCTTCAGACAGAGTTGGAAGAGAGAGGGGACCTGTCTGTCCACCTCTGTTAGTCTGTCTACCACCATCCCATGTCTTTCCCACTCACTCATCTCTTTGAAGGCCAAATTTCTTTTTAAGCCCCTATATGACCTATGAGGCATTTTGGTGTGGATGCTGTCTGTGGGATGGCTGGGCCTCAGTGACCACCACTGCCCAAGGGCTGCGACCACAGGATGCAGACAAAGCCACAGCCACCAACCTGCGTGGGACAGACCATATTAAGCACAAATCTGCTTTCTGGACCTTTTAAAAAAAATTTATTTTTTTTAATTTTATTTTTTAAAATATTCATTTATTTTTAATATTTATCTATTTATTAATATTGATTTATTTTTAACATTCATTTATTTCCATTATTATTAATATTCATCTATTTATTAATATTTATTTATTTTTAATATTCATTTATTTCCATTATTATTAATATTTATTTATTTATTTACTTGCTTATTTATTTATTTATTTATTTATTTATTTATTTATTTATATTTATTTTTATCCCAAGATTTTATTGATATGTAAACTGGAGGAATGCAGAGGCTGACGATGAGAAGTGATGGCCTCACGATGCAACAGGGGAGGTTCAGGTTGAATATTAGGAACATTTCTTCTCCAAAAGAGCAGACAGACATTGGCACAGCTGCCCAGGGAGGTGGTGGGGTCACCATCCCTGGAGGTGATCAAGAACCGTGGAGATGTGGCACTGAGGAACGTGGTCATTGGTCATGCTGGGATGGGTTGGGGTTGGACTTGGTGATCTCAGAGGTCTTCTGCAACCTTAATGATTCAATAACTCTATGAAACTAAAACTAAACAAAATCAGGCCAAAATTACTCCGGGGAACAGCCATTGCACGCCAGTGCCTGGCCCCCACTGCAGTGCTGTTTTGTGAGACAAGAGGGAAGCAGTGAACCAGCATTACCACAGCCATGCAATTCAATACTCAGAGCCTTCACTCATCCGTAGCATCTTCCACTGGATGATCTCAACCCTTTCTGGTGTCAAAACCAGATGGAGTGGAATCGGTTTCTGATGAAATGTTTCATTCTTTTTGGAAAAAAAAAAAAAGAGGAAAATAAGTCCTTGGTGTGCTTTAGAGAATCTGTTTGATTTAATTAAACTTTGTGGAGTGGAAGGCAGCCATCTTTCATTTTAAATATTGCACTTCTTTTTCTACCCCAGAATTTTGTGTCCTTTTTTAGCTGCCACCAGCAGAAACCAGTTCCAAAGCTGTGAACAACAGGAAGAGGAAAATCCTTATAGATACAACCCACATTTTAAAGGAAATATCTGCTGTGTCCTCCACCTCTTCCTTCTTTTTTTGTGCTTGTTTTGTTTTGTTGCTTTTTTCAAGAGAAATGAGAAACTCCATGGAGACTCAAATTCCATACAGGAGATGTTAGTGATGTGCTACTTTTCCTCACCATTCCAATGGAAGATATGAGTGAAGCTTAACCATTACCATTGCATGTGTGACAAAGGGGATGAGTTGTTTGTCCATGGGACTCAGCCAATCAATGGATAACCAGAAAGTTACCCACAACGACAGCAAGACATCATTCACCTCTCCCAGCTGAGGAGTCTCTTGCTCTCATCACTAAACCCCATGCATTTATTTCAATGCTATGGGCTGATCTGCCATTTACCTGTGATAATTTTAAGACAATGAAATAAAGAAGTTTGTCTGAAGTGAACCAAATATATATTGCCCCTGGGTGGGCCCGTCATGGTGAAGTCTTTGCCACTTTGGATGGATGAACAATTATTGATGAACAATTATTTCTTCAAACTGAATGAAGAATGGGTCCAGAGAAGCAAGACTGAATCTTGAACACAAAATTTGAGGGGGAGAAATAAGTAATCAGCCTCCTACCAAAAAAGGCTTCCAGAACCACACTGACATAACTGGGCTACCCAACCAACTTGCTCTTCTAGGCTCCTTCACAGATCCCCAGCTTGGACTTGAAGCTCACTTAATGGAGAGTTTGCCTGTCCATCTGCAGCACAGAACCCCTCACTCAGAAGGAAACCATTGAGGACTGTTTTCTGTGCTATCTGAGGGATGGACCATTGCCTGCTCCATCCCTGATGGCAAAGGGGCACAGATCTCCTGGAGATGTCTTTGCTTTGGACAAGTGAAGTCAAGGGGATTGCATCCTGCCTCTGATCAGCTCCAAAGTGTAATGCATCAGAGGGACTCCCCATCTCCTTGCACTGTCCTCATCTGTCTCCTATGCTCCTACCTGGTCTTGTTCCATCAGGACTTGCCTCCTCAATTAGTGACTTTTGTTACCCTTTCTACCCTATTCTGCTGATGTGAAAGACACCTTAATTTCACTGTATTTGTCCTACTTCTACTCAAACCTCCCTGTTGTACAGCCTATGAGACAAGAGCCGAGGGGTACATTGCAGCAGGAGGACTTAGTGCATGGCTCTAAACATGTAACCTTGGTTGCTTTCAAGAATACAAGAGCTCTTAAAAAATGTCTTTTATTCAAAATAATAGGAGGCAAGAGGGTTAGCCCAATGGAGAGATCTGAACATGGAGTTTATTTGCATTCAAAACTCATAGTGTGGTTTACTCCATATACACTCACAAGAGTAGTAAAAAAAAGAAGGGATGGAGGTGTTTTTTCATCTTAGTTGGAAAAGGAACATGCTTCATATGACCTGGACATTAGTATTATGCTGATCTGCCAATGTACATGTCATTCATACAGACCAAATCACCTGGAAATGGACCTGGGGATGCCCATTACCTGCAGGCAGAAATTAATTTCAGGTGGTCTCTTCATCTCAGTAAGATGTTGCCTGTGTGCTGTGATGCTGAAAGCAACGGGGACAAGTTTGACTTTAATTTTCCAAGTTGCCATAAGCACTGGAGCCCACATTAGTGAGTGGGGAGTATGGGGAGGTTTGGTGACCACTCCGACCCCTCCATGGTGTGTTCCATCTCCAGAGCAGGAGACGGCAGCTGTGAGCAGAGCTATTATCACTTGCTCCTAATTTATAGCTAAGGGCAGATCCCTAAATTCCTAAAAGCAAGGGGTTAAGATGATTTATTCTCTGGAAACACTCACAGGCTTGCGCTGAGAGCTTTTATCATAATTACAGATGTAAAGTGTCAGTGTCCATAATTTTTCAAAGAAATTGCACAGGTTACGTTTCTCTTCAAAACATGCCAAGCATTTTATGTGTGAATTTAGTTCTTTAAAAATGGGGATGACTGACAGTCCTAAAAGCCTGAATTTTCTCTGTCTCCCCCCTCAAAAATGTGCTTACCAGGCCAGACCACTTGCAGTGAAGTTTTGTTGCTGCAGTTCCTGAATGACTCCATCTGACTCTCCCCAAACACTGCCCATCAGCCCTGGAGGTTTTTCCATTGGGAGAAACCAAGCAGCAGATCTCTCAGCTCAGTTCTGGGGTGTACAACTGGTGGACCAGCTGGTTCCTGGCTGTGGGCTGCTTTGTCAGCTGGCAGTGACCCATCATGTATAGCTCATCTTCCCATGCTAGAGAAGGGAGCCCAGCTGAAGTCATTCCTCTTCCAGTTGCATGTGCTGCTGGATGTATGGTAGGGTGATACTGGGGAGGAAGGGAGCAGCAGCTCAGGTTTCTTCTAGGTGTTATGGGCTTTGAGAAACTGATGAGGTGGGGATTTGGGTCTCCATCTGGGAGCTGTGGTCTTTACTGGCAGAGCCATGGTAAAATCCACCATGAGTAGAGCAGTGAGCATGTAGAAATTAAGAAGCCCTACAGTGAGAATTATCACTGGGCTTTCCTGGTGAAATAAGAAAAAAAAAAAAAAAGCAATGACTTTTCTCACTGTTCAGTGCTTGCAAAGTTCCCATCTGGCACAGCTGTACCACATCTGTTTAGTCTCCAGGCTACTTTGATATCTCTAAAAATCCAAGAGCCTGTGGTATTTTCTTTCTTAGATTACCTCCCAGTCAAAGAGTGGTGTTTGCAGTATCAGGAACTCTGCCCTATCACACCACTTTGCTTAACTCTGCAATGACACACCTTGGAGAGCTGAATGTCCTCTGGTTTGATGCAGTGTTTCACCCATGGATCTCAGGAGGGATTAAGAGTTTAGACATTGGCTTGAGGACCAATCTGCATTCCTCCTGCTCCAACCCATCCCACTTACATCCCTGCTTCTCCTTGTTTTCATACTGTGGAGCCCTAAAAAGGAAGAGGCCAATAAAGCAAAAATCTGAGATTTAGGGGTCAGGCTGTGGTGCAGAGAGGTTGGTACAGGCCAGGAGGATGCTTGTCCAAACTATATTAAGGATTTGGGGACCATACAGCCAGGGAAAGACTAAGACGGCACCAGCTGCACAGTGACGCAATAGGGAGGTGTTGGCCACCAGACCATGTGGAGTCTTGGGTAATGTCTTGGTTGAGAGATGCTATGGAAGGCCAAGGAAGTTGGTTTTACTGTTTATGCCCATGTGGGAGGGTTGGAGAGCTCACAGTTTGCTTGGGTTTTGGATAGTCCTGCTCTCTGCATCTCAGCAGATCCCTCGCTGCAGCGCTGTCGACCATGCCCGCTCATTTTCCCACGTCTCGGCTCGCCCGCTATCTGAGAAAACAGGGCAGAAATAACAAACCACTTCCAGAGATCTGATTTAATTCAGCCCAAGTCTGCAAAGGGCTCTGAAACCCTCAGGAGTGGGTGGTTAAAGATGCGATGTTAGATGAGAGATGATTTTCATCGCAAGTTTCCTCTGGGAAAATGGTGAAGTTCCTTATCCTCTTTTGCTACTGTTTCCTTTTGAAAGAGGGCATTTCTCCACTTCATGGAATAAATATGTGAAGAACTTTGATATCCTGGAGCCGAGGACCATGTCTACGCTCGCAGAAGACAGCTTTTGCACTCCTGGCTCTGTTGGCAGGGATTACAGCCTCATTTGGAGCTGTGCTGAAGTCATATAAAACCTCATAAAATAAAAATGTTAAAAGCCCCAAACAAAGCTCTTTATTTATTGTTTGTGTGCAATTAAGATCCTGGCAGAGAAAAAAGCATTACTCCTCAGGAAATTACCTTCTTAAATTCAGGTTAAGACCGGACATCTTGCTGAGAGCTTGTGAATGGACAGTTTCCAAATTCCATCTTCCGTGCCAAAGTATTTCATTCCTGACATGTGAGAGAGCAGCCTGGTTGATGGAGCCGAGGGGTGGGGAGGAGATATCCATCGATCAATATTATGACACTGGTGCATTATCTCAGTGACTGCGGAGGCCTCTGGAGTGATAAACAGTGATTTATGGATCACCAGGGGACGTTTTCCATTAAAGTGCTGTTAGGTCCTGAATAGGGAACCTGTAAAAATGACATTGTGGCCATCCGTAGCTATCCTTCCTGGGAGGCTTTTATGGGAGCACACAGGTATGGAGATGTGGAATTTCTGCTACCCAACCCCATTGGCTTGCTCTGAAATTAGGCATCACAGCCACCAATACAGGTTTGTGCATTACAGTCCAAGGAGAGCAGTAGGAGCCAGAGCAGAAGACAGTTCATTTACCCAGAGCTGGCTTTGTGAATTCAGGTCCTTTCATAAGAAAAGGGAAAGTCCTGAGACTCAGTTAATTAATTGCCTGGTTATAAATGAGTATTTGCTTTTCCATGTTATTCAATGCTCTGTGAAGGATGAGTTGTATTCTTAGGTTGGATCATAGGAGGAAGTTTTTCACCCAGGGGGTGGTGACACACTGGAACAGGTTGCCCAAGGAGGCTGTGGATGCCCCATCCCTGCAGGCATTCAAGGCCAGGCTGGATGTGGCTCTGGGCAGCCTGGGCTGCTGGTTGGTGACCCTATAGACAGCAGGGGGTTGGAACTGGATGAACATCATGGTCCTTTTCAACCTAGGCCACTCTATTATTCTATGTTTCTATGATTCTATGATTCTGATTTCCTGTTAGTTGAGCAGCAAATTGTCTTTGTTGTCACCCACTGTTTCTTTTCAGGAAACTCATACAAACAGCACAGGCAAAATGGATGGGATCAGATGAGAAATACATGAGACACCTTTGAGGAAGACAAGAAATGACATGCACATGACATCATGATCACATAATCTCTGCTTCCTAGAAGAATTAGCAAAAGACTTACTAAATCATTCAATTTCAGCCTAGATCTGCCCTTCTGAACCAGATCCACCAGGATCTGAAATATCTAACCTTTCTTTTCCTCTGTTTTAAGCAACTTTTCCATCCTGGTCTTCTTGGTGCATTTAGCATTTGATGGTTCAGCAGCATTCCTCCTACACTGATACCTTTTTATCAGTGCAAATAAGCTAATTACTGCCTTTTAACATGCCTCCCTTCTACCTTCCCCCTGATAATCACAGGATCATTAGGGTAGGAAAAGACCTCTAAGATCCCCAAGTCCAACCCCAACCCATCCCACCATGTGCACTGACCATGTCCCTCAGTGCTACGTCTCCATGTTTCTTGAACACCCCCAGGAATGGTGACTCCACCACTCCCTGGACAGCCTGTTCTGCAGCCCATTTCACATACAAACGGTACCTTTTCCAAAATTTGTCCATAATGACCAAGCTTAATTTACCCAATCTTTAACTGTTTTTGCTGTTTCTTCATGGTTGTCCTCAATGCCATGTACTCCAGATGGCAGCCTCTCCAGATGGCACACCCTGGTGAGCTGGTGGTGGTGTAGCTCATGGGTGGGTGCAGGTGAATGATCCCAATGTGGTTCTGGGACACTATGACCTATGTCAGCTCCACATGGTGGCCACAGGACTTGCTGCTTCCTCCACCGGGGATGCAGCCAACTCTTATGATGTCTGCATAGTTCTGCTCTGACCACCCCACCATGCAAACCACAGCTGGGCCACCTGAGGAAGAGCAGCACCAGCTGCACTGGTTGGACACCATCAGCACCACCTGGGTTTTGTGGTTAAGGCAGAATGCTGTCTGTCCGGCCCAAAGAAGGACCTGATCCAACTGCAGAGATGTGGTCTATTCCATTTTCTTCCCAGCTACTGTGTGACCTTGGGTTTGTTTTCCTACTCTGCTTATCCCTCCAGTTTTTGCTCCTATCATTGTAGAAGTCAGCAAAGATCATCCCTAAAAGCTGCAGGATGTCAGGCTCTGGCTCTTGGATTGTGCCTGATGCATTTAAGTTCTATTTAAATATACTAAAGTACTCACATAAATGCCCTCAGGATTCACAGTAGCTATGCACTGTTGATTTAATTATTAGACTCTGGATTACAGCAGTGGCTGGAAATTCTTGGAATAAAACTACGCTCAGCTGCCTTGTCTTGCATAATTACAGTGTTCTACTAATAGCCAGCTATTTGGATTTATTAAGAAGCAGAAATCATTTAAAAAAAAAAAAGAAAAAATAAAGTAAAACCTAACCCAAAACTTGTTCAATATTTTTCTTTTACAGGAGCAGCCAGTATTCCAAGGCAGATACTTCTCAGAATTGATTTAACCAAGTGACTTTCAACTGTTTCCATTCTGGAAGGTCAGACTGCAAAATAAAAATAAATTATTTAAAAGAAAGAAGAAAGAAAAAAAAAAAGAAGAAAAAAAAGAGAAGGAAAGAAATAAAATGAAAACTTTTGGGAATATTTTCTCATCAGCATTATGAAATCCTGTTTCCATTTAACACTGAAGTAAACTGCAGTTGGCTGGAAAATATTTGGGTCTTTTCTTTGCTCCTTGTATAATCTCAGTGTTGGGTTTTCGGTGTTTTTTTTTCTGTTTGTTTGTTAAAAATCTGTTAAAATTTGGGAGGAAAACTCTTGTTTTTGTGACAATAATTAGTCTGTTTTTCCCACCAACAGAGACAACACAGCCCCGCAGACTGTCCGATCTAATTAGACAACCCATTTATTTGGACCCCATTAACATATCTAATGGGAAATGTGACCAACTTAACATTCCTCCCCAAACATATCTATTATGTTTAATGGGGCCATGCACCCCTTGCTGAGAACCTGTGATCAAACCTAACCTCGGATCCTACTGTGGAAACAGATACTCTCCATGCTGCCATTTGTCAGAGTCCAGCCCTTGGAGGCAGGAGGAGAAAAAAGGGCAGCTGGTGCTTTTTAATTATACTCAAGCTGAGTGGAAAATGCCTTCACTTCCTGTAAACACTTTTAAGATTTTCCCCCACTGGGACAAAAACAAGGTCTGGAAATGCACATCATTTATACTGGGGAAAGACTCGGATTTCCCATCACCTTTATATATATATATATATCAAGGGGTTTGAGTTGGAGGGATCCTTAAAGGCCACCTGGCCCCACTCCCCTGTGATGAACAGAGACACCCACAGCTCCATCAGGTGTTCAGAGCCTGGTCCAACCTCAGTGATGATTTGTGACCAAGGGCTCAATTAGCTGGACAGTGACTTCCTCATGTTCTATAGAGGAACCCTGAATAAATTCCCTGGGATAAATGTGCTTCTTTTCCTCATAACAGGCCCTTCTGAAGCATAGAGTCAAATAATTCTTGGAGCTGGAAGGGACCTTTAAGGATCATCTGGTCCAGCTCAGGATGCACAACACACCATCCATCCATGACCATGGTGGGCATTCATGATGGACATGCAGCCTAGACTGCAGGATGATATCACTGTGCTGATAAGGAACAGGAATACAAAATACTGCGTGCTCTGAAGGAAGGAGTATAGAAACTATTCCCTGGTTTGGATCATAAAATGGAAGGGGAAGAAAATGGCTTGCATCAATTCAGCTCTGAGCACCTGATGGAGCTGCAGATGTCCCTGTTCATTGCAGGGGAGCTGGTCCAGGTGGCCTTTAATGGTCCCAACCAGTTTGAACAATTCTATGATTGCATAACATATAATTTCTCTGCACAATTCAGGGTGAACATTTGCCCCAGGGACTGAGAGCAAATGGGGATTCAGAGCATGGTGTGTTCACACCATCCCCAAGCAACTCACGCTCCTTTAGAACTGAGGTCACACAACACTCAGTACAATGGGGGACAATAGCAAGCCCCAGGCCCCCATCAGCACCAACACAACAAGAATGCTCCATTGCATTTCCTAACACCACGGCCTACCTCAAGGTTCCAGATTTATGAAGAAAAATTACAAAAAGGCCCCAAACAGGCCAGAAACAAAGGTCACAATGAGTAACTCCTCAGGTCCAGGCAGATTTTTCACGTAATGGGTCTATAATCTGTTTCCATAAACACACCGATGATCTTTTTGCTCTTTTCAGAACTAAGAAATTCTTTGTCCGTCCCCTGCCTGAGCCATCCACGTCCCTGGAACATTCTTGTTTAGTCTCCTGAAATGTTATTAACAACCCCAGCGACAGAGAACCATAAATCCCTGCATCCCCCTGAACTTTACTGCACTCCGAACTGTTTGGATATTCAGTATCAACAAATCATCTCGATAAATATGATTTCTTTGATGGCATTTCATCAAAATAGTTTACGACTCTGACATTTTGAGCGTGGATTTACAGCAGCTGCAGCTTGTGCAAGACGGGCGGTCACCTTATTGAAATTCACCTAAGGAAGAGAATGGAAAAAGAAAGTCACAGCAGCTCCTCCAATGCTAAGTTTAAAGAGATTCTTCTTCTTCTTTCCCACACTTTCTTGGAAACGGCAGGAGTTTGGGGATCTGCAAGACAAACATTGGCTTTGGCTCATCCGAATCATTATGAGGATGGGAGCAGGCCTCCAGCTCCAAGTTCCCAAGCAGAAGCAGGGAGAGGTTTCCAGATTCACTTAGCTCAGTGATGGCCATAGGTGGTTCACCACTTGTTTCTGTTGGGAAGCAACTCATCTGGTTTGTACGCATCCGCTGCTGTACTCAACCGCTGCATCACTACAAAGCTTTCAAAACGCCAAAGAAACAGGAGGAAAACTTCACTGGAAGACGCATTTCTGCTAGAGAGAGGGATTTAGCGCCCCTGGGAAGGGCAATGCTGGCGTCTTTGAAACATATGTAATGTTCTGGTCCTTGGCACTCATAACCAACACCAAGCTGGTAAGAATAAAGGCTAAAGGTAAAGTGGGAAGTGGCAATATGGAAACTCATGAAAGAAGAGGGGAAGGGAGTTTTGTCTGAATTTTCAGGCAGTGCTTAAGAAGGAAGATAATCTGTTATCTACACAATCTCAGGAGGAAAACAGCTATTGAATTCAAACTCTAAAGGACTGTTGGGGTAGGCTGACCATGAAAAACTCAGTCTGGTTGCTGGAAGGCAGTGGCTGAAACAGCACAGCAGTGAGATTCTATAATAGGCTCGTTAGGAAACATGAGGACAATAAGGGACACCTGTCTGATTATGAAGGGCTGCTTTTGATTGGGAAGTAGACTGTGACAAGGCTTTACAATCATAGAATTCTTAGAATTGGAAAGGACCTTTAAAGGTCATCCTGTCCAACTACCCTGCAATGAACAGGGACGCCACAGCTAGATCAGGTTGCCTGGGCCTGATCCAGCCTTGCCATGAAAGTCTCCAGGGATGGGGCATCAACCACATCTCTGGACAACCTGTTCTTTCCTTGTGTGTCATGTGGAAACCTGAACATTTATCCCTAGAGAGGAGCTGTGCTTGGGACAGGTCCTGGTGGGGCTGGGGACCCTCCTGTATACCCATGGCCCCACAGCATCACCTGCAACCAAGAGTTTTTGGTGTTCTGTCCTCTTGCATCCCCTCCCTAGGACCTGAAATGTGTGCTTAGCCAAAGAATATTTATTTTCTCATTGTCTAATTCTTGATCCTGATCCCTCAGACTTGCATCAGAGCTCGACCTCAAGAAAACACGACTTGCTGAAAAAGGTCAGTTTAGAGGAAATAGCTATTTTTAAGTTGTCTTTTAGAAATGTGCTTGAATAACACACAACAAAGGTATTTTTCAGGGTTTCTGTCAGATTTTTCACTCCAATTATGACAACATCCTCCTTTAGAGCATCCTGGCTTTAGCACCGTCCTTACAGCACATGCTGGTTTATTTCTCCACCTACACAAGATAAATCCCACTGTCCCTTTAGTGACCTGCAGTGTGATGCTCAGCAGCCCATACTTACACTTTGCCATTCCCACCTTTTCATGACAGCCTCATCTCAGAACAGCCCATGGAAACTAGGATGGGGGAACTCATTCAAAGGCCTTTTGACAGCTGGAGGAATGAAGGAATGATGTTTTTCCTTTATTTCATTTTCTTTCTCATTTGAAAAGGCACTACTTCTTTGGCATTCAGTGTTCTAAAGCTGCTTTATCCTTTGGTTATCACCTTGTACATTTTCTTAATTTTCCCTTTATTCGCATGTGTCCTCCTTACCTATCAGAATCACTTTGAAACGAAGGGATTGGAGAAAAGAGTCATCAATGAATCGCATAGCAGAATTTATCAACTCAAATTTTAATGAAGGAAAAAGATCCTTTAAGGCCCCGAGACTTGATGAAGCTGTGCCTCCAGTGGTTCACTTCCTAATAGAGGATGCAACTACTGCAGGCAGCATTTGGTCTCATCTCTGCATAGAGGGGACTAGGATGCAGCTTTTCTCTCAGGCACCATGGAGTTCAACCCAAGGCAAAGTCCACGGCTTGTCCACATTAATCTGCCCTCAGGTTCGATCAGGGAGCGGACCCAGGGGGTGAGGAGAGGGGACCAGGCATGGAACTCCCATCAGAACACAGAATGGATCTGATGCTGTCAAGGAACCAGACAGTCCCAACAGTGTGGAGTTGACTTCTGGGTCATTTGGGCCAGAAACTAGAAAAAGCCAAGTTTATCTATAGTATCATTAAATTGCTATGGCTCGTAGGGAAATAAAACATAATGCACTATAAGACATAATGTACTTGGATGGCAGGATTGCACTTTTCCTAGTAAAATAATTAAATCAATAACTGCATGCTCATGGAATCAAGAGCAGAATGACTGGCAGGTCCCAGGGTATCACTAGAAAATCACTGTGAGAAGAAGGAATTTTGATTGAATGTGATCTTAATAATGCTCAATGTTTTTAATGTTGATCTAGAAATACACCTGTAACCCTGAAAAAGGTAAAGGTAGAGTTTTAAAGTGTCAAACAATATAAAGGGCTGGCCAATCCCACAGAAATTATCTGAATTAATAAAATGTAATTTCTTTGTTTGGTTATGCAAAGTCACAAGTGTATCTAGGAATCAGAAAGGCCAAAACTGGAGAATGGTGAACTGAGAAAACAGCAACTCTTTATAGGATTTAAGGGTCAGAGAGGATTGGAAGCTGAATATGAGCTTCCTTTGCTACTGAATCTTTGCAGTGATTAATGGGATCCTTAAAAGCACCAGCCACAAGGAAGGGAAGGGAAGGGAAAGGGAAAGGAGAAGGGGAAGGGGAAGGGGAAGGGGAAGGGGAAGGGGAAGGGGAAGGGGGAAGGGGAAGGGGGAAGGGGGAAGGGGGAAGGGGAAGGGAAGGAAGGAAGTTGTACCACCTCTCCATGCAGCTGGTTCCAAGGGTTCTGTCAGCCCCAAAGTTCCACTTCCATGTTGTCAAAAGGATTGTTTATTTCCTTCCACTTTAAACCTGGTTGGCAGCTGAAGACCGGCTGGGTAGACCTGTACTGCAGAAAACTCACTATGTGTTGTGGGCTGAAGAGAAAAAAGTACTCATCCCTCCACAAACTGTTTGCTAAGTCAGAGGAGGGTGTGATGATGGGAGTGGTAAAATATGGGAACTAATCTGTGCACCTGCTGCAATCTTCCCTCTCTCTGCTGGTATGGGAAGCCTGATTTATGGGCATGATTTATGTCACCTTTCCACACTGCAGACCGCTGGTACACTCTCCTTGAAGCAATCTAAGCAGAATGTTATATGAATGAGGAGAGACTGCATCGTATTTCTGCCATGCTGCTGTTCAGACAGAGCTAAAAAGCAAACTCTGGTGAGTTGACTTTCCCTTCTCTTTAATCCCCAAAGAGTTCCAGCTCAAAGTGCCTTTCTGTAACTCTCTCAAGGGAGAGTGAGGGGCAGGGGATGAGGACAAAACCTGCGCTATGTCTTATGCCTTCAAAGCTGGGGAATGGCCTGTTGATCTTTTTATTTGGTAAGATTAATTTAACAAGCACGATGTAGATGCAGCCATGGTTTGCCTCTCTCCATTTCATGGTTCCACCTCAAAAAAATTAAAAAAAAAAGAGAAATGCAAGGTTTAATTCCAGTGAGGAAAGCAAGACAGTCTTATTTCTGAACTGCAGGACGGTGTGGACCATAATAGATTCAGGTTACCAAATACCAGGTCCTGCAGACCTCGCTCAGACCTTTGTCATCATTTTGTCTGCTTCAGAGGAGGTGAGGGTCCATTGGGGCTGGGCTGGGGGTCCTGTTGAGACTGGTGGCCTTGTCTTTGTACCTGTTTTAGAATCATTGAATAATAGAATAGAGTGGGTTAGAAGGGACCTCAAAAATCACCAAGCTCCAATGCACCTGCCATTGGCAGGACCACCAGCCTCCACATTTAATACTAGACCAGGCTGATGAGATCATCAAGACAAACTCATCCCCACCATGCCCACTCATAAAATCATAGCATCATAGAATCATTAAGGTTGGAAAGGGCCTCTAAGATCATAAAATCCAACCACAGACCCATCACCACTTTGCCCAATAATCCATGGCCCTAGAGCAGGTTCCCAGGCAGTGCCAAAGGACAGAACCTAGTAACAAACAGTTGATCATATTTTCTCCCTTCCTTGTATGTAGGAAAGTCAGAATCCTGCTGGCTGTTTTGCAAAGGAATCATTACTGCGTTTGGGTAGGAAGAAGGAAGTTCAGGGAGTAAGAACGGTTTTAAAACATTTCAACCAGGAAAGCCTTTCTTCTAAGCCCCAGTTTATGCCCAAATTAATTGGAGTTGGTATCTCTGTCACTGCCAGAAAGAGGAGTGGATATCACAAACACAGCATCAACTCAGGGCTCAAAATAATCGCTCCACAATCACCACTGCACAGAATGAAGCCAATAACTCATTAGGGAGGAATATGTAGGCAATTAATGTTAATTTCAGTTGACAATTGTAACCTGATGGCTGAGTGACGCACCATGATCTGTGCTAAGGAAATAGTTCTCATAGCTGCTTAATTAATGATAAACAGAGCCTTTGTTGGTGGTGTTGTTAAAAAAAAAAAAAAAAAAAAAAAAAGAGGAAAGAAAGAAAAATCAATGCAGATTTTCCTTGCCACATGTGCAAACTGCATTCTGGAGAGCCAGCGCTAACAAACCTTGGTGACAAGGCACAAGCCCATTGCTTCATCCTTTCATTCCAATGGTATGAGATGGAACGTGAAGCATAATGGATTGTCATGGGAATCACCCAACCCAACAGAACCTGCTCCAAATGGACAGGAAGGGAGAACTGGGCAGGCTTTGCGTGCTCTGCTCTGCCCGGGGTTCCAGAGACGTGCTGACATTGCTTGGAAACTCTTGACACACATCACTGTTCTGGCTTTCTGCTGCTTCTCGTCTGTTTCCTGAATTGTTTTTCTTTCTCTCTTATTTATTTTTGAGCACGGCCATGTGTCAGTAAATAAGAGCTCTAATGATTCTCACTTTTGTTCTTTTTCTGGGTTTGCAAGCATACAGATTCCCCACCCAGCAATAATGCAGCCATTAGGCTTGCCCCATACACCTGAGTATTCCCAACACTAATTTATCATGTTCCTGTAACCTGAATAGTTATTTAAGTCAACAGCAGAGTTTTGTCTCATAGAGTCTCTCTATGGTAAGGTCCTGGAGTCATCACACAAGTGACCTTGACACAAGTCAGGACATTCCAGGGCTCAATGAAGAACAAGGCATAAAGGAGGTCCACTGGGAACCTCACCTTACAGCCAACTTTAAATGTGAAACATTGGATACAAAGGCATAGACAGTTAATGAACATGGCCTTGAAACTGGTATAGAGTTTTCTTGTTAAATTAGAGGTAAAACTAGATGGATCTGAGCCATCCATGCAGTCCTGGCTCCTCCTATGACCTCAGTATCACAAGGCAGCTTTCACTACCCATGCAACACAGAAGGTTTGACACAATCCTAACTTGCTTCCTTGCTTCCCTGTCTGGAAAAGTACCTTCTGACCCCAACAGAAGGGAAGGGAAGGGGAAAGATCTGGGAGCACCGATCTAGATCTAGATCTAGGCACCGGGAGCCTAGATTTGCTGCTGCCATAATGCAAGGGTCCATTGATAAAAGTGCTCTTGCAAAGAAAGCTTTCTGTAAGCGCAATTAATTTTTTAATCGGTGTTTAAATCCCTGGGAAAACAGAGCAGAACAGATGACTATTTAGAAATAAAGCTACTTCCAAGGAGTCTGATGATGATGTTTGTCCATAATGGTGGAACACATGTGGGTTTAATTTCAGATTTCACCTGCTGTAGCAAAATGAGGCGGCCTGTTCTGGGTCCACAGGTTAAGTATGGGAAAGATCCTGCCTAGCAGTTTATTTATTCCAGTTATCACTGTATATATGTTAAAGGAAACACTGCATTTACATTTCAGTGAGAGCTTCAAGGAAGAAAAGGAAGAAAACATCTCGGTGCAAAAGGTAAGCACTGGACTAGCTTTGCTAAGAGGGTTATGGTACCTCCATGGTGCCACAGAGGGTATGGTGGTGATGGTGGGCATGTGGCAATGGGTTGATGGTAGGACTAGTGGTCTTCTCCAGCCTTCATGATTCTATGATTCTGCATCTCAGGAAGTCATTTTGGAGTCCAGTACCTTTGTACAACAGTTTAGATTTGCTTCTGAGTTGCGATCTGGTCTGAGATCCTTTCCAGACTTGTTTTCTATGATGAAAACATGACCTACAGCATGGAAAATGCTCCCTTTCACACCACCCTCTTTTTTTCCTCTACTGATTCCCCCCTTTTTTTTCCTCCTCTTTGCCACATCACTGCTCTCGAGACCTGGAGTCATTCCCCCCTATTGTGCAAACTCAACAACTTGTCTCATCCCCAAGCTTTTCTCTTTTTCCTCTCTCCATGCAGGACTTTCTTCATCTTCTTTAGGGAACTTTCCCTCCACCTTCTCCACCATGTTCAGCAGCTGTTTCTGCAGTAAACAGCATTTGTTTGCCTGGTGGAGATTTCTTGGTGGAGTTACCGGGTACTAATCTGAAACCACTTATACCACGGCTGTAAATTTTATCTTGGATCCCACAACACAAGGGCTGTCATGTGCTCTGCCTCAAAAACAGAGGAAAAGCCGTGTCAGCTCGAGAGCCCAAGGGCTGAAGAACCTTGTTTGCCATCTGTGCAAACACGCAAGCCCTTGCTGCAGCCGTGGCTCCGTAGCACCCAGAGCCCAATGCAAAACATGGGACAGCTTGCAGGCACCACAGACATACAGAACCTCATTTCTGGGTACAGATATTTAGCAGAGAATGTAGTGCATGTGGTGGAATGGCAGTGGGACAAATCTGTGGTTGTTGAGTAACTCCAGCAATGGCCCCACACATGGGACAGGACTTGGGATGCTGTGGAGCAGTGCAGAAGGCAAAAGTCGTTAGAGCTGTGGAAGTCTCCTGTGAAGAAAGGTTGAGGGAACTGGGCTTGTTTAGCTTAGAGAAGAGAAGGCTCTGGGGACACATCATTGTGGCCTTCCACATCTTCAGGGGAGTGTATAAACAGGAGGGGGAATGGCTATTTATGAGGGTGGACAGTGATAGGACAAGGGGGAATGGTTTTAAACTGAGACAGGGGAGGTTTAGGTTGGATATTAGGAGGAATGTTTTCACCCAGAGGGTGGTGACGCACTGGAACAGGTTGCCCAAGGAGGCTGTGGATGCCCCATCCCTGCAGGCTTGAATGGCCAGGCTGGATGTGGCTCTGGGCAGCCTGGGCTGCTGGTTGGTGTCCCTGCACATAACAGGGAGGCTGGAATTGGATGATTGTTGTGGTCCTTTTCAACCCAGGCCATTCTGATTCTATGAAGAGAAACGTGGTTTCAACATTCTATGATTCTAAGTCATAGAACCATAGAATGGCTGTGCCTCCATGGCTTGGATCTGCCAGCCTGAATCCCTTTTCTCTCCTCTTTCCAACATTCTGCAAAGAAAATATTACATCTCCCGACAACTACAAAGCCCCTCCATTCACAAGACTTTCTGCTGACCTCACTCCTGTTTTCCCAACCCAAACACGGCTGAGCGAACAAGGGCACGATTTGGAGCTACTGCAAGCCTGCCTGGGAGCCACGATGATTAAGTCCATTGGCCCTGGCCCAAATCTAATGCAAAAACCCTCCCCATGCTCACCTACCATCATCAATTCTGCCTTTATCAGGAGGGTGGTTACTTGCTCGCTGCTTGTTCTGGCCGCTCCACAAACCCTCCAGGGCCAGCAAGGGGAAGGAGAATAAATACCCCATCTCCACTGAGACCTCAGTGCTGCCTCTCAACTCCTCATGTTTCCTGCTGAAGTCCTGGCTGCCTTTTGTGTGGCTTCAAAAAGGAGTCATTATGGTCTCTTCGCCTCTATCCCCACTTGCTCCAGCTCTATTCAGGTACAATGGGGTTTCTCTGAGAGGAGAGCTGATAATATCACTTCTCAGGCAAAGAGCTTAATTCCCACCTTGGGGTTAGGCAAGGCATGCTCTGCAAGGAGCCGCTCTCTGCACAAAAGGCACCTGAATACAGCAGACAGAAACAAACCTACTAAAGCTTGGAGAGCACTGCTTATAGGTATCACTTTTTCCCCCCAAACACACAAGAACAAAGAGTTCCATGGAATGTGGCTTATTTAGCATAGTAAACATTCAGCAACTTGTGGTTGATATAAATGCTTCCTTAATAGGCTGGTGACATTCCTTGGTACCTGTCCAAGTCCATGTATAACCTCCAGCTCTGCTCTCGCAGACTCTATTTCCCTTCTCCCTGCAGATGCTTTTTTTAATGCCACAGTAGCAGACTAATGTAATTTGCAGCAGAACAGATGCCTGCTCTCCCCATGCATTGCATAGGGAACTCCAGTGCTTAACTTGGGCCTTGGTCTTCTGTCCATTGGGTAGAACAACTCTCAAATGGAGTCACAGAACTTTTTTAAGTTGGAAGGGACATTTAGTGGCCATCTGGTCCCATTCTGTGCAATGAACAGAGACAGTCACAACTCCATTAGGTGCCTGGAGCCCCATCCAGCCTGACCTGACCGTCTCCAGATATGGTGCACCACCACCTCCCTGGGCAGCCTGTGCCAGTGCACATTTACCTTTATTGCCAAGAACTTTTTCCTTATATCCAGTCTAAATCTTCTCTCTTTTAGTAGGAAATCATTTCCCCATGTCCTATCACAACAGACTCTGCTATAGAGTCTGTCCCTTTCCTTCTTACAGATCCCCTCTAGAAGAAGAAACTTTGGGAGAAGCAATTTTGCTTCTTTCCCTATTGTTAATAAAATGAATCTCATGTAGAATTTTGAGTGGGTTGTATTTCCACTGACAGATCATGAC
The DNA here is from genome assembly GCF_054131305.1 of Coturnix japonica. Taxonomy (NCBI): domain Eukaryota; kingdom Metazoa; phylum Chordata; class Aves; order Galliformes; family Phasianidae; genus Coturnix; species Coturnix japonica. The sequence goes on along the minus strand of NC_140666.1, from coordinate 90,279,760 downwards.
ATGAATTCAAGGCCTGACTGCAGACCTAAACATGAAGAGGGCTGAGGACCACTGGGCACAGGTTGGCTGGCACTTGTGCTGCTCAGGTCTTGTTCCCATAGTAGAAGTCCACATCCATTCCATGTGGCAGCCAGACCTGACTCTCCTCTTTGCACGCTGTTGGATTTTCTGCTGTTTTTGGTTTTTTTGCTTTTTGTTTTTTTCCTCCCAACTCAAAGTGTTTGAAATAAGTGTGGACAGGTCTGGAGGTGACCGAGCCCAGCTGGATGCAATCTCACCCCAATTGGAGTCCCAGGACTGAGCTGTCCCCATGGCCACGTCTCAGAGGGACCAAGTTGGGGTGGTCCAGGACTGAGCCAGGAAAGAGGTGTGAGTGAAGCACTGAGGACAGGGAGGGGCCCAGAGCTGCAGCCTCCCTCGTGTCCATCTATCCAGAGTTTCCACTTTGGGGAACATTCCACAGTCTTAATGCATTATATTTTTATGACTAAAACCCAAAGTGCGCAGTTATTCGCCAAGAGGTGACATCTGGCTAAACAAATAACAATTACTGGCTGGTCCAGCACATGTTTTATTTCGATTGAAACTTTGTTTTTAATAAGTAAAACACAGAACATAAATGGGACTGTCGCATATTCAAACACATGCATACACACATATAATTTGTGTGTGTGTGTGTGTTTGGAAGGAAGAGTAAATTCCACATGAAAGAAAATCAAAGGCAGGACTTTTGTCCATGTGTTTCAATTACTGAGATCTAAATAAAAATAGCATGGATGTCATCCTGCTTATTTTTAGCCATTTTGATCGCAGTGAAAATAACACTGAAAAGAACATTTCACCAAAATTCTCCTGACCTTGTCTAGCCCTGCGGACGACAACTTATTTGCTACCATGATTATTATTCTTGCTGGGCTCCAGAGGCAATAAGCACAGAGGCAGGCAGTGAACCTGCAGATTTTAATTGTCCAGCTTAAGTCTTTCACACAACTTGAAGTTCCCTATGCCTTGTGTTTCTGTCCTGTTCTTTATGCATTGCACAAGCATATCAGCCTCCACTTGCTTTAATGGTAGTGGTATGATTCCGAGTCTCCAGTCACAGTCAACAACTCAGTGTGAATGAAGACCTTCAGTTAGGATTAAAGGAAAAGGAATAATCAGAGCAGATGGTGTGGGCAGAGATGAAGTGGTTGGTGACCCTGCCTGTGGCAGGGGGGGTTGAAACTAGATGATCTTTGAGGTTGTTTTCAACCCAGTCCATTCTATGGTTCTATGAAATACAATGGGTTGCCTTTCCCTGCATCACACCATGGTCCGGGCTCTGGAATCATGTTTTCATTAGCAGAACTATCAATGCATCTTCCACATGCACTCACATTAGCAGGAGAAGGTTGAAAGGTCGAGGTGGCTCCTGCTGCTCAAACACCTGGAACTATCGGTTGGATGCTGAGCAGATCCATCTCCAGTGTGAAATGGACAGTAGAATTCAAAACGAAATGTCAGCTGAGAACATTTGCTGCTCAGGGGGCTGGAGGAGTCCCCGTACTTGGAGTTATTCAAGAACCATGGAGATGTGGGACGGAGGGACATGGTTTAATGGATATGGTGGTTGGCATGGGAATGGTAGTAGGCATGGGTTGACAGTGGACTTGGTAATATCAGAGATATTTCCCAACTTCAATGATTCAGTGATTCTATAAGAGTTTCAGGTACATGCAAGGCATCTGTTACTACACTGCCCATCAAACAGGAACATCACAGTGTTGAAAATGATCCCTGAAGGGAGGCTGACCTAATCCAGGAGAAAACAGTCTGAGACAACACTAAACTCGATTCCCTCATTCTTTTTTCTCTACCTAAAACCTTTGGTAAGGCTCAGAAACTTTCTAACCAGCCTTTCTCCCCATTCCTGCCTTCTTCTCCTTCCTTTCTCTTCTTCTTCCTTCACTCCTTCCTCTGCCCCAGCCCACACATTAGCAGTTTCCCATTGATGGTGTGGTTCTGCATAGTGCTGGCATCACTGACCTTGGGGCAAGGGGAGGTGCTGGCTGCTTCTGCTTGCATCTGCTGATGCTTTGCAAGGGCATTAAAGGCAGCATGAGGCATGGGCTGAGCATCCATGAGACTAATACCTCATTGGTCGCATAGCTTTGTCATTTTCTCCACACTGGAACAATAGTGGAGGCAAAGAGAAAGGCAATATTATGCAGAGATGCAGACCTGGGATGAGGAATAGAAGCAGAATCCTTACTCGTTCTGCAGTGCAGCTTACTGGGGAAAAATGACATTAGTATTTGCAACAGCAAAAAATGCTGCTATGAAAGGTTATTAAATTGTGCTATGAAAGATTATTAGCCAGAAAGGTAAGGACTTCATCTGCCACCTCTTCTTCCCCAGGTCATCAGGTAGTAGTTTGAGACAAGGCAACCTACTGTTAGTCCTCCTCCAAAGACATCCAATAAAACGACATAAAAAATAAGAGTAATGTCCCTTTGAACAGGGAGACAAACAGCAATGCATATTTCATCAGGAGCTGGGTGATTCTTGTTTGCATTTCAACTGTAAATTCAGACTTTTTTTAGGCAACATCCATCTGTTCCTTAGTGCATGGAGCCAGCACTGAGCTGGGTGTCACTGTGCACCATGATGGAGGATGGGATGTGGTTAGTGGGCATGGTGGGGATGGTTTCTGGTTGGACTTGGTGATTTTAGAGGTCTTTTCCAACCTTAAAGATTCCCTGATTCTAGTAGGGCATTGTGGTGATGAGTTGATGGTTGAATCTGATGATCATTGAGGTCTTTTCCGACCTCTTCCTGTGATCTCCTGCATGGGATACAGCTGGAGACAGCTATGGCCATATAGCGTCTGGTTGTGCTGATTGATAAGGGTTGCTCATTCTATTCTAAGTCTTTGCTGTCAGCAGGATTAAAGGGAAGATTTTACCCATCTCAATGGGCCTGAGCTCTCCTTGAAGGTCCGGAGAGAGATCACCATCTCTTCTACAAATGGGGAAACTGAGGCAAGAGATGGCAAGGAGGGATTGTGTGGCAGGGACAGAAGGGTTCTGGTTGCTGGATGGGGCAAAAAAGCTTAAGTCTGTACTGACTTAAGGCTGGGGACATCCCACTTCAGGCCTGGATTTACACAAGGGTGATGGAGACTGGGGAGCATCTGGGGACATCCCACTGCAGGAACCTTAGAGAGGGGTAGAAAAAGTAAAAGATTAGAGTCACAGAATCACTGAGATGGGAAAAGATGTCTAAGACGACCAAGATTTGTGCTCCAGACCCTTGACAGCCCCGTTCCCCTTCTCTGGACATGCTCCAGGGCCTCGGTGTCTTTCTTCTAGAGAGGAACCCAACACTGAATGCAGTTCAGACCTTTTTGTACCCCCAAAAGGACTACAAAGAGAAACCGCTGGAGGACAGGGAAGGAGAGGTGAAAGGAGAATGAGGGGACACCTTTGTGCTGCAATCAATTCTTCCGGCTTCTCCTCTTTCATGGGCAGCCAGGGCCATTGGTGGCACAAAACGCAGCCACAACAGTGCAGCCCATTTACCCACCAGTGGACAAGAGGAATTATTCTCCAGCCCTTGAGAGCAAAATCTTCCCAGGGTTAGGAGGCCGAGCCTGGGGCTTTGGGGAAAAAACAACCCTTTTCATTGCAAGTCATTAGGAGGAGATAAAGGTCTGCCCTGCTGCTCTGCTCTCCTGCCAGCGCACCTTCTCAGCCCTGGGACAACAGTGAGGCCATTTTGCGAGGCCTTCTAATTATCTATTTCCTCCCATTTCTACTGCTCACAGAGGAAAGAAAGAAAAGATTTTGTAGAAAAAGGGCTCGTTTCAGCAGACCTTATCTAATAGTGCATTCAGGATGGGTTTCTCTCACTGCCCGCCCTCCCTCTGCTTTCTTTTCTTGCCTCGCTCTCCTCCTGGCGCGGAGGGACCAGGTTTTGTCTGTAGGGCTGAAGGACAGGGTTCATGGTACCGGGATGCCTTTCAGGCTCGTCCTAATTCAGAGCCATTGTCCAGGCTTTTCTAAGAGAATGACAGCTGACATCAGTTCTCCATCTGCAGCTTGTATTGTTGTTTTTTTCAGTCCTTCTTCCTGTAAAAGCGTGGTCCCATGAAATGCTGCTAAGTGCAAACCTTCAGTAAATGCATTTCAATATGCTTCTTTTTCTCTTTCCATCCCTGCCCCCCCAGTTCTTCACACTGGGCACTCATGACAGAAGGCTGAATTAGGGCACAGGTGTATAGCATGACAGCTTCCATGCAATGCCCACTGCACAGTGCCCCCCATACAGCCCGTTTGGACCATTGCACCAACCCTTCCTATACAATAGTTCTTGTCTCCCCTTGTCCATCTGGGCTGTTCTCACATCTTCATCTCATTTTTATAACTGCACTCTAAGGCACATTCTCATCCACAGTTTTTCTGCAACCTCTGCTTTGTCTGAAGCCTTCACATTTTGGTGGCATACAAGGAGCAGCAGGACAGCCTCATCTTCTAGGGACAGGTATATAAATCCCAGCAAAGGAGGAGGGAGGAATTCATTAATAGGCTGTCATTAAGCACAATTAAGCACACCTTTTCCTGCTTCCAGTACCTCTTCTCCAAGAGACAAAAGTGCTTGAAAATCCTTTGGGCTCTGGTTAATCTTTGAGATTCATGCATCTCATCAGTGCTGCATTTTGCCTATTGCCATATACAGACTGGAAGTGCTGGAATTCAGAATGATCAGTTCAGTCACTTAAATAGAAATTCATTCACAGAACAGCTCAATTTCACCCCAGTTTTCCTGTATTTCTCTTCCTAACTCATGCACAGACGAAGCCTCTTGCAAAGAGCCATCTAGATTCTAAGAGCAGTCCCTAGGAGAGAGATCCTGCCCTGCAGGAAAGCAGCAAACTACTCTCACTTCTCACCTCATTTTTTTCCCAAGCTGTTTCTGCCTCTGACTTTGAAGGTATTCATTCAGTTTGGAAACCAAATTGCTTTCATGGTGTTTTCAGCATGATCTCTCACTTGTCTTCGAAACACCACCACAAATGGATCGGTGTTTCTATACCGGGGCGATCACTGCTTTCTACTAAGGCAGGTATATCATTATAACTATATTAAACAATACAAACATCTTTGTGGTTATATACATCCAAGGGTCTAGGAGATATTTTCCTCCTTTGGTAAGAGGACTCACTGATGGACTTCTATGTATAAGTCACTACTAAACAAGGTTAATAAACCTCCAGCTGAATGCAGAGTGGAAACAGCTCCTGAGTTCCTTAATGAACATCTTTGGTTCCCTGCACTGCATGTAGCATTTTTTAAGCAGCAGTACAGCACAAAGAGGGTAATTTCCACAGGACAGAAGACACATAATCACAAAATCCATACCCAATGCCCATGTTTCTTTCCAAGGTTAGCAGGAACCTGATACCAAAACAACTGATTAAGTGATAGCAGAGCTTGAGCTCTCTGGTCTGATTCGACCTAACGAAAAGGCACTGATTCCCAAGGTGCGAATGCAAACCAGACAGCACAGAAATTAATAACAAAGCACAGCTGCTTGAGATGTTACAGAGTCAAAACACTCACGCTCTGTTCATTTAGATGTTCAGAAATGCAGTGCGGAGAGATTCCCCCCCCACACATGGGCCACAGCCACGCTCATAAAGAAATAGGGCTGGGGTGCTGGCTGACGTCATGGCCAGCAGTGAGCCATTCCCTGCTGTTTTTGTGCTGCCTGTCCTGGGTTTTGGCCAGCATCTCCCCATCATCTCCTGGACACGAATCAGGGAACAGCACAGGGACTGTCCATGTTGGGGATGGTCAGGATTCCTATAAAAAACACTTAATGAACAGCTATGTTCTATAGCAACCTCATCCTAAGCCTGGCCCAGATGTGTTCTGAACACTCCCTTGACAAGCAGTTCAGAAATGCCATGGAAGTGGCCACAGCACTGAGCTGCCCAAGTGTAAGGAGTGTTTGGACAACTCTCTTGGACACTCTGGGTTCCCTTCTCCATTTTTTTTTGTCTGTTACCATCTTATCCCTGGAGCATTCAACAAGAACAGTATAATATTCCTCTAAGGTGTAGATCAAAACCTTCCAAATATGCAATTTTCGTTCAATGAATGAAATGAATTAAACCTATGCAGACCAAGGTGAAATGCATCACCTTCAAGCTGCTGCTCTTCACATTACCCACCCCCATCTTGGTTCTGTTTTCCAGTTCTCCTAAAGGCCTTCATGCTAGATAAATTCCTACCAGAGCTCTATGCGAGAAAGCTGTCACAGTTCTAAAATACCCCCAGCAGGGATGCAAACCCCCAAGTCTGTATCCTCATATTTTATGAAAATAAAAGAAAATATGTGCTAAACACTCATAAAATAAAGCAAAACCAAAGTTTTCCATGATGTCTTTTCCGAGATCATTGCTCTGTGACAGAAATCAAGGAGATCTCTGCAGCCCATAACCACTTGCTGAGGGGAGGTTAAAGTTGCTGAAAATCCTATTTGACCTCCTGAATGGAGTTAATGAGTCAGAAGACATCCTGTGGATAATCCAATGAGGTGGATAAAAAGGTCCTGAACTACTTGGCATGAAGTCAATGCCAGAGAATTCCCTTGCTCTCTAATCCCTTCTAGCAGATCAGCACAATCTCATCTTCTCTCAGGATTTTATGGGGTTGTCATCATTGTTGTTGAGCTTTCTCTGTGCCTATTGTCTTTTATGGGAAAGTGCAATATACTAATTAATAACAAAATGTTGTCTATGTTGACCAGAAGTTGGATGTTACAAGATAAGGGAGAACATAGCCCATATTCTTGAGACACCTTCACTCTTTATTTTATTTATGATATCCTGAAGACATATAAACTAGGACCCTAGGACCCAGTTGTACTGGGTTTAACACAGATTTACATATAGTTAAGTAAACATGCTGTACGTACTGTTAAAATCTCAGACTTGTTTCTCAGCAAATAGATCTTACAGAACAGACTCAGACATAAGTGAAGCTTTTTGTGAACTTCCAAGATGCCATCGAGGCTCCTGAGAAAGCCAGAGAGACTCACCTCTCCAGGATGTGATTTTTGTCATCCTGAAGTTTAGACAAGAAGACTAATTTTGGTTGATTAGGTGGGTTTATGATTTGGTATCACTAATTTCAAATTCAAGGTTTGATCTCTTATCCCATATAACAGTTTTTCCCTCTGATTTTCCTTTTCCTTTTCCTCTTCCTTTTTCTTTTCCTTTTCTTTTTCTTTCCCCTTTTCTTTTTCTCTTTTTCTTCTTTTTCTTTTTCTTTTTCTTTTTCTTTTTCTTTCCCCTTTTCTTTTTCTCTTTTTCTTCTTTTTCTTTTTCTTTTCTTTTTCTTTTTCTTTTTCTTTTTCTTTTTCTTTTTCTTTTTCTTTTTCTTTTTCTTTTTCTTTTTCTTTTTCTTTTTCTTTTTCTTTTTCTTTTCCTTTTCCTTTTCCTCTTCCTTTTCCTTTTCCTTTTCCTTTTCTTTTTCTTTTTCTTTTCCTTTTCCTTTTCCTTTTCCTTTTCCTTTTCTTTTTCTTTTTCTTTTTCTTTTTCTTTTTCTTTTTCTTTTTCTTTTTCTTTTTCTTTTTCCTTTTTTTCTTCCTCTTCTTTTTTTTCTTTTTCTTTTTCTTCTTTTTCTTTTTTTTTCTTTTTCTTTTTCTTTTTCTTTTTCTTTTTCTTTTTCTTTTTCTTTTTCTTTTTCTTTTTCTTCTTTTTCTTTTTCTTTTTCTTTTTCTTTTTCTTTTTCTTTTTCTTTTTCTTTTTCTTTTTCTTCTTTTTCTTTTTCTTTTTCTTTTTCTTTTTCTTCTTTTTCTTTTTCTTTTTCTTTTTCTTTTTCTTTTTCTTTTTCTTTTTCTTTTTCTTTTTCTTTTTCTTTTTCTTTTTCTTTTTCTTTTTCTTTTTCTTTTTCTTTTTCTTTTTCTTTTTCTTTTTCTTTTTCTTTTTCTTTTTCTTTTTCTTCTCCCCTTTTCCCTCTTTTTCCCTTCTTTTTCCTCTCCCTTTCTCTTATTCCTTTTTCCTTTTCCCTTTTCCTTTCTCTCTTTCTCTTTACAGTACACTCCAGTCACATTTTCAGGCTAAAGAGTTCTTTAATGAAAGCTGGAATCCTTGCACAACCACTTGCTTCCAGATGCTGAGGATTACAGTAAAACACTAAATATTGCAGGACTTACGGTACAATTGCAAGAGTTGGCAGCGGTGAAGAAGTGGACCAGGACTGAGAGAAAGGGAAAAAATAATGGGAGACAATTAAGAAAAGAGCTAATTTAAAGTGAATACCGAGAAAGGAATTTCAGGAAACAATACTTTCCAATAAATTCTCTGAGGCTATGGAACAGTCTAAAGAGAGAAAGACGGGTTCAATGTGACCAAAGCCCTACCAATGTGCTGTTGGGAACATTCCTGTTACTGGACTGTTGCATGAAATGATTTTTCGTGACTTGTTTTGCATTGATCTTTCTCCCTTCCTTTTTAATTGTGAGAAACATTTTTCTTCTAATTTTTTTTTCTTTTTCTTTTTTTTTTTTTCTTTTTCTTTTTTTCTTCCTTGTATGCATTAAAGAAATCAGAGCATGGATCTAATCTGCATGTATCTAACTGTATCACTTCTCTTGTCAGCCCAGGGATCAGAGGATCTGCAGAGGGTTATCAGGGTACCAAACAGGCAGTGCTGGTTCTGACCAGCAGAGCACATCCAGCACAACACAACATCAGCTACTGGAAATAACTGGAGTCTGGTTCCCAATGGCTGTTGGAAAGTTTATTTGTAAATCTCATTCCATTCTTCAGTGCTCATGGGAGCAACACTGGTCTATTAGGAATAACGGTCCATCTTATTTAGTGTCTTCTACTGATGGTCCATAGCAGATGCCTAAGAAAGAATATAAAAGCAGGACAAGTATTTAATGATGCTTTCCCTGAGTGCTCTTTGTAGCTTGGGGTCTCTGAATAAATAGATTTCAGGACTTTATATATGTTATATACTAAGCCTCCAGGTCACAAATTTAACTCCCTTTACATATATCTCTTTTTTATCCTTTACAGCTAAGGATGCTATGGGACTTCACAGACTTCACTTTCCCACTGCTTATTTCACCAAGTTCTGATTCAGACATTGCATAATGAAGGGTCGGGGTTCAACCACCATAAATCTGCTCCAGTAACAAACGTGCACATCAGAAGTAAGCAGGCAAAGGAGAAAGCTGATCCTATGATATCCAGAGCCCACTAAGGCCTGAACTGCAGATTGACCTCTGCTTGGTGGAATTCCCTGGTTAATAATCTATCATTTCCTCCCTCTTAGCTGATGTCAAAGAGAGTCACCAAGGAGCAAGTGTCCCTTCAGGGGTCTTTAGGAGGTTACTCAAGGGTGGCTTCACAATGTGCATCTCTGCCAGCACTTGTGACCATACCAGGAACTCCCTGAAACCAGAAGACCTCCTACCAAGAGGTCTCAGGGACAGGTGTGGAGGTACTGAAAGGCTATTTTACCTCTCCCAGTGCCACAGCAGTCTCGGCACAATAGAAACGTGGTTCAAGGTCAGTTCTTCCTTATTAGATATCTGATTAGGCAGCTCCCCAGCATGGGTCCCAATTTAACTCTGTTTCATGGCAAGGAATCAAGCGGGGGAGATTTCTTAAGCTAAATGAGCACTGGCCCAGAAGTTGTTCCCCCTTAACATATGGTTTTGGGAGAGCCATGGGAGAGCAGGTCATTAGAGGGTGACCTGTCAAGTTAAATCATTCACTGACAGTACCAACCAGTAAGATACAACACAGCAATATTCTCTGTTGCATTTTGACTGAGATGCCCTCGTTTATTGCATTATTATTGTTGCTTTTATTTATTAGAATATACTTCAGTCACTTGGAAGGTGTTTGATGTTATCTGGCTGCCTCCTAGGACACAGAATGGACAGATTGCTCTGAAGTAAATTTCTTTCTTTGCCTGTCTCCTGTTTGACCTAGGGAAGAGGGAATAATAGAATCCTAGAATGGCCTGGGTTGAAAAGGACCACAATTCTCATCAGGTTCCAACCCCTTACTGTGTGCAAAGTTGCCAACCAGCAGCCCAGGCTGCCCAGAGCCACATCCAGCCTGGCCTTGAATGCCTGCAGGGATGGGGCATCCACAGCCTCCTTGGGCAACCTGTTCCAGTGCATCACCACCCTCTGATTGGAAAACTTCCTCCTAATATCCAACCTAAGCCTCCCCTGTCTCAGTTTAAAACCATTCCCCCTTGTCCCATCACTACCCACCCTCTAAAGCAGCCATTCCCCCTCCTGTTTATATGCTCCCTTCACTCTAGTCTATCTCAGGTGTGCATACATACTTCCATGGATGTAAGCAAGGTATTCACATCCATTCACATCCTGCTTTATGTCCATCTGCGATAGAACACAGGCACTACTCCAGGGTTAAAACACGTTCCAAAGTCTCAGTCTCTGCTGTCATCAGTATGGACGTGCTTTGAGGAAGTATTTTAAGGGCTGCATGAGATGGATGCATCGAGCCAGCTCTAGAACAGGCTTGTTCTGAGCAGCACTGGTTGAGTTGCTCCTTGATTCTTGGCTTGTTAACAGGACACGTGGAAGACTTCAGTTATTGCTGTGTTTGCATGGGTCAGAAACTTCTGTTTTAAACCCATTAGAATAAAGGCATTGGTTGGCTACAGGAGTAGCTTTACATCCTTTACTGCCATTTCTGTCCTTTCTGGAAACACACTAACTTTAACTAGATGATCAGTGAAACCTTCCCTTGGATACTGGTAATGCATCCACTTTTTCTCCATTTTCCTGTGGATATGAAAAGACACTTAAAAAATGAAGAAATCTGAGGGACGTAGAATCAGGACTATAATCCAAAGATGAGCCAAAGGGCGATCTGCCCTGAATACCCACAGATAGGGAAAATTGGAAAATAACAGCCAGACATCCATCTGACATTGAGAAAATGGTATTACCCAGAGATACACTCTGCTTCCAGGAACTTCACTCCATGCCCATGCAGGAGCATAGCAAGAGGAACAGGACTGTGTTAGAAGTGGGTGAGCCTCACAGAGTCTGACATTTTGCAAGCATCACACAATTCAGTTCTGTGGGCTTTTCAAAGCTGGTTCCTGCTCACAAAACCCTTTGTACTTGTAATTTGAACTTTTGTTCCCTGAGGATGAGTCAATTAAACAAACATAAAAGAATGCTGGCTAAGGGCTCTGGGGACAGAAGGGACTACCACAAGTTCAGCTCAAGCTGAGGACGGGTCATACATGGGCTTCAATTCTAGAATTTCTTGATTGAGCAGAGTTTTCTAAGACAAAAAAGTCTTAGAAAACTCTGTTCCATCAAGAAATTAGATGTGATTTATATCGTTAGATCATCATTTGATTTCTAAATCGGTGTACATCCATGGACAAAATGAATGCCATTTTTTGATGGAAAAGTTAACTTTTCCACCGCCATGGGATCATCAACTCATGGGGCCTATGACAACCAGGTGAAAAGCCAGGGTTACACGACTGAAAGGAAGATCTACATGGAGCGTTAGAAATGAAAACTCTTGGAATAGTGAGTTTTCTGATCCAATGGATGAAAAATGGACTCTTCCTAAGGGGAAGATCTGAATATTAATTCCACCAAACACTTGTCAGGGAAGGCTGAGATACTTGGAAGCTTTACAGGAGACAGATATTGCATATCATGTCCCTTCCAGTACTGCCTTGTGCAATTAGCTGGCAATTCAGAATATACATTTTTCTCCTTTCATTCTATACAATCTTGTTCCCAAATAAGCTGGAGATTTCTTCCTTAAGATGTCCTATGGAAGGAGCTTTGATGCATAGAAGTATGACATAATCCTGTTTAGCTTCTATGCTGCCTAAGTTACATCATAGGAATCCCAACTTCACTCTCAAAGTGAACATCCAAAGGCTGAAGAAAGTAATATATGACATAAGACCCAATTCTACCACCTGGCAATGGTCAGCAATCAGTAAAGACACTGGTCAGGAGATGTTACCTGTAGTGGGCCCAGTCTCACTGCCATCAGCTAGAGCCTATGGCATCATGCCCTATTCAGCATTGCATCCTCTAACATCTACATCATCTAGACTTTAAAATATATATGAAGCCGTTCTATGATTCTATGATATATATATATTTATTTTGGGTTTTTCTGAGCATATCCAGGATTTCCTTGCCAGTACATTGTGCTAGTGGTTGGCCCGAGAGTATAGAAAAGGATTTTCTCATCCTTAATGTTTACTTAATTTTTGCTTCTAAACAACAGAAACAGCAACAAGGAAACAGTCTGTGCATAGAGTTTTTGCTGAGCGTGGTAGTTCAAATTCAGTGTTAAACCCTCGCCCTGTTTGAGATCTTTGTGACACACTAATGTTGCTTATTTGTACATGGTCTTTTTTTCCTCTTAACAATGTAGATATGTTCTTTATGGGAGCATTAATACTCTCTGAGTGGCCATTCTGCTTTGCCCTGTGGACTTTAACCAGAGTGAGAACAACTGCTTTCACACCACAAAGAGACAAATAGGAGTTTTCTGCTGTTTCCAAGTGAAGCTCAAGGCACCAGAATCCTTGGATCAGAAGCATGTTAAGATCAGTGCAAATGAGACTTGACAGACTGCATCTCTCTGGGTGACAACAGTGGTGTCTCTCCCTCCCCATCCAGACTTGACACAACTACAAAAGCAGGAGGCTAAAGATAGCGTGGTTTGGTTCTGAGGGATTTCCACACGCCCTTATTCCTTTTAACTTGAAATTCTATTCCATCATCAGGACATGTGGGTTCTCCTCCTGCTGCTCCTCTCGTTCCGTGGGATGAGTCAGGGGTGAACAGTGCAAACACTCAGCTCCACGGCTGCCAAAGAGATGCTGGGTTGGAGTTAGGAATCATGGCAGACTGAGTGCCTCTCACCACGGGATCAGAGCTGGCTCTGGTTTTTTTGCATGAGCACAGTGCTGAGCAGCCCAGCCCAAGGCATGCAGAGAGTGAGATCTATTCAAATGCAAACAAGCTCTGATGGGCTTCTATCTATCTGCTGAGACATCAAAACAGGAAGATTGGGGCACACTCAGAGCCCTCCTGAGCTCCTCTGCCTCCCAAGTGAGCTGGTATTGCCTCCAACCAGCAAGATGAAAGATCTGCAACCAGTGTCTTTGTCTAACCACTAACTCTGCTCCTAAGCTGTTTCTCCAGTACAGATCTCATACATTTGTCTCTACAGAACTTTCCAGACCAAATTTACTGTTCCAATTAAAAGCACGTGCTTTAACATCTAGGTAGCCCTTGTAGAAAGCTGTCTGAATTGCTGACTTTAGCATTTTTGATATCTAAGCTCTTGTTAGATGTCAGGACAGGAGATATGAAGAAGGACTTATAGTTGAAAGCTGCATCTGGCCCATTGGCTCACTGCTGTGGCTTACCATGTCTTTGCAAATGGTTGGATTATCTGCACTATCAGTCTCTAACACTCACCCTTACCCTAACCCTGAACTTAACTTTTATTTAAGTCTTCATCTAAGCCTTAATCTTAACTTTAACCCTAACTCTCACCCTCACCTTAATCCTAACCCTTACTTTAACCCTAACTCTTAACCATAACTCTAACTCTAACCCCAACCCCAACCCTAACCCAATGAAAAGCCAAAAACCAGGAAGAGAAATGCCACTTTGCCTGCTCTCAAACTTTCCAGGTATCTGTACCTGCAATATAGCATACCTGCTGCAGCTGCCCCAACTCTTCCCCAGGTCCTGGCAGATAGAAGTGTCCAGAAGACAAATCTGTCCCTCTGTACCTGAGGTGTGCAGGCAGAAAGGACCTCTGTCTCATTTCCAGATCACTCCAAGATGCTGGAAAAAAAAAGTAATAAAGTGGGACCCTGGAAAATTCTGATTGTTGGAGGAAAAAAAAAGAATATTAAGAGGAAAATGAACTCAAGTCTTCCCAAATTTCTGCAGTAGCAGAAGTCTGTGGGAGGATTCCAGAGGAGCTGTAAGGGTTGGTAGATAGATAGCTTCCTTGGGCTGTGCTCAGCTGGCAAAGCCAATGTGCTTCCCAAGCACAGCTATGTCCTATCCGTGAGTTCCCCCACGCAATGGGATCAGCCAACTGTTCCTCTTGGAGGGCTGTGGACTGATGAGTTGGTTGGGTTCACATCAGACAGCAGAGCTGCTGATATCTTCGCTCACCCATCAGTTTAGCCTGATGAGGAGTGATGTCGGCTACAGAAACTCCACTTCCCTTCTGGAATTTCCCTCTTTGAAAAATTCTCTCCCACTTTCATGTGGTTCCAATCTGGATCCTGCAGCATCCCATTTCTTTCTGTCATTTTACCCTCTCTCCAGATGCTGACAACAACTTGAGACAGCTTTGGAAGAACATCTGCATTTCAGCCTGCTTGCCCCGATGGACCTCTAAACTTTACCAAATCTTCCCATTAGCCAGGAAGCTTTGTCTTTTCTCACTCCGTGCACTGCACTGTTTGTTCTTTTGCTACTGATGGAAACAAAACACACCAGACATTGACTTAGGATCTCCCTGGACACCACAGTCTCTGGTAGTGCTAAATATGGAGTTTTGGTTCGCCTTGTTTACAAGCCAACTCTTTTAGCTCCATTGGTTTTCTGTATCTGGATAGGAACGTCTCACCTCTCCAGAGCCTGGTGTTGAAGTATTTCCAATATTTACTGTCACATAGATGTTAAAGTGAAAATTAAGTTAAAAATAAGGTGTTTTTTTTTTTTTTTTTTTTTTTTTTTAATTGTCTACAGCTTTTTGTTCTATTTCTCTCTGGGATGAATGAAGAGAGTCTTGTGGAAATTGGAAGAGTGAATGCTTTTCTTCCTCTCTAACTGTGCATCCACTTTTTGACTTTTCCACCCTCCTTCTTTTCTTTCTTCCTCAATTAAACTGCCTGTCTTTCATTTCTCATTTCGGAACCACCTAAGGATGAGTTTCCTCTATAAATATTGTATAGGGAGAGCAAAGCATCCACTTACATTTTCTCTTTAGTTATTCACAAAAATTGGGATTTTCACCAAAACTGTGGCATGAAATCATATGGATTAAGCATGCTCTGACATCACAACTAGGGAAAGAACCTGGGCCAGCAGAGTAAATTAGACCCACAGTTCTTGGATAACTTAAGGGAGCAAGGCAAAGCCTATTCCAAGTACCTTTTAGTACAGAAGCTTAAAAATGATTTGCCATAACCAATGTCTTGTGACATCTTTCCATCTCCAAACTGGGTTTTCAGATTGAAGAGAAAGGTGCAACACAAGAACTCTCAGATCCTTATGAGAACAGCCAATAAACAAAATGAAGCTGAATAATTTAAACCTGAAGAAGAGCAGTTCCTGGGTTTGCAGTAACATTTTGCTTACTAATCAAAAAATAAATAAATTGCTACTAGTTACTATTCATATCATAGCAACCAGAATGTTTGTATACCTGTAGCATGAGTATATACAATATTATGAGTGATAAAGCACAAATGGAACTAAGTCTGGAGACTATGGATGTTTAGACCTTGGAAAGGTCTGGAAATGCATGGAAATCACCTTCAAAGAGAGGGATAAGTTGTTCCCCACGTTGACTGGGGATAGATTAAGAAGTGTGGTCTTAGATCACAGAGAATTGGGTTTAAGAGTGATAACACAGGAAGTAAAGGAGAAACTACTTAATGATAAGGACAGAGGGACACTGAGTTTAATTTCCTGAAAGGATTTTAGTAGGCAATTTTATATGCATGCCAGATAGACCTCTGTGAGGAATACCTGAAATACACCTGAACTTGCATCAAAGCAGGAAAATTGATGCGGTGGCCTATAGAGATCCCATCTATTCCCACATTCGTATGGCATAATGCCTTATTCATCCATCCATCCATCCATCCATCCATCCATCCATCCATCCATCCATCCATCCATCCATCCACTCATTATGCAGAAGAACTCTATTTTGAGAGGTTTATGGCACAGTCTTGAGCCCACCCAGGTAACTGAGGTCCATGTTTATCAGATGCCCATTTCCCACTGGTTCCCACCCACTTGAACATGGAGCTATTCAAAACACAGGGGAGGAATCCAAAATCTTCAATGGTGCAGCTCTTGTGGTGTCATTGTTAATGTTATCCCATCTGTGGATCATTCCTGAAGGCCTCTCCCTCTCCGACTCTCTCACTCCTGCCTCCAGGAGGCTCATGCCAAAGGGGATCAGGGCAGTGGTGCAATTCCCATTCACAAAATCCTTCTCTTCCAGCTTTAATCACAGCCCTGCCTTGCCAAGAAAGCTCTTTGGAACATGGGGAGCCTGCACTGCGTTTATTATAGACATTTGTCACAGCCGGATCGGCATGTTTCCACTTAAATTCATCTGCAAATTTCGTTGATCCAAATCGATGTCTTCTCCCCCACACATACTGCTTGACTCACAAGGAGAGCTTCTTAATATCAGTCATGTGATGAGGAGATATGACAGGGGCTGACAAATTTCTACAGCCTGCGAGGACCTTGGAAAACAGTCTTGGCTACTGTAAATTAGCTTTTTTCCACCAAGTTCTGTGAAGCTTGTTTACTGCTAATGCACTTTTGGAAAGCTGTGAATAAGTTTGTTAAATCCACAGCTTTCAACTTGTGGTCCGTGTACTCCCAGGGGTCCACCAGCAGCGCCTACTGGATTCTAAAGAGAATCCTCAGCATCCTTTTCAGTGCACTGAAATTTGTATACAGGATCCTGTATCCACACTGGAACAAAACAAGACTGCAAATGTTGGAGAAGCAGTAAAGATGGATGTTTGGATGGGGGACTGGATGGACCAACCAACCCATTCAGTACACACCCTTGCCACAAAAAGCATGGAAAACAGAGTCCCACTCTTGGCTTGTGATGGCAAAAGAACTGGAGGGCTGGAAGGGCAGTGGAAAGATTTGTACTCTACCCTCATAGCCCTTTGGCAATCAAATGATTCCTGTGGCTGAGCAAAGAGGGTTGTTTTTGCTGTGTCCCAGGTACATGGTAGGGATCCTTACTTCATTCTTCAATTATAATACCTTCCCTTCCCTTCCCTTCCCTTCCCTTCCCTTCCCTTCCCTTCCCTTCCCTTCCCTTCCCTTCCCTTCCCTTCCCTTCCCTTCCCTTCCCTTCCCTTCCCTTCCCTTCCCTTCCCTTCCCTTCCCTTCCCTTCCCTTCCCTTCCCTTCCCTTCCCTTCCATCAACAAACCATTTTGTCTAGCAATGAAAAACAACCACACCTGGGGAGTGAGGCAACAGCTGCCTTGTCACCACGGGGAAGCATCATGCATGAGTTAAGAACCAATAATATCTAAGAGGCAGATTGGATTGATTGGGCACAAGTAATTAAACCTCTCTATTTTAGAGAAGGACCTTCAGTAACCATAGCTCAGTAATCTCCTTAGTTCACTTTATGTCTCTGCTGACAGAAGTGACTTTGCCTCCTCTAAATCCTGTTAAGACTGAAGGAAGAAGAAAGGAGATGAGCTATGGCATTAAGTCAGTCTTTGTATGCGTAGGTCACCAAATCCCTTTATAAATGTTAGTGTCCATAGTCTCCCATTCCATCAATGATCTGTCCAGACCCCATTTGGTGGTCACAAAGGATACAGAACATAGTACAGGGTGGGTGTGTGCAAACCTTCCGTCCCTTTCACTTCATGTTTGCTTCATTATTTATTTCTCTCCTGTTGCCTTCTTGAAGCTTTTTAAACCAAGCAAAGCAGGGTTAAGTCCTGGGATGGAGAAAGGAAAATAAACATGGAGAGAGTCCGGGAGCCACTGCAGAGAACAAGCAATTGATGGGTGTAAACAGCACTCTTGACCTGGAAACCTCTGTCCATTTCTGAAAGAAAGCATCACTATTTTGACCATACGAGGGCACAATCTCCTTATTTTTAGGACTCCAAGCTTAATTCACAGTGGATATTGTTTGAAGTTTGTCTCAGTGCTTTTGTTTATAGTCATGCATGCAACACGATGTGAGTAACCACATCAGCTACTGCTGGTGAGCAGAAAAGGCCCTGTTGGGAGCATAAAATTTCTGCAGGAAAGAGCCAAATGCCGGCAATGCTGAGTGCCCCATTCTTCCTTCATTTGGGCAAAAGCAGATCTCATAATCTGGATGGGAAATTGCGTCCCATTGGAGCAGAATTGCATTGCCATGGGTCATGGTGCAGTGAATGACATGGAGAAAGGCTCCACATGGGTGTTCTCACCAAACTCTGGAGGAGAGACAAAATACAGTCCTGTAGGATCATCCTGTTTAAAAGGAGAATTCTGTGGGCAGAGAGTTGGTGTGGAATTTGGAAGCATCAGTTTAATCCTTGTCTTCCCCAGCGTGGTCCTGAGGACCACAACAAACCCTAAAGCTCTCAGGCAAAAGTCACTACAGTGCTCTGTGCATTGGTGCTCAGAGGTGCCCATGGAGGCACTGTGACCCTATTACCACTATCCCAGTAGTCTCCTGCTCACTCTTCAGGCTGGATGTACCCAGCCCTCCCAATGACTTGTTGAAGCCCATTTTGACAGCAGGTTTCATTAAAGATATGACTTTAAACAGAACCATCCGACTTTATCCCAGGAATGGTGCAGACACTGTTTTTCCATGATGGATTTTAGAAGGGACAGGGGGGAAACAGCAGCCGTGTGAGTGATTTACACCAACACGGATCCATTATTGGACGGAGGAGACACCCGTGTGGATCATCTCACTGGGGCCATTTACTTCACTATCACTGACAGTTTCTGTCCCCAGAACGACCTTTTTATTCCCCCTTCTTTTTTTTTTTTAAAGTATAGGTTGAAAAGGAACAAGGGAATAGAAACATAAGGAATAAATCAGAAAAAAAAAAAGAAATCCTTCCCAGCTTTTCCACTCTGCCTGTGGAGTTAGGTCTGATTTTCTTTCTTTTTTTCTTTTTTTTTTTTTTTCCTTGGGAACAGAACTATTAAATTTGAATCAATATTCTTTTTTTGGGTTGTTGTTCATCTTCCTTGGTTAAGGATGGTTTGCACATCTCTGTGAGCAGCAACACCCCTTTGCTTCATCCCGGATCCCCCTTGGGTTGGAAAGCTGCTTGTTTTTTGGTGGCACTTTGACAGTTTCACAAGGCAAGCGTAGAAAAGGTCACAAGGGACTGGAACAGTGAGTCAGGCAGGGAGAGAGGGTAGGGAGGGAGGGGAAGGAAGCCAGTGCTTTTCCGATTGAAAACCTGCCACCAATCATGCACGATTCAATGGCAAAATGAATCCCAGGCGCTTTATGTTGTTGTTGACATTTACTTAGCGAGAGGGGTTGACGGGCAGATTTAATGGGGTTGGGATGGCTCACGTTTAAGTCAAAGTGACCAAAGTGCAATATTAAAAATGATTGAAGTGGGAACCTTTTCAGATTACTCATTGGCTATCACTTCAAGAAGCCATGTGGTAAACCGAAAATATGCCGCATGAATGGCCCAGCTCTTTTAAGGAATGCATCGATTTAGCAGAGACTGGCTCTGTTGCTAAATTTAAGCTCCAGCTTCTCTCTGACTGGGAATAGCTGCTCCCTTGCAGGGCTGCAGTGTAAGCTAGGAAGTGCCGTGCTGCCTTCATAAATGGCAGGCCATGCCGTTAACACCTCGGCCCTGCACAGGG
This sequence comes from Coturnix japonica, assembly GCF_054131305.1. Classification (NCBI taxonomy): domain Eukaryota; kingdom Metazoa; phylum Chordata; class Aves; order Galliformes; family Phasianidae; genus Coturnix; species Coturnix japonica. The sequence goes on along the minus strand of NC_140666.1, from coordinate 90,260,067 downwards.
AGCTTTGCCGACAGCGTTTCCCTTGCTCCCAAAGCACAGCCTCTTCCCAGCCTTGGCGGAGGAGCTCTGTCCCCAAGGCTGAGGGGAGGAGGGTGTTGGATTTCTTATCCTCCACCTCTTTGGGTTTGTACGCACTGTGCTCCTGCTTCTGCCGTTTGGTTGATAAAAGCTCCTGCTGCTCCCAGGCAGCTGCTGAGGGATGGACTGAGATGCTGCTTTCATGGCAGAAGGGGAAGCAGGTTTGAGAGGGAGATGAAAGTGGGAGGCAAGGAACGTTATGTTTTGGCACATGTAGCATGAATTGCTGCTGAGACTTGGACAGACAATCTCTTACAGTGACTGAGTTAAAGGAAAAAAGAAATACCTTCATATCCAGGTAAGACAAGAAGCAAGGACAGCACCTGTATGCCCTGGTTGAATCACAGAATCATAGAGCCAGAAGAATAGAAAAGACCACTAAGATCATCAAATGCAACCATCACCCCATTACCACTAAGATCATCAAATCCAACCATCCCCCCATTCCCACCATTCCCACTAAACCATGTCCCTCAGGGACACATTTACCCTTTGCAAGGCTCCTTTCTGACCTGGCCAAGGAAACAGAAGAACCAAACTCCCAGTGGCTCCCTTTTCCCATTAGAACTTAGCAAGGCCATGATAAGCAAGGGGGTACTTGGATTTCTTAGCTGTGCTCTTCTGATCTGCAAACTGAGGAATGTTACAACCCTTCCTGCAGGCACATACCCTTTAAGCAAGCATACAACTGGGTACTTATCTGCAACAAAGAGGGGAGGAGAGAGGGAAAGGCTATTTGATATCCATCAGAGATCCCCCACCAGCAAAGGTATTTCACAAGCGCAGAGGAGACAACTGGTCATGTTTCCATTTCCATTTCAATTCTCACAGCAGAGCTGGTTGCATACTGCCAACAAATGCAAATGAAAGCCCAGTTCTGTGCTGCATTATCCCCTTTTTTTTTTGTGTCGTTCTCCATGCCAGTCAGTTATGGTGGCTTCTCCTTGAAAAAGCCCAAAGGACTGCACCTCCTGTGCCCCTGTACTGGGCTATAGAAGAATAGTTTTGCACATCCCACTGGACTGAATATGGGACAAGATCTGGCCTCAGCAGCCCAGACAATTAGCTGGGGGCTTCTTTTATGTTCAGAGGTAGTTTACTAGTTCAGAGATAGTCTAGTCCTCTCCTCATCCATTCCATTCCATTCCATTCCATTCCATTCCATTCCATTCCATCCCATCCCATTCCATCCCATTCCATTCCAAATTTTTGCTGGTTTTCCACTGATGTAGTGAAAGACACAAAATATCCCATTTGAATACACATCAGGATAATCTTTCTTTCCAAAACTGTAGGAGTTGGGGTGAGATGCTGCTGGAAGACATCCTCCTTCTCTTGAGCTTACCTGGCACCTTTTCTCCTTCCTCTGTTCTCCTCACTACCTCCAAGTGAGATGTAGGCATTCATGAGGGATAACTTAGAACCGATGGGTCATAAAGATGGCTGAGATAGAGACAGCACCCTCTATCCTCACAATGCAGTTTGTTATGTTCAGGGTAAATGCTTCGCTCAACCTTCACAACACACTTGGTTGAAGCTTTAGTCCCAGTGCTTCAACAGTGTTACCATCTCATAAAGACACTCTCCCCTAAAAGGCCTAAAATATCTTCAGAGAAAAAATGAGGACAGATTAGCTGACTAGAGGAAAAAACAAAGACTGAGAAGGCTGCATTTAAGGGAAGAAAACTTGGAGCCCTCAATCAAGGAACAGTAACAACTGATCCTCTACTTAGACATCACTCAGCCTGTCCTGGCTCCTTTGACTTGGCTTCAGCACAAGTTTAAGGAGAAGCATTAGTATCAGTCCTCCTTCTTGCTAGGCCCTCTGTTAGCAAAAGCTGTATTCTGAATGTCTCTGGCCCAGATAAGGGAACGATGGCATCTTTTTGCAAATAACGAACCAGGTGCAGAGGAATATGTTGACTTCTCCTGGAATACCTCAAGCAAAGAGGGGAAATCAGCATATGCTGGTATATTCAGGCCTGCTGAACAGCTTTTTATTCTGTTTGGAGCACACAAATACTTGACCAGGGTGACATCGCTCCTAGTTTCCAGGTGATTCCAGCATGGCAAAGAAATTCAGCCACAATCCCATAGAAGTCAGCAATGCTGTCTAAACACAAAGAGAAAAGATAGCCCTGGTTCCAAAAGCCTGGAGCTTGGGAACACATCGTGAGCCAGACTTTCTCAGTCAGTGGCCAACATCTCTGACAGCTCCTCCTGTTGGAGGGTAATTCATGTCCCTCATCCCATGCACTTGTGCAACAACATGTTTTAGAACCTCTGTCCTTTGCATTGCCTTCATGTGTTACCTCCTTTTTCTTTGCTTTACTCATGAATGTGTCTTTTTCCCACCTGGGACTGGGAGAAGGCAGTGGAGGTGGTCTTATTGCCAGGTCCCTTGGTTTGTCTTGGCCATTGACTCGGACTGGCTGGCTCTTCCTTTAATGGTTTGCTTTGGGCTTCTCATACAGCAATAAGGTGCTGGCCGCTGGACACTTCAGAAATGTATTAAATAAACAGAAGAAGAGGCATTACAGTAATCAAGATTAAATTTTAAACTGAGAAAGTGAGGAAGGTAGCAATCCTGGGGCAGGTCCTGAAAGAGAAGGTGAAAAGATGGGAGAGACCTCAAGAAAAGATGGCCTGGCAAATGCGTGTGCGTGAAATACAAAAAACACAAAGTGGAAGGCTATAGTAGCAAAGGCATCTGGATTAAATTTAAGCTTAACAGTGCATGAGAGAAAGAGAGAGAGAGAGAGAAAAAAAAAACTTTATTAGATCCACCAACAAGTCTCGCTCTGTTTTAGGGAAGAAGTACACAAATCAAGGGGTTATTTTTATTCTCAGAATGAGCTCGTTTCCCAAATGAAAGAAAGATTGAAAGATGAAGAAAAAAAAAAAAAGAAAAAAGTGGTAGGGAAAGTCTTTCTTTCTACTCAAGTCCTGTGGAAAAATCCCCCTGATCCCAACTTTATGAAGCCCATAAAAAAACTTGGAAATCTATCCTGGCAGATGCCGATGGGACTGGTGTTTGAGGCTTAGGCTTATTGGGTCTGATAGACAGAGGGGTTGTAAGGCACTTGGAAAAGTGCGCTGCTTTGGAAGTGTTCTCATCAGCCTATTACTTTGCTTAAAGGTCAGTAGGGTGGAGTCAAAGGGAAAGGAAAAACACTGCAGTGGAGTGCATTGCCTGCTGGAGGAAGCCGGGAAGCTCCTGGTGACTTCTTGGAGTGCTTTTCTCTGGTGGAGCAGCGGGCTCCAGCATACATTTTTTGGAAGCAGCAGAAAACAAGGGTTTCCCTCCTTAATTTTTTAATCAGAGCTGCATAAATCTGTGAAAGAAATGCTAAATTTGATAGGAACTCTAGGCCAAATTTCCTCTGGCTGCTCTTTAAATCCAAGACTGAAATACTACAGCTGAAGGAAGAGATCTCAACCTCATTCTTTCCTCCTCCAGAAAAGGCAATATCCCTTTGCTCTCTATTCCAGAGATAGATAAAATGGTCTATTTTGGTATATCATGACAAATCAGAGTGTCAGTATTTAGCAGAATCATCATAGAATGGCCTGGGTTGCAAAGGATGACAATGCTCATCCAGTTTCAACCCCTTGCTATGTGCAGGGTCACCAACCAGCAGCCCAGGCTGCCCAGAGCCACATCCAGCCTGGCCTTGAATGCCTGCAGGGATGGGGCATCCACAGCCTCCTTGGGCAACCTGTTCCAGTGCGTCACCACCCTCTGGGTGAAAAACTTCCTCATAAGATCCAACCTAAACCTCCCCTGTCTCAGTTTAAAACCATTCCCCCTTGTCCTATCACTACCCACCCTTGTAAACAGCCATGTATTCTCCCTTTAGCCACTGTGCTTCCCAGATAAGCTACAGGCAGACTCCACTGTGCTGGGTATCATTCAGTGTCTATTTACTTCTTTTAAAAACTGTGAGATAACCACTGAGAATGAACTCTCACTGTATTCTAGCCTATTGGTGTTACTTCATTTTGTCTCTCCCCTGTCTAATATGAATGCTAATTCTCCTAGAAACAGGAATCTTAAGTTTAAGGACTAAACAGTGTTGGCTTTTGTCTTATTACAATTATATTTCTTGCTTTTCCCATTGAGAAACAGCTTACATCAACCAAGAGGTTTTCTGGAGATGGTGCTGTGAAATAGCATTGTTATTATCTTATGACGGATGTTACTTTGGTCATAGGGAAGTGTTTTAACTTGGAATGTTCCCTGCCAAAGCCACTCAGTGTCATCTTTTCCTGACCTCTTTAACTACTTTGCTATCCCTTGGCTTAGTACTCCATCCCCACTAGTGTCAGCAGCTCTGTTGGATGAAGTAACAGAAATTTGTGAAACAAAAACATAGACAGCTTGTTCCCAAAGCAGAACCTTATCTAGCACCCTGATTGAGCTGTAGGTGCCCCTGTTCAATGCAGGAGAGTTAGTCCAGATGGCCTTTAAGGGTCCCTTCCAACTCAAAACATTCTATGATGCAGAAGGCTCCAGAGCTCTAGTGCAATTTGGTATCTCCATTAGTGACCTGCATAAATACAGACTTCGCTTATCAGATGTGTAGGTGGCACTGGCTGGGGCTGGGCAGGAAGGGACGCATCAGAAGACTGGAAGGGAATCCAAAACAAACTGCAAATTTGGAGAAACAGCCTGGAAAAATAGGATGCCACATGGGCACAAACGCAATGACCCATGGCTAGGTGAGGTTAACCAGCCTAAAAAGGAAGGCCAGCTAGGGACAGGGTGAGGGAAAGGGGCTGGAGTTTGCAATGAATCACGTTGTGAATGTGAGTCAGCAACGTTCTGATGTCCTGGGATGTATAAACAAAGTAAAGCTCTGTAAGACATGTAAGCAATTCTTCCGTTCTGGTAGTCGTATTAGCTGACGTGTTGAGCACTGAGTGTTGCAGCATCCTTTCAGATAGAGATGGAAAGGAAAATGAAAGAAAACATATATGGGTAATAAGTGAATGCCCCATCCATGCAGGCATTCAAGGCCAGGCTGGATGTGGCTTTGGGCAGCCTGGTCTGGTGGTTGACAATCCTGCACATAGCAGGGGGTTGGAACTGGATGAGCACTGTGGTCCTTTTCAACCATTCTATGAATAAAATGTAGTCCATCATGACCAAAGAGTAGAGGCAGTTTAGTCTAGGGAAGGCAGTCTGAAATTTGGTATTTCTTTTTGTTTGGATGGTTGACTCTGCAATCTTGCCAGTCCCCTTTTAGCATAGCTTTTGTTTCATTTCTGATGTCAGCATCGCTCCAGTTTAGCAAAGCAACTCCAAGATACACAGAAACTCCATCCTGTGACACCACATTGGCTTTCCTGTATCTCATCACAGGGCCACAGACTGGCAATAGGAACCATGAAAATATGCCTGGTAAGGTCTGCAAGAGGTCACTTGGCTTTGCCTCCCTCTGCAGGAAGGACCAGCTGCACACAAGGCCTCGCAGGTGTTTGGATAATCTATTTTTAAAAACCACTGGGACTTGGAGTTCAGCACTGACATTCATGCACTAGGAGAGACTCCACGCTCCTCAGCTGTCATTTCTGGTTTTTTTTAAGTGTGTTTGTTTTTCTATCCTGTAAAAAAAATCAATAACCTTAGTTTTCAAGCTTCCTAAGCACTTTATTTCACCTCATCTTAATATGCAGAATTCATAACTTCATTAACTTGCCTATGTGCAAGCTACTAGCTGCATTCCAGATGCCATAAGAGTTTCACCTCCAAATGCAGCTCTAGTGAAGCACACATCTTTCACATCTTGCCTGAAGCCTATCAACACTGAGTGGTGCAAGCTGCCTGCGTGTAGGCAACAAAACCATCCCTTAAAGCAGATGTTTCCAAAGTGTCCTTTTGAGTCAGGGTGGGTCACTGCGTGTTCGCCTCCATCGTGCGTAAAGGGAAGCATGGCAACTGGCAAAATTACTTCAAAACATTGGTGGAAGATACTAAGATACACTACTGGCTGCTAGCCTGGCTTTGTGCAGAGCTGTGAAACTATGGGGAACTCCCAGACTTCCCCAGCATTGCATAAGCATCACTTCGTAAGGAGAACTTTTTACCTCTGGTGAAACCAGGATGTTTCCATTTTGGATTCCTATAATCTACAAGTGACTTCAGTCTTCAGAAGTTGTCACTGTATATACAAAGCATCTGAACTCTTTCCCTACTGCTTGTGTTCCAGGCTGACTCATCTGACACATAGCAGATGGTATTTGTGCTTCCAAAACCTGCTGGTTATCCCAATGAGGAGTTTTATTTTCACAGGTACAGGTGGAAAGAAAACATTTTTTTTTCCCCTAAGGCCTCAATTTCTTCTTATTGATCCATTATACTTCATCAAAAGGCCAAAAAAGTGAATCTGTATTATCATGTGAATTATTAGAAGACAATTTCTGACCAAACATATTTCCTGTTTATTTTGCCAGATTAGCTGGATGTGGGCTGATGAACTTGCTCCAGTCTTCAGCTGATCCAGCTTTCTCAAGTGTGAGGTCCCTTGCAAGGTGATTAGATAAGAGAAAGGGCTGTGCCAGTGTTCAGCAGAGATGCTATGTGTGATCAGAGCACACAGAACTTTAGCAAAGAGAAAAAGGCTTCCTACATGTTAAGGTTACCCTTTGCCATAACACAAAGCAGAGATGAACATCCTGTCTGAATACATCTCTGCTCACTAAACCTGATCGGGTATGAAGAGCAACAATGCAATGGTTACTTGCATTACAGAGAAGATTGCTTTAATGATAACAAGTTTTGAGTATTTTACCTTACATTACCTTTACAGTCAACCTTCTGTCCTTCTCAACTGTGTCCTTCCTAACCTACGTCCTTCTAAATGTGACTCACATTATCCATCTGCACATCTATGTGGGATAAGCTCTCAGTTGGTGAAGGTCTACATTTCTCTATTGATCTGACTGAGTTTAGGGTCACTGTTGTAGGTACCTATCTTCCAACATTTAAGCTTACTACTCCCCTTTGTAGCCTTGATTTAAAACTGGGTTAGAGAGCCACTAGACTGGGGAAGACAGTCTCATCTGTACCAATTTCGCGTGATTATTTTGTTTCAATATTACTATATTTGCATTGCATTTCAAATATTTATTCCTTTGCCCTAGGGGAGGAAAAAAATCGTTCTTTGGATTTCTAGGTCTGGGCATTGAGCAACTGCTGGAGCTGTGGGTGTCCCTGTTCACTGCAGGCAAGTTGGACAAGAAGACCTTTAAATGTCTCTTCCAATTCAAATGATTCTACCATTTCCAGCCCTTCCAACCCACAGAAAATTGATTGATTGAGTTCTGCAGAAAAGAAGGGTCCTGATAAGAGAGTGATGGAGTCTAGAGAAGCCAGGCTGGCTCACAATCCCTGCTCCTCTTGTGCACTTGTGTGCATGGCAGAGGAGAGCCTTAGGGCAGTCCTGCCTCTCCAGTTCAGTAGGACAGAGAGCTTCATCCAAAGGGAGCAATCAGCCCCCCTTATCTCTTAGTGGGTGGCTGAGATTTGCAGGATCATGGATGATTATTCTATTTGTTTTGCCCCTGTCAAAAAAGGAAACGGGTCGGCTTCTGCCAAGTAATTTTACACCTAAGTATTTCCTTCTGTTTGTCTTAAAAACAGCTTAGTATGGATGTTACCTCTAGGTCACGGGGTCACTGGGGGATTGGCAGAGGCTTTTCTAGGTTTCTCAGAGTGCAGTGCACTCCTGAAGGCCTGTTCCTAATTGTCAAGTGAAGGCAAGGGAGTATAGAGCCAGCCCAATACACGCAGCACCTCAGAGCAGGGCTTTGTCCCTTACACAAGGCATGTCACTGACCAGGCATGCTAGGTGCCTTGTTGCAGAGACATGGAGAGAAGCCATGTATGCATGCATGCACACACATAGCAGGTCATTTTTCACTTCTCAGAACATAAGCTCTGGTGCACAGAATCGCACACAAGGGGGTAGCGAAACCATCCGGCCCAACAATGCTGCCTTTCACTGTGTTGCAAGATAAAGGATCGCTCTTTCCTGCCTGTCTATTTAAAGGGGGTTTTGTGCTGCTGAGAGGTGCTGGATGGATGGGTAGTGAGAGGCACGTTTTATTTATTCATAGCAGAAACATTACATGGGGTCCTTGAAACCTTGTGCTGAAGGTAGAGCACATTCTGTGTCTTTCTGCTATCTAAGCTTGCATAGAATATCCCAAGTTGGAAGGGGTCCCCTACATACATAAGGTCCATCAAGTACAACTCACCTGCATGGTCAGACTCCTGAAGTCACATACTGCCTCTAAATACAACCTGAGTATATCCAAGATCACATGTGAGTCTATGATCTGCATTTGATGGTTGTAATACAATGCAGAGCACAGCAATGACAATAGAGCAGCAAGGACCTACGCTGCAGCAAGTGCACCAAGATCCCTTTCCATCAGGCAACTTTCCAGCCACTCCTCTCCAAACCCATAGGATTGCCTGGGGTTGTTGTGGACAAAATGCAGGACCTGACACTTCACCCCATTGAAACTCATGCAGTTTGCCTTGGCCCATCAATCCAGGTCCCTCCATAGCACCCTTATCCCCTCTGGCAGATCAACACTCCCTCCCAACTAGGTGTTGTCTGCAAACTTACTGAGGGTACACTCAATTCCCTTATCAAGATCATTAATAAAGATGTTAAATAAAAGCAGCCCCAGTGCCGAGCCCTGGGGAACACCGCTCACAACTGGCCTCATACTGGGCTTAACTCCATTGACCACAACTCTTTGGGCCCAGCATTTCACCCAGTGGAACGTACGCCCATCCAAACTATGGACAGCCAGCTTTTCCATGAAGATGTTGTGGGAAATACAACAGCTGTAGTCACAAAGATAAAGGAAAGAAACTGCTACCTTCAGAAGGGCCCAAGTAGGCAAGGAACTCCAGCAAGATTCTCTTGTTTCCACTATCAACCCTTAAATGAGGTCTGGGAAGGAGTGGATCCTGGCTCTACCCCTTCCAGTCACTCAGGTACATTGCATACACCTGAGCTCCCATGGGCTGGCCCTGCCTTCCCACCAGGTGCTCAATCACTGCTTCAAACTGTGACTTGGCATTGGCACTACAATGGGCTAATGATCAAGGGTGTAATTTCACATTAGATACAGAACATGAGAGACAAGTGTTAGGAGAAAATGGGTATTGAGTGCTGCATCAAGTTTACTTTGCACCCCTGACCAAGCAGTCTCGTTGGTGGTGTGTTAATGGATCAGCCCTTGCAGAGAAGGGCACCCACTCAATTTCTCTTCATTGGCACTCATTGTCCTTTTGTCTTGCATAAGGAAGGTTTTGTATTATTTTTCTTATGGGTTCAAACTGAGTATGAAATCACAGTATTCTCCATAAAACACCACAACCCCTGAAGAGCCTGATGAAACAGAGCAAGATCCCACAGCCAGTGTCCACCTTGTCAGCATGACAGTCTTCATGCAAACCCTAAGTATCATGCAGAACCCAGGGAGGTGATGTGGAGTTGAAATGCTTGTGGCCACTTCTCAAGTATAGGATGAACCCTCAGTGAATGTGATTAGAATACAAAACATTACAGATGAGGTCTTCCTGCCCAAAGTGCTGCAAGGATCACTGGGCTGAGTCATGGCTGTGGCTCTTCTGTCTCTCACCTTTTCCTTGTGTACACTTAGGTGGTTCTGATCAATATCAGCTGTTTTGTGATGTAACACTTGAGCAAGTGGGTTTGCAAGAGTCCGTGTCTGAAGAGATAAAGAAAGATAAGAAGCCTATGTAAAAGAAAAGCGATGCTATGAAGGCACCTGACTCAAGAAGCCCCTTCTCCAAGTCCCAGTCCAGCATTTCATCCAGCAGAGGTGGATACGTAGAGGGTATATTCTGTTCTTTCTGCTCTCTGATGCTGGAAAATGGCAAGTTTTCAATTTGTTTTGATAATCACATTCCTCCTCTGAATGCTCTGTGGGCCTGGAGGGGAGGCAGAAGGTGCCGGGGACAACCTTGAAGGACAGGGAGATTAATGTAACAAACCATCATCGCTGTTCACGGCTGTTATCAAACTCCTAGGAATAGCTGCCAACTATAATTCCTGGGTCCTGCACTGCCAGAATGAGTTTTCTGTTATAACGTTTTTGGTGTTCTTTGCCCATGAATGTGCTGGAACTTCTTGAAGAGAAAGGATCTGAATGAAAGTAGCAGCCAAAAAAAAAGTTTATTGAATGCTTTCCTATATGCCAAAGCCGAAAACTAATGTACAAGAAGCTTCCTGTGACTTGCCCACATGTCAATTTGTCTAAAAGGTTATTGTAGTCGGTATAATTAAGCTTTTGGAAATAGTAAATGTCAGCTGAATGTAGAATTGTGTTCAGTACATCCCATAGTATGAGAACTTGAAGGCAGGGAACAAAAATAACAGGTAGTTAAAAAAGAGAAAAAAAAATGTGTCTTTGCATTGAGGGCAGTGAATGACTGGAAATCACAGAATTGTGGAATTTTAGGTGCTGGAAGAGACCTCTGGAGGTCATCTGATCCAAGCCCTGGATGCTGCAGGATGGGATCACCAAAGGATCAGACAAACTGATGGATATGGGAATAACAGAATTCTGAAGGGATAAGGCAAGGAGGGGAACTACCACCTCAGAGCAGCAGTGGTTACCGGGGGATCAGAGAGTTGTGGATTTAGAGAAGGTGGCTCAAAACAGCCTCTGCCTATGGGACAGCTGAATGACAGAATCATTAAGACTGGAAATGCCTGCTGGAGTAATCAAGTCCAACCCCAACCCATCCCACCATGCCCACTGATCACATCCCTCAGTGCCACATCCCTCATGGTTCTTGAAGACCTCCAGGGATGGTGGCTCTACACCTCCCTGGGCAGCTGTGCCAGTGACTGGCTGCTCTTTGGAGAAGAAGTTGTTCCTACTACTCAACCTGATCCTCCTGAAACAACTTGAGGCCATCACCTCTCATCCTATTGCTGGTACCTGGGAGCAGAGGCTGACCCCCACCTTGTTCCAATGTCCTTTCAGGGAGTTGCAATGAAGGCTCCCGAGCCTTCTCTTCTCCAGGTTGATCAGTCCAGGTCTGACCCCACAGAGCATCTCTTCTCCCTGGGACAAAGTGAGAGCAGCATGCAGATCTCAGAGTCCTATTGGAGCCTATTGGAGCACATTGACGACAAAAGACCCCTCTGGCAGCCTCTCAGATGCATTTGCACTGCTCCTTTCACCACATCTTCCACTTAGGACCTGTGCTCAGGTGCATATACCTGTGGGCATAGCATGAAAGCCCAAGTCAGCTCCCATTGTAGATAGGCACCAAGTTCCTCTCAATAAGACTAAGTGAAGAGCTGGGAGCTGTACATGATATCTTTAGCAGGGAACATGACTGAAAACCCATGTTCTCGCATCCCAACCTTGTTCTTGAGTTGCATTTATGCACCCCTTTGAACACTAATACCAAAAAAAAGATTAATTGCCCCCCGGAGAGGCCAACCTCCCTCCAACATTGTGGAAGGAGTCTAGTAGAAGCAGCCAGAATCTGCTCCCTGTAAATCTGGAAATAAACCCAAAGCAATCTGTGCACTGAAACACACCAGAAAGCAACCTTTGGCTCAGATAGCAAATTCTTCAGCAGCAGCTGTTGCATCACTATAGGAAAAGGGGGAAAACAAACGGCTTGGTGCCTATAAACAAGGGCCATTGTTAAATGTACTTGAGGATTTTCGTGGAGACAGCATCGAATTTCAGGCTTCCTGCTACTAAGTAAACGCTCTCTGATATGTGGAGGCTGCTCCTGTCTCTGAGTTTGCAAAAAGAGGAATTGTTAGTATGTTAAAAATGTAACAATTATCTTCCTTCCCCGCAGTATCTGAACTTCATTTTGCCTTGAGCCAGGGTCTGAGGTAGAGAACAAACCCAAAAGAAACACAGATGCAAATTCTGAGGCATGGAGAATTGCTTGTTCCAGACTGGAAGACCGGATTCATTCTACTCCCATTCACCTGTGCTGTTTTAACCTAAATCAGGTTGTGCTGCAGGGGGGTTTATAAATGGGGTTGTGAATTCCCCATTGGATGTGAATGGGTGCTTGCCTGGGTTTGGGAATAAAACACAGCACACTATTCTGGATCCACACTCAGTGCTGGGCCTGACCACACCAGAGCAGTCTTTATTCACAGGCAGGCAATGGGTTGGAACCCCCTCCCTCTCCATGGCAGTGGGTTTGGAACCAGATGATCTTTAAGGTCCCCTGGCCATTCTGTGACTCATTCCATTGTAAGAACAGTGTTTCCAACCACGATTAAAACCAAATGGGATCTACCCACCTGCTCCCCTGACTTTCCCATTCTACATTTGCTCTTCTCCTTTTGGCATGAACACTGTGACCCTCCTTGTATGCTTTCAGCATCGCAGAAGTAAAGTTTCTGGATCCCTGAACAAGGCTGAAGAGGAATCATCAGATTTCATCAGCATGGATGGTGATACACTGGAACAGGTTGCCCAAGGAGGCTGTGGATGCCCCATCCCTGCAGGCATTCAAGGCCAGGCTGGATGTGGCTCTGGGCAGCCTGGGCTGCTGGTTGGTGACCCTACACACAGCAGGGGGTTGGAACTGGATTAGCCCATGTGGCAGAAGTCACCTCCATCTGTAACATGATGGAATGAAATCTATCTATCTCCCCATTTTCAGACAACCTGCTGCTGCCCATCCCCAGCTCTGCACCTTTTCCTTATTAAAGGTAAATTGAACATAAGACTTCACTAGGGTAAGGAGTTTCCTCAGACTAAGGCTGTTTCTTTATTTTCTCACCGGGGAAAGTGAGAAAGGCATGTGATCATTCTGAGCAGCTGTGGAATAAAGAGACATTTGAATTGTGTCTCCTGCATAGAGTTGTAAAATTTCTTGATGCCATACAGGGCTGGCATGGACTTCAGCATCTCCTCTCCCATTGTTTCATAGCTGAGTTCAACTCTCAACTCTCACCCGCTGCGTGATGGTACAGTGAAGTTCTGTATTTTATATTTAAAGGGGTTATCAGGAAACCAGGGGATAACTGAGATTGGAGCAGATCTCTAGAGGTGCCTATTCCAAGTCCCAGACAGAAACAAGTCCCCCAATTTTGGCGTCATCCAGAATTTTGCTTGGGTTCAGTCTGTCCCATCATCTGTGTGATGAGCTAACATGGAAAAAATAGGAGCCACAACGTTCCTCTGCCAAACTGCAGGGATCTCTTTCAAGGTTCTGAGTTAAAAACTAAACCGATGTGGCCAGAAATGGGGACATGGTTTATTCACATTGCTATTTTCCGTGAAACAATGTTAATGCCTCGGAGGCACACTGGAACCACCAAATAAAATGTGTTTTTTTGTGCCTTGTCACGATGGCCCTTGTGTTTGTCTCACAGCCTAAACAGACTAAGGAGGCAAGAAAGGTTCCTGGGAAGGCATTTGCCAAGAAGGCCATTTGGGCTGCAGTGCACCCTGACCACCCAATGCGCTCTGTGAGCATTGGAACTGGAGATGTTTGTCCCACCATGGAGAAGCATCTCTGAAATGGGGAGCAGAACACTGCTGTAGTAACTTGAACTTCACTGCCACCTCCCAGGGTTGGTACTGAGGTCTTGTGGGGGGCACAGTGGAACAAACAGCTTGGATATGGGGGAAAAAACACTTTAGGAGCCCAAGGGCCTGGGTTTAGGAAACCAAGGACAATGGGAACATCAACTCGCATATCTCCTTTGGCCAACCCACTACATTATTACCCCAGATAAGATTGATCTTGCTGGCAGAAGATGCAGATCCCCCCTTCCCCTTGCTGTTCCTCAAACTCCATCCCTGGAAACCAGGCCTGACCTTGCTTAGCTGGAAGAATCTTAACACAAGCATCTGAGGGCTTAAAGCAAGACAAAAGCAGTTCCTGTAAAATCTGTCAGGACTGATCGAAACCATATTGGCTGCTTCAACTTGAAAGGCCCTAATCTCCTAGGGACAGAGCGATGGAGGGTTGTAGGATTCTTAGAGCACTTATCTGCCTTCACAGCCCGCATCTGGGTGGATTTAACCTCGATCCTGCCTGTGGAAGCAGCCACTGGATGTGTGCAGCCCATCTCTGGATCAGGGGGAGGGGAGGTTACGTTCCTGTTGTCTCGAAAGGAGACATCATTCATCCCTTCAAGAAAACACTCCCTGAATCTAAACAGCATCCATAGCAGCTGCTCGAGCCCTCATCCATTATTCCCCCCCACGCACAGTGATCCTCTTGTATTAGAAAAAAAAGAAAAGAAAAAAAAAAAAAAAGGAAGAGAGAGAAAAGCCCTACCAAAACCTGAAGTTCTGAAAGTTCACTCGGAAGACGCATTCAGACTTACGAGACATCCATGGCACACGGCCAGCATTGGAGTGACCTGTGGGCTGCTCCCCCAATGGGACTCGGATTACACCGACCATCTCACTCTTTCCAGACAGGACCATTAGCTCTCGACCCTATCGATCATCCACAGCTCTCTCAGATCCTGCATGGCTGCCCCACATGTCCCTCCTTCTCCCCCGGCTGCCCCTCACAACGTCGTGCCCCAGCTCCAAGCTTCTCTCTTTCAGGCACTGAGCTCATCCCTCTTTCATTACACGGTTTGTTTTTCCTTTTTTTCCCTTCCTTCTTCTTTCCTCCCCAATCCTCTCCCCCCACCCCCCCTCTTTTCACTCCTAGGCTGCTGACACGTAGATTTATAGCCAAATGTCAAAGCTTTCTGGGTCTTGGACTAGTTCTACTTACTCTGGGAAACTTCTGGAAAAAGAATTCATGGGCTGGAAGGGCTTAAATGCATCTGTGGCAGATTCAGCTCCTTGCTGTTAGCACCCTTCAGAAGAGCTGAATGCAGGCCAGGTTTTGTTTATTTTCTTCACTAAATCCCCTTCCCTCTCACTTTTTTTTTTGTTCTCTGCTGGGGAGGGAAAAAAAGAAAAGTCTGATGGAACCTCTGACTCGCAGCATTCCCATTTCTTTCCCTTTCAGCATCTTATCACAGTTCCTTCTCACTCCACCGCCTCTCTCCACCACTTCAGCATCCCCATAAAACGGGCTCTGTGGCTGCTGGAATTTCCCTCCCATCATGATGATGGCCGTGGCAGTTAGCAGGTCCTAATTCACGCACTCATGCACAGAGACTTGGCCATGGCTGCTCAGTTCTCACCAGTCTCAGGGTGGAAATTCCTTCAGAAGCCGAAGACCTGCTGCAGCCAGCCGGCAGGGTAATGGTCCAGAACTATAGTCACCACGTTCATGGCTAGTTTAACAACTTATTTTGCTTCCAGCACCGCACACTTCTTGCCCAACCCTCAGAGGTATCCAGCTTTAGACCAGAAGCCCAATTTTAACCTGAAAAGGTCAACCCCCAATTATTCAAGCTCTCATTTCAGTCTGCACGTCTAGTTTTGAAACCAGGGCAAAGCACAAAGTTCCAAACTTGAGTTGGAAAGGCCACCAAGGCAAAGCAGAGAGCACAAACTGTCCATCCACAAGGATGTGATGCCTACAGCTGTCCCAGATCCCTTTTCCCCCAGAGCTGTCTCTCATACATTGATGAAGTAGAGTCCTGGTCCTCTTCTTGTTGTTCTCTGGCTGTGGATTTGCAGATCTACTTACTTGGTGTTTGGGCTCCCACTCAGAATGCCAGAGAAATCCCCTATGAAAAGCACAGTCCCAGAGCCATCTCTGACAGAGGAGCCTCTCTGGGCTCATGTACCATCCAACCGCCTTCCCTATTATGTGGGTCTTGCACAAGGTGGGTGAGAAAGGCCCTGACCTTTATCTGTACAAAGCATGGTCTGACTGAACAGTAGGATCTTTGTTCCATTCTTCTCCAGCAGAATTCAAAGCAGGTAATTTCCCAGGGACAGAACGCTGGAGACAGAGATTGGAAGATGCCATGTCCTTATGAAAAGTCATTCAAACATTGATCATTCTGAAACCCAGAAGAAAACAAACAAAGAACTTTCCAGTTTAAAGTGTGTTTTGCAGCTCTGCAGACCACACTGATGCTTCTACAACTGTCTGGGAGCACAGACGCCTAATGTAGCAATAGATGCTTGCATTGTGCACACCTAGCTGTAGGGGTCTGTGCGTAGCTGGAAGAGCCCATCATCAAAACCCAGAGGATGGAAAACTCATGATGGCAAAACTCAGATGTAGTGGGACTAGCAGTGCTACCTATGTTCTCTATACAAGTTCACTGCTGCATCACCATTGTAGAAAAAGCTCCTTTTATGCTTCTTTGTTTACCTTGGCATCTTTCTCTTTCTTTACTTCTTAGTAGCCTTAGTCTTCGTGGGAAGATGGAATGCTCCTGGGCAGCAAAACCTGTGTTAGGCTCCCTATAACCAGTATTAGTTCTTAAATCTTGAGATTTCTATATGCTGGTGAATATCAGCAAGCAACTTATTGCTTGCAGAGCACTATGGAGTCCTTGGTTGCTGTCTCTTCCCCTTGGGCCTTGGAGAAGCCACTCTGCAAAGGTCTTTGGTAGACCCCGAAGCTGCTAAGCTTTTCAGCTTCACTCTTCCATCAGTCCTTAAGGTAAAACCTGCAGTCATGCACACATGTGAGCAGCCTCGCAGGGTTTGATCTGTAACCTGGACCACACCAGCTGGTCTTCATCTCATCCAAATGTAGACGTTGACAGTGTGGATTTCCCTACCTGTCATCTCGATTTCCTGGAGGGTTTGTGGCAGAAGCGGGAACTCGCAGGCTGCGACTCATCTGACTTATTTTAGGTATCTACATCAGAATGAGGTGAATCATGCCTGAAAGTTCCTTTTTGTTTCCCCCATTAACTGTTAAAAAAAAGAAAAAAAGAAAAAAAAAAAAGCCCAGTCTAGACTAGATTTGAGCTGCTGGCAAGACATCCGTGATTAAAAGCCAGAAGGACAGGTCAAAATTTCAGCCCGGACAGAAAGAGAGACGTATTGGAAGACAGAGGTGGATTTGTGAGTCATCCGCACAGACGATGTGTTTGTGGATGAGGTTCCCTGAGAGATGGGGCACACGGAGGGAAAGGAGACCACGTGCAAAGTGCCACTAACAGCCCCATAGGCAATGAGTAGGGAGGTCAGGTGAATCCTGCAAAGGTGACTGAGAGGTAGGAGGAGAACCAAGAGGGAAAGGAGTAGCAGAAGTCAAGAGGAACAAGACCTCAAAGAGAAGAGTATGTCCAATGCCAGTGGGGCTGGTAGGTCCAAGCCATCCATGCATGCAAGGCAGACCTGAAGCTTGGCTGGGAAGAGATTGGTAAAAAGCTTGATTGCAGCAGTTTCAGTGAGGTGCAGTAGGTGGATACAGGAGATGTCTCGAATAAAAGATATAGTGAATCACAACAGACTTCAGGTTTGAGAGAAGTAAAGCAGTGAGAAGTGGCAGAAAAGGGACAAAAGATGTGACAGAAAATTGAAGAGCTAAATGAGACAGTGGGAAAGAGATGCTGGGAAGGTGTCGGTAGGGAAAGAAAGGCAAGAGAAGATGAAAATAACTGATGAGAAATGTTTATGTGTGCAGAACCAAAGGGAAAAAAGCCTTGATCTGTACGTGGTGACAGTCTGTGCTTTCACTATGGTTTGGCTCTGCTATGAAGTGCATAGACAGGTATTTCCAGGAATATGCAGAGTTAAGGACTGAAGAACAGTGTCGCCTTTTGGATGCAGTATAAACCTTGCTGCTGAAAGCTGATCTCTAAAATGAGGAGTACAAAACGATTTTCCTTACGGAGGGATTGTTCCATAGAAATGAGTTTCTTATATTTGCTCTACTCTTCTCATGCTGCTCCACCTCCATCCTGGTGCACTCCAGTATCTCCTTTCCTCCTTACTGCTTCAAAAGAAGTCTAGCTAGTAGGTCAGGAGGGTGGTGGTTGCCTTCTACTCCATTCTCATGAGATCTAACCTGCAGTATTGCATTCATCTCTAGGGTCCCCAGTGAAGGACATGGAGCTGTTGGAGTGGGTTCACAGGAGGCCATAAGGATTCTCAGAGGCTGAAGACAGAACCTATTGAGACAGGCTGGAGAAGAGAAGGCTCAGGGAAGATCTCATTGCAGCCCTCCAGTACTCAAAGGGGCCTACAGGAAAGTTGGAAAGGGACTTTTTGCAAGGGCATACAGTGAAAGGACACGCAGTAATGCTTTCCAACTAAAAGAGTGTGCATTTAAATTAGATTAGATTAGGTATTTAGAAGAAATACTTCACTCAGAATGTGGTGAGGCTCTGGCACTGGTCCCCAGAGAGCTGAAAGTGCCACATTGCTGGAGGTGCCCAAGGCCATGCATGAGGTACTGGGCAGCCTGAGCTGGTGGGAGACAGCCAGCTCACAGCAGAGAGTGGGGCTGGGGGGGCTTGAAGGTCCCTTTTAACCCAACCACGCTGTGATTCTATGTTTCTATGAAAAAAAAAAAAAAAAAGAAAAAAGACCCCAAAGCATAACAATTACAAAGATTAGGCAAAAACAAGAATACCAATTGCAAAGACTGTTGATGTAGGGCAGCCAGGGGCAGATGATCATGGGTCGACTGATCTTAGTGGTCTTTTCCTATATTAATGGTTCTATGATCCTATGATTCCATGACTTCTGCAGAACAGAGCATTGTAGATCTCTGTAAGGTGCTCTACTGTTTTAACACATCATATGCAGTGTCCTCTGCCCTCTTCTGCCCACTCTGTGCCTCTTGGAGGGATCTGAGCATGGTGTGATTGAACCAGAGCTTGGCAATGATGCTGGTTAGCAGCCTGGTGGCACATCCAAACCCAACATTAGCTGCACAGGGTGAGCAAGAATGCAGAGGGAAAACTGTTCTAGGACAAGAAGTGCAGCCCAGCTTTGGTGCAGTAATATTTTGACAGGACAGGGGCAACTCTGCAGGCTGATCCTTGTGTTCTGGTGTGTGTGCCCCATTGGGGCTGAATTTTTAAAAATATTTTAAATTAATTTAATTTAATTTTTTTTTAAGGAGGTTATAAACAAATTGATTTGGGTTCCCTCAGCCTCATCCACCCTCTTTCCCCCAGCTCTGAACCCTCCTTTCACTCTGCCGACAACCAGATGCTAATTTGTTCTCCCCCTGACCTTGCTCCTTCCCCTCCTGATTTGAAATTAGCTTACTAAAACATGTTTTCTTTTAAGAATCCACAGCCTAATCCAGAACAAACAAAACACATTTTCGCAAACCACCAACTGCATGAACTTCTGCCCTGGCCTTGACCGCACTCTCTCCTCCCCTCTCCTCCCAGCCCCCCCATCCCGCCATCACCATCCGACTGAGGTTTCCAGGACATTTTTATTCACTGACGAATACAGTTGCAAGAGCTCAGAAACGGTGGAATTTTTTTGGCAGCCGCCGGAGATGTTATTTTATTTACTTTCCTTCTGCATGCATGGATTTGGAGCGGTAGGTTCGGAGACATGCGTGATGAAGATGGATTTGCACACGTTGGCTTTCTTCGGCAGGCTGTGCTGTAGGTGGAGAAAAGCCCTGAAAGGGAGAGCTCTCCGTTCTTATTAATCTTAGGGGAGGAGCTCTTAACGCTTATTAACCTTAGGGTTTCAGAGAACAGATGGTTTGGGACCTGAAGCATTGAAACGAGACCGAGATGAGGCTGCTGGAACAAAACCGTTAATTATTCCAACAGCACACAGGTCAACCGTTGCCCTTTTTTTCTGCATTTCCTATGAATGGCTGGGTTGTTTGGTTGTTTATCTTTCTGGTTAAGAGCTTCCCCCGCTCCCTCCAGCACACACAAATTCAGTCCCAGAGAAGGTGAATGTTGAATACCAGCACTCTGCACCTCCATTCCCTTTTCAAAAACTCATTGTGACTTGCAAAAGAGAGAGTGAGTAGAGGGCAGCCCTGCTTTAGACGTGGGCTATTGCTTCAGTGTGCTTTGGCTCTTCCTGTGGAGGGGTGTCAGCTCTGTCTCCAGCCAGGCAACAAGAGTTGTGGAATCACAGAATGTTTTGAGTTGGAAGGAACCCTTAAAGACCATCTGGTCTAACTCCCAGCAATGAACAGGGATGCCCACAGCTTCCATCCAGGGAACACTGCTGGCTTGTGGTCACCCTGTTAACCAGCAGGACCCCTAAATCCTTCTCGTAGCTCCTTTCCATCAGATCCTCCTTTAATCCATACTGATGCATGCAGTTATTCCTCTTCGGGTGTAGGACCTCTTGTTGAACCCCATCAGGTTCCCCTTTACCCAGCTCTCAGCCTGCCTAGCACTCACTGGATGGCAGCATGGCCTTCTGCCACTCCTCCCAGCTTCATGCCATCAGCAACTTCGCTGAGGATGGACTATATCCCTATACAGGGTAATTGATCTTAATGTTTGGAATGGACCTGATTGGAGTCACAGCTTCAAGGGATAAAGTTAGAAAGAGCCAGAGGTGAATCCAGTAAAACCCCTTTAAATGTCACCTTGACCACAATTCCTGAGTTATAGGATCTCTCCATAGAATCATGGAATCATAGAATGGTTTGGGTTGAAAAGGACCATAATAATCATCTGTTTTCAACCCCCTGCTGTGTGCAGGGTTGCCAACCAGCAGACCAGGCTGCCCAGAGCCACATCCAGCCTGGCCTTGAATGCCTGCAGGGATGGGGCATCCACAGCCTCCTTGGGCAACCTGTTCCAGTGAAGGTAGAAGGTGGCATATGAATAAAGGATATATTTTCCTTCCTTTCTCCCTCCCCTCTTCCCTTCCTTCATTCTTTCCCTCCCCTTTCTTTCCTTCCTTTCTTCTTTTTCCTGTTTGTATCTCCCAGCCCTGGGCTGCAGCAGCAAAATGTTTCACTTCCATGACAAAGCGTTGATTTCCAGTTGCACTGGCTAATGTTGGCCAGTCCCACTGGAGCCACACTGCCCAACCACAACAACAGAGCTTCCACCTTGTTTTTCTGCGGTGGCTCTGGCAAAGGGCATGTGGTGTCAGCTGTGCCATGGGAGAGGAATGGGCTTAGCTCATCCGAGCCGCTTTGATGGTCGGAGGAAGGAAAGGGGAAAGATGAGAGGTGGACACAGGGCTGGATTCCTCTATGAATTTTTTACCACATTGTTAAAAATAAGTATCTCCTAAGAGACATTTGCATGACCTAGCTGTCCTGGGGTAGCTGCTCTTTGGCAGCGACCAAAGCCTCTGTTAATGATTAATACAACTCAGGAAATGCAGATTATTAAATCCCTCCGTGCAGCTCTCTTACCTGTCTTTACACGGGGACACCGGAATTATCTACAGAGTATTTAATGAAACATGACTTTGAAACCATCAACCCAAAGCACAGAAGGTTCTCTGGGTATATAGGACACCTGCCTGCAGAGCACCGTCCAAACCCAAATCAGGGAGAGCAACGCAGAGTAAACAGATGAAATTACTCAGCCTTGGTTAGAATCAACAGATCGGATTAAAAGGTTAACAGAGTCACTTCTCACCTTTTAATCTATACATCTCCAACAAACAAAAGCGAGAAATACAGCCAGGTTGTCAGGGAAAGCAAATATTGTTTCCTTAAATGTTTTCATGTGTTAGAAATCTAATTTTCCAAGGAAAACAACTTCAAGGCTGTGCTTCCTGACTGTCCTAATTGTCAATCCCCATTCAGAACTGCACATGCTGCTTCAAGAAGTCAGATTCGAGGGGACTGACAGGGCTCTCTGCCTGCCCAGCTTGCTCCTAGCTGACCCTGCTCCATTTGTTTCAGAATCCATGCCTGCCAGGTTACTTTGCTGAGCTGAATAGCTGTTTCAGATCATTTTTCTCCAGCAGTCTTAACTTTCATTTTCCAAGTGGAAGATTTTGTGTATTCATTTCCTGACCACGCTACTGATCTCTCCAGAACGTTTTTCTTTATTTTTTTTCCTATCCACGTCCTTGTCTCACTTTCAGATTTCTTTATGAGGATTTCTTCAACTCGGTCCTTAAGGAAGATGTTAAGGAGTAACGAGTCAAACCAATCAGCCTCTCCTTGGACAAACTGATAGGACAAATGCCACCACAGCTCTTTATGTGCATAATTGTATACATAGAATCATAGATTAACAAGGTTGGAAAGGACCTACAAGATCATCTAGTCCAACTGCCCTCCCATGTGTGCATATATGTATACACAAAACCAACACAACATCAAAACAGTGCTTGAGTGGTGATTCCAGCTGGAGGGTGCTGGGTATGCACGTAAACTATAGTACCTTTGTAAAGGGAAGATTACAGCAGAATACACAGATAGATGGACAGTAGTTTCGGCACTTTGGGCAGGCAGATAAATGCTCCCAGATAATGTAAGGGAGACAATTCAAGGAGACCATCCTGAAATCTCATCCTCCCCGGTCTTTTCTGATGGTAGAAAGAGAAATCCTTGTGGCTCTAAAGAACTCACACTGCTGTGTAAAGCCTCTGTAATGTGAATTCCAGTAGAATGAGTGTCTTTTCAGTTTAATACAGCTTTATAGGAAATATATCAATGGGGATGCTGTGTCTGTGTGTACATTTGAAAGAATTACCAACTACTGGATAGGACTGCAGAGCCATGGATCACAGGGAACATCCTCACCAGAGGTCACACCAGCACCAGCGCTATTCCTTTTTGCTAAAGCAAGGACACAGGAGGGAGAAACCAGGCTCACACTGCAGGCTGAGCAGCCAGGGGAAGCCCGTTGGATCAATGCTCTGGAATAAGGTTTGTCCCAGCTCTTTGGCAAGCACTTGGGAAGAGTGAGGCTGGTCCAAGTCATTCTGGTCTGGCTGGCAGTGGGCATCCCTAGGAGGAAATTTTCTCCATGCAACACAGCTCAGTGTGCTCTGCATCAGCTTGTAGCCACCATGCTGACTTGAACACTCTTAGATGGAATGGCAGCATGTCTGGAACATCCCAAGCAGACT
Source organism: Coturnix japonica (assembly GCF_054131305.1). Classification (NCBI taxonomy): domain Eukaryota; kingdom Metazoa; phylum Chordata; class Aves; order Galliformes; family Phasianidae; genus Coturnix; species Coturnix japonica. The sequence goes on along the minus strand of NC_140666.1, from coordinate 90,237,066 downwards.
GAACCTGGAGGTTAATTGGATCAAAGCATCTGGTTTTGATGAATAAAACAGTAAATAAATAAAGAAATAAAATAAAAAGATAAAATAAATTTAAAAAAGAAAAAAAAAAGAGAAGAAATAAAATAAGGCACATTCCTAGAATCTTGCAATAAGTAAATGTTATCTCTGAGGTTGAGGAAGGAAATGAATTGCTGCATGAAGATCCCATATTTTGCTGTTGCAGAGGTCCTGTGTTCTCTGGACCAGGGCTCAGCTTTGTGCTGTCATCCTCAGTCACATTCATCACCACTCCTTCCATTCTTTATTTGTAACTTCTGTATCAGGGAATCGAGTGTCTGTCAGTCAGCAGCTGGTGCAGGAAAATGGCTTCCTGGGTGAGTTCAAAGCTGAGTGGTATTTGGGATATGATGGCATCTTGGTTGTATTCCAGTCAAGGATATGAGAGATGGTGAGTCTCAGAGGTTTCTTCCCAGCATCAGCCTCACCAAGCTGCAAACACTTTTGGAGGTCATGGAACAGTGCAAAGCCTCTCAGCCCGTTATCCCATCATCAAGGCATCTGACGTGGTGTCCCCCACATGTGATTCATCCCCTCTTCCTTCCTTTGCCTATGACATTTTCACCCATAACTGGGGTCCAACTCATCCTCTGAGCCACAGCACCAGCTCAAGAATATACTTGTGCAACCCTAGGTTGGGATTTGTAGCTCTAGGAACTGCTAGCCAGAAAGTCCTGTAGTGCTGATTGCTGGTAGTTCTGGTCCCACTAAGGTGGGTCCAACCATTGGGCAACCAACAGCTGTGTCCATAGAAGGAGAAAGCCATCAGGAGACCCAGAATCCATGTGGCACACTGGGGACAGCCTGGTGTAATGGTGAGGTCAGAGCTGGCTATGAGTTTCCCATGCATGCTAGAGAGAGAGGTGGGAGAATCACAGAATCATAAAATGGCCTGTGTTGAAAAGAACTATAATAATCACCTATTTTCAAACCCCCTGCCATGTGCAGGGTCACCAACCAGCAGCCCAGGCTGCCCAGAGCCACATCCAGCCTGGCCTTGAATGCCTGCAGGGATGGGGCATCCACAGCCTCCTTGGGCAACCTGTCCCCATGCTGGGGGGAGTTGTATCACTGTCCCATCTCCTGTCAGAAGCCTTCCAGCCTTTTCCAGGGGAGAGAACGCTTCGATCTCTGCTGTTTCCAAAATTGCAACCAGATGGGCTCCTGCTCTCTGGACACTCAGCCCAGAGGAGCTCTGACTCAGTCTCCTACATTCAGATCCAGAAATTCCAGCTCCCTGCAGGACTTCTCCCAGCAGCTCCATGAGAGGCGGCACAAGGCTGGGCAAGCACTGGTCACAGCAAGACCTTGTCCCACATCCATTAGCAGGGTGACTAACTGTGCTTGCCAATCTATATGCCAAGCCGCACTGCTGCTCCTGCTTTCCGATGGGGTAAGGCCAGCAGTCCAGGGGACCCCCAGATGTCTCTTTCAATGGAAATTATTTTATGCTTCTATGAAATTCATTTTCTTGGAAAACCAGGAGTGTGTTACTTGGTAGTGATCAGATCTTTCATGCTGAGAATGGGCTGTTTCTTACTTAATTCTTTAAAATATTTTTTTCTATTCTATTCTATTCTATTCTATTCTATTCTATTCTATTCTATTCTATCCTGTTCTACCTTTCCTTCCTTCCTTCCTTCCTTCCTTCCTTCCTTCCTTCCTTCCTTCCTTCCTTCCTTCCTTCCTTCCTTCCTTCCTTCCTTCCTTCCTTCCTTCCTTCCTTCCTTCCTTCCTTCCTTCCTTCCTTCCTTCCTTCCTTCCTTCCTTCCTTCCTTCCTTCCTTCCTTCCTTCCTTCCTTCCTTCCTTCCTTCCTTCCTTCCTTCCTTCCTTCCTTCCTTCCTTCCTTCCTTCCTTCCTTCCTTCCTTCCTTCCTTCCTTCCTTCCTTCCTTCCTTCCTTCCTTCCTTCCTTCCTTCCTTCCTTCCTTCCTTCCTTCCTTCCTTCCTTCCTTCCTTCCTTCCTTCCCCTAACAGAGAGAGTTTCTACTTGGATGTGCTTACATAAAAATAATTTGCTGTAAATTTTCCATCTCCTAAAAACTGGGAAGCCCTGGCTCCTTGACCTTGGCAGCTCAGGGATCACTCTACAGACTACTCATCCTTTTATTATATGGCCTGTTACCAGCAAAACCCTGACTTGTTTCCAGTAATTTAGTCCTGGGTGCTGATCCAGACCAACAGACCAACTCTGAGAGGTCTTCACCAAATCTCTTCAGCACTCACATCCAGGCTGCAAACCCTCCCATTGCACAGCATGGCTGTTTTGTTGGCTGGGGTGAAGGGATAAAGGGATAAAAGATGTTACTTCTGCAGCTGGTAATGGAGGCAGGTTTGTAGACAGAGGCCTCCTGCCTTCCATGTGCAAAGGAAGGTTTTCTATTCTGAGGTTGCATTTACCATGGGACAGATCTCCCCAGCATCACATCAGCACATGAAGGGCAAAATTCAGGTCCAGAGGGATCTGTGCTGTCTCCTCCAGCACAGGAGTCCCTTCCTGTGCTCCTCCACTAGAGGGAAAGCCTGCTGCAGTAAGCCAGCCTCGCAGCTGGGCTGCAGGATCAGCATGGCTCTGCAGACAGCAGCCAGGCAAACCCCAGTGCTTTGCTAGGAACTACAGTAGTCTCTTACCTTGTTCAGCATCCTCTTATTTGTTCAGTATTCTCTTTGTTCAGGGTTATTCTATTCTACACTCTTACGCCATTCTCTCCTATTCCTTCTCTCCTTGGATATATCCCCTCCTAACTGCCTTCCATGACTGAGGAAGGTCATAAAATCACAGAAGTGACCAAGGATGGTTGTGCTTGCTGTACAAGCATGGAGGAGATTCTGAGAGGTGCAGAAAGAAGGCAGCTGACTCCATAACAGAGTCTGTGGTGGTAGGACCAGGGGAAATGGTTTCCAGTTGAAAGAGTGGAGATTTGGATTGCATAGAAGGAAAAAAGAGAGGTGGATGCCTTGTCCCTGGAGACATTCAAGGTCAGGCTGAAGGGGATCTGAGCACCTGATGGAGCTGTGGATGTCCCTGTTCACTGCAGAATTGGACCAGACAGCCTTTAAATGTCCCATCCAACTCATGCCATTCTATGGTTCTATGCTTCTAAGATTGATTCCTGCTTGCAGATGGTTCTCCTGAACCTACTACCTGACCCTCCTGCTTTTTAGGGGCTAACTGCACCTCTGGAAACCACAGTCTTAGTGTTTCTTAGGATCACAGCATGTGGGGCTTTGTCCCAGGACAGGTTCCCTGCAGGTCTTGGGCTTTGCAATGCGTGTGTTGTTCCCTTGGGCACAGCTGTCATTTTCCATTTTCCAGCAGTGGCATTTTTCCAGCTATGTGCTTAAAGAAAAGCCTCAACTCCAAGCTATAGAGGTTGCATTCGGTCAGAAACATTCCCTCCTTAGAGAGAAGTTAAGGCAGTAAAGCTGCTATTTTCTCTTTGCCTATGTAAAGTGCCCTGCAATGCTTGACTGACCACAAGTGGCTAGGGATTGTGTCTCACATCTCATTCCAGGGATGCCCCACTAATAACACATGTCTTCTCCACACCGTTCTGGGTTCCTTACTCCTGTCCCATGGGCACCGGGGTTGGCCCTGCGGCATCCCCAGCGGTCAGTGGGATGCAATATGGTACAGACCACGTCAGTGTGCCAGGAAATGGGAACCCCTGAGGCGTGCACACTGTTTGTGTGACAGGGCGGGCTGGCCTACATCACCCTATGCTGTATGGGTACATTCCTGGGTGAGCCTTGGTCAGCACACTACAATCACAGCCTGAGCTCGGAGGGAAATCCACACCCTGTTGCAGCCCGATCCAAGCAATCAGCTTGCCACTGGCAACACAAAAGCTTCATTTTCTCTGTGGTTGCTGCCTGAGCAGCCCTGAAGCCTTTTCTCCTCCCTGGTGGGATGTGCTGTGTGCATGCACTGGGGCAGCTGTGCAGAGGGCTCTGTGTGAACACTTGTGCATGCATGCCTGGGGTGGGCTTTTCAAAGAAACTCCATCCCCTTGGGCTTGCAGCCTTTTCTGCATTAGGATCCCTCTGATGTTGTAGCCAATGGGTTTTCTTGGCACTCATGTTCAAGGCAGAAGCATGCACTCAAAGGGTTTTGAAGAAATCCCAGTGGAAGAGGGGGAATTTTGCATTCCTGCACTCAGAGCTCCTCCAGTCAGTGCAACCCTCTCCAAAGCCTGGTTATGGGGGCTGGAGCCATACTCTCACTGTTCATCCAGGCAGAACTCAGCCAGCATATGAGGATGGAGGTGGTGGTGTAACCAAATCTGGGGTGCTTTCAGATGAAGTGGTTTACTGGGATCTGAAGTTTTCTTGCTGAATGAAATAAGAGGGTCAGAGAATCCCATAGCAGTCCCATTCTGTCTGGCTCGATCCCTCTGGCTCAGCCTTGCCTCCGCCTTAAGCAAACCATGGTGGGGTTGCTCCTGAATTGGAGTGGCTGCTCCTTCATGAAAAGGGAAGTCAGGGAGGTCAGAAAAGGTTTTGAAAGCCTGAGATTTTTTCTTTCTGGGATCAGATTTGCAGCTTACTAAGTATAGGACAAAGAACATGGGAGCAAGGTGTTAGTAGGATCAGGTAGGACATCACAGGGAAGATGCTCTCTGGAGCATCACTCCAGCAGCTTGGTATTCTCTAAGTTTAATTTGTGTTTTCTATCTCCCATTCTACATCCCCTACAGGCACCAGCTCCCTTAGGATCACCCTGACCAGGTGAGGCTGCCCTTCTGTTGCTTCTGCTGCTGCTACTTTTTGCTTTTTGCTGTGGGGAATTTGCCTAGCCCAGGTGCCAGTGTTCTCTCTTCTCATTTTTCTATTGAATTTCTCTATTTTTCTAATGAATTTCAAATTTTTTGTTGTTGTTGTTTTTCTTCTTGAAGTGGGAGGAAATGGGACTAGATCTGGGTTGTACGTGGCCAGGCTGATTGCATTCCCTGCTCTTACAGACCCACTCGGAAGAGAAGCGGAGGAAGATGAGGATGGGGTGCTGAGAGGCTCTCCAGCCGACTTGACTTTTGCATCAGTGTCTTGTTAACGTCGCAGATAATTTTCCCCTGGAAATAACCAGAAAAATCTGCTTGGGCCAAAACAGTTCAAGAGTTTAGAAAAATGAGGAAAGGATGGGGCCCTCGGCTTCCTTTGTGAGCATGTGATCCTGGTGTCAGTCCCTGGCATCTCCCATCCCTATGGGGAAAAGAAAATGTTTGGGCATAATAAAAAAATAGAATAACTTGAAAAACAAACCAGAACAGTGTGAAGTGTCAGAACCAAAGAAAGCAATGGCAACGCTCCCACTGCTGCGAGCAGGCCTGAGGTTACAGCCTTTCTTCTCAGAATCTACCAGCATGGGAAGGGGACATTTCTGCAGTGCTGAGAAGGAAAAGCCCTCATTTCCCAAGGCAAAACTGTCTCACAGCAGGGACTGAAATGGGAGGGATGGGCACTGGGTTCCAGCAGACTCTGGTAAGGAGAGGAGAGGAGAGGAGAGGAGAGGAGAGGAGAGGAGAGGAGAGGAGAGGAGAGGAGAGGAGAGGAGAGGAGAGGAGAGGAGAGGAGAGGAGAGGAGAGGAGAGGAGAGGAGAGGAGAGGAGAGGAGAGGAGAGGAGAGGAGAGGAGAGGAGAGGAGAGGAGAGGAGAGGAGAGGCATCATGGCAATTCTGGTCCCTACAGGATCAGAGCACTGGGACAATCACAGTATTACATTTATTATGACTGTCCCCTGCTACCCCAAGTAAAAGAAGGTTCAAAGACCTTTAGTTGAGGTTTCCTATGATGATTCCATCCAATTAGCTCATCTGGAGCTTCTCACCTTTATCCCTTTTGTACACAGAATCACAGAAGCCCAAATCTTGAAGACCAAGCCCAACCCACTATGGGAGCAGAAGCCAACCTTCACCTTGCCACAACCTCCTTTCAAGGAGTTGTAGAGAGCCATAAGGTCACCCCTGAGCCTCCTCTTCACCAGACCAAATAATCCCATTCTCTCTTCCACTCCTCATAAGACTTATGTCCCAGACCCTTCACCAGCTTCACATACAGGTGTCCAAGATGCAACAGACCAAGCCGAAGTGTTCTTCCATCCTATGTGTCCTTCTTATGCCTTGTTCTTGGCAAGGCAACCCCTTGGGTGCATGCTCATCCCACATCACCACCTGGTGCTCCCAAACCTGGACACCAGGCATCTCTCAGACACCAGGTGGGGATTATCAGACAGTTCTGTAGTCCATGTGTTCTGAATTGATTCAGCTGACTGTAAGAGTTTGGTGCAAACCATGTGCAGCCTCCAAGCTGGGTCCAGAGGCAGCTGAGCAGAACTGCACAGCCTGTGTCAAGATGGAAGATGTAATTGTCCCCCCCCCCGGTGCTCAAGTGCGTAATTCCTTAACATCTCTCCAGTGGATTCAGGTTGTCATCTTCCCACTGTGCATATATAGGGTTTGTGCGTATGTAGGGTTCATTTGTATGGGAGATTTATGGGTGCATTAACGTGCAGATTCGCAGATGAATTCACTCCACAGATGAACATTCATGTCCTCGTGTCTGATGAGATTCAGCCAAAGCTGGTAGCAAGCCAAATATCTGCTCTGCCATGCTTTTGATCTGCAGTTTCATGCGACTATTTCTCACTGAGAAAAAAAAAAGGGGGGAAAGAAAAAAAAAGAAAGGGGGGGGGGGGGGGGGTAGGGGGAAATATGTAGCTGAATTTGGGTTTATTTGTAATGATATCTGTCTGAAATCTCATCTGACACTATCAGTTATGAACAGCCTACCCTCATAGGCACAAAAGAAGAGTACATGCCAATTAAACACCATTGAACATGCATAGCTTTCCTCCAGTCCCACCCCAGTGAATGCAGTTCAGAAGACTATGGGACATTGTGCAAAGGGAACCGTGTTACTTTGCTTTAGGGTAAAGTTTGCACTTCTGTTTTGTTTTCAGCTTGGATTCTGTGGGTTGCCAGTTTTACATGGGGAAAGTCTGAAGATAAGAATAACACCAGGAGGAAAAATGTTCTTGGGACATTTCTGGTTCCTCCAGCCCAGGACACTGCTAAATATTTCCTGTCTCACGTCCTCAGTCAAGGTTGATTGAAGAAAATACAACCGCGATAAGCAACCAAGGTCTGAAACTTGTCCAAACCCAAACCTCTACAATTTCTGAGATTTACCAACTAAATAAAAGAACTCTCAGTCATGTTCCCATTTTTAAATGCTGGATGAAGGACTTCCTGACTTTCAGTTCATGCTGTAGGATGGTTAGCTGCTTTGTGTTCTCTTTGGCTGGAGTTCAGCCAAAACATCAGAACTTGAATCCAAATTTCTTTAGAGTTCCAAACTTTGAAGGATCTGTAAAAAGCCAGTGTGGTCATCCAGCAGTAACTTTCCTCTCAACTCTAGAGTTTCATCCACCGATTCCTACCTTGAGGTCACTGCTTTCTGGCTGAGCAGCTCTGCTTCAGAGATGTGTGATGCAGTCTGGGGAGAGCTGGCTATTTTAAAGCCAAGACCCAGACATGGAAGTTACATCCAACATAACCATTCACCTCGTTTTAGACTGTTCAAATTTATATGTTTTGGGGTTTCCAGAAATTCTGCTTAGGAAATCTTCCCATGGCTGAATGGAAGGTGCCAATTCTCCCTGCATCCAGACTATATGTCTCATCTATTCCACCCTCTATAAATGATTCCCCCTTTTCACTCTCCTTTGTGGCTCCTGATGCTCATGTAGACCAGGCTTTCCAGGAACACTGGGACTGTTGATGTTTTGTCCCAGTTTTGTGATAATTGGCCATGTAGACTTTTGTCTGCATCATCTGGCAGACGTCTCAGGTCCTGGACACTCAGCAGGGACTGAGCAATCTGCTGGCTGCTCTGTATGTCTCCAATGGTGAGAGAGTCAATGGGGTTTTACAGGGGCCAGGGTTTGAAGCCCCTCAAAGCCAACAGATTTGATATGCAGAGCCCTGGTTTTCATGTGTTTTTCTTTTTGCAACATTACTGAAGACTGCTATCAGACAATACTGAGATCCAAGCTAAAGGAGAACTCCTAGCTCAAGAGGAGAAGGTCAGCTTACTCTCTTTTGTACAAAATGTTTGGTACAGAGGTACCCAGAAAGGAAATGAATTCAATATGAGTTCAGGTTTTGGTAGACTTTCACAACGAAGAAAGTAGAAACTCTAAGCAGTGTGGGCTAGGATAGTTTTTTTTCAATCAAATTCACTATAAACAAGGCAAAATGAAAGGAAAACCGCAAAGCAGTTTTGTGTGGAGATGCCAACATAGGGATCAGTGCTCTGTAACGGTGCCTCTGAAGAAGAATCATAGTAAAATCATTCAGGTTGAAAAAGAGCTATAAGATCCCCAATCCCAACACTAACCCATCCCACCATGCCCATAACCACATCCCTCAGTGCCACATCTCCATGGTTCTTGGATACCTCCATGGATGGCGACTCTATCACTCTCTGGGCAGCTGTGCCAGTGCCCGACCACTCTTTCAAAGAATAAATGTTTCCATAGGACAACTTCTTGGGGGTTGAACCAGAAACTGATGGATGAGGTAAAGCCACAGACCAAATGGAAACACTACCTACCTATCCCTCAAGCTTTCTGAAATACACTAGACAAGGAAAGGGTGATTTTTCACATGAATTAAACACCCTAGGAGCTTGAGAATGTGTTGGAGAAATGCTAGGAAGAGACAAGGGGAGAAAAAAATGCAACTGTATGCACTTACATCAGAGAGAGCTGTTAGACGGCATCAGCTTTCCTATGGCAAAGACTCACTTATTGTCTGCATTATTGCTGGATAATGCTAAGGTGTCTCTCAAAGTGCTTCCAGGCATAAATGTTCAGTGCTTCTATCCAGGCCTTAGTAACGAAAAATCTCCCTGTTGCAGATTTATCTGGTATTACAGGAAATCCCCTGGCTCTGCAAAAGCCAGCATTTCTCCCATTGGACAGGAGGTTCTGTGAGAAGTGTCTCAGCCACCACATCTGCATTAAAGCACGAACTCTTCTGTGCTAGGAAAGGCTTCTTGCTTCAAGCTGAGTGCTATAAAGGAAAGGAGGAACCTCCCGATTGACGTCAAATTTCAAACTGCTCCGTTTTGATATTTCGGATTTTACAAATGCAATATTTTAAATGGCCACATGGCGTGACTTTTCTTTTTTAATTAAAAATAATTCAGATGGAAGAGTCAACATGCATCAAAATGACTGGAACGAAATTGAGAGCTTTCAAGCTTCCTTTGTAAAAGTTCAAACACGGAGTATTTCAATAAAGTCCTCCTTTCCCCATCTCTAGATTTCTGGGTGTCAGCACTTGGAATATTTCAGCTTTTTATCACAGTTTATGATGGGAAGCTTGCTGAGATTTTAAAATAAAATTCACAGAATGGGGAAACCATTTCACACCCAACTGTAACACCCTGCGGACAGACTGTGTTCAGTTAAAGATGCTAATGTTGTGAAAAACAGATTTCTTCACCGCCTTTGACTTTTGCAAAGCAGACAGCAGTGTGGGATTTGGAGGGATCTGGAGTCAGGCTGCTCTTCTACATCATCAACAGAATTGTTTACTGAGTTGGCTTTACATGAATACCTTGTTCACATCTGCTAATAGCCCAAAGGTAATGGGCTTACATCAAGCCGGAGTCTGAAGAAAGTGATGTCTCCCAGGTGTCCTTAGGATTTGTAAGGAGGCCAAAAATGAGAGAAGCAGAATCTACGGAGAATGTGACTTTTCTGAAAACTTCAGTGGAAATGGCAGCTTTCTTCTGCCACTGTATTGTGCTGCGAGTCCAGGTTTGGATGGTGCTGTCCTATGGTCACTGAGCAGCTCACTGAAAAGAGAGCATTAAAATGCTGTCTGTTTTGATTAGCACCACTGGGAAACACTCGTGAAGGTATCGATCTCAGAATCATAGAATGGTCTGGGCTGGAAGGGAATGAAAAGTCAAAATCTGACAAATGAAAGCTGACTGTGGTAGGAAGCTGATTTGATAGAAAGGTGGTATACCCTGAGCCGAAAAAATCAGAGTGTATTTCATTCATTTTCATCTCCCCTTTACGGAACCTTAACTTGAAAAGGATGGATAAACAGGGAAACCAGAAAGGGAGCTTGTTTGGCCAACTTTGACTGAACAACTGCTCCGCTAAAATCAAGAGTCAGAATGAGATCTTTATTCAGTACAGCCCGAAGCAAACTCCTCATTAGCAGGATGAGGTAATTGCTTGGGGATTGGGACCCCAGACAGACGGCTTGAAGCCTCCACAAATGGCCTTTTGAAGCTTTCCATCTTCCTCGGGAAACATGGAACCTCTATCTTCTTTTACTAGAGGTTTTCAGATGAACTCCAAACAAGCTGCAAGTTGGCTCCATGCCACGGTATTACTAACACAATCTGGCAGGAGGGCAAACAACCTCACATTGAAAAAAAGAAAAAAAAAAAGAAAAGTCCTTGTGCTATAACAAGTTGATTCTGTTGGAAAATTGCAGTCTATTGTCCGGTGCCAAGAACATCCAAATCAGGTAGATCATTGGCTTTATTTTGCGGGCGGCTTTGATTATGTAAGAATTTAATACTAATGTGTTTGGAGCCGTCAGTGCGGGGCTGAACTTCCCCCATCGTCTTATAACGTCTGGGACCTCGCAGCAAAACACCACGTGGTCGTGTCAGGTAGGGGGATGAGGAACAATAGGATTACCTGGCATGAGATCTTTTCCACCACGCGGGCCAAGGAGGCCCAGAGCTTATCCCTTTGGCCTTCCCAAAGAGGAGAGATCAAATGCTTTGCTGTCTTAGGGATTATGGAAGGAAGGGAGTGTGGTTGAGCACTTTCAGCTCAATAGATGAGTTGGGCCTGGCAGGAGAGCGGTAGAGCAGGAGGGAGCTCATGATGGAAAATGAGAAGGAAGGTGATATGGCCGGTGGCTGAAGCCTGGGATGTTTGGTTGGAGGTCCTCCTCAGGTCAGAAGTGGAAGCAGCCTGCTCACACCACAGAATCCTCTTGGGTGTGTTAGTGAAACTGGAAAGTCAAGGGGAGAAGAGTGGAGGTTGTTTTGTGGTGGTGACTTTTCCCTGCTCTGCTCCCACATTAAGTGAAACCAACTGACCCTACATGTGCTGCATGCTGGTCATGAGGCCATGGATGGTTATGGTCTCCTGGTCAACCCTTGGAAGCTATTGATGTCTTGACTGAGGGTTTGTGGCATTAAACTTATTGACTGAATCAGGGACAAGCTGAAAGAGTGCCAGAGAATAAAAGGGTGATGAATGAGAGGGAAAGTGGCTCTGTACTTTCAAAGCTCCAGGTTTCTATGGTTTATGTTAAGGGAGAAACACAGTGAATGAAAAAGGATGTGAAAAAAAGCATTTGAGCATTTCTACTTCTTTTTCGGGAGGGTGTGTGTGTGTGTGTGGGGGGGGGAGCATGCAGGTAAATCTTGATGAAAATCTGGGCGTGCTATTGCAGGTTATCTGCCTGTATTATTGTAGAAAATCAGGTGGAATCACTATGGATGGTGAATTTGTGACTGAGCTTTGCATTTTACAGGGTCATGGGATAGGTAAGGCTGGAAGAGACCTCAGGAAGAGCTTAGTCTAACTTTCTGCTTAGAGCAGGTCAGCTAGGAGGACAGACTATGTTGCTCAGGGCTTGATCCTTCAAGGTCCTGAATGCTTTAGGGATGGAGACAGCACAACTCACCTGGGTAACTTCTGGCACACCCGGCTTCCAAATTAATCGACACTTCAGCAATCAATCAGCAGGGAGTTCTCTTTGCCTGCATTATAATTTCCTGAACATCTTCTGTGTGTGGAAGGAAGACATGGGAGACTGAGAGTGGATGGACCCTCCCAGGTGTCCTGGGGACAAGTGCTGCACTGTGTAAGTTCTACAGCCAGCAGACCTGAAAAGCCCGAGCAGCTTCTTAATTCTGCCAAAGTGGGAGGTGCGTGTGCCTCCTGCACCCTGCCAAACCCCATCAGTGTCTTTCCCCAGCTGTTACCTCATCTGGCCAAGCACTCTGGAGCAGTTTGTCTGTTCTTTCTCTGACGCTTTTATCTGATTGGATTTTGCTCCTGGCACAGCTGTGGGGCTGCTGGGTGACCTGGGGTAAGTGATTTCTTCTTGTTAAAATGGGGCTGGGGCTTTCTCTGCCAACTTGGGAGTGTGCAGAATGGTGATCACTGGGGTAATGGGGTATGACACTGGGACCTCTGCTTCTGGCTGGTGGGGTGAGATGGGGAGGGGAGGCAGATGGATGGGGGCTGTGACAAGAAAAGCCTAGAACTAGAGTTTTTCACAGCTAACCTACACTTCAAGCAGCACGAGTGCTGTATACTGACCTGGCCAAAAGGTCAGGGAGGTGATCCTGCCCTTCTAATCTGCACAAGTGAGGCCACACCTGTGTCCAGATATGAATTATTCAGTACAGGAGAGACATAGACCTGTTGGAGCATATCCAGAGGGGGTCCACAAAGTGATCCACAGAATGGAACACCTCTCCTAAGAGGGCAGGCTGAGAGCTGGAGCAGTTCAGCCTGGAGAAGAGAAGGCTCTGAGTTGATCTGATAGCGACCTTTCTATATCTAAATGGGAGCAACAGGAAAGAAGGGGACAGACACTGTGTGTGGTGATAGAACAAGGGAAACGCCTCCAAGCTTAAAGATGGGAGATTTAATTTGTATATAAGGAAAAAGTCTTTTACAGTGAGGTTGGTGCAGCACTGGAATAGGCTGCACAGAGATGTGGTTGATGCCCCATCTCTGTAGACTTTCAAGGTGAGGTTGGATCAGGACCTGGGCAACCTAATATAGCTGTGTATGTTCCTGTTCATTGCAGGGGAGTTAGACTAGATGTACTTTAAAGGTCCTTTCCAACTCTACTGATTCAACGATTCTATGATTCTATAATCTCTGGAATGGTCTACTCTTCTTCTCCATCTCTACACTCATCTGACTTCAATTCCAACCTGCCAGGCTCAGCTCTCCTGCTCTGACAACGATCTATCCCATCCCAAACACATCCCATAATGGATATAGTCACCCTATTAAATCATGCAGTCATATAACATAATCATAGAATGGCTTAGGTTGGAGGAAACCTTAAAGATCATCTAGTTCCAACCCCCCTGCCATGGGCAGGGTTGCCAACCACTGGATAAGGTTGCCCAGGCTGATTTCCTTCTGGAGTGGGAAGCTTAGCTGTAATATACGAGATCACTTATACAGACTCCCATTCTATCTGCACCCAAAATGACTCGTGTATTGGTAATTCTTTAGCACCCTGGATGTCTTTCTCAGCATGGGACTGAGCAGGAGTGTGGTCCAACTTCCCTTCCCTTCCCTTCCCTTCCCTTCCCTTCCCTTCCCTTCCCTTCCCTTCCCTTCCCTTCCCTTCCCTTCCCTTCCCTTCCCTTCCCTTCCCTTCCCTTCCCTTCCCTTCCCTTCCCTTCCCTTCCCTTCCCTTCCCTTCCCTTCCCTTCCCTTCCCTTCTCTCTTATTTATCTTTTTCAGGTGTGTGCCCAGAAAACCTTTCTTTTCTGGGAAGCTGTTCCACAGGACTGGCAGCAGCCTCAATCCAGTAACTGGGCAGGGCCATTAGGAGAAGATACATCAGGATTTCTTTCTTTTTTTTCTGTCAAAAATCCATATTCCTACAGGTGTGAAAGTTCCCTTTTCCCAGAAATCCTGACAAATGGAAAGTCTCTCCTTAGCCAGGCTGATGCTTTTTAAATATAAATATCACTTGAAGCATACAAATGGGGAGACAGCGTGAATGTCAATGAGTGGAAATGACCTTTCCCTGCTGAGGCTCAGTGTATCCATTCAAGCCTGTGGATGCAAGAAAAGATCTGAAGTCTTGTCCTGCTGAGGCAGGGAAGGCAAAATGTGTGCGTATGTGTGTATGTGAGTCCAAATATGTGTCCAAAATATCGAGGTGGCACAGAGTCCTGGCTGCAGCCTCCAGTCTGGATTTTCTTGATGAGACATTAAGGCACCAGGATTATGTGTTTGTGTAAGGAAGAGAAACGGAGAAAGGGTGCTTTGTTTTATTATTGTTATTTTTATTAAAATAAAAGGGAAAAACATATTATGTTAGGAAATTAGGAAAGCGTTTAAGTTTATTTCTGGAACAGAGCGACTCACCCAACATTCACTCTAGTTGTGGAAAATGTAGATTTCCCTGCAGAGCTTGTAAATGAGAAACTGGGGAAGGAAATGAGCCATTCTACAACAGTGTAACTCACCCCAGGGCATTTACCTTGCTCTGCACAAGCAGGAGGACATCCCAGAGTGACATAGGATTGTGGCTGAGAGGAACAGAGACAGTCCATGTCCCAGAGCAATGACAGAGAGACCAAAGGGTACAAGATGCTGCCTTCACTGTAGGTCTGTTCTTGGCTTTAGAGTTGCTCTGGGCATCTCCTTGTGAAGGGCAATTCACTTCCAAAGAGGGGTCACCCACTGGTATGTCCTTAGTGTTCCTGGTTTGTTCCATCACTGCATCTTAAATGTGTGTGTTTGTCCCCATTTCCTCCCCCAACTTTCAAACCTTCCAAAAGTTGGTTAGATGGAGCAGACCAGTTTCAGCCACATTGCACAAAGCAGCTGGAAGGTGCTTGATGTGGGATAGGGATCACTTCACTTTGTTCACCAGGGTGCAGATGCCTCCACCAGAGCTACTATAAGTGAGAGAAATTATGAATTCTAGTGTGCGGTAGTCTCATCAGAAACAGAAAACAGGCAGCTGAGACCATTCAGAGCAGTCACACGCTATTTCTCTGGCTGCACAGCTAGTGGAGTGTAGGTCATTAGCACAACATCAGCAGAGCAGACGTCTACATGACATTAATACTGATTGAAGTTCCTACAAAAGCTGGCTGGGCAAAGACGTGGAACAGAGACCCAGCTTAATGTCTCTGTGGAGTCAAGGACATCATAGAATCATTAAGGTTGTAAAAGAACACTAAGATGACTGCTAACCCATCCCAACATGTCCATTAACCATGTACCCAAGTGTCACACCTCCATGGCTCTTATACACCTCCAGGGGTGGTGACCCCACCACTTTTGAGCTCAGCCAAAGCAGCAGCATTCAATGGATCTGCATGAGGAATTCTCCGCTGTGGGAGATGCTTAGAGCTGGGTTAGCATCTGTCTCGAAAGCAGGGAAACAAGTGACAAGATCTCCTCTGCATCCAGAAGAGAGACACAAAACTGATCCAAGGGGTGGAACACCTTGTTTATGAGGAGCTCAGAGAGCTGGGGCTGCTTATCTTGGGGAAGAAAAGGCTCTGGGGAGCTCTGATAATGGAGGAAGGAAGGGGACAGACTCTTTATTGGGCTATGTTATGATGAGACGTGGGGAAATGGTTTCAAACAAGAAAAGCGGAGGTTTAGATTGGATATTAGGACAAAGTTGTTTACATAAGGGTGGTGAGGCACTGGCACATGTTGCCCAGAAAGGTGGTGGATGTCCCATCCCTGAAGACACCCAACATCGAGCTGGATGGGGCTCTGAACACCTAATGGAGCTTTGGGTATCCTTGTCCATTGCAGGGGAATGGAACAGGATGGTCTTTAAAGGTCAAGAATATATGATTCTATAGGTTTTGGAGTCTCAAGAGGACTTTCTCTCTTTGAATTTTTTTCACCCTCTTACAGAGTGACTGACCTTGCACCCCATCTAAGGACAGAATAACAAATGTGAGAGAAAAAAACCAGTAATTAAAACAGAGAGCAAAAAGAGAAGGGATGCTTTTTTTTCAGAGAACGGTCTGGTCTAATGTTCCAGCAGAGCTGTGCTTGGCACAAAGCTGGGCAAAGATGGCTCCGTGCCTACTTCCATGTCCAACTGAAGTTGGTCTGAAGCTAGAGAACCTCCAGACTGGCCCCTAGGGAGCTCTAAATTATGCTCACAGTTGTCTTTGGCTCTTTCAGGGGTGATTCACAGCTTTGTGGACATGAAGGAACCCTTGGATCACAGAACTCAATGTCCCGAATAAGGCCATGAGATTTCTCTTCTTCCTTTTTGCTGCTTCAGGCACTCACCGATGTCTCTGCTGAACTGCAGGGGATGTGATGGTGGATGTGAAAACTGGGAGCTCCTGACAGCTTACTGGCAACAGGGTAAGATGGTCTGAGGTGGCCATGAAAACGATGCCGCTGGTGCTTCAGAGGATGACAAGAATGAAGGTGGTCTTTTGCATAGCATGTTGTCAAGATGTGGACCTCCTTGAAAGAAGATGTTGCTGTGATGAGTAATTTTCGTGTCTAGAAGGAAAATCTGGGGGAGAAATGCTGTGTTACTGATCAGAAAACTTGCTCCCTTGGCTTCAGAAACCACACATCAGAGGGGACTGGTGGTAGGGACAATGCTCTGGAGAAGCAGCAGTACATATTTGCCCTCTTTTTGTATCCTTGCTGAAGGACCTGCTGTTGGCCAGAGCTGAAGACAGGAGATCATATAACTGAACACTTCACCCAAATATCCAAAAGTCCATAAGCCCATAAGGCCACCATTGTAGAATCTGGGACTTACAGAAGATGACTATGAAGAAAACAGACCTCAGAGGATCTGAGCAGAGTCTTGAGCCCAACTAACCCACAGTCATGTGCTGGAGGAGCGTGAGAACTGCTGGTGCAGCCTTGCAAATGTAGAACCAGGGAGGTCGGGGCACATGTGAGCTGCCAAGGCTGGAGCAGAACTTCTCCCCCTGGGCTGCCGTGCTGTGGGGAGGGGGAGCTGGGGAAGCACAGCAGCATGACCCAGATGGCTTCCATATGTGGGGTGGTGGTGAGTCATGGCTTGTGTTAAACAGAGGCTGGAGAGGGGTGATGGAGGAGCACATGAGGCTTTGCTAAGGACATGAGGAGCTCAGCATGGAGGTGCCAGTGACATGACAGAGTTCTTCTGTGTGGAAAACACTGCTTTTTTTTTTAAGCTCTGAGGGCACCACAAATAAGTATCAAGTGCAAAAGTAAATCTTGATATTAAAAGGGACTAGGCTGTGTAAAATACAAGCCTTTGGCTGATTTCCCAATGGATCACAAGACCCAGCTCCCACTGCTTTGGAAATAGGAATGAAGCTGCTGCAGATGTTCCTCTTAGAAATCACAGGATCATAGAATCACAGAATCACTAAGGTCAGAAAAGGCCTCCAGTATCACCTGGACCACCCCATCATGCCCGTTGACCACATCCCTTAGTGCCACATCTCTACTGTTCTGGAACCCCTCCAGTGGTGACGACTCTACACTTCCCTGGGCAGCTGGGCCAGTGGTTGACCACTCTTTGGAGAAGAAATTGTTCCTAACATCCAACCTGACCCTCCCCTGGCACAATTGAGTCTATCACCACTCATCCCATCAACACAAAATCATTACAAATCTAAGGATGAACTGTAGGGTGTGCAAACACCATGGTGGTTTATCTTCTAGCTCTGGTATTCATCTTATCCAAGCACGCCTTTCTAGATCCAACTCTGCTTACTGGTTTCTGCCTTTTAGTCCTCTAGCTATGCATTTGGTGGTTATGAAAGAAAAGACTTTGCATCCTATCTTTGCCCCCTTTAACAAACAGTGCTTAGCCTTTGGGATATGAGGATATTGTGCGCTCAGAGATAAAGTAATTCCAGGAAAGAAGGTGTTTTCTTAATGGCAACCCTAAAGTAACTTGCTTTGGGATATAGACACATCTGGTGTTAATTCTTCCAGTGAGTTCCAGTGAGAGCTGAGTGGCTTTTTTTCAGAGGTTATAGGACTGAAATGATAGAGAAATTCAGGGAATTGTTTCCTCTGGGAGTAAAACAGTGCCGAGGCCTTTTTTTTTAAAATAATAATAATAATAATAATAATAATGAAGCGTTTGGATTTCAAAATGATTCCTTGTCTCAGCATGGAATTCAAACAATTTTTTTGCAAGGATTAAATAAGCTGAAAACAAAACAGAGCACCTTGGAGTGAAACAAAACATTCAGAGTTGCTCTGAAATGAAAATACAGTATTATTTGTTCTGCAAAATAAAAATAGAAACAAATCTCTCTTTGGGGTTGATGTTCAGCTGATCCACTTTTCCAGCAATTCAGCTCTACAGCTCTGCTCACTGTTTTTGGAATTTTAAGAATGAAGGTAACTTCTCCTTCTGCTGGCATGGACAGGATGGAGCAGCAGTGGGGGTGTATGCGTTTCTAAACAGAACACTATTACAAAGCTCACAACATCTCTCCAAGCACCTGGCAATGGGGTGAATACTGGTGGGGTCACTTTTCAAACCAAATATCTGTGGATAAGTGAAAGTTCACTCTCTAGACAGCAAGATACATTTCACCCCAGTCCCTGTGTTTCATTTTTCCATAGAACCTGCAAAAAATACTGTGGGTACGGAGGGTACGCTGCTGTCTGTTAAGACCTACCCAGAAAGCACAGACCACACTCCCTTCAACTTTTGCTTTATCTAAAGTTTGTGTGTATAGAATTTGGAATGAGACAGAAATATCACTTTTTTTATCTTCCTCTTCTTTTGAATTGGAGTAAACATCTTTATGCCTCATTCCCTGTTTTTCCCAGATCTTCCTGACAAGGTGATCTCTTAGTGTCTTTCTGAACATCCAGGCCCAAGAAGAAGGTGCAGGTTGTGCCCACAAAGACATGGTTTTGTTAGCCAAGTTTGAAATGCTATTCCTCATTCATAGATAGGGAAGGAAATGTTATGGAAAGTAAAACTCAATTAAGTCCTGCCCAGGTTCTGGTGCATGGTGTTTTCCACTGGTCAGGTACTTGTGGTGCTCAGGGATATGATTTAGCAGAGGGTTGTTAGAGTTAGGGTACTATGGTTAGGCTGCGGTTGGACTTGATGATCTTCAAGGTCTTTTCCAACCCGGGTAATTCTATGATTCTATGATTCTGAACACCTGAAAATGGCCCTCAAAATCTTTAGGCACTGGACTTTGGCTGCTGATATTTGGATCCAAGACATTTTTCTGCGATGACAACAGACAGGAAGGTTGGTAGAGCTTCCACTCAGATCTCCCAGCTCTTCTTCCACCAGCTGAGCAATTTCCCCTCTATAATGTTTCTAAACACTAAATAGAAGGGATACCACTAAAGACCTCATCATGATTGCACTTCCCATTGTGCAGTACATGTGTAGTAGAGTTGATGCAGAAAAGGGAACACACAAGGCCTCCAACCTGCTTGAACACTTGTTTCTGAATCACAGAATCACAGAACCACAGGGACTTGGTGGGACCTCTGCAGATCCCGAAGTTGAATCCCATTAAAGCAGGTTCCCTACAGCAGGTTGCACAGGAAAGCATCCAGGTGGGTTTGAATAAGGGTCACCCTGTTGGCCACCAGGACCTTCAGGTCCTTCTCCGCACAGCTCCTTTTCAGCAGCTCAGTCCCAATATGTACTGATGCTGCAGTTGTTCCTCCCCAGTAGCAGGACCCTATACTTGTCCTTGTTGAATCCCATCAGGTTCCTCTCCGCCCAGCTCTCAGCCCACCCAACTCTTGCTGGATGGCAGCACAGCCTTCTGGGGTGTCAGCCCTTCCTGCCAGTTTCGTGCCATCAGCAAACTTGTTGAGGGTGAATTCCATGCATTCACCCAGGTCACTGATGAAGACATTAAGCAAGAAGGAATGAAAGCTTACCCACTGCTACACTAAGATGGCTAAGAGCAATGAAACCTTTTCCAGTCCCAGGAAAGAGGACGCTCTAGGAATGCAAAGTATTCTTCAAGTTAAAACTGTACTTTCTCATCCATGCGTAATTTAAGTTTCTGAGCCTTTGGAGAGATTGAACTACTATGTATGTTCTGGCCTGGAAAACTTCTGTGCCTGTTGATGTGCTTTGAGCAATTCACAAGCATCTGGGAAAATCCTCTCAGCTCTAGTGGAACAAGAACAACTATAGGGTTGGTTTGAACTCGCTGGCAAGAAACAAGTCGAGAATTGAAGAGCTCAAGGCTCTCTGCTGAATACAGAGTGACTTCTAAGAAGGAGCTGGAAGCAATTCAGACCTTCAGCAGAGCTCCGGAGGCCTAGGAGCCCGGCTTGTAGCCCAGTGCTCATATCCAGTTCATGTTCGCGGCGGCTGTAATGGAAAACAGCAGCCACTGATAAGTAACAATGGCCACGCTAACGCTGAGCTCAAACAATAGGAAGGTTCACACAAGCTACTGCTCTGGCAAGTCCAGAATCCCAGGGGCACCGACTACACGGCAGTTTCGCTGGCAGCAGAAGCAGAACATCTGAAATGCTCATTAAGAGCTGGTGAATGTACTATGGCGAGACGCTGTGGGATTGACAGGGAATTGAACAGCCTATGGGACCCTACCCCACGGCCTGGGAAGAAAACACAGAAATGGCTCTTGCAGCCTTTGACAAGGACAGGAAACAGAGTAAGAGGCCAAAATTAATGGCAACGTCCACCAAGGACTTTAGGATCACTGTGACTCTCTCAGGGATGTCTGGTTGTAGATACTGGGCTGTGGTCTCAATAAGCTGCAGATGTGGCAGGTCTACAGAAGAATCTCATGGACCATAAGGTCAAAAATCACAGATATTCAAAGCCCAGCCCAGTCAAAATGACCAAGCGCCTCCTACACTAACTCCATGCCTTATGATGAAGCAGCTCTGCCCCATAGTCCTATAGGGCTAAACCATTTATCTCAAGCTTTTTGTTCAGCAAAGGGCCTGACTGCCAAATCCATGTAAATGCAGACTCGTATGGTTCAAGAACAGGGATGGAGATGCATCTATAAGACTCTGACCAAGCCTGTGTCCATCCTTTGTATTTTTTTTTTTAATTTGTTTTTGTGAACAAAACGAATTTGGGCCGATTTTTTAATGTATTCCATTTCTTTGAACTCAGATGCTTTCATTACCTGGTTTGGAAATGAAGCCAGCAGTGGTGTTGAGCAGCTCCTGGAAGGAAAACTGTCACTTGCCTGCAGGCAAACTTCATTTCCACTCAGAGAGTGGCCAGAAGACCAATTTTACATTGAAGTCTTACTCCATACCGATAGATTGGCTTTGCCTGAGAGTGAATCTCCAGCCTGGGGACTTTAATTTTCTGGAAGGTGTTTCTCACACAGCTGGATGCAAGAAACATTTCAAGAGGAAGCCTGATTTCATGAACTTTACGGTGAAGATTAGCAGAGGATTTGGATGGCATTCCTGGCCTAATCCTAGAAGTGCTTATGCGGGCTTTGTGCTGGCTGTTTGCACTGGATTTGGAAAATTGGATTGGACTCAGAAGAACGACATGTTATTTCAGCTCTGGCATGCTGAAAAGAATGTAGAGAAGCCCAGCTCTCTGTGCCTCAGTTTCCCCTGTGCAATATATTAAGACAGTCTTCTCTGCTTTCCAGATTTAATGAACTAATAGATAAAAATCTAGACAAAACCTATGCTGTTAATTAATGGCTCAGTAATATCAGTCATGCCACAGTCCTTAAACTAAGCGTAGCACAGAGCCCCCTGCTACACCACCCAGCCAGTTGCAGTCTGTTCTTGCTACTTGGCTGCATGGGAGTTTCCCAGCACATGATGCATGTGGCTCCCTGCTTAGATTTGTTGGAATGATGATGAGAGGAAAGGATTGAAGAAACAGGAGACTTTTCTGATCTTTTCTCAAGGGAGAAGGAGTAAATAGAACAGCAAAGAGACTCAATATATGCTTGGAATAACTACTTCTGTCCCTATCAAGCCTCCAGGACCCAGTGAAAGCATTTATATGCACTTAAATGTATTTCTTATCAGTGCTATTGGCTGAAGAACTGCTGAGCTCTCCATCCACTGGTGACTGCCATTTATTTCCTGGAGATAGGGTTGGTCTTCCTGAGAATCAAAGAATTACTAAGGTTGGGAAAGAACTCCAAGATCACCAAGTCCAACCCCAGCCCATCCCCAACATCCCCACTGACTGTGTATCACTCAGTGCCACATCTCCACTATTACTGAACACCTCCAGGGATGGTGATTCCCCCACCTCGCTTGGTTGCCTGTGCCAGTGCCTGACCACCCTTTGGAGAAGTATTTCCTACTATCCAACCTGTAGCAATCTCTTTATGGCAGACCATGACCCATTATAGAAAAGTAGAGCCATCAAGCAGCTCTGTTCAAAGTCCTGAGGGTCCTGAGATGAGGCAGTTTGATGCTGCCAGAGGAACCTTTCTACAGGCATTACAAATCCAGCTGTTCTCCACCTGCAGCATGGTTCAGAGCTGGCAGCTGTGTGCAACAGCATCACAGGTCGCCCAGTGAGGTTGTGGATGTCCCCTCCCTGGAAGCATTCAAGGCAAGGCTGGATGGTGCTTTGAGCAACCTGGTCTAGAGGGAGGTGTCCCTGCCTATGGCAGGGGGTAGGAACTGAATGTTCTTAAATGTCCCTTCCATCCCAAACCATTCTGTGGTTCTATGATCACGGGGCTGCTGATCTATGAGGTGGTAGCATCTTAGTTTTGGCATCAGTCACCTGCAGATATGCTCACAATGCAAAGCTTCTTCCCCACCTTCTGCTGCTGAGGATCAGAGCTTGCTCCAGATGTTCTCCATGTCCACCAGGAGCAGGATGTGAAGTAGCAGATTCGTATGGGATCATAGGATTTGAATCTGGAGCATCATGGAAAAAAAAGCCTTGGGTGAGTCACAGCCCTCCCAAGTGGATTCCTGCATGGCCATTTCCCTGCAAGCAATGGTCCTCTGCTGGACATGACACTGAGGCTTCAAGGGAGCATTTAGCATGTCTTTGCATCTTCATCTCTCTGTCTTCCCATGCTCCACTTGACCCTCTTGGGAACTGAATCTAACATGGAAAACAGTAGGATGAGACTCTCCACGACCATCAGGGTCCTTGCTCTTCTCCAAGTGTGGGATCAGCTCTACCCAAGACAGCCCTGATCACAAAGCATCTGGCCCTAAATGACTTGCTGACAGGGGAAATCCAGGCTGGGCTGGAGATCTGAGGCAAGACCCGTGCATTGTTCGAGCCTGGCAGTCAAACAACACACTGGTTTTTTTGCTGGCATCCTTCACAGGGTGATTTTTTTCCCCCAAGTGAGTTTATGGCTCAGCCAGAGGCAGTAGTAACGTGCCAGCACTTTAACAAGGCTTTCCTATAAATATTTCTCTTTTAGCTTATGATAAAGGCAGTGTCTACTCAGATGGAGGGGAAGGGAAAGGCTGGGGAAATCTATTTGTTTTCCCATTTAAGCAAAACCACACATCCTCGTAATTATAACCAGGGAGGGAAGCAGCATCCTCTGGCAATCATGTTCCTCTTAACGTGCTTTTTTGTTGGAATTATTTATGTCCTGTTAGTGGGAAATATACGGAGTATGGTGATAGTAGAGAACAGCCTTCAACTTCTGTAATGTGAAATGGTTCCCATTTGTGGCTAAAAGAAAAGCCCTAGAGAAACAAATAGAAAACAATTGGTCTTTTAGTATGTCTGAACATCTGTAGGATTACATTAGAACTGCTGATTGGAGGGAAAAAGTCTTTTTCTATTTTTTTTCCTTTAAATACTGTACTTGTTTTTAAAAACCCTTATTTGACATCATATATTCTTATTTTTTCTTTCTGAAAACTTGCTAGCTGCCCAGGTGGCAATGGGAAAGATACAAAAGTTGTGCTAATGGTGGCTATTGCCAGTGTTTCCCAAAGCAACGCTTATGAAGTGGTCAGAGAGGAAAATCAGAAACATTGACTGATGTCACACTGGATTTGAGTCTACAGTCCCATGAGTATCTATCTCACAGTATTTGGAGTGTTTTACCTTCTAGCTCCTCCGGGAGACAGGAAAAATACATTTCTCTGCTGGAGGAAGACTCCAGAATCCTTTTGCAGTTCTTAGGAATCAATGAAAGGGAGCCATGGGGAGAGCTGCATTTCTTATGAATTTATTACCAATGGATCCATGCCCCGAATTTCCAGAAGCCTGTGTGCTCTTATGCAAGTTTCATTTAGTTATTTACTTATTTATTCATGTCTCGTAGAAGAAAAGCTGGCTTTAGGCAATGCCTGTGCAGCTTTGAATGTGCTGTCATTAGAGCACCCATGACCACAGGACAAACAGCCTCCTGCCCTGGGTTGGCTCAATGATTATGACATGAGGAGGCAAGCATACAGGTATTTATATAAACAGACTGTCAGAGACTCTTACTTGGTATTTGCAAGTCACACTGCAGTGCAGCCATAGGTCTGGTGTCTTCTCCTGGACTTCTATGAGTGGGGCAGGTGGAAGTGAGGACTTTGGGACCATTAGGAGGAAATACGGTTTCCTTTGGAAGCACCTTCAATGGCTGTTTGACAGCAGCGTGTAGTAAAGTGCAAAGTCTACAGAAGACTGTTGCAGATAAAGCACTCCTCATGTATCTGGTGTAGATTCTCCAGCATCTAATATGGTGACTGAGGCCACAAGGCAGCCAAAGCCCAGGACATAAAGTTGCATCCTGACCCAACCTCACACACATCCCTTCAAACACACATGGCTCCAGAAGCACTCATAGCCCTGATAATTTACTTTCTACTGCTATGAACGAACTCCAAGTGTTGGCAGGAATGTATATTATTATTTTGGGATGTAAAAATACTGATTTATCTCTATCAATATTTTTTCTACAAAGTGTTGGCATTGACGAAGATGTCAACACAAACACTGCTTGAAAAATACTATAAATATTTTTTCATTTTCATGAAAAAGATGGATGTTATTTCTCTGGTTGCAAATGTATTTTTGTTTTGGAATGTAAACTAATAGTGCAGAAACTATACATTGTAGTTTAAACTAAACCGCAACGGGATGTTTCCTAATTATTAAAATGAAATTGCTAACTCAAATTAATTTTCCTCTCATTTGCTGTTTGAGATTAATTTGGAGATTGCTTTCCCTGCATTTCAATTGGAGAACATGTTTCAGTATCTCAGCTTTTTTCAGGGACTGTAAAAGTCACATCTCCCCTCTGCCTATTTTCCATAGATAGAACAAGATATAGAGACATGGTGGGGAAAACTGAGTCACCCAAGCCCTCATGACAAGAAGTACATTTTATGTGCCCACATTCCTATGCTCCTCCATCCCTCCTCCCTGAGCCCCATTGCCACCAAGAGCTGTAAAAGCTCTTGTAGACATCTGGGTGATTAGTTGTAGATTTAGACAACTTGCTGTAACTGCTGAGTGTTATGTTAATCTTACAGGAAAGGGCTCTGAGTTGAGGGGACAGATGTTTGTAATATGGATGTATTGATTACAAAGAACTCGGGCCCCACCCAAAAGGCAGCTGCATTTCATTGTAAGGAAGGACTTCTCCTCTCTTCTCCTCTTCTTTCCTCTCCTCTCATTTTATTTCCTCCAAATCCACTCTGTGGCCTAGAAAAGAAAGAAAGATATACATGTGTGGCAGGTCTACTAAGAAACCCTAATGAATCATTTAATCTCTCTATGCTTCAGCTTACCCACCTATAAAATGGGCCCAATGCTATTAACTATTTCTCAAGGTTTTTGGAGTTTCTCCTGTTCAGCTGATAAGATTCTGTTTCCAAATCAATGACCGTGAGAAAGAGCAGAGTACATGAACTCCAGCCTGGAACAAATAATGCCAACATATCGGCATCAGGCATGGACAATGTGAAAAATGCACTTCAAATGAAGTCACCTAAATGTCACTTAACACCATTCTCCTGTGTATCCCTGCCCAGATTGAACACAGTGGGAAAACATTCCCCACCCTAGCTCTCATGGGCTGCTCAGAGATAACATCCCCATATCCCAAGGCTTGCTGGTAACCCCATATCGGTGTGACAGAGTTGTTCTCAAAGGGCTGAGAGAGGATGACTACATCTGTTATTCTTACTGCATCCAGGCCACACTGCAGAGCCTGGTGTGGAGAGTTGGCTCTTGGAAACCATCTCTGTTCACGATTAAAGATATTTTCTTTAGAAAAGACTTGAATGGCCAGCGTGGATTAATTTTTCCTTCCCTGTAATCGAGGTTAGTTAACATTTGCATGTGGTAATCTTTTTCATAAGTTCCTGGACATAAATCACTCGTCAAAGAGAGTCTGGTGGCTTGGAAGCAAGGAACAGCCATCCAAAACACCACTGTGTGGGCCAAGGCTTGTGTGAGCTCCCCTCTCTCCAGCTGTAAATATCAGCAGAAAAACGAGTCCAGCCGTGGTGAATGGCTGGATTCAGTGCAGAGAAATGGCATTTCTGGAGGGGTGGTGTTGGAACTAGAGAACCAGCGCGAGAGGATTTGGGTTCACTCTGTGAAAGTCATCGGGAACGTATTTGTGTGTCTCCCATCCAAAAGCAAAATGAACATAAAGCAGGCATTGGGCAGCACCACAACAGCCTGGTCACCTGGTACTGAAGCTCATGCAGCCCAACAAAACAATAAACATCATATGGACTCTTTGGACAGAATGTTAAACTGCAGCAATAAATGCATGCACGTACATGGACTAAGATTTATGTGCTCTGGGACATACAGGAAAGAATTCCAAACTAATTAAAGGCCTGGCTTTGAAGCAAATGTCACCATTTAATGTCACCATTAAAGCTTTTCCTGAGTAAATGGGCTAGGGTGGTCTGCTACACTAGTTTGTATTTTCACCTTGAGCTATATCACACTAACTTTCCCATGAGCTCTCTTTAAGCTACTCAGACAGACACAGCTCTGATGTGTGTATCCAAGGGAACATATCACAGATAATCAGTCCCTTGTATGATTACAGAACAGGACAAGGAAGCCAGGATTTGGTTCTGCCCCCAGTTCTGCTCATTGTTTTGGGAGTCTCTTCACCCCACAGGGAAAAAGGATGGACCCTTGTGAGATGATGTACTTGCAGCTTCCTGCAGAGCATGAGAACACTTTATACCATGGTAAAACCTCCAATCAACACCTGATAGTGAAGAAAGCTTGAACTGAACACTTGAACCTATACATTCATTGGTTTCCTTGTTGGGTTCTCCCCCAAGCACTAGTGAGACCCAGCTGCCCGTCATACAGTAATTACAGGACATCCAACACCATCTGAGGGGCCTCCCAGGTACATATGGATCATATCTGAAGTCTGCATTGTTCAGGGGATCCCAGCATCTCATGGGGACGTTGGAAGCTGGCCATACAACCCCATGGGATGGATCCCATGTGCATTGTTTTAAGCTCTGTAAACATCACAGAAAAATAACTGTTTCTTGATGGATGTCTCTTTCACCTGGCCTAAAACTCAAACTAGTCCAAGAAAAACCTGTTCAGCAGGAATTCAAGGAGCAATAAAACACATGTTACTGAGTTATCAGACCTAGTCCTGGTCTAGTGTGCTGTGCCTCTTACAGCCCCACTCCACTCCACTAACTAGGCAGAGAGCTACTAAAACATAACCCCAAGTTTATTATGTTAAAACTGCAATAAATCTGTCATGGCCATTCAGGCACTAACATACGACCATGGAAAATATGTTGGCCTAAGATTTGATAGCAGCAGATGGGCACATTGCTATTGTTTCATCATCGTAAACTGGGGGGAAATGCTTACTTACAAGGATCCAAACTCTGCAGGACAGATCTTTGGCTGGTGTAAAATGGCCCAAAGCCAGGGAAATCCATGGAGCTCCCTCAATACAAACCAGCCAAGGATCTCAACCTGAGCTTCCCATTGCCATCTCACATGGAAGTAAGAAGGGCCATCCTGGCTCTGGCTGGAGGGTCATCTAATCTGTCCTATCTCTGCCAGAAAGAATTCTTGTAAAAATGGAACATAATTGACCCTTTCCCCAAACACCATTTTCCAGCTTTTGGCTACTAATGAGTTAGGGATGTTCTGTGCCAAATGAACATAGTCAGTACCCACCAACAGCTCTGTCTCCATGATTTCTTCTGTTCACTATTGGAAAAGTGATTCGTATTTATGGGCATAACAAAGTCATTTGACTAAGTGCTCAACTGCAAAATCATACAACTTATGTAAAAAAAAACAAAAACAAAACAACAACAACAAAAAACCCTCTTTTTCTGTGTTTTAAAATAGTTACCTGAAAGTTTTTCACCATCTATTATTACTTGCACAACGAGAAGACACGCACAGTGATCTGCTTTTCATTGCTTCATGTCACTCGTGGTTTGGTGGACATTAATGCTACCCACTTAGACATAATCTATTGGCTAATCTATTATGGCCAGTCGTGCCTTTTCAAAAGTGGAGATTCCCTATCTACGGGTATTATAGAATCATAGAATGATGTGAGTTGGCAGGGACCCTTGAAGGGGAGTCTGTCCCCTTCTTTCTTACAGCCCCCCTTCAGATACTGAAAGGCTGCCACGTATTTAGAACTTCTGTTTCTCTGATCCATAAACTCTGAAGAGGGCAAAAGGAGAAAATCATCCAAAGATGGAAAATGCATAAAGTGTTTAAGCTGTGGCCTAAAAATCACTGCATATTTTAAGTAAGTCTACAGTTAAATCAGTCGTAGGTAAAAAAAAATAATTAAAAAGGCTTGAGAGTCTGACTGAGAATGACACTGTGAGAAGAGCCGAGGCACTGCCTAGTGAGTCCTCATGTCAACAGGACTCACAGGCATCAGGAGATGACTTTGGATCCAGCTGTCAGAGCTCAGCCAGGCATGGAGAGCTACAAGACATCCCTGGGGCTGGGGAGCACAGAATGTAGCAGCCAGACATAACGGAGGTCCCTCAGCAGAGCTGAGTGTGTGTGTTTGCCTGGGTTGAAGGGGTTTGTGTTAGCAGAGGTGGATGGCTGAAACAGCAGGGAATTGTTGTTTTGGTGCTCTGCTGTCTTACAGTTCAGTTATTTGCAGAGTGGAGGTAAGATGTGATGGAGAGGTGGTATTGTCACTGAGACAGTGGCTTTACAGAGCTATAGAATAACCTCAGGGGTAATCTCTGATAGCTGCTCTCATAGCAGATTTAACCCTACTTTGTCCATTGCCGCTTATCATTTGCAGTGCACCTGCCAGGAGAACCTGGCTCATCTTTTCTTAGGGCTTCATTTAAGCATCTCCTGCTACATGTGAGATCCCCCTTTTTGGCTCAGAAGCAGCAGTAATAGTGACACTGACAACAATAACAATAATCACAGATTACTGCCACCTACAATAATAATAATATTAACTGGAAACAATATAGTACAATCTCCAGAAGCAGAAGGAATATGTAATTTCAGTGAGAGATATTTGCTCTTGCTGCTTCTAGTCCAGAAAATACGTAAGGTTTTGGCCTGTGATCCTTATAAAATCCCCGGAAAACACTGTGGCAAAAACCTTATGATGCTGTCTGTATTTTACTAAGATTTTCAGGGCCCCATTCTGCTGAATTTTTTCCTTTTCAAGAGGGGTAAAACTCAGTGAATTGTTTTCTTAATGAAAAGGGGGAAAATCAGCGACGTTTTCTATGAACTTGTCTTAGTTTATCATTGGTAGGAGGAGTGTTCTGTAGCTAGTTAATATTTCTGGATGTAAAATTTTAACAACAAAATAAAACCCAGTAAAAAAAGACCTGAATCAAGTCTAAACCTCCTCTCTTCCCATTTGAAATTTCTGCAAGGGCTGAGTTTCTGCACCATCAGACCCAAAATGAGTCTCACAAAAAGGAAATGCTCATTTCCAGTATTGGGGCATTTCTTGGCACAGCACTGGGAGATCTATTTATATGTTACATTTCATCTATGCCTTCCCAAATGCAAACATTTATGGATTTGGGGAAATTCAGCTTCATAGTTCCGTTTTCTTTAATATAACAGAAAATTACTGTGGAGATATCAATGGCCTTCATGCTGACATGTGACTCAATTTTTTTTACAAGCTTCAGAGAATGACTTTATGTCAATAACAGTAAAAACAAAACAACATAGAAAATCCATCACTTCTACCTGAAAAATATCTACCCAGTAAACTTTGCTCTATCCATGCTTCCCGTTCTCTTTTGGCAGAAGCAGATGCAGAAATAGAGAGCAAAACTCCTCTGGACATCAGAGAACGCACAACTGAGCCATCGAGAAGTTGTGAGAAGGTCTGGATATAATGACAGCCAGAAGGTTGGAGAAGGGAGCAAAAGAATGCTCAATCTGTACATGCCGTGTCCTTATGCCGTGCTAAACACCCACAAAGACCACTGCTGGAACTAGGATGAAAGGCTAGATGGACTTCTCCTCTATTCTATGGCCATATTTATATTTTTATGAGCTGGCTTCTATCCAGTCAGGTTAAAAGTCATAGAATCACAGTATCATTAATGTTGGAAAAGACTGTTAAGATCACCAAGCCCAACCCCAACCCATTTTCAACATGCCCAGGAACCATATCCCCAAGCACCACATCACCATGTTCCACACTGGTGACCCCTGGGGTTATTCAGTATCAGGGTGGAACAGTCCACACATTCATTTGCAGGTTTGAAGATCAGGATGGTCTGGAAAGAATACAGATTATTTTTTGAATGTCTCAACCTGGCATCTTTTACACGGGATGTCCAACATTAGAATACTTCTTGCTCTAACTCGTAACAAAACACATGGCAAAAAAAAAAAGGTAGTTCTTGCTAAGGTGAGTCCTGATACTTACAGTGAAATCCACTCAACACCACCTGTATTAGAGGCGGGGAGGATGGGGAGAATGGGAACACTGCTGCACTGATTAAATCTGCTCACAAATCCATATGTTACGTTATTGGAAAAGGGGAGAAGGAAGAAGAAAACAAGCATTTGTAACAGGATGAAATCTGGGAAAACGGGACCAAAAACTCTCCGTAATTCAAAGCAGTTGTGGGAGTTCTGAGCCCATAAGCCATAAATGACTAAAACATGTCCCTGCATTTTGAATTATGAAAAAGATATTAGGGTGGGTTTTTCTCTCTTTTTAATGGGATTTGATGGAATGCCAGAATATCAGAGTTTGGGTCTTTCTCTTTATTTTTAATTTTTTTTATTTTTAATTTTATTTATTTTTTTTAATGGCTCAACTTGCCAAATGTGCTCATGAATGCAACTTAGTCTAAAAACACACCAACTCAGGGGGAAAAACACAGACACACAAAACTTGTGTTGTGTTACTCGGCATGTAAATCTTTTTCACTTGAATTTAAATAGTGAAATAAAGCATAAGTCCTCCAACAACCTGGTAGGCTTTGCCTGGAGCTGGGGCTGGGATCTTCTGCAAGTTGGAAGCAGCTCTTTGTTCATGAATGACTCCCACTTCTGAACGAAAAGCATCTCCTCCCTCCCCTCGAAACATTCTCATTTCTGACTTAATGTCGCCATTTCCCATCCTGCCTCAAAGCTGTGGCACGTTCCCAGAGCTACCGATTTCTGATGGCTTTGTTTGAGATGAATTCCACCTGCTCTTTAACTGGTGGGGACTGCTGTGTGTCTGCAAATCATGGCCTTTTTTGGGAATGTATGAACGAAAAGGAGCTGATTTGTTTGCCAAGGCAACATGTTTTTTGCATGCAAACTCACAATACATACAGATAGTGCACAGTTCTGTCATGAACAAGAACAGCAATAAATTTTCACAAGGTACAAATTTCATCCATGTATCAGGCTTATCCTTCCAAGCTGTCAGCCCGTATTGAGAGTCCAATGCTATGTCTGCCAATGAAACATTCCCTCTTTAGATAGTGGGGCAACGTTTATTACTGTTTTATTTGTTACAGTAGTTGCAGAGATGTTTTGGATGAATGATATCCAGACATATAACAAACTCTGTCTTAATGATGGTGGTTTCTGAACTGTGGTTGGCGGATATCTCCAAATCCTTGGAGCCCATCAAAGGTGTATGCACAAGAAGCCAAGAAGCATCAATGTATTTTCAGAAAGCTTCAGATAACTCAATAGAGATAAAAATGCCTGCAGTCCTGCAAATAATAAAACACTGAAAAACTACTAGTATAGGAAATATCTGGGGTCTCTGGAGTGGTGCTGCTAAGAGAACCAAATGCCCAACACTCTGACTTGAGAGCGTTTCTCTTTGTCTTTCCAGCAGGTGACTCCTTACTTCTAATAAACTGGGAGTACTCATTTTTAAGACTCTGTTCAGTGACAGTTTATGGAGGCTGAATATATGACCAGCAGAAATGGTGAACACGTCCAAGTTATGGGTTTGAGTGCTGCGGACAGTAAGAAGCACATCAGTGGAAAGCTCTATAAATACTTCTACTCAATTTCCTGCGCTGTTGGGTTGTATAATACTCCCTAGCTCTTTGTGAACAGTTTACTGATTCTTTATAGACTAGACACGACTGAACTCCTGGATTTATGTGGGACCAACAAGTTGCTGCAGGCCTGGAGCATTGCCCAGGCTGAGGTTTTGCCGTTTTGATTCTACAAAATTATCTGTCTTCTGCTCAATCATAAAGCTCCCCAAAGCTCAGGAATACAGCCATGAAGAAGCAGGAGCACATTTGATAAAGACTCTGCAGTGCCTTTGCTGGCAGAGCTCGCTGCAAGTCGCATATTTCTTTATTTATTTATTTATCTTGGATTACTCCAACATAGCCAGCATCCAATCTGGGACCTTTGGGCACCCTCACACATCATTAACCAGCACCAGTCATTACTTGGCATGTGCTCGGCGGTCAGAAACTGTCCTCAGCTTTATCACAACCAGCCTTTGGGACTCTCCAAGCACCTTATCAAAGCAAGAGGGGATTTTTGGTGTCTGTTCCACAACCATCCACCAGTTTCAGAAACGTCAAGCACTCGCAAGACCTTTCCTTCAGCTCTCTGAATCACTTTTTTGGGAAGAAGCTCTAAGAAATGGGAACGTTCTTGCTGGGAATGGAAGCGCACAGGAATCTTCTTTGGCTGGGGGTGGCTTGCGGTGCTGTTTGCAGTCACACAGGGGGGTAGTTCTTCGACAGGGAGACTGTTTAAAGGAAAAGGTTTGATAAAGCCATGATTCTTATAGATACGCTGCCCTTTTCTTCATCAGGACTGTGGTTGAAAACACCAGTCGGTCGCGTTGACTCCCAGTTTTCGATGTAGTTCATCTGACAGATTTTCTGCAGGGAAAGAAACTGCCCGGCATGTCGGAGAGTCCTGGCAAGCACCACGAGATGCAGGAAATAAGAGCAGGGAGAGATCACAAAGCTCTGGAGAAGCTGCTCTCCTGCCAAGCGCTCCGAAGAAAGCCAAACATGGCTGAACACTGTGGAAAAAGAGTTGCCTCCACTTTTTGGAGCAGGATGGCAAGAAAAAAGGTCATCCGTCCACAGAAGGTTCCCCCAGGTTCTACAGTACAAGCTGACAATCCCAGTGGGAGGGTGGGCATCCAGCTGTAACGGTGTTGACTTAAATGTGTACCTTGGCTGATGTGCTGGGTTAAAAATGGAAGGCTGTAAACACCCCCTGATCAGCTGCACAGCTCCCATTGACGTCATGGTGATGAGTACACAGAGTTCAGGGCCAAACTGTGGGCTTTGCGTAGTACGGAATATGAAGTTATTATTTATTATTTGTTGAGTCTGTCATTATTGCCTACAGCCCTTCTCAGTGGGAAAATCTGCTTCTAATGACTGCCAGCATCTGCCCCTCCGTTTTCTTATAACCTTCTCCCTTTCTTCATCTCTTCACCCTTTCTCACATCTCACATTCCTTTCTGGAGGTTTCCCACCTGCTTGTCCATGGTGTAACAGATGCTCCAGGTGTCTTCATTAGACAATGAAAATCAACCCATCATCTAGAAGCTACATGATGTTCTTCACTCCTCTCTGCTCCCCACACCTTTTTGTAGGATCCTAGAATGGTTTGAGTTGGAAGAGACTTTTAAAAGCCCTCTGGTTCAACCCCCTAGCAATGAATAGAGATACCCACAGCTCCATCAGGTGCTCAGAGCACCCCTCAGCCTGATCTTGGGCCTCAGGATGAATTTTGAGCCACTGCACTGTTTTTGGGTGAAGTCTTAAGAAAACATCTCAGTCTCAGCATCCCATGGATAATACTTAGAGTTTCTCCATGCATTCCTAGTAGATAAAAATGGACTCTTTGTTTAACACCTGCAGTGTGAAGTTAAATGTAGTAGGAACACATTGCGTGAGCAAGGTGTGCAAGTCAGACAGAGTGGAAGTTTGGTATCGGCTGGTGTGTGCTGCATGGCACAAAAGCTGATATGTAAAGCTGGTGGATGAGGTTTGGAGGGAAAAAGGTTATTCTGTGCAGAGAAACAAAAGCCTGAATGTTTTGTACTGCTGATTCCTAATGCTCAGAAGTCATGAAGCAGCACCCCATTCCCGTTCCCCTGGTACTCCTCTTCCAGTTGACTTAAAAATTATGAGTTTAGAGAAGGAAAAGAAGAACAAAACAAAAGCCAAGAGGTAATGGTGGATTGTTTTTATTTCTTTTCCAGCTTTTGAAAGCTGAACGCTGTGGAACTTTTATCACCAACAAATGGGCCAGACTCTCACTTACGTTTTGAAAAGAAAACTGAGATTCTCTGTTATATCACTCTGGATTTGGCAGTGTAATACCATGACAGTCAGAAGACAGTCTTAAACAAGCAAAAAAGGTTTGCTAACCAGAACTCAAGCCAGCTGGCTGCAACAGGGCTCGAACTCTGCGCTGTCATCTGCAAATTAAAATTATCAATGGAGAAATATATTGATTCTACAACAGCCCTCCTAGCATTAACTTGTAGAAGAGAATAAGATTTACTGATCAGTTCCTTGATCCCAGGAGACAGAGCACCTGCATCCCATTTGGAGCTCTGCCATTATTTGAAAATTTGCCCATCAATGTCTAAAACATTATAATAACAAGTCCTTTCCTCATCTCTAATTTCTGTGATTTTATGAGTACAGCCCTATGCTGTCTAAACTTCTTGGGAAAACATTCAGGGCATGCCCATGACCGTGCTTTCGAAAGAATTTGTGGGATTATGTCAGACAGTTCCCAGTGAGCCAACATCAAAGATATTGGGTTGCAGTTTTTAATAAAGCTTAACTGATCGTGACAGCTAGTTCATTCAATAGTTTTGAGCTGACAGGATGGATTGGAGGAAATACCCAATTACAGAAGATTATACGTGTATGAAGACAATGGGTGCTGCTGTGTTTTATTTTTAGTGAGAACTGGAAAAATAAGAAATTGAAATAAAATTAAAGATGAGGCTATAAAGGAGATCAGATCCAAACATGGTGTTGATACATACAATTTCAGATTATCAAGGGACACTTTGGTTACACAAACAGAAGGAGCTGCATAGATAGAAGATGGATAGATAGATGGGAAGACTGATTGCTGCACACAATGCAGTCATCTAGGGTGGTATTTACACTGACAAGCACCAGTGCACACTGTTTGGGTCAAAAAAAGGCTATTTAAACAGCTACCGCACAGCACTGTCTGATTCTGGAAACACTTTAAGCTGTATTGACATCTCCTAAATTTAGGAAGATCTACATTTGGAGCAGAAATTTGGTGGCAATGTAAAACTTCATAGTCTTTGTAAGGAAATACACCTTTCTTTTATTTATTTTTTCCTTCTTTTTCACATCAGCTGGACAACACCATCACTGACTGCCTCCTGCCTCTGTCCACCCCAGCCTCCCTGACCTCTGAATTTTGGGGACATCCTTCCCACTGAGCTGGAAGCATTTCTGAGCATCTCCAATCATGCTCTTTTTGGTGTGTCTGTCCTACCCCTTGCAATATGTTTTCATGCTGGTCTCATGTTTTGTTTCTAGTGCTTACTCATAGAATCATTAAAGTTGGAAACAATCTCCAAGATCAAACTCAACCCCTACCCATCCCACCATGCCCACTGACCACGTCCCCAAGTGCATTGAGAACCTCCATGGTTCTCAAACACCTCCAGGTGCCCTCTTTCTTTATGCAGCATCACAAATTCTTACTAATCCAGATGCTAGTTATGCAGTTCAGCAACTCAGACACAATAGCACGAAGACAAGAATGTGCCCATGTTGACTTCTGGTGGTGGATCTTAAGCTTTGTCATGGACAAAATCTGTTCTTCAGTTCAAAATTGCTGCTTTAATGATTTACTTATTTTTCCCCCCTCTGCCTTGACAAGGTTTGCTCAAACCTGGGAAGATCATGTGTCAAACAGATATGGAATCCTCAGGAAAAGTATCAAATTAAGTATCCAGTGGCAAATTCCACACCAAGCAGGTTGTGAAAAGGAGTTTGACAGACTTCCTTACGATTCATTCTGGGACACACTGAAGTATTGGGGTGTTCCAAGAAAAATAATCAACATCATAACATCTTTCATTGGCCAGAGGGCAGCCTCTGTGGGTCATGAAAAGCAGTCCCACTGCTTTTCTATGGGTTGAAGCAGATACTAATGTGAGACAAGGATGAATTTCATCACCCATCCGATGTGGCACCAAATCCTCTAAGGGAAAGCAGAGACAGCTCTGGAGCAGATCATCAAAACATGTCATCCTTGCTGCTGACAGTGCTCTTGAGCAACAGTTCAACTGCTCAGCAGGAAGAAACCAAACCATTGTCCACATTACAAAATCCAACGTGAGGTTAATAGCTGGTGATGAAAATAAGACAATGAGATTCCCAGAAGCTTCCAGTTCAAGGCTTGCCTTTTTGAGGGCAGAAGGTTACAAAAGGTGAACTTATTTATATGGCTTGGCAGACTTGCGATCGGAGTGGAAATTCAGGAGGAAATAATGTCACAAATTGGCACAGTAGCTGCTGATATTCAGGAGCCTGGATCACTGAAAACCTACAACTGACAGATCAAACCCTGGCTCTTCAGCTCAGACATCCTTTCCACACAGATGCGAGTGCTGGAAATCCACCAAAGGTATAAAGAAGATACCTCAGTGCTGAGGAAAGAAAAGGCCCAAGGAAAACAAAGCAAAACCCTGAGGATTAAATGGAATGAGTCTGTAAGAAATACTGGGATTCCTCAAACTTCTGACAACCCCTTATCTATAGTGGGATATATGCAAGCTATGCAGAAAATATGAAACCAGAGTGTCTGCCACAGCAGGTGGGGCACTAAGCAGCAGGAGAAGCATAGGAAAGAAGAGGCTGAAAGAAAAAGAAATATCAAAACCCACTCAAATGGTGAAAAATAGGGGAGTAATTGCCAAGGAAACATGCAAAGTACGGTAGAAGGCAGAGAAGAACACAGAAGCTGTTCAGTACCCTGAAGTTTCATCTACATTAGCAGAAGTTGATGACCAGGAACAAGACTTGAGCAATGATTTGATGACTTTGTTGATATGGTTATAGAGTAACTTAAGCTGGAGAGAATCTCTTAAGGTCTCTTATTCGAAACTGCTCAAATCAGGGCTGAGTCTGGTTTGGGGGGGGGGGGAAGGGGGGGCCTTTTGTATTTTAAAGATGAGCATGGCTCTACCTTCCCCTCATGAAGAAGATACCATCCCTAGAGGAATTCAAGGCCAGGCTGGATGTGGCTCTGGGTAGCCTGGTCTAGTGTTTGGTGACCCTGTACACAGCAAGTGGGTGAAACTAGATGACCTGTGAGTTCCTTTTCAACCATTCTGTGAACATTTTCCTTTAAATTTCCCTTCCTTTCCATTGCTTGGGTTTAGCCACTTCCAAGCAACAGTCTCCCAAGAAGTGCCCATTATCTGAGGATGACTTCAGTCAAGGACTTTTTGTAGCTGGAAAGATGGATAAAACCATCAAGATTATGGATGACACCCCCCTGGAAGCACGCAGTGCCAGGCTGGATGGGGATGTGAGTGACCTAGTATAGAGTGAGGTGTCCCTGCCTATAGCAGGGTGTTGGAATTAGATAACATTAAACATCCCTTCCAACCCAAACCATTCTACGATAACATAAGCATTAAGTTGTGAGGCTTCTCCTCTTTTATTCATCTGCTTACAAAACACACTTAGTTCTTGATAAAATGGCCATGGGGTTGAAATTACGGTGAACAAAATTAGCACATCTATCAGAGAGAATACTGGATGGCTACAGCCCTGTGAACAGAAGGACCTCAGGTAAGCCACCTATATACAAAGATTTCATGAAGCAACATCAGGAAACAATCCAAGAGCCACCCAGGGCCCCATCCAGACTGGCCTTGAGCATCTCCAGGGATGGGGCACCCACTGCTCCTCTGGGCAGCAGTGCCAGGGCCTCACCACCCCAAGTAGGAAGGAATGCCTTCCTAATATCTAATTTAAGTGTTCCCCCTTGCAGTTTATTGTATGCATGAGATGTACACAAAGCTCACCACCGAAAACTCCAAGTCAGTAAGACTTACAAGGCCTCTTACTTCAGCTTTAAACATGGAAGAGAGAAACACAGCTTACCTTTTCTTTCTCTACAGTAAGCTGATAAACGTTGAGAAGTTGGAAGGATACTTACAGGTAACTCCTTCTGGAGTTGCTGGTTTTGCTGTGGTGTATAAATCTGCATGGAGTGCAAGGTTTTTCTATGCTGGGGGTCAGCATGCTTGATTTTCTGGGCTGAGGGAGGTGCTTGGTAAATGTGGCTTTTTCTCCTTCTGTATTGTTAAGGAGCAGTGTAGATGGCATTCAGCACACTGACCCTCAGTATGGCTATAGCTTAAGAAGAAAAGGAAAAGCAAAATAGAGGTAGAGATTAGATGTAGTGATTCTTACGGGTCCCTTCCAACACAGAATGCTAAGTGAAACACAGGCAAGAAAATCAGTGAGCCTTGGAAAGGGAAGGAGAAGTAAAGAGAGGAGAAAAAAAGGGGCAATGTGAAAGCAGGAGAATTGAACTGTAGACAGCAGAAAGGATAGTGGTGAGGAAGACAGGCTTTCAAATGAGAGTATTTTCAACGTGAGGCTTGGAAAAGCAGGGAGGATGGAGTAAGGAACCCCTGTCAGGAGGGAAGAGGTTGCATCCTTCCTGGGTTTGTGAGTCCTCTTGCGGGAGGAGGGACTGTCTTTATTTCTTCACTTTCCTTCACAAAATCTGCTTTGGAGCTAATGGTCTCTCCAGCCCCAGACACAGCTCAGCAAAGCAATTTATCCATATCCCACAGCTCCCCCCATGCAAACCTGCTTGCCATCCACGTGCGATCTGTTTTGACAAAAAACAAAGCTGAAGTCTCAGCGACCCCTCTATGCCCCCCCCCCCTCCCCCCAAACCTCCCCCCTCCCACCCACACGTGTGCACGCAACACGCTAATTCCTAACCAAACAATTCAGGGGCTGTTGGCTGGGTGCGTGTCCTTTGGCTGCCCCGGTGTAACCCCCAGAAGCAGCGGAATTAAGCCCTTCTCTTTAAATATTTTTGAATGATTTGCTTCAGTGAAAAGTGAAATCTGGAAAAAATGCTGTCATGTTGCAGGAGTGGTGTGAGACCTCCCCTTAAGCCTCGAACCCCACGAGAGCCATTGCCTCCGCTGGGACCAGTGGCCAAGACCAAAAAGTGCCTTCTGGGCTCCCTTCCAGCTTTAAAAACATATTATTTATAGTACACAAATAGCCAAGGGGAACTTTGTTTGTTCTTCCCATCTGTGTGCTGCAATCCAGGCTGCAAACGGGCGTTCAGGGTACCATAGGTGATAACCTTCCATGGCAAAAACAAAGCATGGGGCACTGCCTCTCATGTGGGACTCATCACAAGTGGCTGCAGAGAGACGGGAACAGTTTTCACATTGCTAAGCCAGCTGCTGCTCATCCCATCTCTCTGCATAAGGAAGCATTGATTTCTTAATAAGTTTGGTGGTTCCCTAAATGTCCTTTCCCTTTCCTATCCGTTCCTTTCCTTTCACTTTGCTCTGGGTTTGGGGGACCATGGGGCACAGATGCTTTGGCACTTGCAGGCTGTAGACAAACCAAACCTTGGAACCAGCCTCCCATATCTGAGTCAGTCAGGTTGATGACAATGGGGCATAACAAGCAACTCTCAGCCAGACTAGGGTGGTAAGAAGCAAAAAGTCATGTTTGGAGAGTAATATTTCCTCAAAGCAGGATCCTCTTTCAGCTCTGGAACAGGTATGTGGGTTAAAACAAGCTTTGCCTACACTGAACAGACGATATGCTTGAGGGCACTGTGCCTAATTCATTGATGCTTTCTGCTTTTCAAAGTGACTGCAATGGTGTGAAGGCTGTTTCCATGGTGTGTTCATCTACATTTTGGCTGTCCTGTGGCATAGCATGTGTGTTTGACCATGCAAGGTGCAGGAAGAGTGTGGCTATATGGTACCAGAAGGCCATGCTCTCTTCCTTCTTGCTTATAGGAAGAGGACAGGTATGGGAACCACACTTAGTCCTGCATCAGAGTCTATTTTGGAGGAGATTACATCACTCAACTCAATGCACTGGAATAATAACCTTTGCAGTGAGCATCACTAGAGGGAAGAATGGGACCAGGCTGGGAAACAGGGAATCAGAGATATTTAACAGGGCAGAGGACTCTCAATCTATTCTTTAGATGCAAACACAGGCTGCATGCTGCACTATGGATTTCCCAATGGAAACTTCTGCTCTGATTAGTACAGACTCTGCCTTAACCAAAAAGAACTTCACCCATTGTGAACACTGCAGGGAATGGGTATGGTGTGCATGTTCTCATGAGAGTCTTATTGCAGGTCTCCAGGATTTGGAGCACTAAAACAGGAAATTTGCAGCTCTTCCTCAGTCATTTTGAGCTTCCAATAGGGAACACAGGCAGCACAGCTGATCCAGAACTAAGTACAGCAGGAGCCTATGGAGAATGTGCCTTCTCCACAGCACTGACCAGCACTGCTCTGAGCTTCAGTGAGATGCAAGAAGTCCCTGAAGGTAAACTGAGGTCTGCCATGGAGAAAAGGAACCCAGAGGCTTTGAGCTCTCCAAACACATTCCAAATAAACATTTGGTAAACTTGACACCCTTTGGCTATATCATTTGCTTTTCTCCGACCTTTTCTTCCACATCTGCCTGCTGCAGGCTCTTGCATTGAGGATTTCTTCACCAGAGCTCAAGAGTGTGTTAGATATATTCACACTCCTGGGCCTACCTTGTACTTCTTAAAAGAAAAAGACGGAGACACTTTACCCCAGGGGATGATTTTAGGAAGCCTGTTGTAGAAAAGCAAAGGTATGAAGAGGAACAGGAACACTTGCTGTTAGCATAGGAACAGTAAATGAGCATGGGGAAGGAGAAGGGGATCTGTGTGGATGCTCTGATTCAGGATTCCATCTGTCACCATGCTGGAGAACTAGACACTTCCCCAGGTGATTCTCTCCCTTCTGACCTTGTCCTCTGAAACTGTGGTTCACCTAAGTTCAGTCTGATCCCAGCTGTTTTGTGTTTACCTCTTTTCTTCAGTCCTTGAATACAGAGTATTAGCATAATATGTTTCATCCACCCCCCCCTCCAAAGTT
This sequence comes from Coturnix japonica, assembly GCF_054131305.1. NCBI lineage: Eukaryota > Metazoa > Chordata > Aves > Galliformes > Phasianidae > Coturnix > Coturnix japonica. The sequence goes on along the minus strand of NC_140666.1, from coordinate 90,195,667 downwards.
CCCTTGGGAGAGAATGAATACATCAACACCTCCCACTGACTCATAGAGGTTGAGGGGAGCTGTTGATTTTAGGTTGGAAAGATTGCTAAAATTAAATAAACAATATGCCAGACCAAAAAAAAAAAAAAAAAAAAAAAAAAGTTCCTTTGTCCATAACTCCCTGGATCCACTTACAAAATTTTAAGCTCACCAGAAACCAGACCTTTGTTTGGAGAGGGAAACGAGGAAGGGAAACACTAATATGTTAGTCGACACGTACAGGAAGAAAAAAAAAGACAGTGAATAGAAGTACATGTATCCAGAAAGACCTTTCTGGGCCACTGAACCCACCCCAGGGCAACCCAGGCAACCATAACATTGCATTGCTTTCCTAAAGTGATTGAGCCTACATTTAAAATGTTGAGGTTATTCGCTCCCAATGGCAAATATCTCAGAGGATAATGCTGAAACTCCAATGCTCACAAACTTTCACGTCCAACCTAAATTTATCCCCACCCAGTTTATAGTTTTGCCAACACAACTTCTCTGATGTATCCTCATTTATGTTTGTGGCTAGAAAATGCTCACAACCTCCTCAGCTCTCGTTTTGCCAAGTCAAATCAGTGTTATGTAGAATAATAGGATTGCTCAGGTTGAAAAAGTCCTTTAAGATCATCAAGTCCAACCACAGACTAACCATACTACCCTAACTCTATAGGAAGATTTCTCCTTTTCCTGGTCCTCCATCTGGTGTTCTATAATCATTAAGGTTGGGGAAGAGATCATTCAGTCCAACCATCAGTTGTCAGTTACTTTTGTTTGGGCAATCAAACATCTCCAGGCCTTGGAGCAAGGTTTGAGCTTATCTAAACCAAAGTCGTACAGGCCTGGTTTGATGTACCTCACAAGATTTTCTTAATAATTGAGCTCTGTTAGAATGCATTGCAGGCTGACTAATTTCTTAGAAGTGGAGGTTTTTGGTTTTTTTGCCTTATGTCCAACTATAAAAGGGGGATTTCTGGCTGTAAGTCCTGAATTGCAGGGCTTTACATTACTATTTTAATTTTGCCACTTACCTAGATTGCGTGTTTCTTGCTTCCTACGTAATACTGCAGTCTTTGCTGTAATGAGAGCGCTTCCCTTTCAGCAGCAGATTTTGTGAGAGCACATTCAATTTCTCAGAGGGAGGATTTGTTCAACAAACCTGATTCCAAGAGTTGTCTGTAAATTGCTCCGTTATGTGAACATCTTTCAAATCCAATAGAAACTTTTGACAATACCCATTTTCATCTCCTCTCCGGACAGTTTTGATGGAATTTCTATTTACTATTTAAACTCCTCTGTTCTTCTTAACTGAAGACATTCTGTGTGTTGTCTTATCAAAGGCTTGACTGAACTCTGGACATTTGGGATCAGCTTCGTTTCCTTTATTTGTTCCCGTTTGTTGCATGGGAGTTGAACTGGATGACCCTCATTGGACCCTTTCTACTCAACAGATTCTATGATTCTATCTACAAATGTCTCACTTTGTCTACTATTTTTATCTCACAAAGATAGGAATTTCACAGAAAGTCCATTTTTTTGTACTGTTATTGAATTCTTTGATTAATTACTTCTTCACCATTTTTAATGGAAACCCCACATTGCGTTTTTTTGCTTTATTCTTTAGTATACCTTACTCAGAATGCATTCTTTCTCTAATCCTTACTCAGTGGACACTGGTTGCGTTTCTTATTCCTATATCCTCTTTTTATCGGCATAGTTGAAAAAGTTTCTACTTTCTATTTTAATAACTCTCATCAAGGAACAAATCAAACCCTTCTTGACGGTGCACGCTTTCCCCAAAGCCTGGCTAGTCAGTCTGTTTTACTGCTATTATATGTATCTTTTAAATTTATTCTGTCAAGATACCCCGATTATTTCTATTATGCAGGATTTTGTTTTGGTCTGGTTTTATGTTCCCTTTCCATGATTCAGATTTTTCACATTCAGAACCATCTAGCCTTCTGCTGCTGTTCCTTACCCACGTGTTGGACTCACTGTGGTCAGTTAAAAACTCCCAGTGTTTGTGTGCTGATGAAGGGGTTGGGGTACAAACTGGAAGACCTTGAACTGTGTGTTCAGAATATGAAATGAAACGTTAAAACTATTTAATAAGGTTGGTAGAAAAAACAAAGAAAAAAAAGAATGGGAAGTTCTGTTCCTAAGGAAGGACAGAGATAAAGAAAAAAAGGAAAATATTTACTGTATATACTTTAAAGGTGTGAAAGGCTGGAAAGAAATGAAAATGGATTTCTTTTTTATCAAAGTAACATGATAGGAAGCACAGCAGGAGGGGCAAAGCCTGTTCTCAATAGACACTGAGGTGTAGACTTGGAAGGAGACAGCAGATTCTGCAGGATTACAAGACAAAGTTTTTGGTTGAGCTGTGTTGTTATGCAAGCATTGAGTTTCATGTCTCCCTGTCTACCTACCTAACTGTACGTTCAGGAACTTATTGGTAGATGTGATCACTGAAAGGTTTCATCATGAGCATATTCACTTCTTGCAAGGAAGTGCTGTATACAAACAGACGTGGTAGAGTTGAAAGGTGAGGAAAACTTTATTGAGAAAGTTCTTTGCTTCCTCATCATCTCATGTGTTTTGCAAGTATATGCTGGTTTATGACTGTATAGTTCAGTCATACGTAAATTATCCTAAAAGACAATAACACTATTATATTCTAGCAATACATTGCTTTCAAGTGACCCCTTTACATCTCTGTTTCAATCCTAACTTGGAAATCCTTTTACTTGCTAGACATAAATTCCCAGCCCTGTGCAGCCACAAGCTCTTTGTTTAGAAGATAAAGGAATGAATCACTTTAGAAATGCTCAAGTGGTTTACAATATGCAATGAAAAATAGACATTGTGTTTAAAATAGATGGCTGTACAGTGTGTTTTTTTTTAATAAAATTGTGTTTTGCAACTCATATCCCATAGAGGACAGCAAGCTGACAGCAACAGAAACATGAATCCAGGGTGAGTCAGGGTCAGTTCAGTTTCAGTACGTGGATCACTCTAACCCCTTTGAGAACTGTACTGTTCAGGAACTTATATACCAAAAAAAACCCCCAACCAATCAACCAAAACCCTGTGAGTGTGTGTGTGTGTGTGTGTATGAATCCTCATCCCCAGGACATAACAACTAATTTTTTGTCCATTGGCTCATTTGTTTATAGCACGTCCTGGATGGCTCTGTCACATGCCTTCCTGCCTCGAGGCCACCAGGTTGCAGGGTACGTGCCCTCCCTGCAGGCTGAGTTCTTCCCTCTGCAGCACAGGGAGGTTCACGGTAGGGTTAGTGGAGATGTGAGCCTGGTGTCAGGTCACCGTGACACAGAGTCAGGCAGCACAGACCTCGTCTTGTTCTACAGGTCCCAGTAAAACAGCACCTCCAGGCCCTGAGATTTATTATTGGAGGTTATTAATTCCTCAGGTTGTGAAAATACGGGATAACAAACAGATCCTGGCATGCTTTGTTCATTCTTTCTCTCTCCTGCCTATTCCCTCCCTGTTCGCGTTCTTCCTGAGCACGAGAAAAAGGTTAAAAGCACGAATCCTAAAGAAACTTTGGAAGTCGGGGATAATTCCACGTGCAGTCTGGATCTTGGGAGAGTTGCCTTCAGTGCCTTGTCCATAAACTGTGTATGGTCTCAGTGAAGTCATTGAAAGTCCAGATTTTTCCACCTAGCTGTGCTGCCTGAGCTGGGAGCCTAGGATGGAGGAGGAGATTTGCTACAACTCTGTAGAGCCTTTGAAAAACAAGGTGACAAGGCAGGATGATGGGCTGGATTTCCCATGTGATAAGTAGAGTGGGGCTGAGTAGCTCCAAAAGGCATATGGTGGTGCAAATCCCATCCTGGTGCTGAGTCACCTGCTGTTTTTCCCTAGATCTTGGTACAGGGAGGTGGTGGGGTCCCTGGAGGTGCTCCAGAACAGTGGAGATGTGGCACAGAGGGACATGGTCAGTAGGCATAGTGGGACAGGTTGGGGCTGGAGTATCTTCTGATAGACTGATTGATGATCTTCTCCACCCTTAGTGATTCTGTGGTTTCCAGTCTGCTTGCTGTGACAGAGCTGTCTGTGATGCAACAGGGACAATAAAAACCCCAGCTTCCTCCTGGCACTGAGCAAGATGTTGTATACTTGTAATGACAGCCTCTAAACGTTCTGATAAAGAAAGAAGCTCAGAAGACACAACCAGATTGGTTTTCACACACTTTTCCTGTGGCTTGTTAACAACTTTGCCTGACAGTCCAAGGGAACGCCCTCACATTGTAGTTTAATGGTGCAAAGTGCCTTCTGGAGTGCAGCTCTTTGAAGTGAGGTACATTCCATCATCAAGCCTCCTTTTTGCTTCCAGTGTGGCAAGTGCCCAAAGCTGTTGCAGATTTAATAGGTAACTGCACTTAGATTGTTTTCCCTATGATCTAACCACAGAGCATTGCTAGCAAACATTTTCTTGCAGATCTAGCTCAGCTTGTCTCACATCTGCATGCACTCCATGCATGGCTAAGATGCCATCCTCATTCCCAGGCAATTCTAGGTGGCAAAGCTTCTAGCCAGAATGAAATCAGGATGAATTACTTCCAATAATCCCACCACCATGTCTGATTAAGGCTGGTGATGCTGGTAGATAACTGTGGTGGCAGCCAGGTATGTTGTGTCTCAGACACACTGTTGTGTGTGCTCACACATGCACATAGTCCTACCACATCAGAGGCAATTGCATCTTCTGTAATTTATCCTCTGGCAAAGTCTAGCATAGATACTTAAGAAAAATTAAAGGAAAGACCAAAATGGTGCCATAAGGTTCATCACGTGGAAAAGTCTTTTTTGGTTTCTTTTTATTGTGTAGTAATAGGTCTTAGGAAGAAAAAACTCATACTGTTCATCTGGCATCTTTCCTTATCGTGCCAATTTAAAGTGAGTCACCATAGTCCTCTCTGAATATTCTCCCAGCTCCTGGAAATTGCCAAGCACAGCAGAAAATGTGAGACATTGTAGAAAGAAAAATAATGATGAAAAAAGAGCTCTCTGATATCCCCAAATGACACAAGACAAATCACATTTATGAACTGAACAAGGGAGGTAAAGAAGGGAGGGAGGGAACAGCTCCATTTGCTGGTCCTAAAACCCAGGCTGAATCCTGAAGAAACCCCTTCTGAGTTATGAAAACACAGAGTAGACATTCATTCTGGTGGTGTTTCTGCCTCCACCCTCTCCATTTACACATGCTTTGGTGTTACTGCAGTCTTCTAGGATCAGACACAGAGTCACCACATCTCCGGAGAGCACTTTGCTTTCCATTTGTCTTGAGCCAGCCATTATGGATTGTGAGTTTTGGAACCTGAGATCTTGCCTAAAGGGCTCTGAATAAGTGCCACACGGAATCCTTTTGCCTAATAACATTTTTGCTTTGTTCATACTAGACACGATGGAACCAGCCTTCCAGAATCTGCTTCAGGCCACTTGGGTTGTGTCTACATGGCAAAGAGAAGCAAAGCACCTAGGTCTCCAAACCAGCACTGAGCCCATTTGGTGCCTTCAGATTGTGCTGTAAAGAGGTCTTGCACAGCTATTCCACACGCAAATCTCAGGCTTGCACGTGCTGCAAAAGCAGGAATCTCAATCGATTGCTCCACTGTCCATTATGCCTCTGTCCCTCCTCTCACTGTAGACCACAACTGAAGTGAGATGTCATTCGAACAAACCCAGAGATCCTGACTACTTCCACCTTCAAGCACTTATTATCCTTGCTATTGATAGAGTAAGGGAAGTGGGTTTTGCAGACTCACAGCAAAAAGACCCTCCCTGCTATAGTGAAGGAACATGGCCCAACACAGAGGAACAACAGGGAGTGGGCTGGGAAATGACACACAGCCTTGGTGGTGATGCTTCACACATGCCTGTCTTGTTAAAGCACTCTGTCTTCAAAGTAATTGTTCTGGACGCATTTGTGGTGTTTTATGGTTGGGAAATACTCACACAGAAGGCAAAAGAGTATATACTGGGGTAACAGCCACTGACTTCTGACTCAACTTTCTTAGAGCAAATTGTTGTTCTTTCCCAGAAAACTGGGGTCAGTATGATTTCTTTTTTTGTTATAGAAGCAACAGATGAGTGCTGTCAGCATTTTCTTTGAACGACAGAACAATGCAGGAAACATTTGATTTTCCTTGTAATTTCCAGCTTTGCTGACCAGACGCAATCTTTATCCCTTTTGACTGCTGCTCTTTACAAATGCATGGCAAATAAGTCTCAATGTAACAACACAGAAAAATAATGAATAGCAAGATAAGATACTGAGATATTTCAGATGTCCCAAAATGGGTTTATACATTCATAAAGAAAGAAACATGAGCTGCTTTTGTTGCCTATGTGCCTTTATACAGCTGAACTAAAAGAATATAGTGAAGACTAATGGGCATGGGGGGGAAGGGTTGGGGTTGGACTGGATCACCTTAGGGGTCTTTTCCAACCTCAATGATTTTGATTCTATGAATATACTGTACACTTATTATTTTTTTAGGGTTTTTGACTACTGTACCACCTCAGCACCCTTCTTGCCCACTTTTCCACCCTGTTTTCTTTGTAGATCTTAATGACCTTTCCAACCTTAATGACTGGAGGAAATGGCCACAAGTTGTACAAGAAAAGGTTTAGATTGGACATAAGAAGGAGCATCCCTTCCAACCTAAGCTGTGGTATGTGTCCCTTGCTTTTGTATCTCCTTAAATCCCATGTCTTTTTTTTTACTATAGGATCCTATGTATTATGTTCTATAGAGCCCTACATCTAGAGGAACCCATATGTTTTCTCTACAGGATCCCATGTCTTTTGATTTATAGGACCTAACATCTTTTTTCTTTCTATAGGATCCCATGTCAGTCTTATCTTTGGTACAAAACAGAAAGACATCAATGAAAACATGAAATAATGATATCCATAGTGGAGTGGATGGTCAATAGATGGTAACCATATCCCTGCCAAGTGTGATATGGGAGACAAGATTTTGAAAGGAACCATTTGCTGCGTGCCAATTTACCTTGATAAAGGAATTCCTTGGTGTCTCCCCTCCTATACTGACCTTACACCAAAGGGCTCTGGGCAATATATAGGATCCAGACTGCCTCTGAATTTTGGGATACTGCCCCTTGCTTTGCCTTTTGCCATCCGCAGAGTGCTGCCATTAGCACCTTATAGAGGGGTATAGGGATCTAAGACATGTGTAAAATGCTTGGGCTGTAAGTGCTTGCTATTATTAGATAAACATTCTGAAAAGCTCATTTGTACAAACATCTGCATTGTAACTTAGGAAATTCCTTTGAACTGAATAGCACTCAGCCACTGGTTATGACAAATGTCCTCATGTGGGATGACCAACTTTTGCTCCCAGAAAGCCACTGCACCCCACAGAGTGACAGAGTGAACCCCAGCTCCCAAAGGCATCTCCAGGACTGGGCTTTATCCCTATTCTTTCCCTTGGAGAGAAGGAAACTGAGGCACTGAGTGGTTGTAGCAATCGATGCCAGGGATAAACATGTGTTATCTCCAACCTGAACACATATCTGTGTCCAGCAACCTGAGCTGGTTTAGGTAGCATCTCCAAGAAGCTTCTCTGTTAAAAATCCAAACTTGGCTGTCGTTTGGCTGATGGCTACTATCCTCTTTTGGGGTCTAACTGAAAGGCTCTTAAAATAATTAGAGACATTTGTAAAGTAACTCCTCTGGGCCCTTTACTACTCTCCAAATGCCCCGGATGAGCTGGAGCTCCACAGCTCACATGCTGGATGGAGGCTGTTCCCCACGTGAGTTTTTCTGTTTGGGTTATTCTGATTACTGTTTACTTTTCCTCCTTGATTCCTTCCTGCTGGGAGCACGTGGCAAGCCCCAATCTGCCCTTCTGACCCAACCTGGAGATGCTATGCCTCTCTTATCCTTGCACTGGAGTAGCACAGTTCATTGTAGAAAAGAAAATGATGCTGATCTATTCTTGTTTGTTTTCAAGGGTGATGCACAGGGCTCCATAAATAAGCTCTTGTTTAAAGATGACGCAGAAGATCTCAGGCAAAGCTGGAAGACAGCATCTCCCAAAGGCACACAAGAAGAAGCCAAAGCAATAAAATAGATGAGCTATCTTGTGCTGTAAATTTCCAATTGGAAATTGGATTGACTGGGAGTGCTCATGGACTCTGATGAAAAGATTTCATGTTTTGGTTGAGAGATGCTCTAAGGAGAGCTCAGATTTGAGGGAAACCTGTGGGAGAATAGGTTGGGTTTTTGGATTTCTACCTATGGGCCATGGATAGCTGGGGTCAGTGGTTTCATTCCAAGCAGGATTCAGCTTGAGGAAAAAAGAGCTTTGTCTGCAGCACACAGATCTCCAAGTGCCAGACTCCCACAGGGAGCCACTTCTCCACTGGAAAAACTCCATAAGGTGAAAAAAGATGACAGCAGACAACCCCTGCCAGTCCTATTAACTCAGGCTTCTCCTTACCCTGAACCTCACTGGGAAGTTACATGAGCTCAGGATCTCCATAGCAGAGAGCAGAAGTCACATCCTCTGTCCCCTGAGCGTTGCTTCCAGTCTGGCTGAGGGAAGACCCCTGTGCTCAACCCTAGATTCAAGTGCAAGCGAAGGACTTCTGGTTCCCTGCAGTAGAGGGCAGCAATGACACATACACACAAAATAACCACTTAATGACAAATGGCTTTGGAAAATAATAATAATATATACATATATGTTACATGCCTAAAAAAAAAAAAAAAATAGTGGTGGTGGAAGGGAAAGCTCAACTCTGCCATAATAAGTTCTAAGGTCAAGGCTTTTCTTTATTTTTGTAGTGAGTGATTTCATTAACATCCAAAACAGTGGGAGCAAAGCAACAGCAGAGACTGTTGGAAAGGGGATGTAGCACTGCAGGCTCTGAGTCCTTGCTATCATAGGCTACAACAGGAATCCTCGAGCCCTTGTTGCTTCCCAGCAGGAACCCTTACATCTTGTTGCATCCCAACAGGAAACCTCGAGTTCTGTTGCTTCCCAACAGGAATCCTCAAGTCCTTGTTGCTTCCCTGAGGGACTTGGAATTAAGAACAGCACAAGGGAAAGTTTACCAGCTTGTATGAAATCAGACCTGAACCAGCTCTGTAGCTCTGGGGAGACTGGATTGTATTTAGGCTCCCTGCTCCAACTCTTCCAGCAAAGCTGAGGTCTCAGGATAAAGAGTGGCCTTAGGAAACCAGCCCAAGGATACTGTGGCATCAACAGCTGCTCAGGGTATATGACTTGGAAGGTGATACAGTGCTGCTGGCATCCACACGGTGCTTTTGATTTGATTCTTTACAGTACAGAAAGTTGGGCTGTAGGTACCAGTGCAAAGTGGACACCAAACCTGAATGGCACATATAAAATGACGATACAAAGTGAGTGCAAGGCAACAGGGGGCCAAGCTGGGAGTACAGCTACACCTGAGGACTGTGCTAGTGAAAAGCCAGAGAGGACTTCCTGGATAGTTTCTTCTAATTTATAGATACCTCCAGGGCATCCAACCAGATGGATATATTATGCAGATATTCTTCTGGATCTCTGGGCTATCTGATGGCCTTTTCTCATCTCTTTATATCCCACTTTTGGGATAGGAAGCAATACTTGTGACATCCTCTCACTGAAATCATGACATACACATCTCAGAACTGCTAAGACTGTAGAAAACATCTTGGGTCATGAAGCCTGACTCCAGCCCATCCCCACCTTGACCACTGCCCATGTCCTCAAGTGCCACATCTCCATGGTTCTGAACAACTCTGGGGAGAGTGACTCCACCACCCCTTGGGCAGACTGCACCAATGCCTTTAAAATCATGGGACTTTCTCTTCTTTCTTGGAGTTAGGAAAGACAAAGCTCACCTGGAGTCAAATCTAGTGAAGGATGTAAAGGGCAACAGAATGGGATTCTACAGGTACATCAGCAGAAAAAGGAAGAATGGGGAAGATGTGGATGTGCTGACACACAGAGGGGCAGTATGGAGGCAAGAGCATCAGTGGAGGAGAGTTAGGTTAGGGAATGCTTAAACAAACAGCTTCAAGCTCATGGAATTTGATGGGATCTACCCACAAGAGCTAAGGGAGCTGCTTGGTGTCATTTCAGAGGCATTCATTATCTGTGAAAGGTCACAGCAATTGGGAGAGGTGTCTGAGAGCTGGAAGGAAACCAGTATCACCCTTAGCTTCTAAAAAGACAGGGAGAATCTGCAGAGAACCAATACCACTGTATATATATGTATATTATAATGAGAGTAACTGAGAATTGGACCAGGTTCTAAGAGAACTTAGGGGGGCTATGGAGTCCTGAAGATAATCAAAACCTGAAAATGTATGGCCCAAGAAATGGGTTGGAATTGACCCTGCTTCGATCAAGAAGCTTGGTCTTCATGATTACCAGACTTTCATTCCAACCTCAACCTTCCCATGATTCTGTGATATGGATAAAACCTGAAAGGAACATAGAATCATAGAATCACAAGGTTTGAAAGGACCTACAAGATCATCAACTCCAACCGTCCTCCCTTTACCATACCTACAGAAAACCACTAAACCATATCTCCTAGCTCCCTATCCAGACGCTTCAAATACATCTTATTTTACTAATTATTATTAATCCAAAACATCTTCAAATCCATCTTATTTTACTAATTCCAACAACTTCCCTATAACACCATGCACAGAAGCACTAACTAATAATTTTAATCAATAAGTTGTTCATGCTTTGGTAATGGTTATATATTACTCCATCTGTCCACTGCGCTTTGCAGTAGTCTAATCTTACAGAGGTTCAGTGATTTTCAGGGCCTTAGGTATCCAGTTCCAAAAGACTGGCTTTTCAAACAGAATTCTATTTGAAATTAAGAAGGAAAAGAAGGAAATCTCACCATGCAGAGAATTGGCACCTACATCACGCCCCATAAATGCATTTATGGAGGAAGTATTCCAACCTTCAAACAGGTTGCCAGACAATCTGACCTAAGCCGGGACGACTGAGCAGAAGAATTTGAGGAGGTCTATCAATGTTGCTTTTTCACATACAAGTTTTATTGTATTGTCAACACATTCCTGATGCCGTTCAAGATGAATGCACATTTTCCAGATTTGATTTCCTCTCGGCTTCTTTTGTGGCTTCTTAGTTCAACTGTGCGAGGAAAGGGAAACTAAATTAAATTTAAGCAGCTCGGAGCTCTGCAAGGGGTGGTGCTCGGGGTGTGTTGGCTCCCATCCGCATCTGCACAGGCGCCGCTGATTCATACATATGAACAAGGAGGTGACAATCATTTATTTCAGAAGCCTGGCCATTCATTGTAGAAGGCTTGTGCCCCCCTCCTGGTCCTCCAGGGCCTCCCCCTCCAGAATAATAATAATAATACATGATTGAGGGAATCATATTCTCAGAAAAGAGGCTCGGAAATGGTTCTGTTGCTCTTCGGCAAACTTTCAAATAAAATAAGAAGTTTCTATTATTAACCATCATTATGGGACGGAATTTTCCCACACTGAGCAGAGAAAATAGCTCGAGAAGGATTCAATTTCAGTGAGTGTCACAGGAGGCCATGCAGCCCAACAGGTTCGGCACTGCGAAAACTTGGGAAAACCAGCATCTATTCCTGACTGCTCCACTGTTGGCTTTCTCAATGTCCCATATGTTACCCGGACCAATTCACAGCTCCTGGACCTTTTGAGTGTGATGTTACTTCCCAATGGCATCTATCTTGAGTTTGTGGGTGATTCTCTGCAGTTTTAACAAGTGCATAGAAAAAAAATGAGGATCTTGCATAGATTCCCTTGTAGAGAGGTGGCAGAGGTGCCGCCTTCTTACATTCTTCCACCTGCAAGTGTGTGAGCATAGAGTGGACTTCTCTTGAATGACACGGCTTCCCTAGTTTTAGTGGGGATAAGTGCTGACAACCCCTTTCCAGAGATGAATGGATGGATGGGTGGGTGGATCAATGGAAGGAAGGAAGGGAAGGAAGGTATAGGTATAGGTATAAGGAGAGAAGAACGATACATTTCTGTGGGATCCTCTTGTTAAAATATTGGCAGTGCTTCACTGAGTTTAGGACAGGAAGTGATGAATATTTCACTCAATGGAAACCACATAGGGGATTTGAGCTGCTTCGAATATATTTGCCATACCTCCTACCAGTTCACTAGACATAACAGGAAACTGAACGTTTTATGAATGTGCAAACCTACCTGCCTATAAATAATACAGAATAACTTAAGCACAGAGTTAAAAGGGGCAGAGCAGGTTGAAAATGTTACTGATCTCTATCCAATGCAATAAGCCTTCATGCATTGTCTACTAGGATATTGCTGTACCTTTCTAGAACATGATTGTTTCTGGAGGTTAAGCAAATCACAGGCCTGGCTGGAGGGCGGTATGGAAACTGCAAGAGTTCTATATACCATGTTGGATGGGGATCTCCATGACATATGAAAGAGAGAAATCCATTCCCATGATCTGTGGCTGGGAGGAAAGGCAACAAGCTTGAGTGAAGGATAGAAAGGACTTCCCATCCTGGGCTGTGTCTGCCAGGAAATGTAGATGTGCAGATCTAGGTCACGGGCTTCTCCTAATGCTGGAAAAAGGCTTCACACCACATTGTGCACCTCTCTGTGCGCCTGTCTATGGACAATGGTGCTATAGTCATGGTGGCAAGGTGGCACAAGGTGTCATGATTATTAATTGAGGTGTCAAGCAATTAGTGAATAATTGCTATTAAAGTAGAAAATGTTCTCTTTTCTCATGTAGATAATTTCCACCAAACTTCAAACCCTGTCCCTTTAGCTGGTTATGGAGTTCTATGATGCTTTTCCTTTTAAATAAATACAGAGTGTTTGGACAGGGGGCTTGACATGCACTGAGCTCACACCAGTCCTGGCTGCTTTGGAAAGGTGGGTAACATCTGTCTCCCTTCTCTGGACTGTATTTTGGAAATGCCCTGGGTAAAAAGAAAAGTCTGAATGCCTTTCCAAGCGATGACTGAGCTTGAAGCACTTGCTGTCCCTGTACTTTGCAATGTGCTGTTTCTCCACAGCTCTTTCCTGTAGGGAAAAAAAAGAGAGAGAGAGAGAGAGCAAAGTATGCAAAAAGAAAAACATTGCCAGATTTTCTCCTCAGAGCTGGATAAGAAAATACAGGTGCTAGGTGGTTTCCAAGCAGCAATAGCATTTTCACTTTGGTTGCAATGCTGGAAAATCTTGAAGTACATGTTTGACCTTTCCATTTGGGAATAACCTCATTGAAATGAACAGTTCAAGCCTGAAGCTGCACGTTTTCAAAAGCAAGGTCAATATCTTCCCAAATGTTTGCAGGACAGCACGTCTCCTCTGTGAGCTGCCACCCCAAAGAGGGAGATTCACCAAAGGCCTTGTTAGAAAGACTGCTCAGTAATTATGCAAGAGGATTTCTAAATCAGTGGGGCAGATGACAGAGCGACTGTGAAGTGGAAATAAGGCTCTGATGCTGCTTTCACTGGTGAAAGAGCACGAGTTTAGGAGTTCAATCTGGTTATCCAAACATCCTCCCAAGACAGAAGGCTGTAGCCAACATACAGCAAGGAAAGAAGCTGAGAGAAGTGCAGGATCTTATGGTAACTGTTTAAAGTAATCTGTACATCTCTGAGTTCCATTCAGCAGAAATTCTGTATCCAGATACCTGAGGAATCAGGAGGCAACTGGATGTCCCTGAGAGGGGTCATAGAATCATAGAATTACCCAGGTTGGAAAAGCCCTCAAAGAACACCAAGTCCAACCACAGCCTAACCATAGTACCCTAAATCTAACAACCCTCTGCTAAATCATATCCCTGAGCACCACATCCAAATGGCTCTTAAACACATACAGGGATGGCGATGGGTCCCTGCCCAAAGGTCCCCATAGTCCTGGCAGAGGATGGATGAGAAGACACTGATGGTTGAGGAGCAAGATCTCCTAGCAGAAAGCAATTACTCCTTCCCTGGAATGATCAGTGCATAAATCATTCATCCCCTTGGCACACTTAGTCCTTGGTCTCTCACCCATACTGAATTTCCTCCCCAAATCTGACAGTGCTCATTGGGAGCCCACCAGCAGCATCGTGATCATTCCAGGAACAAAAAGGAAAGGACAGCTTTGGGTCAAGAAAACATGCACTCAGAAGTCTGTGAATCGCCCACATACAGCAGAGATGTTGGTTAAAGTTAAGCATCTGCCCAACATCTTGGCTGGGTTCAGGTCACATTGCTGATGAACAGTTTATTTCATGAATTCCACTCTGTCAATTAGCCATTAACACAGCGCACATATCTTTGGATACAAATATAAATACGTTCTGAGATTTGTATAAATGAACGTGCACCCCCAAATATTCATTATTTTAAAGCATTTACTAATGTATTTTCAGACTAATTCCTGGTATTTGGATCACTGCCACTGTTAATACTGGGCTGCTTTTAAGCTTAATAGTAGAATTATATTTTAAAATATATGTTCTCTGAAGCCGATTTAATGTTTTTTTAATGTTGAGATTTCTTTACAATTGCTTTAAAAATGACCTTTTGACCAAAGAGAAAACACAAGAATAATTCTTCCTTTTATTTCTGGGCAACACGATAACGTTTAAATGAGAAAAAAAAAAAGATATGAATGCCCCCCAAAACCTAAAATCTTTCAGTATATATATTTTTCCTTGTTTTCAGCAAGAATTTTTAATTTGAATGTGTTGAAACACCACATTCTTTATTCCAAAGACTGCTTTTTTTTTTGCTTTTTCTTTCCTAAACAGTTTTTGATGTGTGACATAGCTGTTATTTTACGAGAAACCTGAAACATTTCGCTGGAAATTTTTACTGGAGAAAAAACAAAAGTTCAGTTTTCAAACTCTTGCACTCACACGCACCAATGGTATTTTTCATTCATCCAGCCCTGGTCTTTACTCTGGATCTCCGGTTGGAAGCAAACAGCATAGGGATAGAGCAAATTAGATGAGCTAATAAAGCAATTCAGATTAACGCAGCAGGAAACGTTCCTTTCTCTCATTCATCAGCTCCTCCTTGAGGTAGTCTGGGCTAACGTTTAGTCTCTAAGATTTTCAGAGCAGGGTATGAGCATCATCCAGTTGTGATCCAGATGAGAGAAGGAGAGATGGGTGGGGGGTGGGGGGAGGATTAGCTGCTCCCTTGTCAAAGACCATCACCTTCATAGCTTGGCTCAGACTCAAGAGCTGTCATGAATTGTCCTATGGGACCCGGCCGGCTGGTGAGGTCAATCACATCCTTCCCACAAACCATTCTGCTCAGACTCTTCCTATCACGATGGTGCCTTCCAGTCCGATCCGACGGCAACAGTAAAAGGGAGAGGCATGGGGGATGTCTCACTGCTGTGTATTTATAGCGATACCCGAGCTGGGCTGTGGTCACTCCAGCGCTGCAAGCATGATGATAGTAAGGAAAGAATGTGTCCAGGAGAAAAGGGTGGCTCACAAACAGATGGAGGGAGCCCACAGACCCAAAATCTAGCAACACTCAGCAAAAAATACATTACCACATGGGCAAAATTCTGTCTCCCCCCTCACCTCATCACCACTCACATTCCTAACATACAAGGTGCTATTGTTTTCCAGCCCTTGATTTACTCTTCCTAAGGGTGCTGCTGTCTGGAATTAGATATCAAGAAAACGTGGCTTCGATACTTACTGTCCCTCCACAAATTACCCCTTTCTTTCCAGAAGCATCACTCCCAAACAGGATTCCCCCAGCAGATGCTTGCATTTCTATTCCCTCTCTCCTGTGGCTCCAGTTACAGAACTTGAGACACACCAGGGTTTCTGATGGATTTGGGTTCTTTATCAAAAGTGATAAATTTGGATATACAATAGCAGAGAAGTGTAGGAAAAGAAGGAATAAGGGTCAGAGGTTTCTGGTTTAAATTCTGAGGAAACTTCTCCGGTGTTGAAGGAGAATATTCTGCATTACAATGTAGTGGGTTGCAAGGATCCAAGATCTGTATCTGCCTTAAGACACTGAGAATGCTTTTGAGTTAACACCCACCTCTCCTGGTCTCAGTTATCTTCTCAAAAGGACAGGGAAGTTTCTTGTTCCTGGGTTTCAAGTTGCCTCTCCAACTTAACTACACAAAATGGGTTACACCATAGCAAAAGATGTGGTACTCAGGGATATGATTTAGTGTAGGGTTTTTAGAGTTAGGGTACTGGTTAGGCTGCGGTTGGACTTGATGATCTTCAAGGTCTTTTCCAACCTGGCTAATTCTATGATTCTAAAGCACTTGCGCTGGGCTGGTTGCAGCACCTGTCGTATAAACAAAATAGCGATAGATTGGCTTGGGTTGCAGTGTTTGGGTTGGAAAGCTATCTTTTATTTCCAGTTTGCACAGATGCAAATGATAACTCAGTGCTGGTGAGTTAAGTTTTTTGGTTCATTGCCCTTGGCAGGTATCATCAGGATTAGTCGTGGTCCAAGACCTCTTCTACCCAAAGACCCAAAGGATGGGGGTTTGCAGATGAGTGAATGACACTGTACATTTGGAGGTGGACATCACCCTGGGCAGATCCTTCTGCTATCTTCAAAGTGAGCTATTATTCTGAATTAGATTTGCAAGTTTCCTCAAGATTCCCAGATGAAGCCCTGTGAAATTCATAATTTTAGTACCTGGTAGTTAGCCAAGTAATCGTTTGTTCCAAGTGCCTCTCTTTTTATTTAGGCATGTTCCATTTGTTTATTTACTAACCTTTTAATAGACACATAAACGTTTCACCCATCGTCCCTGTAGATTAAGGCCAGATGGGATGACCTTATCATAGAACAGATGATGCTGCATCTTTTCCACAGCTTTGTTTATCGTGTACTTTGGAAAGACATCAAGCCTTGGTTTAAAGGCAGCAACTTGCAAAGAAGGTGGCATACTCATTAACAAAAAAAATCAAGTGATTAATGCCTCCCCATCCCTGGAGGTGTTCAAGGCCAGGCTGGATGGTGCCCTGGGCAGCCTGGTTTAGTTTTAAATCTGGAGGTTGGTGGCCCTGCATGCAGCGGGAAGGTTGGAGCTTGATGATCCTTGAGATCCCTTCCATCCCAAGCCTTTCTATGATTCTGCGATTAAGTGTTCTCTCCATTAAAAACCTTTGAAATCTTTTTGTATTCTGAATGTGGCTGAAGTGACGGAGTTTGTTGGTTTGTTTCTTAATTTAAATTGAAAACACCCAGTTGGTGACTTGCAACCTAGCGGAAGCAAAGACATTCATTTCTATGGAGAGGCTCTGCTTTGTTGTTACTGGCATGTTCAGCACATTAAGTAGACACATTCTGGAAATATGCTTTTGATCAGAATGGTGATGATATAAGATAAACCTTCCTTACAGAGCCGTCGAGCCAGTCAGGACTTGTCTTTTATTCCATGAATGTCATTAAAAGCAAAGAATTCTAGTTTTCATCAAAATATTTAGCTTATGTCAAAACTTGAAGTGTTGGAGAGTTTTTGGTGAAAAAAAAGAAAAACAAACCTTCCCCATTTTTTGGCAAACAGAAAAATGTTAGGGGGAAGAAAGCTAAAACTTTCAGTAACAGTGAAAAAGTCAGTTTTTTATATCTATAATTTCTCAATGGAAACTTAAAAACGGTCAAATTTTGGTGTGTCAGTGGAAATTTTCGCTCTGATGCAAATCGCAGCTTTGTCAAAGGAGATTTCTCAAGAGAGCATTGGGACCAACTGCTTTGAGTCATTGGGAGCCTCTTGAGATCAGACCTGCTCACTTTCTGAGGGTGTTTCTGCCTCGTAATTGAATATTTCCAGAAGGAATTGAGGACCTAATAGACTTGGGGGTCATGGGTATGCATGGGAGGACACAGATGCTGTTGTGTTACACTGGTTCAAATGCAAACCTGTTCTCTGTCCCCGTTTATAATTCAGGATCAAAGGTGTACACAGGTCTTTTGTTGCAGATAGAATAGACTGTGCACAGATCATGAAGAAAGAAACCACAAGCCAATGAGGATAAGAAGTAAATGTAAGGCACAGTTAGCAGTGGGAAAGAGCTACTTCCTTCCTGCAGCTCTTGCTGCTTTGAGGATGCTTTGCTCTATCTCCTGTATTGATGCTGAAGTGTAAATGATAGGGGGCAAATGCATCCATGTGCAAGGATGAGTTCCTACCACAGGTGTCTACGTACACAATGAGAGCCTTTCTATTTATGTCTGTATTCCCTAATAATCCCTTTACTTATTAACCTATGCCAATGAGGCTAGAGAAGGAGGAAGAGATCCTAAGAACTTGTGAAGATAAGCAGCCAGATGGAGGCAGGGTACCCTCGAAGGAAAGGCTGCAATGTAAACATGCCCCTTATTAGTCACCAGAGAATCCACAGAGGAGCTCACCCTCCAGACATAAATCCACAGCACACTGAGCCAGAGGGCTGCGTGTTGCTTATAAATAACAGCTCTTGTTACAGCAGTAATTTGAGCAGCGGGAAAGCAGAGGCATGCTATGACTGCACTTGTTCTCTGCAGAGAAGACATAAATCCACATCTTCTGGTCTGCGTAACAGCACAACACGCTGCAAGCACCAGGAATGGCTCCGGCAGTAAATCACGGCCGGCTTCCAGCTGCTGTTGCTTCAGTGATTTTTGCTCAGCAGTTTGTGCTAGGCTGCATGTAGCAGCATTGTCCCTAGAGGATGGAGGTGCAAAGGGTCAGGCCTCCTTCTGGGGGAGGCAGGAGGCACAGAACCCTGACTTCAGGCTCTACACTGCGATGGGAGGATCTGGAGAAATGTTCCCATTAGGGTATGATTGGTCATTGTTTTGTGACAATTAGTTTTAGGAGAGTAGAAGTACTTCAAATGTCTGGGAGATGTCTCAGTTTATAACCATAGAATCTATGGTTATAGAAAAGACTAGGATTCCAAAGCTCAATCCCAACCCATCCCCACTGTGCTTGCTGACCATGTCCCCGAGTGCCACATCTCCAACCTCCAGGGACAGTGACCCCATCACTTCCCTGGGCAGTCTGTTCCAGTGCTTGATTGCTCTTTTGGGGAAGAAAAGTTTCTTAATAGCCAACGTGACCCTCCTCTGGTGCAGCTCGAGGCCATCATATAGCCCCAATAGCTGGAAGGCTCAGAGCATCCATGCCCTTCTGTGCTGGCACATGGAGGCCACACTGAATGTCTCAGGATGGCCACAACACCTCTTAATGCTTTGGGGTTTTAATTAAGTCACAGCAGCCTTCCTCTCAGAGCTAAATGACACCCTCAGGCCATTTCCATGTATGCTTATGGACTTCCATTATATGGAATCAAATTACTTGCTCATTTTCAATGTAAGATAGTTTCAGTTTTCAGGGAATTAATTTTTCTCCTTACCAGGGGTAGGTCAGGAAGATACGGGTTTGGATGACAGTGAACAGCAGACATTAGGAACCTCTCTATAAATCAAGGACAAAAGGAAGGAAAGTCATTCCTGTCAGTATCTAAAAGGGGTTGTAAAAAAGAACAAGATAGACTCTTTAGCAGAGATGCTGTGATAGGACATGGGGAAATGGTTTCAAACTAAAAGAGAGGAGATTAAGATTGGATATAAGGAAAAGGTTATTAATATAAGTGTAGTGAGGCTCTTGCACAGGTTGCCCAGAGAGGTGGTGGTGCCCCATCCTTTGTGACATGCATGGGATGGGGCTCTGATCACTGATGGAGCTGTGGGTGTCCACATTCATTGCGGGTAGTGGGAACCGGGCAATCCCTGAAGAGCCTTCCAGACCTTTTATTTCTCTTAAGCTATTTGAGGGCCATGGGCCTTACTGCAGAACCACCCACGAGCCAAGTTCCTTCCCTCAGATTAGAGCAGGCACTGTGCAGGTAATCACTATCCCAACGGATTTACATACTAAAAAGCTACCTCTCTGAGACATAGGAAGAAGTGTCTGAGCCAAAATCACCGAGCAAGTCAAGCATCAGAAAAAGGAATTAGCTTCAGGGCTGCTGACCCCTAACCCATGGTGACCAGACCCTATTGTTAGTTTTGACTGTATACCCTTGGTCTTTCACATGCCACTTTGCTCTGCCCAGGAAAGGTAAAAGGCATTTGTAATAGGGCACAGTTCTGTTGCCAAATGAATTCCTCCCTGCTGCAAATAACCCTTTGATTTGGGGAAGGGAGCAAGCTATTAGTGAGCCACATGCAAGTGCTTCAAGGAGAAGAAAGGCAACAAAGGCTGAAGCTGGCCTGAGTTCAATAGCAGCAATTAAGAGCTGCTATTTGCAGGCAGGGTGAGTGTGAGGTAAAGTCCTCGTTGTGCAATCCTGGTTATTTCTTCTGAGCTGGCCTCGTGGAAACGTTGGCAACGCTGCTTGCACGGTGCAGACTTTCTAGCTCATGCCAGGAGCCTCTGCTGCAGCCACAGGTTCTCTTTCTTTATGCAACTGCGACTGTCATAAACATTTCTGAGTGCAATGGTTTGCCTTGACACTCAGATTTTCTCTGCAATAAATGTTGACCTTTCCTGCTTTCAATTACCAGTTAGCGTTGTGTTGGGTATACTGTGTGCATGTTGTGGGTTCTCTAAGTGTGTCATAACCTCTTTAGGCTTCAATGAATGAACAAGAAGCAATTCTCTGGAGTCTCCTCTAGAGCTCAGGAGAGGAAGCAGAGTTGTATGGTCATTCTGAGTATATCCCTGATTGCATCTGCATGCATGCACCATGCACTGTGATCAGAAATGCCCTGCCAGTTCCCTCCTGCTTTCTTCTCTAAGAGCTTTACCTGTGTGATCCATGGCCCCTGGACTCTGGTGCATCCTACAGCCACTATACCTCAAATGTTTTAGGTACCAGCCAGCAGAGACTCCAAGTGATCCAAGATTACTGGATTGCTGATATCAGTTGTATTTGGGGTTTGGGAAGAAACAGACAGAGACTCTCGTGTTCAGGAATGAGAGAGTTCAAAGGAGGGTAGAAAAGAAAAGAGTGAAAAAGGACAAAGGAAAAAGGACAAAATAAAAATAAATAAAAATTAAAATTAAAAAAAAAAAAAAAAGGAAACAACTGTAAAAATGGAAAAGTTTTCTTTAAAAAGTTAAAAAGGTAAAATGTAAAAAAAGGAAAGAAGGGAGGAGGAGAGAGAAGAGGAGAAGAGAAAAAGAAAGGGGGAAGGGAAGGGAAGGGAAGAGAAGGGAAGGGAAGGGAAGGGAAGGGAAGGGAAGGGAAGGGAAGGGAAGGGAAGGGAAGGGAAGGGAAGGGAAGGGAAGGGAAGGGAAGGGAAGGGAAGGGAAGGGAAGGGAAGGGAAGGGAAGGGAAGGGAAGGGAAGGGAAGGGAAGGGAAGGGAAGGGAAGGGAAGGGAGAAGAGAAGAGAAGAGAAGAGAAGAGAAGAGAAGAGAAGAGAAGAGAAGAGAAGAGAAGAGAAGAGAAGAGAAGAGAAGAGAAGAGAAGAGAAGAGAAGAGAAGAGAAGAGAAGAAGAACTTCTTGATTCTTCTTCCATTTTTCATACCTAGCAGTATTATAATAATGCCACTATATTTGATAAATTTTATCTCATTCTCTTCATAGAGAGAAATATCAGTTTATCTGGGTTTCTACAGGGACAAGAGAATCAGTCCTCTTCATGGATGGCTTTTAGGTGCTGCAGTAGCAGCCATAAAAGAAAGGTTGTCCTCAGTATTTGGTGGAAAACATCTACAGGAACCTTGGGAAAGCTGACCAACGCTCCCCTCTGTCTGCTAATCTCCTTGGGGATAAAAGAATGGAAAATCAGGCAATGGAACATTTATGGCTTAATTTCCATAGATTGGACGACATCCAGTGAGGAGAACATGATACACGGCATTGTAAAAACAGAAGGTGAGAGAAAGAAAAAGAAAGAAGCGAGTCATTGTATAATAAAAAAGGCATGGTCAAATAAATGAAATATCAAGCAGCCTGGCAGGATTTCAGCATAGTGGGTTAACAGAACATAGCAATAATCAACTCAAAGCAAGCAGCTTGGCACGGGAGGAAATCAAGCAAGTGAAGTGGTGGATGGGGATATGGTAATGAGGACTGATGTGGTAAAACACCAGGAAAACCCTCTCTTGAGGGGGGCACAGGCGGCAATTTTCCTGTGGCTGAAGTAGCTGACAGAGTACCAAAAGGCGATGCCAAAGCATTGTAGGTCAGGGAGGAACAGAAAGGCGAGAGGCAGAGTAAGTGAGAAGCAACCAAATACAAACACAGAGAGGAAGCCGAGGCTTTGAGGGAGAAGATAAGGGCAGCCAAAAGGCACTCTGAGCTAATGGATAAGCAGTATAAAAATGTGCTTTTACCAGTGTTTCGGGAGAAAAAGGAGGCACAGGGCACAAGTGACTCAGGCAGCTGAAATACCATGCCCTTTATATAACCCTCCATCAGCAAGGGAAAGAAAAAACTAAACCAAGCAATGAGGCGGGTGTGTGTGGGGGGGAAGTTTGTTGGTTTTTTTTAAGGAAAAGATGCTTGAACAATTCAGAATCAACCTGCAAAATATCTGTTGGTCTGAAAGATCTAGAGAAATATGTGGAAAATGGGATGAGATGCAAACTGGCCAGTGCCAGGTGATACGGATCTGGGAATGCAGTAGTTACAAGTGAGCAGGTTTTATGGTAACACCCTGCAGAAAAGGGTTGAGAACAGGGAGCTTGGGTGAAACGAAGGTTGTGCCAGACTTTCAAACAATCACAAGAATTTCACTCCTGGTAATTGCCATCCTGGAAATGGTAGCCTCTGACCGAGGCTACAATAACCAAATAAGTATGAAGGGAAAGGAGTTGGGAGTAAGCCTGAAGCTGGAGCCTGACCACTGAGGCTGAGTATCAAGAAAACCTTCCTGGAAATCAGAAATATTAGCCTATGGAATAACCATCTCAAAAATACGATGTGAGAGCTGTTTGGCTGACAGTACTTTCACCTACAGGAGGTGGAGGACAGAAATCCAAGGAACAAGCTTGCACTAGCATGGAGATGGATTGTAATGACTCTACAAAGCTTTCATCTATTGGACAGTTGGATTTGATTATCTTTTTGGTCTTTTTCAACCTTAATGATTCCGTGATTCTAATTTCTAGATAGCAAGGGTACATTATTGGTGTCTTGAAAAAATGCCTTAGAGACAAGAACATTGCAGGTTGTGTACTGGTATTTCTGCAGGTAATGTAGATTGCACTTGCATTTTGAGGATATTTAAAATGGTAACCTGCATTTTTTGTCTTCTTTTACAACAGCTTTCTTTAAAGAATAATTAAAACAAAAAAACTGTGAAAATGTTATTCCAGAAGTTTGACACCCATCTCTGTCTTTCAGTGCTCTGGTAGAGAACACAAAGTTTGGTATCTTAAATTCTGATCCCTGATGTTCTTCCCTCAAAAAGCCATCTCTTTCTTCTAATGCGGTGCTGCTGTGCTTAGTTGATGGAGAAAGGAAGATGAGAAATGGATCCCAGAATGATCAAGTGTTGTAACTCCCATGGGCGTAGCTATGGTTCATTTATATAGAAGGAGGTGGCAAATTATGGAAGAATAAAATCTCAGAAATAAGCAGAGATGGTGAAGAAGGAAAAGTGAGCTATGGGAGGCAGAGGGGAAGATGAAGGCTGTCTGTGAGTGTGGGTAGAGAGGAAGACAAGGATGGTCCTTGATGGTCAGCAATCAGATCAGAAACTGCCCATACGATGCCCAGACTTCAGTCCTCACATACCAGATGCCTGGATGCTCCTCCATTATGCATGTACAGCTTTGGCTCAGACTCACAAGGTAAAATGTGGCACAGGTTGAGCACAACTGAAGTCCAGAGTGATGCCAGAGGTGTTCCAGCTGTGGGGAATGTGTTAGGTCAAAAAGCCAGGGGAAAAATTGCATAAAAATAATAAAGAACTGCTTTCTCCTACAGGGAGATATTTTGTTCGAAGCTGTGCAACCAGCACTGGCAGTGAACTTGGCTGGAGAATGACATTCTCTTTCAGTGGATGCATCAGTCACAGTTTTTGCCCATTCCTCAAGTTCCTTCTCCCTGCTAACCAGCATCACTCCTGCCTTCCTCAGGCTGAGTCTCAGCGGGTTCCTTCTCATCCAGCTCCCTGTGGTGGGCTGGCCTGGGGGATGCATGGGGTTGGATCTGCTTGGTGTGTTTTTTTAAGCATTGTTTATAGTTTACTTCTCTTGAGCACTTGTGTATTTTTGTTTCAGCCCACTCACATGCACAGCTAGCAAACACATAGGCCAGGGCTCCATGCAGTCCCTTAGCACTCCAGGACTCCACATCGTTATCTGAAAACTGCAGGAGACAACTTTTATTTGAAAAGAAAACAGTCATGTCAGGCTATTCCTCACCCTGCTGCCTCCGCCTGAAAGTCCCCATTCTGCACACCAAGTCTTTCTTGGAGAGCAATTTTGCATACCGAAGCTAAGATTGCTCTCAAAGATGCCAAAGGAATTTGGTTCCTTGGCTCCCAAGGAAGTGCTTAGAAATGAGGTGTACACATATCACTGATTGCTCTGAATAGTTCCACTGATAACATTTTCAGTAGGCTCATCCTCACCCTACACTGCAAGGGAAGGTATTTCTGTCCTGAGTATGCTGTTAGATATGTCTTCAAGATGCTTCTTTGACCCAGCTTATTCAGATAGCAGCAATCCTTCTCCTACAGAGTCTAATGGAAATAGGTGTCAAGGTAGTGATAATATAATAATTGTAATGCTGTTAGCTCCTCTTCCTGGGTTTTATGGTCTTTCTGGACATGGGCTTTGCTGGATAAGGAGAGGAAGACAGTGGTGATCCTTCTTGCTTGGTCTCTTTTGGAGACCATACTTCTCACATAAACACCATTTCCAAAGAAAGACCATTTCACTGCTTTTGGAAACTATGGCCAACTCTTGCTCAGAGCTGCAAGGTGTTCTGCAGCAAAAGAAGTCCCTCTGCACCCTTTGGCTGCCCAAAGCTCATTGACAGTGAGGGCTGTGATGAAACCATGTATAGACTATCACAAATACACATACATATTCATTGTTCATACCAATGGAGAAGGCAGAGGAAGGATTTTCAGGAGGAAGGTCACAAGGCAAAATGAAGAAAATTTTGGATTTGCTCTAAGGAAAATATGTGAAAATGTGTTGCGTTTTGGAGTGGTCTCCCAGTGGGAGAAGTGTAAGGGTGGAAGCCCCATGACTTAAGTCATTTGAAAGTGGCCAGGACAAAACCCTTGAGACTATACAGCATGGAAAATCCTGCTGTGTCTGGGGACAGCGGGAGGACCGAATGATTTAGTGCAATAGGTCTTTTCCATCCCTGATTCCAGTGAGTCTCTGAGAACCCTTTGGACTTAGTGGGAACCATAAAACCAAAGACCCATGAATATAGTTCACATACCAGGATGTTCATATCATTGCTAGACCTTTGGTCCTTTTGGCAGAGCTAGCCAGTGGACCTGGGAGTCCCTCCAGTATCTTTGGTGATTGTAAATCCTAATCCAGACATCTGCTGTTGTGCAAGGGCAGACCAAACTGCAAAGTGTGAAGAGAAACTGTAATTAATGTACACAACTTGTTCTTAATTGTTTCATTTCACATCCGATTGCAGATGGTCTCCATCTCCACCTTCCTTACAATGGAGACAAGTCAGCTTGGCTACTTGCACATATTCATGCAACAGTGGCAGGACTGTAGTGCAGTGGATGTGAGCAAACCTATTTTATCTTTTGTTCTCCAATTACTTTTAATGGAAGTTTGGGCAAATTCCTGTGGCAACTGGAAGGTATTTAGTGGAGCAAAAGCCTGAAAATAGCTGAGGACTTGGTGTTGGAAAAGATCTGTTAATATGAGCATTTGTTGCTCTCATGAGGAAATCTAAGTACCATAAGACTGAAATGACAAGTGGATACAGCTTTGATTTTACATCCCATCCACATAATGATAATTCCAGCAGAATAACTCACCTTTACAGCAGGCAGAAACACTGTCTCCACAAAAGCACAAAAATAATCTGCTAAAATGAGAGGTTTTGTTGCAGTTTCTTGTCATTGGCCGTTTCCTGTCAATCTCTGTAAGGATTTTCAGACATTTATAGGATAATTGAGAATGCTGCCATTTTTTTGGGAGCCAAACTGTGCAGAAAGTGCCCTAAGCCCTTATGTACAAGTGTTTGAGATGCTGTCAGTAGATTGCAACCTCTTGAGTTGAATAGAATTGGGAATTTATAAGTGGAAGAACTTAAAAACTGGTGATTAATTCTGGAAATCTTGATCAGCCCTCCATGTTACCCACAAAAAAACTCTTTCTTTGCCCAGTTGTGGGAACAGAGTGTGCCAGGGCTTTGGACACAGATTGGCCACTTGCTGCATCTGCTTCTGCACAATTCACTCAGCTTAGAAAATTTGTCAGGATACACAGAGGGGGAAATAATTGCCCAGACAGAAATGAGCCCTGGAAGTGTCAAAGCAATAGCCATAGCAAAAGTTTTAAAGCACTCCCAGTGTGGAATTTCTTAGGATAGTCCAAGGAGGTTAAGCTCAGGATTAGTAGGATTAAATGGTGCAATGGAAAGATGAGAAACTATTTCAACAGTCTATGAGGTGGTAGAATATATTCTCACAGAATGCAATGGGTGAAGCACTAAGTCTTTCATGGGGAATAACTGTCCCCAGTTCTAGTTTTGGGCCAGCACCTATGACAAATACTTGCTAAGCTTTGGAGCATGAAATGTGAATATTATTACATACATAGTATGTAGCAGTGCACCACAGTACACCATCATTGTCTTCCATTGGAAGATAATAACACCTTTCATGGGATGGAGAGCTGGGTCACTCTACTCACTCACCTGATTCTTTTATGCTTTTTCAGAGCCAATTAGTCGTTATTCATTGTTATGACCTGGAAACACTCTCTTTAAGGGATTTTAACACCATATTTCTCTCTCTCAACATCTTGCTGTGAATAGGTAGTGTGCCATGAAGGCACTCATCCTTGTGTGCAACCTAATAGAGCTGTAGCAAGGAGCTGAGGAATTAAAAAAGACTGTAGGGTTGATTTCCAAGCTAGGATGAGAGGAATCCACTCACTGAAACATTCTGCCTGGAAAAAAAGACTGCCAGAGCCATCATCTATTGCTCTTATTTCAGAGAAATTAAGCAAAAGAGTATCAAATTGGGTGGTATTTTAGAGTGGGAACCCACAGAGCATAAATTAAGTTTTCCAGAACACGGTTTAAGTGATGCAACAGAAACACCTCTTCTTTGCTGGTACTAAATTTTTCTTGCCAGAATTATCTGGAGGGTCTTTCTTTCGGTAAATCCCAGTCACCACTCCCAAGTTATCCAAGTTCTTCTGTGTCTCTCTTCTCTTTAGTAAAAGTAGATGTTAGCTGATTTCCAGTCCAAAATCTGATTCATATTCTTCCTACCCACATTTATTTTTACAGCAATTTTAACTGGACACAATTCTTCACTTGGATACAGTCATTCTCTTCCCTTCCTGTGCTAAACTGATGAGAGGTTGCACACTTTCCGGTTTAGAGGCAGATGCATTTTAGAGTTGGGTAATGCATCCTTTATGTTCAGTGGATATACTAACAAGTTTGGAACCAATGTTATGTAAAGTGCAATGTGGAGGGAACTTGCAGAGCTACTCTGCAGAACTTAATCAACAACTGAGAAGTTCTGTTCAGCTTTCTTCTCTTCACGTATTAGAGCCATAGGAGGAACACTCTTTCAGATTTCTGCCTAGGAACTGCTGTATTCCAGTCCTGGAACTCCTTATGTGAATTTGGGCAAGTCATATCTCTTTGCTCTTGACCTTGAACAAATAGGGTCAAGAGTGCTCAATACTCAATAAGGGAAACTCTCAGAAATTATGGGACTTGAGTTCTTCTTTTTAAACATGCACACTAAGAAGCGCCCTGAATACTTTCCTTCTTTTCAGCCAAATCTTCACTGTCTTCTTTTATTTAACAGTAATATCAAGTTAGATGTTCATTGAATCTTTGGCTTGTTAGGAAAAAATGAACCTCCTGGAGTCTGCCAGAACCTGCAACAGGCTGGGTATGATGACAGAAGCTGCCACCAGATTGCTTAGCAATTCTTAATACTAAGTAGAGGAATGCTGAATCGTTTTGATGAAAGAAGGTGCAAACTAATCAGGAATAGGCAGCAGTTTGTATCAGGGAAGATAATTTTTGCTAAAAAAATCCAAGAATGTTGTTGGATTTTTGCTCAAGATACACTTTTGTCCCTGGAAAACGGGTAAGACAATATATGTCATTTTCTGGATATATATGATGTCACATGGGGCAGATCACAGGTCTGTGCAGCTCTGTAATGTCTGGTGATGGGCATATCCACTTGCTTCAGTTGTGAAGACAGTTCCAAGGATGTAATGACACTCAGCACAACATGAACTGCCAGGGCTGGAAGGCCAGACTTTGTCTTTTATTTTGCACCATGCAGAAATGTCAGCTCCTCTTCTGTTCCCCTTGCCCTCTGCTGATTCAGCATAAGGGATAATCCTGCTGTAACTATGGCCTTCTCATAACTGATAATTTCTCCATTTGGAGGAGATTAGCCCAGCAGCTTACTGTGCAGCAAAAAGGGAGAACCTTTGCCATGTGGGGACACCAGCATTCATTCACATCCAAGGAAGCAGTTCGCCACTTCTATTCCATCTGAGCTGACATTTCACCATCTCTGACTTCAGCAGAAATGGGCTCCAGCTTTTCTATTTTTATTTTTCACATGGTCTTCCTTGCTTGCAGTGCTTTAATCAAGGAAAACCAAAATAAAGCTTCTCTCCATCAGAGCTCAGAAAGCCCCTCTGAAGGAGGAAGCTGTTGGAGTCAGCAGACATATCAGTGAAAGAATGAAGGTCATACTTTGCATAATATATTTATCTTGGAAAACATAATTTTATTCAGGCTATCCAAGAATTCAAGTGCTGAAACTAACACTAAGTCAACAGCACTTATAGTAATGAAATAAATTCTTTATAACAATCCAGCAGAAGGAGTTGACAAGGGTTTTGAATGGCTTGTTTTTATTAAAATTCTTTCATTCTTGCAAACCAGCATTGTCTGTGTTTCTTGGATGTGGCCAACGTAGAGACACCGTGCAAAGTCTAAGCTGGAGTTTATTTAGTCTGCCTGCCTGCAGCAAAGAAAAATAAAATGCTTAATAAAAGATTTCCTTCTGTGGGAGACCCTGCAATTTGCAGATTGTAAGATAAGGGGGCTGTTTAGAGGAAGGTATAATTCTACATCTAAACAGAGATGGCATTCCCAGTTGAAGTTAATAGGAATATATCTTCAGCGTTTGGTTAACCACAGACCTGAGTGAGAGCCACTAGAATTGAAAGCTTAAACTGTTCTTAATTGTACTGTAAAGCTCAAATGAAAATATTTTTTATGCTCGGCCTTCTTTAATCTAAACATGATTTAAATTCATCTGTACTATTTACCTACTGACAGCAGTATATCAAACCTCCATTTCATGACCTCTCAGATGTAGGCTGCACTTACATTTGAAGTTTAATTTCCAGTGGCCCTAAAACTTGGACATTTAGTTTTGTTACCGCTACACCATTTACCTGAGCAGCAAAATATGCCTTTTACTTCAGATCATGTTAACTTTGCCTGGATATATGTTTCAGTAGTGTTGCTAGGATTGATTTTGCGGGTGTGATTGCTGTTACTACTCTTAGGCTCTCTAGGCAAGGGGGTTATTGCCTGTGCAATAAATACTTTGAAAGAGAGCATGTACTGAAGGACGTTTTGCAGACACACTGATAAGGTCTTGGAAGATGAAAATGTTCTGAATTTCAGTGTTCTGACTCCCAGCCTCACTTTGCAAGGAGCATCACATAGCCCTGTACCCCATAATTCCATGAGACTTCTCTTCCTTCCCACCAGCCAAAGAACTTCCACAATTTTGCAGTCCAAATATCCTAACTCCCCCAGCCATAAAACAGCAAAGAGCAGAAAAAATCCTCCTCCGCTCCCTTTTGTAGTACTGAGATGAGACGAAATGTAATATCCTTCTTTCAGAAGATGACCTAAAAAGGAAAGAACTGGTCAAAGTCATTTCAACAAGCCTGCAGCAGCGCCAAGAAGACAACTCATGTCACCTGCATTCCTCTCTCCTACTCTGACCACAAAATCATGATGTATTTTCTTCATCTTCTTCAAAACGCACCATCTGTCAACACCTCATAAAGTTCAGACCAAGTTAAATTTTGCATCTCGGTTAAACTTCCAGTGGTCGCCATGTCAAAATGTTTGGATCTTTAGAATGAGACGAAGTGGTCCACATATCTCAATGGACTTTGGCTGAGATTAAAACTGAAATCTCAGGCCCCACCAATCACTGAAGGTTTTTTTTTGCCTAAGATCTGTGATTCTGGTTTAATAGTTTATGTAACTATGGCTATCCTTCCTCTCTTTTCTTTGTTTCATCCAGTAATCAACTTAGCTTGCACTATCTGTCTTCAGATCCAGTATGCTGTCAATATGGATTTGTTGGATGGAGGGTTCTTTCCAGACAATCCCATTCTGTTGGCTTCTGGAACTGCATTACCACTCATACTTCTTCCCTCTTTTTCACATTATTTCCTTTAAGAACAGCATTTGTGCAATATGACATCTATAAACTGAGTCATTAGGAATTAATATTTCTTCCCTACCTCCTTTTAGGGTCAAATTTTTGCAATCTGAGCCTACGTTGAGCAGACGTAACCCACAAATAGCCTTACTATGCCAGACCCTCTCTGGGTATAAATGGTTATAACATCCATCTATTTTCAGATCTTGTACAATACCATCATAATGGCTTTCAGTGTGTCTACACCGTTTTGCACTAGCTGAGGTCCCAGCAAACAGAGTTTAGTGCTACCACTCTTGGAATAAGGTGTGATACCGTGTTTGAATCAGTTGCCTGCCCTAGCCCTGGAGAAAGAATTATGTGCTTGAAGCCACTATGTTAAAATGTCGCTTTCTTATACAATACTGTTCCCAGGACAGCTGTAGGTTCCAACAGCTTGCTTTATGGGAAAACCACTTTTTAAAATTTTCCTTAATGTTTCGGAGTTTATCCAGTTAGAAGAACCTCAGGTTTCCAAACTGAACCAAGGGATGAAATGCTGAGCACACTATCTTGATGACCACCACAGCTTGCGTATGCACAACTTGATTCTCAGACTGCAGATTGAATTCTGCATTGATAGGTGATCGATACACACTAGAAATAAATGAGTTTTCTATCTTTGAAGGGGAAAAGCCTTTTAAGAGCTGCAGCATCCCTCTCTGCCATTCTGGTACAATCTTTTTTATGATTACCTGGGATTTTTGAGAACACATAGCCAGGGTGAGCAATGGCAGAGGCCAGCTTAAGGTAGGAGGCCCGTGTCTGGTTCTTGCACTTTCAAGCCAGGGCACACCGTTGGATCAGTGGTTAAAACAAACATGGGCTTCTGTAGTAGGAAAGAATGATGAAGCACGGCATTTGCTGAAGTACAAACTGTTGTACTGAAGTGTTGCTTGGACCACAGAGCCCAGGGATCCAGCATGAAGCATTAAAGCTGGGGGGAAAACCAGAGGAAATTAATGATTGAATAATGGATTCCAAATGTTGCAGTTCAAAGTTAAATCCTAATAATACAGTCACTTAAGGGTATGTTGAGCTCCAAAACAGATTGTTTTTCAAGGCAGAGTTGCAGCAAGGAGGATTCTGGGTAATACTATCTGAATTCCCAGTAAGGTAATAAGGGAAAGATTTAGCTACACTGAACACTGCTCTGAATCTGTTTGCTTCCATGCATGCAGGAACAATCGCGGAGCGCTCTTCCCAAAGCTTTGCTTTCTGTGTTGACTGTTAATCCTGGTGGCAGGTGGCTGCCTGCCATCTGGAACATCTTTGCCCATTAAGATTCTCCCAGAAAGAAAGAAAATAGCTTACTTAGTAGCTGGGCCAGGTTTTCAGGAGAGTGCTTCTGTACAGCAGCCTTGGGTCAGTGCTCACGGCTAGATGGATTGGCTCAGACTATTGGCTCAGCATATGGGACTACTTGTTCCCCTCTTTGAGGGAGAATGAAGCAGTAAGTCTATGGAGATGCCTCTTCTCCCAGATCCTTATTTCACCTCCTTGCTATATATCTCTGCTTCACTGGAACAGGTTGCCCAAGGAGGCTGTGGATGCCCCATCCGTGGCATTCAAGGCCAGGCTGGATGTGGCTCTGGGCAGCCTGGTCTGGTTGTTGGCAACCCTGCACACAGCAGGGGGTTGGAACTGGATGAGCACTGTGGTCATTTTCAACCTTTCTATGATTCTATACTGTTCTTGAAATTACCAGGGGAGCCAAGGCTTTATTCATTCAGAGTTTAAACTTAAGTCTTGCAGGTCATTTCTGGTTCATCTGATGTATTACCACAGGTTGCATGCCTTTGTAGAACACACAGATCCTCAGGAGGGCAGAAAATCCAAGAACTAGACTTCTTTTGTGTCCAAGAAACAGTGTGCAATTTAGTGGTCTATTTCTTTTCTCATTCTTTTTGCTTCCTTTGTTCCTTCCTTTGAAGGTTACAATTATTTACAGTGGGTTTGCACAGAGAAGGGGCTAATTGTAGGATACACATGCAAGTCGCTCTTGGACATGTAGCCATCTTGCTATCACTTTGAAGTAAGCAGCAAGACCTTAAAAGCTGTACAAAAAAAAATTGAGGAACTGGTCTTGCTGATCTTAACTCAGGTTCCTTTAATTTGAATCAGTTCTGTGACTGTTCCATAGCTTGCTCAGTGTGTTCATACAACACCTAGCACTGATGAATCCCAATTGCATCCGGCCAACATTGTATTAATAATGCCTTCACTTTTCCAAAGGCAGTGGAGCTAAATGTTATCAGCGTTCATTCTTTGGCTTAATCCAAAGCATCTAATCTTAGTGTAAGGCAAATTCACGGAGGGAATTCAATGACAGCTTAAAATAGGAAACTAACATAGGAAAACTAGGTGAAGAAATCCCCAAGGAGCTTTCAAATACTGTGGATTTATCACTTTGGACATAGTGTCAGGAGAAAACTAAACAGAACCTTCAAACATGAGGCCTGTTGCTCCTATCACTGCTGAAGGAAAGAAATGAGATTGAGGAAATGGAGGAAAATGAGTGTTTCGACACAGAATCATAGAAGTGTAGAATATCCCAAGTTGGAAGGGACCCATAGAGTTCATCAAGTCCAGCTCCTGGCTCCATACAGGACCACTCAATATTCAGATTTTTGGCTCTTTTGGCTCCAGAGCACACTGCTGACTCAGATTCAACATAACATCAACCAGAACCCCCAGATCCCTCTCTGTGGCACTGTCTCCAGTGTCTGTCTCATCCCACAGTTTGTAGTTGGAGCCAGAGCTGCCCTGTCCCAGATGCAGAATCTGGCACGTGTTCTTGTTAAACTTCATGCAGTTGGTGACTGCCCAGCTTTCTAATCTGTCTAATTTGTCCTCAATTATTCCTTTTCTTCATGTGGCTGAAATAGAAATGGATCCATTGATCATAGAGTTAGAGAGGTCTCCTCCCATTGCATGTGGTTTCCATATAGTCAGGAGGGGAATGGGAATAATGGACAGGACCAGGATCCCTATGCTGATGACCCTATGTCAAGGGGTGTACTCATGCAGTGCTGCTGATGCCATCAAGGCTGCCAATTTTAAAGCTGAAATCTTTACCTCTTATCTCTAGCTCACCTCCTAGAATTATCTGGCTCTGCATTGTGTACAACAAAGAATCAACTAGGTACCAAAGTTAAGTGGCCAGGATATTGGAAGCCACATGTATTTACCAGACCACTTTATCTGAGAAGGACAACTTTAAGAGTAAAGACTAGACAAGGATGCAAGAGAGAGAGAGGTGGGCTCCTTTGCACTTACTGTGAGAAACACCAAAGGAAGACAGTGATTGCAGCATGCATGCTACCGTGAAGTCATCCTGTACTGAATTGACAGCTCCAGAGAGCCTTGAGGATATCTAACCTGGGAAACCTGACATGTTTGTCCCTCATTGCATGTGCTGCACCCAAATGGTTTCCAACTGGATTCACTCTGATGAATCTCATGTCCCTCACAGTGGCTTTCATATGTCATAGCTGACTTGCCCTGCTGGCTATGAGGGAATCCAAGCTACTCTTGTTAACATCAGAGAGACAAAAGCAGAGGAACGTTCTGTGACCTCCTTCTCTAGCTAACTGCTCTTTATAACCTTAAATCTCTTTTTTTTTGGCTTCTTGGGATGAAATTCACATTTGTTCAGACTTATGTACCTGCAAGCAGAAATGCAACACAATATAAGAAGGATGAGAAGCATTCCCTAAAACTCTTGCTTCCATCAACTGCATCCAGTGTAGAGTTCCTCCAGTGCTCAGCACTTCAAAGGGTCGGGTCTTGTGTCAGCATGTGCAATATAGCCTTCCTTACTCACCCAGATGCCTAGATCAGAAGGAGAATTAGCTTAGATCAGAAGGAGAAGTTCAGATAAGCACCTGAACCCCTAACTGTTTATCTGGATGGAACGCTAACTGAAGTTGGCTCATCTCTATCCAAAGCAACCTGTGGAAATAACTTGAACCCAAATCAGGCATCTTGGAAGGATCCTATGCATTATGCTATAGCTAAGGTAATCTGAAAAAAAAAAGAGAAAAAGAGTGCCAGATGGAAAAATAAAATATGCCAGTTTCCCCTACACGCATAAGCTATATTTGTGCTGCCTTGACATAGCTCTACTTCCTCGCACCATTCTTTTATATCCGGTTGACGGATATTTTTCCATAGAGTGGTAATGCTAATCTTGGCAGAGGCTGAGAGCAAATATAGAAGCTTCAATGCGTGCCTGGAGATTTCCAAGCCATCGGGAATCATGCCTAAGAACGACTCAAGAGCAGCGTGAGGAAATATAAAAGAGTCGGAGAACTGGAGAGAGCTTGTTTCACATTCACAAATCCCCCAGTGCCACTAGGTTTTAGAAGGTGAGGGGAACCCCGCCATCTTAAATGATAGGTTGCTGCCGAGCCGGCTGCCAAGACATACCTTGGCAAGAGTCCTCGTCAATTATTATCTTATTTCTTTTTACTTCTGCTTCTGCTACAGATATCTGGCCTCAATCATTACAATATCAAGCACCCTACCGTCTTTAATATATTTATCTTTACCACATCCTCTAAGGCAGGCGAGTGTGCTGATCCTCAGATTACAGAAGCAGAAAAGGACCAGAGAGGCCCAGGCTCACAAAAGGACTTAGACACTTATATTTCATTTAAGACAGACTTTGGATCCCTAAAGAAACAGTTCATAAAATCCCCATTTACCTACTTAAGACACATTCGTACGTGCATTACTTTTGAATACACAACTTTGACTGGTTTCCACTGCTGTGATTTGCCAGAGCAGCCACCATCTCAACAGCATGAAACACCACTTCAGTCCGTGCACAATCCTGCTCCTCGGGGAGATCCCAGCACAAAGAAACACCAGGCACTCACAGACCTATTCATTAAAAATGTGTAATCTGAAGGAAATTGTGGTGCTTTTTGCAAACAGGCCCACTGTTACAGGGCTGGGAGGATGGAGCTCAGGTACCTTCTCACATTCTTGCACTCTGCTCCCAGTTCTGTTTATAAAACATCTTATGAGTTAGGAATGCCAAAAACACGGACAGAGATGGAAGCAAGAACCAGCATCCAGTGTAAGCCTGCAAAACAAATACATGGGTTTGGTCCAGTTGCCTGAGCAGAGCTATCCTACTTAGTCTCCAGCTCCCACTGGTCCAATGCTGTACTGCCAGCCTCAGGAAGGTATCTCAGATACCACCAGGTATCTCAAATGTTTCTGGGCATCTGTGCCTTCACAGCTAAATTGGTTCCACTAGATAGGAAAGCTTGAATGCCTGAGGGCATGAGGAGTCTGTGCAGGGATTAAAAGGACTTCTGTGTGCTTTGAAGCAATCCTCACACCTTAGGGAGGAGAAAAAGGTGTTCTACCAGGTCCTCTGCTGGGCTAAACAGACATATTTCTGTAAATGCAGATTGTATCCCTAAGATAAGAGAAAAACAAAGCCAATATAGACACAGAATTGTAGCATGAAAATTTTCTTATGAGCTCTCGGTTACCTATAGATGAATGATGCTGCAGTGGAGCACTTCCTTCCTATTACTGGTGTGTGTTTTTGCTTTTCTAATGAAAGTGAGGTGTAGACACATTAGTTGTTGCAGTGTGGCCTCAGCTTTTATAAACAGAACAGAAGTAGCCCAGCGAAGGATCCCTTTGAGGCTGCAATCTTCCTTTAAAGCCCCTGCTCAACTACTGGCATAATGCTCTTTAGGTTCAGTGTGAAAGCAGCTTAACTTGGTATCACTCAACAGCACTCAGAAGAAGCAGGTTCCTTTTTCACCCCCCAGTAACCTGGCCTTGCACGTGCAGCTGGCACCTCAGCTGATCCCAGCCCTCAGAGGGTCCTCACCACTGCTGGCAAGGCCATTGAGCCCCAGCAAAAATTCCTGACTGGTGTAATCACTTCTACTTTGGTCTATCTGAAAATTTCCCCCCCTGTAGTTTTATTTGAATGTCACATTCCTTTCTCCCGCTCCTAAAAAATAATGTTCTTTAGGACTTTGACCTGCACACGGGTGGTGGTACACTGGTAGCAGGAGGGTTATCTGTTGACGTGGGACAGCATCCAAGGGACTGACGGGCTCCGTGTTAAAAAGGACACATTTTTGGTGGATAACTCTGCTGTGGTGTATATTTATTACACTCCTGGTGGCTAGTGAGGACAGGTTTTTCCAGAGTGCTGCCTGCTAATATTAATGGCCGAGGGTGAGGCAAAGCCCACATGAACCAGATGCTGGTGAAGCTGCTGTTTTGCACTTTTGAAAGGAAAAAGGTTGCCTTGTTTGAGGTTACTTCCACAGCACCTCAGTGCCTGGGATTTAGATCCTTGTTTACAACAAGATACTCACCCATAGGCAAGTCATTTTTTACTACAAAGCATCATTACTTAATAATGTAGGCAAGCTCAGAAAAGCTATATTGCAGAAGTGACCTCTAGAGGCACGTATGGACATCAGAGCCTGCTGGATAAGCTCAATTTCAAAGAAGGAATCAAGGAAAATTGAATCACTAAGGTTGAAAAAGACCATTAAGGTCATCTAGACCAACCATCACCCCCATAACCACCATGCCCACTAACCAAATGCCTCTGTGCTAGTGGAAGACTCAGGATGGACATGAGGGAAAGGCTCTCAACAGCAATAGCAATGAAATTCTAGCAGAGATCACTTGCAGTCTGCCTGTTAGGATGGACCTGTACAAATTTTGTAGGATGGGAATAGCTCTGACTGCTGGAGAGCCTCTGAATCTTGCAATGCAACTGCACTTGGTTGGTGTGGGACCACCAACCAAACCAGCCACAGGGATCCATGTGTAGCCACTACTGAGCTGGGCTAGACAAAGTGATATTGTCAATGTGAAAGCCTGTGTATCCCATTGCCAATGCCCAGAGCCATCCCATCTTCTGTCTTCATTTCAACACAAATGTGCTTGGACCAAAAAATAATATAAATAAATATAAATAAACATAAATAAATATAAATACATATACATATTCTCTTTCTCTCTCTCTCTCTCTCTCTCTCTCTCTCTCTCTCTCTCTATATATATATATATATATAATTTATTTATTTAAATGAGAACTGTCAGAACTCTAATGTTCAAAAGTAAGGGGGGGAAGGTAGGGGGGTTAGGGTGTAGCAGCAGGGAAAATTAAAAGACTAAGTTCTGGATATTCAAAGACTTTATTTTTGGAGTTGGGAGGGGAACAAAAAAAAATGTTGGTTTTCTTTTTTCAAGTATCTATTTCTGTTTGAACAAAAAAAGAAAAAAATTAAAAGAAATTAAAAGAATAAAAGGAGAAGAAGGAGAGGGGGATGGAACTGTTGATTTGTTTCTGCCAAAAAAATGTAATTCGTTTCTCCTTCATTGTTTCCAGAGTCCTTTGCCATTTCAAGAGGTTCTCACACCCACACAGGAGTGTCTCATATAGCCAGGCAGCAGACTCTTTCTGTGTGACCCTTCGGCCATTGTTGATTTATGAATTATTTTTATTAATAGCATGTAGAAAAATCCCAAAACTTCAGGACTTTCCCTTCTTGCTCTTTCAGAACAAATCCAAGTGTCTCCATGGAGCTTCCCTCATGTATTGCAAGAAGTCCAAGAACTTTTCCATGCTTAATAAGGAGAGTGGATTTAGGGAGTGATCCCTTGTTAACCCTGTTTATCATTGATTTACAAGCTGCTTGTCACATGTGCAGACCTCTTGAATGAGGTTCAGATCAAAAGACCAGTGATGTGATCACCTATCATTCTGAAGTGATCAAGCAGTCTAGACTTAAATCCGCTTCTGGATGTCAAACGATCTCAAGGTTAGGTGTGAGACAGTCTTGAATTTCAGATAGCCCAAGCAGAGGCATCCCTCTTTACTAAATTCATACCAGACCCAACTTTGGATCATCTCTCTTAGCTTGCTCTGAATTAGCAGTTCCCTTAGAAGATAAACAGTCTGAATTTTCAGAAGTGTCCTCAAGCTGGCGTTTCAGGAGGATAAGTATTGTCAGCCAGACAAACATCTCTTGATGAAACTAGCAGGTGTCCTGAAGAACTCTGAAAAATCTGGATGGAAAAACACAGAGAAATTGTTAGCAGATCTCTGAGTGCTGGATGCCATGACCATGTAGATCATCTTGTTTAAATGAGGAGTGTTCAAAAAGAGAATGCATGCTTTCGGATGAAGAAAGATTAGCCCATCTCACCCACAAATATGAAGTGCAACGAGCTTGAGACAACATGCAAGAGTGATACTTTCCTCAGATGTGCTAATAATCAGGTATGAGCGGCATCCTACAGAGGCAAGAGAAGAATGAGCCATGTGTTAGAATGAAAGGTATGTGAGGAAATAACATGAGAGGGAGTCGGGAGGTAACGTGAAGTGTTTGGGTCACTGGAGTGGGTGAACTTGTCATCTCTATACCTATGGACTTGTGCAAATGAAGCTATAGGTGTATGTGTGTATATAAGTGTGTTCAAGGCCAGGTTGGATGGGTCCATGGGCAGCTAGATCTAGTGGTTGGTAGCCCTGACCATGACTGGGAGCTTGCTCTTTAAGGTTCCTTCCAACCCAAGCCATTCTATGATTCTATGGTAAGTATTTGTTTATGCTAATGGTAATGTCTCTTAAAAAAATAGTAAAAAATGAGAGTCTGGAATTTTACGAGATGGAGCCAGTGCAGGATATCAGATGGGAGAATCATTGTGATAGAAAGCACAGAAATGAATGTATTGAAAAAAAATAAGTGGGAAAACTACTCAGATGACTTGGCTGCACCCAATGTAATGAGCAAGTACAAATATCTTAAGAAGCTGAGCTATACATCAGATAGGGCAGTGCTGTCAAGGTGAATTTTATTTATTGATTGTGCTTAGGGTATACTGTTGACATCTGAACTTAGATTAATGGGGGAGTTGTCCAAGACACTGGAGACCAAGGTTTTGTTTTGTGGCCAAAGTACAGTCTGTCCTAAGAAGCAGTGATTAATGTGAAAGCCACTCACTACTTCATCTTCTGTGTGGAACTGAAAGTTTTCCAGCATCCAGCTGGGTACCAAAGAACACAGTCAGATGTGTCAGGTTCTCCTATCGGGACCATCTATGGCCCTCCACCTACGGTGGATGCTTTGTTCCTTATGGCTTGAAACAAAGAGTGATGTTTTGAGAGAAGAATAGAAGTGGCTGCATTCTTCCTGCAAGAGGCTGAGGGAGGGGTGGACATGTGGTGGAGATGTGTTGCTCTGCAGTCAAGCACAGCAGTGCTGACAGAGAAGAGAAATCCCAGTCCTCTTTCTGGCCCTGCACTCTGGCTGTTCTCTTTCCATTCATGTTCCCTTCCTAGGCCTGCGCAGTGCTGATAACAGTGCCTGGAATTATCTCACCATCTTCTTTGTTGTGCAAGATCTGTATCTTCTTTTGAAACCTTCCTCAAAGCCAAGTCCTTTTGGCATCCAACTCTGACCCCGCGTTTCTCAGCCAAAGAACGAGGCAGGGAATGGGTGGTGGGTGAATGCTGGGTAGCAGAGGATGGGGAAATTACAGGTTGGGTTGGCAGCCACCCAGACACTGGCCAAATCCAGCCAAAAGGAAAGAAGAAAGAGATTCACAGAATGGAATGAAGATGTTCAAATAAAGCAAAGCAGAGCCGGAATGGGAGGTGCAATTACTTTGCTTCTTCCTGGCTCTGCCAAAACCTTTGTGGGAGTTATGTCCCTTTTTCTATGGATGACCTCTTCTCTGAGAGGCAATAGTTTCACCTTTTGCAAAGGCAGGATAAGCACTGAGGAAATGAAATTCATTTGGAAAGCAAGGAGGCAGAATGCTGGCTGAAAGCTTTTCTGAATCAGGGCTGTTTGTGCTGTTGCTGCTGTGCAATAAAGGGATGGGGAGACAATTTGGTGTTTCCCTGCTCATTTTTGTTGTGTTCTCAGAGATGGCTAAAATGAAGGCAGGCAAGGGGAGAAGGACCCCAACATTTCATTGTGGAGTGCAATACTTCTTCCTTTATTGTGTCTGCACTATGGAAAATTAATGACGGGAAAAAGAATACTGAAGATCCCTCCCATATCTGTTCTTTGGCTCTTGGGGCTGGAAAGCAGTGTGACAGATTACGTGTGCATTTCCTAGAAGTTCTCCCTTCTGCCTTTTGACCTCTTTAACACATCAGCATGCAGCCATCTATCCCACACATGTCCTGGCAGCAGCTCCACCTCCCAGCTCTGCTGAGCAGCCCTTTTTTGGGACAGGTGTTGTGAGACACTCAAAATGATCTGGAGGATCAGACATATTTAAGAGGGGTGGATTCCTGTTCTTCCCCAAGTAGAGGGTCTCACACACTGCAAACCTCATGGTTTCAGATCTAGGCATTTGAGTACAGACACTGCACCTTTATAAGTCTTAGAAGTGTACTGGTTTATATGTGTTTTTTTTTCCCCTTCATTCTCTTATGCCATTCAGTCTCATAAGGCTAACAGCATGGAGATG
The DNA here is from genome assembly GCF_054131305.1 of Coturnix japonica. Lineage (NCBI taxonomy): Eukaryota > Metazoa > Chordata > Aves > Galliformes > Phasianidae > Coturnix > Coturnix japonica. The sequence goes on along the minus strand of NC_140666.1, from coordinate 90,154,494 downwards.
GACTTAAAGATCCCTATGGGTACCTTCAGTCTCATAAGGCTAACAGCATGGAGATGGACTTAAAGATCCTTATGGGTACCTTGCATCTCAGCTGGAAGAAATCCTTAAAGGTCAAAGCTTCTGCTTTAGGATAATGACCCAGGGAAGGAAATACCTTACCTGAAGGGTAAAAACTGCTGTAGTGGCAGTAATAATTGCCTGGAGGGCAACAGACCTGACATGATGAGACTGGATGATCTTGGAGGTCTTTTCCAACCTTGATCCTTTTGAAGACTCCTGAGAGGAGCAGTTCAGTTCTTCTCACCAATAGCTGGAGATGGATGACCAAACCTGGGCATCATGGCTTTATGCAACAGATATTGTAGAAAATAAATGTATTCAGGCTAACAGAAGAACTGGAACACAATGAAAATGCAATTTAAAAACAGTATCAAGTTTTAGAAAGAAAATCCTCTGGAATTCTCAATGTTAATTTTTGTAATGTAGAGAGAAAAGCATATTCTGATTCTTTTTTTGAGCTGAGAAATTCCAAGATCTTTAGCCAGCAAAATAGAGAGAGCCTTTGATAGTTGCACGAGCCCTTTGAAATTGCTAATATTATTTGAGCTGTTAACTCTATTTTATTTTAAATGAAACAAATTCCATCCAGTTCTAATAAATGCTTTGTTTCCCAAAGGGAAACATTATCATTTATGGCTTGTCTGGCGATCTTATCTAGCACAAACATCTCAGTGCTGCACAGTGAAAACCACTGTCCTTATCCTGGAGGTCTCTATAGGCCCTTGTGTCTTTGAGCCCTGTTTCGCTGACCTGCATAGACTCTTGCCATAAGCAATTTGATGGAAGCCAAATAGCTATTTTTGTAAATGAGGATGTTGCCAATCTCAAAGAGATCGAGGTGATATTAGGGCTGATAACACAGTGTAATGGAATGAAACTGAGCAAAGGGAAATGTGGTAATGAAGACAAGCATTCCATGAGCAAGTACAGCCAGTTTGTATGACTGTCTCTTCAAAGGAAACTGATATGTGAACTCTTCAAGCCTCGCTTGGGCAAGGCAGCCAACACTTACTTTGGAGTCATTTGGGACTGGAGGAATTGATTTGATGACATTGGAGGTTGCAGGGATTTATATGGTGAGGGCAGATTTTTTTCTTAATGAAGAGAAGCAGGATTCAAGCTGAGGTCCCACTGTGAGGAGCACCCCAGGAGCATCAAAGCACTTTGCTTTACCTGGATGTATTGAAAGAGAAAGTGCTCTTGAAATGAATTGAAAATGCCACAGTTTTTTGTCAGCCTGGGCAGATGGCTTGGGACATTTTCTGAATTTAAGAGGTGACAGTATGACAAGCAAAGTGATCAGACAGCATTCATGAGCTTTTACCAGAAGTTTTATAGAACAACCTGAGGGTCTCACCTTGAGATTTATAGACTAATAACCTCCTCTTTACGATGGGCTCCAGTTATGACCATTATTCGTTCACTCTTTGTGTGCCAACACTGACATATAGTCACTTCTCTTTTGAGTCACTTCTCCTGATTCTGCTTTTTCCTAACCTTTAATTTTCTTCCTCTGCAGTCTTTTGCTTCAGGGTCCTCTAATCTCCATGGGGTTTCCTGGGGAAACTCCAGCACTTCCTCCCTCCGGTCATCATTTATTTGATGGCCTCATTGGGAAAGTCTTCCAGACTGACGTGAGGTTATCAGAAAATGGCTTTTCCATTTTTCCCTTATCATGGTGTACTTCCAGTCAATGCCTGGGATCCCCTATAAACATTTGGTCCCAGGGGTGTTCCTCTACCACGTGATGTTCTGAGAGCTCTCCCATTCTCATAAATTAGCAGTGAGATCAAGTCTGATCTAGGTGCTCTTTCTCAACTATGTCTGACACCAAAGTAATTAGGGAGATGCTCTTCCCAGTTCTGCTGCCAACTTTCCTTGGTTATCATCAAGCTTTCTAAGTAGGTGATCAGCCTCATCTTCTTCTCCTGGTGTGACTTATTTGAATTTACTGAGTGGTTTTTTTGGGGGTTCAGACACTGCCTACCTTCCTTGTGCAGATGGCTTTTTCTAGACTTTATCTGTGTGTTTCTGGCTCCTCAGAGATGGTACCTAGCTCACTGTGCCCTGTGCCCTGTGCTCGTCTAAGTCATGGGGAAACTGATGGAAACAGAGCACATCTCAGTCTTCAACCTATGGCTCCGAGCCAAGGGAGTTGCTCACATCTACACATGCCTCAATCAGCATCTTGCTCCTGCAAGCTTCCCTTCCATCATCCCACCTCAGGGACCAGAGAACACCTTGGTGCCCATCTCCTCAGGGTGGCTTCTTCCTCTCCTCCAGCTCCCCCTTCCCTTTCTCTCACCCTACCAGCTGGCTTGGTGCAAGCAGCCAGCAGCTGTGCCTCCTCCCAAAATCCCCCTGGCACAAATGCAACTGCTGAGAGCATGCAAGACAGCTGCCTGGTGTCTCTTCCACAAACCCCCCTTCCACTCTTCCTGACCACCCTACCCATTCCCTTAGCAGCCTGGCTGCCCACCTCTCTTCTGAGCCACCCTAAAAGCATGGTGGCCCACACCAATGCTTGGCATCATCTCTTTCTTCACCCAATTCTCTTCAAGTGCAGCGACGTGGAGCATTTCTCCACCCCTCCTGCCACATCCTGCTGGCAGCCAAGTAGGATGACGATGACACAGTAGGGCTCGGGTACGTTTTTTGCTCTGTCTTGTCCCACAGCCAACCTCTTTGACCTCTGGATGAACCCAGTAAAATAGAGTGTCTTTGGAGCGCGCTCTTGCCGGTTTTACATCTGTGACCAGTTGCAATTTAAATTCCCCTTCTGTCTGGGAGAGGAAATGAGAGAGGAGCAAGGAAGAGTGATAGTTAAAACTGGGGGGAAAAAAAAATAGAAGAAAGGAAAAAGAAAACAGAAGCTGGATAAGAACAAACAAGAAACAAAGGGAACTGAGGCAAATCTTGTGGTTGGAAAGAACTTGGCATAAAGTGGAATAAGTCAATGTTTCATAATATGCTAATATCTTTTTTCTAAGAAAACAGTGGAAAAATAATAGGGCCTTATCTCGAGTCCATCGCTACTTCACATGTAGCTTTGCAAGGTCACTGTCAGGGTGGGAATGTGCTCAGCATTTCACTGACACTGGCTGAGAAATTGTCCAACGTCATGGTATGACAGGTAATTAAAACTTAGTGCAAAGGGCAGGTCACAGCCCCAACTGCACGTCCAATGGTCAACGCAAGCATTGATGGATCACCTCTGGTTGAGCTGGTGAGGACTGAACTCATCACTCTTTCTGCTTAAAGCTTCTCCTGCCTCCAATGGGCAGCCAAACCTCTTCTCCCATAACAGCAGCACCATCACAATAGCACCATCAAAATGGTCAATCGTGGAACGTCTGGAATGGGACAGGGAAGCAAATGGCATAAATTTGCCCAAAGATGGGACAGTTTTGACTCATTCATTGTAAAATTATTAAAGGCTCCGCTGCTGCTTTTGAGAGCTACCAGGAAATGTTGATATGCACTGTTGTGCTTCATTTTGTTTCTGCTTATGATCATTACACTTGGTGAAAAACTCCACTGAATGCAATGAGCAGTAAGTGAGACCAGGACAAGGACACTGCAGTGATTCAATCTGCCTGTGCTTTCCAAAAAACATCTGAGATTTGGATGCTACAGTTGTAATGAGGCAAGAGGATTTTAAGCTTTTAAACAGTTTTTCAGAGTACTTTTAGTTCTGACAAAACAGCAGCCTCCCAGACACTAAATGTGCTTATACCATAAATTGCCTGGGGAAAAGATTGTTCATCTTTATGTATTTGTATCGATCTAACATTAAAATCTCATTTTCACCTAGAACTGCTTATTGCTACCCCAAGTTATGTAGTAAAAGAGTATAACAATAATACGTTAAGGCAGGAAACAGTGCTACGTATTTCAACTTAAAAAACAAACAAACAAACCCAACTTTATTTTAAATTAAAGAAAAACTAACTACCTCATTTTCCTTAGCAAAGATGCTTTGATAATTTTCACTGGGAAAACAAACAAACCATTTTCATTTGACTTTCAGGTTTCTTTGTGTTGCTTTCATGTCAGATTTCTTGTAGATAAATGAAACGTGAGGTGCCACAGAGGTGGAAAGTCTAACAGCACTCAAATGGGAAATATTCAGGTTTCTTGTCTGGAAATGAAAAAGTGGAAAGAACCCAAGCTCTGGGGAGTCCAATGCTCTCAAGAGGCTCCAGGATTTTGGGAGTGTGTCATGGAGGATGGACATCTGTGGTTCCCAAAGCTTAGGTCAGCATAAAGAGCCTGGTGGGACTCTCAAGGTTTTGGAGGCTCAACCATCTGACCAGCCATGAGGTGAGCTGGTAAGAAATCAGGTGGAAAACCCTTTCCTAGCATTTCAAAACCAGCTGGTCAAACTGTCCACCACTTTGAAGTATTTTACTATGGAAGAAATGCTTGTTTTCTGATTACACTACTTTGTAATTTTACCTAAAATTCCCCAACCAGCCAGAGTAAATAATAGGTCTTGAGCCTTGGATTTATATATATATTGGATTTATATGTATATATATATGTGTGTGTTCTTGAGGGAAGTATAGGCAGGGAGAGAAGAACAGTAATTTTCACAAGACTGAGGCATGCTCAGGACAGCAGCCACCAGATTCCAGCCCCCATTTTAAAACACAGAAAAGCAATGGTATTCTCTTTTCCATCCCCTCTTCCTGTCAAAAATGCAAATGGTTTCTGTATCCATCCAGGGGCTTTGCTGACTATTAGCTCAGCTGCAGAGCGTTCAAGTGGAAAGCTGCAGAGCTGAGAATTGCCAGCAGCTTCTCCCAGCACCATTAACTTGTTACTCACACAGTTTGTCAGTGAAGTGGCTGGAAGGAGAGTTTTTCTTTTTTTGTGATTTTTTTTCCCCTCATTTCCCATTCTGAAAAATCATAGGGAGCAATCATTTGCCTCAGCTGAAACGCAGCTACCTCTGGAGAGGCACATAGTGGCAATTTACCATCAGGCACAGGTGCATCATCAGTCTAGGGAAGTAAGGTGGAATAAGTGCTCCAGCTGATGCACAAGAGAGTTTAAAGATGGGATTTGGATATTAAGACAGGCTTCTTCACACCAGCTGTGTATGAGGTGCTTTGTCTTCATCTGCAGAGCTTTCCTTGAGTCTACTGCCAATGGAAGCTCACTCTCATGGCATCCCAAGGAGAACAACTTGGCTATTGCAGTTGTGCTACTAGACTTGGCTTAAGCACCACTGCATCAGTCTATGGTGGAAAGATTGTGTGTGCTCCATGTTTTAAGCATCTTTGGGATATGTTTTTAGAGGTACCTTTATCTCCAACTGTTCCATTTTTTATCTCTGAGTAAAATCCTGACCTGAGCTCCTCTATACACTGCCTGATGGCTGACAGCAGAAGGAACTGAGGAACAGTGAAGCACTGGGGAACCTGGCAAAAGAGATAACATTGTGTGGATAAATGAAAGCTCATTAGAATAAAAGAAGAAGAATTAGCTTTAAAAGAATAAAGACTGCTAGTTTGCTTGGCTCCACTTTGACTCCATGGAATACACATGTATTAGGAAGGCTCGGTGTAAATCTGATGATTTTCCAAAGATATGATGTGTTTGGATCCTGGATCTGAAACGTCTGCTGTCCATTGAGACTGTGTCACAGTTCTGCCTTTATCCTGTGGTGTTCTCTGAATCTGTTCTGTCTGATTGTGGTCACATTCACTGTTGCTTCAGAACACAAAGGCCCCTCACCTGTTGTCTCTCATCCTCTGCCAGCTAATGCCAGACACTTCCAAAGAAGGTGAGGAATCACACTGCACATCTGATCTTTGCTCTGCTAAAACTCTGCCCTAGATGGAGGGTCTGAGATCCAACAAGAACATCCCATAATCCGGAGGTATGATGGTTAGAAGTTATTCAGTCTATCAGCCCGTGTATTTATAAGGCCTTCAGTATAAATACACAAGAAAAATCGGATGACCTTAAGCACAGGAGTATTAGAAATAGAATGAAATGTAATAGTATGGAGTCGAGCACTTAGATACTGATAACAAGAATAGCTGCTTTAAGCTGGGGGCTCAGCCACTGGAAACAACGAAGTTACAGGGGAAGGATGTGGATGCATGTGTTCATCACAGCACAATTAGGCACTGTTGATGGGATGCAGTCATGGAAAAGCAGAATGCAGTAGCTGAACACAGTACAGAAGCTATTTATAGTGAAGACAGTGAAGCGTTAAAAACATGGGACAAGATTTCCCTTGGCAAACCAGAGACAGTTCTGGTGCTCAATCTCCAAAAAAGGTGATTTTGTACTGGAACAAATAAAGAAGTGGGCTTCTTTGGTGATCAGGTAGACAGAAAGCCAGTCCAATGGGAAGAAAGAAGCAGGGCTTGTTTTCTTTAGCCTAGCAAAAACAAGGATGTGTCGGTCTTTATTAATACATTGGGGAGGTAAAAATTGCAGTGTGTGACAAGTTACTCATGTTAAAGGACAGTGCTAGGACAAGAACAAATGGGTGTAAACAAACTGGGAATAAATTTAGTCTGGAAATTAATATAAGGTTTCTAAAGCTCTCATCATCTTGGACATCTATTCTTACTGCGCCTTCCTCTCTGGATTTGGCCACTACAAAATTCCTCTACTGCTTCTACAAGGTCATTGCCCTCACCTGTCTCTTCCTGTCTCTCCCCTTGTGTTTCTTTTTCTGTCACATTAGAGGTGTTGCTCAGTTTGTTTGTCTGCAGTGTCAAAGCTATTCCTCCTAATCCTTCTTTCATCTTCAGGCTAGCACTAAAGCCAAATCCTTTATGTTTTCTCCCTTAAGTATCTCCACAGTAGATGATACCACCACCTCTCTGGGCAACCTGTCCAGTGCTCCATCACCCTAAATGTAAGTTCTTATGCATGTGAGTACTGAACTTTCTGTGTTCAAGTTTTAGGCCATTGCTCTTTGTCCTATTGCTACACACCACTGAGAAGAGCCTGGCTTCATCCACTTGCCTCCCACCTCCGTAAAGATGTTTATAAACATGAATCAGATCACCCTCCAGTCTTCTTTTCCCCAGGCTGAACAGACCCAGGTCATTCAGTTACTATCACAGAATTGTAGGGGTTGGAAGGGACCTCTAGAGATCATCGAGTCCAACCCCCTATTGGGCATCTGGAAATGAGCACAGGGTCTGTGTTGTGCCACTTTGAGGGTCAGAAAATGATCCTGGACTTTGTAGTGGAAGAGATGTAGCCTCTAATGTGGCACCTGTTATTTGCAGTTATGTTCCATTAATCCATAACTCAGATAAAAGCTCATTTATATTGTCAAATTATGTCTTTTCTATTATAGCCTTGAGCTGAGCATTTTATGTTTTACCTTTCTTCTGTAACAACTTGAAGACAGTGATTTTTTTTTAACTCGTAAATTCGGAGCCAAGTAAAAGCAGAGGATTTACAGCCCCAGACATTGAGTATCTGCAGCTCAGTGATGTCAGGGGAGGAGCACAGTGGTGTACCTCTTCTCTTACTGCCTTTGTGTGCCCAGCCCTCTCTGCAACAGCTGCTCCAGAATATAGGGTGGTATTTCTTGCTCTCCCATGGAGATCTGAGTCCATGTTGCCTCTCTCCTAATCACTTCCCATTCATGTGGAAAGGGGAGGAAGAAAAAGCCAACATGTTTCAATTCAGTGGCAGGGCTGAGACCCATTCCCTGTGCTTTTCGCAGAGGATCTGCTGTTTAGGGATGCAAACTGATGTTTAACCAATGGATCATAGAGTGAATTGTAGAATGGCCTGGGTTGAATAGGACCTCAAAGATCATCCAGTTTCAACCCCCCTGCTATGTGCAGGGTCACCAGTCACCAGACCAGGCTGCCCAGAGCCACATCCAGCCTGGCCTTGAATGCCTGCAGGGTTGGGGCATCCACAGCCTCCTTGGGCATCAGTGGCAAAGACCTTGACTGTTAAAAAAGGCAGTGGCCTGCGTGAAACTTTAGAGGCAGTTGGCTCCAAAGATCAGTGGTTGTGTGCTTCATCTTATGCTATGCCCATATCATCTCACACATGCCCCTTGCTTTTTCCAGTCCCAGGGAACAAAGGATCTGCCCTTATCAAAGTGGCTCATTTTACTGACTTTGCGGTCACTTCCTAGAACAGAGCTCAACAGCACTGCACAGTAAGATGTGTCAAACTCTCAGCAGTACTCATCTCTCTAATTCTGCACTGGGCTTTCTACAAATAGCCTTCATTTTCCAGGTGGAAATGGGAGCCTGATGTCCCTCTGAAATGTGGGTCAGGTCATGAAGCTCCCAGTAGCTGCTTGCTTTTTGGAATTGATCCTGCCCTCTTTCCCTCTCCTATGGCTGTCAGCACAAGGCATCAGTACTATGTTTTGGCCTTGGCAGGCAGGCTGTGTTTCCACTAAACACCTCCTGGAGAGTTGCTAAGTCACTGACTGAATGGTCTGCATTGCCGAGCTGTCTTCCAAAGCTGGCAATTAATCACCCAACGCTTGAGCTGGCTAAAATCAAAACTACTGAAGACAGAGAGACAGCAAGAATGACAGGACAGGGAGTGAGAAAAGAATATCCAGCAAATAGGAAAAGAAGAATACAAGAGAGAGACCCTTCCTGGAGTTGCCTGCATGGTGTTCTCTGACGCCAGTCTAATCTTCCCTGCTTGAAACAGAGCAGCAGAGTTCAACCAATGTGACTAATGTCAGTGGGAGCCGTTGCCATCACCTTCAGTGCTATAATTAACAGAGGAAACATGAGTTTCACAGGCTCTCAGACATGATCTTAGCTTGCTGGGGAAATGAACCAATGATGATGTGCCCGTTTGTGTACGCTGTCCCCTTTGCTCCCTCCCTCCCTACAAAAGTCCCATTCCCGCCCCACACAAGAACAACAGCAGCTGTGTTGGTATTTATATTCACTCCAGACTGGAAAATCACCATCGACACAGAGCCAGGCCCTGCCTTTGCACAGACCTTCTGCCAAGTGCTGATGCTTGCAGCTCCCACAGCATCCTCTTTTGGTTTCATCGGCTCCAAGCCCATGTCGCATCACTATTCATCTGCTGCTGGTGGATGATGATTGTGCACATCCTACCTGCAATAGGTTTGGCATACAGGACGCATCTCTTGGCCCACAGCCTGTTCTCATGATGGCCTTTCCTAAGAGCTCCTTCCTATGGTCAGAGTAGGTCATGGAGGAGACAGCTTGCCCCTGTTGCCCACTCACATCACCAAAGGATGCACACCAGTGTTGTACACTTGGTGCTTACTGGTTTATATAATGGGTGTGCACTGGGCTGGTGAGCTGTGTAAGTACAGAACTGAATGTATACCTATCACATGAAAGTATATGTATCACTAGTTTGGCTATGTCTCTGTTCTCCGTAGGAGACAGGAGAAAAAAATAAGACTGTGAACAGGCTTTTGCAGAACAACTCACAATATGCTGTGTGGGGCCAAGACATATGTTCTCTCCTCTTATAGATCTCTGATGTGTCTATCAGAAATATATGCCACAAATACATATATATATATACAGTAGAAGTTTATGATAATCCAGTGAAAACTAGATCACTAGAAGCTACTAGAACAAATGGTTAGTCAGGGCATATAACCACACCATTAGATGAAAAAGAAAAATGGTTAAAAACAGCCATAGATATGACCCCATGACCACAAATAATAACCTCACTACCCTGGAGTTCACCCTCTCCTCACTGGCAAGGCCCCATACAAATCAAGTTTCACTCCCTCCCTCCCTGGCCATGCTCCATTCAGCTCAGCCCCATCTGCTCCTGCTATTCTGAATCTGTACCAGCCAGGAGTTTCTGAGTGGAGACTTGCAAGACTGACTGCAGCCAGCAGGACTAAGGACACCCAAGATTGCTGAGCAATCCACTTCTTTCTATTTTTCACATTATATCCAGCTTTTAGAGTTGCAGACTCGTAGGAGGTGTTGAGTGCTGGGTGGAGGGGTTGCTGGCATTGCTTCAGGAAACACATGGATGAGAGTCCATCAGACTTCAAGTTAAATAATCACGGAGTCACTAATGCTGGAAAAGACCTCTCAGATCACCAAGCCCAACCCCAACCCATCCCACCATGCCCACTGACCACGTCCCTCAGTGTCACATCACTGTGGTTCTTGAACATCTCCAGGGATGGTGACTCCAGCACTTCCATGGGCACCCCATTCCAATGGCTGACCACTCTGAGAAGAAATATTTCCTAATATCCAACTTCTCCCATAGCAGCCGTTGCTCTTACTATTTTGATGTCAACCAAGGACAGAACCTCAGCCCCTAAATGGCCAGAGTACATGATGTAATGCATGAGTGCACCCAGGATGCTGTCCTCAGAGGAGTCAGGCTGGTCTCATTGCCACCAGCAAAGCTGCCCTACAAAATCAGTGGCACGTAGATGAGAAACTGTCCTCTTTCTTTCTTCCATACTGGCGATGTTTGCACAAAGCCTGGCCAGCAGTAGAGTGGGAAGCTAACAATTATTTTTTAATGAATTCTTGGCAGATTGAAGACTCTGTTAATCACAGCTCCCTGCTTCAACCTTGTTTATTGGCCATGGCCTCAGAAAGGATGGGGAGAAAGAGCCAGCATTTCTCACCCAAGTCCAACAGAAAGGCTTATCAGCAGGGACATCTGACATGGGAGTCTGTCTGCCCTGGCTCCAACTTAAAACTCAATGGCTCCAGTAGCAGAAGAGCAGCAAGGTTACAAAGTCTTGTCTGAATCCTTATATTGGATTACAAATAGTGCCGATGGGTCAGGCACAGCTGAGCCAAGAGCCAAAGGAAACTGCATTCAATCCACTGCAGAACATATGAGAGAACATTTCATCTCAGCAAAGACCAACAGAGAGAAAACAGGGATCTGGAGGCACAGCGTGGCTCACTCAGCATCATGCTGATGTTCAAGGGGTAGAAGTCAGAGCAGAATCAAAGGCTTGTAAGTCCTAGCACAGCACTTTATCCATTAGGCAACTTTGCCCAATTGTGGTTGTATGTTTGTGGGTGGAAATACGTTTTGTTAGCAGCCGTTGAATCACTGGCCTGGCACAGCAACAGGCTAAACTGGAGCTTCCAGATGACAAAATACCCTCCTGTGCTCTTTCCTCACCTAAACTTCCCCCAGATTTCTATTACAAAGAAAGATCTGCTCTGGTATGTCTTCCTTGGCATCACTAATAATCCTAGCCTTTGCACATGGCCTACTAAATGTGGCTGTAGGGTACCTCTGTTTCACTATGTTTCATTTATTACTTCTGTCCTGTAAAGCATTCCAGGAGATTTCAAGACAACAGTGCAACAGCATGCAAGAATCAGTGTTTTCTTATTTAGAGATTGTTCACTTATGGAAAGGCATGGCTACAGAAAGAAAATAAAGGGGTAGGGGGATGCACTTTATCCCAAAATGCCCTTTTTTGACATCCAAACTTGTCTTGAGATACCTTCCATTTTGGAACCATCTTCTTTGCAGACTGAAAATCAGAACAAGGCATTTTGACCTTGTTGAATGAGCTTCTGTTACCCAACTTTTAAAACATTCCTATCAAATTTGAAAAGGCCGCAGCCAGGATGAAGTGGCTCAGTTTTTAGAACAGATCATTCTGATTGTGATTTGCAGGAAACTTTGGGCAAAAAAAACCCCAACAACGTGGTGCTTGTTTGTGTGTTCTTCCACTTCAGAACAAAACCAGATTTCAGAATCATGACATTTTCTACCAAAGAAAATGGAGTGGTTCCCACACTGCCGTCCTGTTCAGGAAAGACAAGGAAGGGTTTGTTGAATAATTGGCAAGAACAAGAGGTATCCCAAGAAGGAAAAAATGAGCCGGGAGAAGGTTTGAAGAAGGTTTTGATTCCAGTCTCAGAGATCAGCCCAGACCTGAATTGCTCTGTAAGCATGATACACACTAAGAACACACCAAAACCTGAACAAGAACTTCACCGTCACCCACCCCAGAAGAGCCATGCCATAAAAAAATCCATCTTCTTACTGGCTTGCTCTGGATAGAGCCTTCCTATAAATGCTCTTATAGCAGTGGAAAGTGGTTGAGGTTGCCCTCAGCTCCTTGGCTGCCCTCTCTCCATCAGCTTAGCATTTCCAACCATGCATATACTCTCCTTAGTTTTCTTTGGCCAGAGTGTTTTGAGGCTTCATGGGGGATAAAAAAACCAAACCAAACAAAAAAAAATATTGGGACCCATCCCCAGGCCCTCCATCTACCATCACAAGTCCTGTTTACTACACATCTTCAATGCAAACCTACACAGATGCCTTGGATACCTGTTGTTATGCACAGGTAAAGTGAAGGCCATGATGACTCCAGCTGTGATTTTTCTTTGCAGCTATTTGCTGCCTCCATTTTCTCTGCAGAGACAATTCTCTCTGCTGGTTTTGGCAGCCTTCACGGAAGGGTGAGATCTACGCACACCCCCTTACGTGGTCTTAAGTTCCCCTTCTTTGGCAAATAGTTATTAGCACCTCTTGGAAACAGTACAAATAATAATAAAAGAGAAAGTTATAGGTTGGGGAAGTTGTGGATATGAGCTTATATGAATTTTTTATATATTTCAGGGCCTGTGCCTGAAATGAAATGAGGGTCATGGTTTAGTGGGCACAGTGGTGATGGGTTGATGATTGGACCAGGTGATCTTAAAGGTCTTTTCCAACCTTAATGATTCTGTGTTTCTACAAAGGTCGTTCTCTTTCTGCAGTTATCTTCTGCTGATAAATTCTTCAATATCAAGCCTAAGAACACTGAGGCAATCAGATGCATAGCTGTTTATTCTGTCTTGAAATGTAAACGTGAAAAGTCAGAAACTGGTTTTCATGCCCATGACTCATTGGCCAGCCCAGCTGAGCCAGTAAAAGGAGAAAATCTCATTTTCAGCCTGTCCAGCTCAGATTTAAATACTTATTCCAGATATCACTGGGTGAGAAAAGTAGCTGGGCTGTGCCCTCAGAGGCACAGCTTGCTTGGATATCCTCTGGGAGATGTGCTGTCGACACCGTTCCCTCTCGGTGCTGCAGAACAACCTCAGTTTTTCACAGCTCCCCAGGGTGCGTGCCCTCGAATGGCGCTCACCAGATCCTGACCCAGGTCACAAATCCTCAAGTTCCGGAGTAATGTAAAATACACATCATAAATAGACGTGTCCCTGGCCCCAGCTCTCTCTCAGCTTTGCTTCTGTTTTCTTGAGCCTAGTCTGCCTGATTTTCTCCAGTAGTTCAATCATATTTATTAGGAATTTATAGTTCTCTGTAGGGTTTTTATATTTAGCTGCCTACACTGGAAAACCACATTTTTATAGATGTTGGATACCACACCTTTCTCTGTGGCTCCTTGAGGCTTTTTTTTCTTTCTTTTTTTTTTTCTTTCTTTTTTTTTTTTTCTTTTTTTCCCCTTTTTGTGCTTTATATTTGATTTCTGTAGTTTGTCTCCATCCATTGCTCCAGTCCACCAAGACTGTAAACTGCTTATCAACAAAGCAAACAGTGGGTCATACTTAAATGGCTACAAGTGCTCAGTTGGGATTGGGTCATCTTTGGGTAACACGCTTGGCTCTGTCTCTGGCACAGAGGAGGAAGAAAAAGAACAACTTTAAGGTGTTGGTAAAAGACCAGACATGTTGCTCAGTTTCATAGAGGCAGAGAGTTCCTAGAATGATAGAACCATTAAAGTTGGAAAAGACCACTGAGATCATTTTGTCCAAATGTAGTTGCAAAGTATCTCATCAGTTCTTAATGTCCAAGCTTGCAAGGATTGTCCCTTTACATGTGTTAGTAGACTTTATTTTAGGTTGTTCAGGGCCAATGCTCTTCCCAGAGTTACTGATCTAAACCCAGAGAAAACCAGTTCTTGTCAATGATTATCTCCATTTCACAGCCCTTTAAAGTTCAATTCTTTATGAGCAAACAGAGATAAGAGAGGCCAAGACCTACCGTGGCCTTGCTGTTTGCTTGTAGCAGGTCAATGGGAAGGCAAAACTAACCCATAGGCTGTGCTAAGGGCTCTAAAGCTATAAATCTGAGAGGAAAAACCCATTGGTCTGTCATTTTCATAGGTACTATTTACAAATATACAATAAAAGGGAATGCCAGTGAACTCATCCTGAGCACAAGTTTAGTCTGTTTAGATTCTTTAAGGTGTTTAAAGAGGTTAATATTCACAGGACATGCAGTAGAACTTGAGAGATTCTATCCCAAGAATGAGAAGAACATTTCTGCAAACCCAATTGTATATGCAATTTATTTTCTCACATACTAGAAATTAAACCAGGGAGCCAGAAGGCAGCTGTCTTTTTTGCTGTCCCGCTACTATATCTCCTTATAAAATCTTTTCAACTGCTGTTAATTTTTTTGTATATATAACATCTCTGCCAAGATAAGGAGCCAGATAAATGGGAATTAAGAATGGGGATGAAGAAATTCCTGGATGGAGCTTGATGCTTTGGTGAGTGCATGGCTAAGCATAGACATAACTGTTATAGTCATGGAATAGTTATGGCTGGGTGGTATTTCTGAAGGTGTCTGGTGACAACCCCCACTCAAAGCAAATCTAGCTTTAAAGTCATATCCAACTTCAAAATTTCTCCAAGATTGGTTTTTTCCCATTTATTTCCAAGAAATAGTCTCCTTGTTGGTAAGCTATCTATCAAATTGTCATTGAAATGATGAAACTTTATCATATGGGAGACTGAAAGTCATCTTAGTGCCTTTTTACAGAGGGATGCTAATGGCTGGGAAGATGAAACAACATACTCATGGCTACACATAGATCCCTGTGAAGCTTGCAAATGAACACACTTAATACTAGTGATTTAAATCCACATCTACTTTGCCATTACCCAGTTCCCTTTTATCTACCCAAGCCCACATACTTAGTTGTAAGAGGAAAAATAATGAGATTACTGAGATTACTGGTATTTTACTGTAAGTAGCCAAAAAACAGCCCAGGGTGCTTTGCAAGTATAACCTACTGCAGGAAATCTTAACACCAGATAACAGCCCACAACTACATAGCAACCCCAAAGGCAATGGAGTCTCTGCTCTGTGCTGGAAGCTGTCAGGCATGACGTATCTAATAATGCATCACTTCTTTTTATGAAGAATCTGGAACCTAGTAAAGACTTCATGTTCCCTTAATAGTCTTGCCCTAAATTAAAGAAACCACCAACAGCTCATTAATACCTCATTAGAAGGTGTGAATACAAGATATAAAGGGAAGGTACTGTAAAGTAACCATTAGGAAAAAGAATTGAAAAATCAAACTCCTCCCAGGTAATCTCATACTTACCAATTTATCAGCAAAGGCCAGATCCCATCACTTTTGGCTTGCATACACTAGCTCCTTTATTTACGGTGAGTCAGACTGGAAATCCTATTTATTCTGCAGTCCTGGCACAACTGCAGATACCAGGGTTAGGAAATTAAGCCAGCCAAATTTCAGGATTTCTAATTCATGGGAAATTTTGGCATTTGGAAATTTGCTTTTATTCTAACTAAGAAAATAAAATTCTTTCCTTCACTGTTGCCTGTGACTGGAAATTCTGACTTAAAAATATGACTTTAGAAATATTGACCTGAGGATTATTGTTCATGCTGGTGGAAATCTGCATTATTGGTAAGGCAATTATTTGTTATAGAGGAAGAAAGTATCCTTCAGATGTGCAATTCAATGTTTTTTTCTTATCATAAAAGAAAACCAACTTCGTTTGGGGAGTTGGACTAGGCAACCTTCAAATATCCCTTCCAATTCAATCGATTCTATGATCCTATGATTTAGAATGTATACACTGAATGCATCCATACATGCAAACGCAGTGGTGAAAGGAGCAGTAGGGACAGCTGCTGCTGTTCAGTTGATGTGCTATCCCTATTAACATCTCCCAAGGAAAAGGGCTCCACCAGACAATGCTGACAGTTCCTCTGTGTTTTTCTTTTTCTGGCTATAAGGAACAGTCTGATCTACTATGCAGCAAGGTGCTAAGGAAGATCTAATCTTAATTTCCTGGCACAAGAAATGAGAACGTAACACTGAAGAAGTGCCTGAGCTGTAGCAAAATTAATTTCAGAAGAAGTTTAGCACCTGAACATCAAAGGCACAGAACACAGAACCATATAAGCCATCCATGATAGCAAAAACCACACAGAGTTACCCAGAGAAATCACCTGCAGCAAGAAGAGCCCAATCAGTGATTGAAGCCATATATGAAAAATGATGCACTGAAAAATCCAAGAAACAGATCACACCACTCTGTTTTTATTAGAAAGTTTTCTAGTAAGATCTTATTGCAGTGGGATAGCTCAGTAAAGACCCTCATTTTCATAAAGCACGTAGGACACAAAGACACAAAGCTGACAGAGCATTGGTGCCTTTATTTATGTTATTTCTGACCAATATCAGGTATTTAATGTCTGATTTAGTTATTTCAGATTCCTTGAAGAGAGATACTCTTCTTGAGGGTATGGTTCATCTACTCATAAAATAGATAATTTTGTTTGGTCAGATAGTTCAGATCCTGAAAGGGCCTCACAACCTAAATAACACTTGAATGTTGGTGTCTATGTTGGGAATACATGGGAGAAGTTGGTCTCATCTTGCTGTAGGGGTAACAATCATATTCAGACTGAAACACCTAATGCATAAGGGTTGAATGACACCTCATTGTGATGATCAAGTGGGCATTTTGATGTAGCCAAACCAGCTTGCTTTAAACTGTAAGTTTAAGGAGGGTTGATGGGATGGACTGATCCTAAGTGAAAAGAGTGGTAACCCATCCCATTGGAGGGTGCTTGCAATCCTATTTCAAGTCTTTTCCTTGGTAGAAATACATGATAAAATGTTTTTGTTTTTGTTTTTGTTTTTTGTGATGAAGAAAAAGAATCAAATGATGAACTGGCTGCTCCTGCACCCCACAAGCTCTGGGAGTCCTCAAGGTACTTTCAATTGCACATACCAAAAAACACTACTACAAAAAGGCTGAGGAGAAATCCTGACATTTCTCTGCCAGAAGATATTCACCCAAGATGCTGAGCAATGCAAGGGAAGGGATTCACCCGGAGGGAAGGGATTCACCTGGAGGGAAGGGATTCACCTGGTCTGGTGGTTGGCAATGCTGCACATAGCAGGGGGGGGTTGAAGCTAGATGATCATTGTGGTCCTTTTCAACCCAAGCCATTCTATGATTCTGTGATTCATTCTATGAAAAACAACAACAAAAAAAGCAAAATACAGAGCAAACCATGTGGGACCCATCCATACAGTAAGACAATGCTTTTTGCAACCCTCTACTGTCAGCAGTAGTGCCTCTACGCTAGCGTGGGAAGGCCGTGATCTAAAGCCTGTTGAAGTCAGTGGAAAGACTCCCGTTGACCTCAGAGGTTCAGTTTTATTCTCTGAGCATAAGAGAACTCCAGCTGCGGTTTAATAACTGCTGGTGGTCCGAGTGCCTGTGGTGAGTGGGCTGCATCTAGGCCATAGAAGCCTATTAAGCCTAAAGACATATGAGCTACCAAGTCTGCGTTTCCTAAGCTCGAATGGGTGTGCAGTGGTTTGCAAGAAAATTTGAGGGTTGGCAGAGTTCTTCCAAAAAGTTTGGGAATTAGTGATCTGGTACCTTCACTAATGGCTTTTTACATGTAGTGCATGCCAGGACTATTCTGTGTATTCTGACAATGATTTCACTGAGGCTGGGCACAGTTACTTGTCCTTGTTCCAGTGTCTGTTTTCCTAGAAACCCTTTATTTCGCCCCAGGGAGCAGATGAAACCAAGACCTGTAGCCTAAAGCTCTGTATCGCTCTCCACTACTGAAGTGATAGCACAGGGCATTGGTTAGCTTTTTTCCCTTTTTTATTTTTAATTTATTTATTTTTTAATTAGTTTCTTGTCCCTTTCCTTCCATTGGATGTGCAAGCGGAATACTTTTGCAAAGAATATTAACTTTCACTTCCTTATGTAATTAGAAGTGGATGAACTCCTAGTCACCCTCTACTTGACTGAGGGAAAATTACCTCATGTCCAGTCGTTACTGAGTGAAAATCCCCTGCTGTTACAACATCTCCCTTTTACAGGAATCCCAGTTAAAACTTAAGAATTTCCTCTTATAATCTTCACACCAAACTTCCCCCAATGCAACTTCAGAGGAAAAGATTTCATACCACAAGTTCACCCTGGGACAAAAATCAATCCATTTTGGTTTTTAACATCTCAAGTGTGGACATCACGACCGTAGCCCAATATTTTAGCAGTGGTCCCAGAAATACTGAAGAGAATCTGAGTGCTGTATCCACCAGGGCTGTGCTCAAACATCCAAAGGCTTCATTATCCCTCACCCTGCAGCACTGTTCCAGCACCACAATCCCAAGCTGGTCAAGGCTGATGCTTTCCAGGATGCTGTCTCCAGTCTCATGTGAATTGCATTCTTCATTTGCCAATTACTGGCCATTAATTTGGCTGCTTTAAAATTGTACGCTGTGCAAACAAGCTGCCCAAGCAAGTGATCCAGACCACATGGGCATTACGGACCTGTTTCTGGCGATTTTCATTGCTTTTCAGTAGTCTGCCACATTTGTGGATTGTGCCAGCAATAATTTTTCTGCTTTTCTTGGATGTATAAAATATGTAAATAAAGGTGTTGGCTGAAGGTGGATTACTGTGGGACCCCCTCTAGCTGTGCTTCAGGCAAATTAGGAGCCCCTGTGTGCAGATATTTCCTGAAATCTATCAAGCAGCCAGTTTTAGTCCATTCAAGACAAAGATTTTAAGTTCTGTAAGCACAACCAATGATCTATTTGAAAATTATTCTCATTTTTTCCACCCTTTCCTTTCATAACATTCCCCTCCAGAGGTTTTCTGCATAACACAGCACAACACAACACAACACAACACAACACAACACAACACAACACAACACAACACAACACAACACAACACAACACAACTCATTACAACAGAACTCAACAGAACTCAACACAACACAACAGAACTCAATAGAATTCAACACAACACAACACTGCAATGCAAAGAAATAATTCAGCATTTAGTGCCAATGGGAGGGAATTATATGTTGTTGGTAGCTGGGAATGAGCAGTGAGAGATGAGAATCTACCAACATTGTTCTGCTGATAGTGAGATGTTTATTTTCCATTGGAAAATAATCTGGTTTCATCTGTTTTGGAAGTAACAGGTTCTGCCCAGTTTTCCCTCTCCCTCCATCTTTCTCTGCTAGATTTCATAATGAGTGAATGCCACATTAACTATTCAAATAATTGTGTTGCAATGGAGGGGTGGTAGAAATGTCTCAGGAAAGGATAAGGCTCTTTTTCCATGATTTCAGTTGTTTCTCTTCAGTGAAAACCAGCAGCCGCGAGCCAGATCCTACTTAACAGCTCTGTATAACGCAGCTCCATTTGTTTTGCTCAGTCCTAATGCCTTGGCTGCATCTCTCTCCCCTGCCCTTATGTCTCTCATTACCAATCCGAGCCTTCCATTTCTCATGGAAATACTTTGTCCTGAGTTCCAAAAGGGAAACTAGGCACAGGTAAACCAGCCCTGTAGGGTCTCAGCAACCCAGAGAACCATTCAGGGAGCAGAGAAGAGGTAGAGAGGTCTGCAAGTCATTGAAATATATCAGAAAGCAGCTGGGTGAAATGCCAGTTGGCAACCCTCTCAGTAGCCCTGTAGCTAAAGCACAATGGTTTTCAAGGGTCTCATAGCCATGCTTTTCACCAGATAACTTCTCTTTCTCCTTTTTCCACATGCACAAATTTGTCTATCTACCACCATACACAAATATCTGGAAAAGCTGTTGTATTCCCAACATCCACGCCAACCGGAATTATCCTTTGATCCTAGGTTACCGTAATAGACAGATATTAACTTTCCTTTGGTTTGTCTGCCTGGCTTTCTTTAAATAGTGGCAAGAAGAGCTTCCTCCTCTCATCACTCAAATATCAGACAGTACACAGAAATTTTAGATTTTTCTTCCTGATACTCCCATCCACATTCTCACTCCACGCTAAACACTCTTCTGTGAGGTATTTTTAAGTCAGTATGCTGACATTTAGAAAACGTGAAAGTAATATATAGATATTAAAGAGAGAGAGAGAAAGGACAAGCCCCAACCCCTTTTTCTTAAATAGGAAGAAAAGTCCCAATTTTGGATTCATTTGAGGCATTTGAAGCCCCTTCCCCCCTACCCCCCCATCTGCACGACGAGGCACTGTGTGCATAAGAGGGAAAAGGAGGAACACTGCTCCAAGGTGACTGACAGAGCAGCTTAACTCCATGCAAATTTCTGCCAAGCTCCACTTCCCTTTTTCTACTGCATGGATGGCATAAGAGTGCATGGAGTAAGGATCTGTAACCTTGTACTTCCAGGTGCAGGTGGAAAGGCATGGTACGCATCAGAGTCTGCAATTTGAGCACAATGGCACTGATAATCTTTGTTTTAAAATCAAGCAAAAACAAGTTTTCTGTGATAATCAGCTATATACACAACAGACTGATCAGCAGAGAAACGAATAAGTGTTATGACAGTTGTCTGAATTATTATCCAAATGTCCTATAGGAGCTTTAGTTGGAGCCACAGCCAAATCTGAGAGCTAAGAGCACCTATTTGGAACAGGGTTTTATTGGCCATACACATACCCAAACTGTCAATAGCCAGGACAAAACATAAGAATGCTGGAGCAATCTCTCTGTACCATCAAATGTGAGAAGTGCTCATGTCACCAGGCTACCCATCCCAAAGTAAATGGTTTGAATGCAGCCTCTGAGAGCTTGTCTAGGTCACGCATCCCTTTCTTGTGCTGAACAGTGCAGTGATAACAACTAAGTTAACCACTGAGAAGAAGTGAGCATAATATCACCATCCCAAAAAGCACGTATCTGTAAATGAGCAGGGCAGATTCCTACCACCTCTGTCAGGACCTAGAGACTGAATCCTTGTTTTCTTCTAACATATCTGAAGTCCCTGCATAAATGCTGCTATTTACATGCAGGGTTATTCTCAGGGCAGCAATTAAATACAGAGCAGAATTGCAAGCAGATTGTTCTGTTTACTAATAATAATTAGGTTTCAAGGACTGTCCAAAGATAACCCAAGTCTAAGTTACATTCTTGGCACGAGGTGCAACCAAGATGAGGGTGGCCAGCTTCAATCAGACATGGAGCATCAAGCACAAATAGTCTGAACGTAAACTACCTGTACTGGAAAAAATGGGGAGAGATGGAAACAATGTGTAACCATTCAGATACTGTGACTTCAGGAATGTCACACTCAGCAAGCACACGCAATTCTTCTCAAGCTATTTCTGTTAATTTGTGTCCTTTTATTATCTCAGTTCCTTCTGGCTGAAAAATAGGAGGCATTTCTATTGTTAGGGAAGCCTGGAGGGATCGGAGCTAAAATGATTCTGAAAGGAGCATAGGAAAGGAATAGAGTTGACAATATCTGCATTGAACTGAAAGAGTAAACCTTAGAGATGTCAGCATCTCTCTGAGATCCTTTCCAGTGCACACAGTTGTCTTGCAGTTCAGCTGGGTGAGCATCCTTGGCAACACCTTAGTGCCTTGGGGATGCCTGTGCAGTCCAAACCTTCTGAGAAGGTGTTGGCTTGCAAAGAAGAGATAGGAGAGTCTGACCTTGAAAAGACTTCAAAGATGAGAGGCCTGATGATCAGCCAGGATTTCTTGAGGGTCACAATTACATTCTTATTCTGCTACCAGAATAGACTGATTTCAGAAGGCCTAGGCATACAGCTCAATGACCACAAGGATGAATGCTGTGCTCCCTTCTTGCTGCAGTCAGGACGTATTAGAAAATCTTGATCTCAACATTTCTTTGTCTCCAATCCCTACTTGCAGCTCCCATTTACAATGCTTTCCTGAATTTGGGCGAAGGCAGAGGATGGTTAATTAACTGTTATGGGAGGAGTCACTAGATGGCAATGTTACTCATACTCATCAGGGCAAGGTATTTTGGCCAGCTGGTGAAAGATATTTTGTTAAATGATGAAGAAAGATTGTTTTGCTCAAGCTTGTTGTGAGGTAGCCTTTAGAGAGAAGCTCTATCTGGAAGCAGAGAATTTGTTCCTCATTTTGGCCTTTGAAAGTAAATTCTTAGGAAAAAAACCTAAGTTTGGTGTTTAGGTTTGCATTTTCAGAGCGGAAAGCTGATCAAGATCATCGCATTTTCAAAACCAGGGCTCAAATACTAGAATTGAATGAAACCAAAATACCCCCAAACTCTTTCTCTCATGTTTTTTCTTCATTGAGAACACTAAGCCTCAGTTTTCTGTACCTGTTATGCAGCATCTGTTATTGCAAACTAGGCAAGCCCAGGGTAAAGAACTGGATTGCTGGGACTTTCCTGTTGCCCAAGCAGTCTCCAGTCACCTTCAAGCCAAAACTAACCACCTCATCCATAGTCTGTTCCTGGGCATGTTTTGGAAGCTAGCACAGACCATGGGCCATGTAGGCAACCTAGAGTCAGCCACCCTACCTTAGACAGTGAGAGAATATAATCACACAGATACGATCGTTCTACAATAATGGATTCAGACCAGGGAATGGTCCCAGCTACACTTAATTTTCGAGAATTAATTTAGCCTTAGTGTCTGAAATCTTAGGGATGGGGCTCAGTGGCCATGGTGGAAATGGGTTCATGGTTGGACTCAGTGATCCTAGAGATCATTTCCAACCTCAGCTGATTCTATAGTTCTATGAAATGAAGCAATGAAAAAGGAAGTGACCTTATTCTGGATACGTGGCATATTTTGAGAATATAAAACAAGAAATGTTACTGCACAGTGCATGCTGAAGCTCTGGATGCCTATCTCATTTGGATATGTGTTTTAAATTAGGAAGCTTATCCAAGGTGGATCGAAGAGAGGCTGTGCTGCCGTCCCAGTTACTGTCATCAGACGATTCTTGATGTATCCCAGGAACAGTTTGGTGGCAGGCTTGTATTCCTGACAGAAGGAATTATTCCGTAATGAAATTAGATGAGGAATTTAGCTTTACATGGGGACTGCGAGTATCTGTGTCTCTATACAATGTAAATCTAAACTTGTGCTAATTTCTCCAAGTCCTGCTCTCATGAGGGGGGAAAGGGCCTCCCTCGTCCTGTTTACATTTTCCTAATTACCTCATTTGTTCTTTGTTTACTGAGGGATTGGGTTCTTAGGAGACATCACAATACTACCAGGATGGCCCTTGATTGGAGAGGCCCTGAGCAGACCTAGGGAGAGGATCGGATGGCAGAGATGGGGATATGCTAATTATCCTCAAGAATTTGAGAGCTTTAAACACCAGCATAAGAGCATGGTCTGAGGGCATGGAAAGAGAGGCACGATATCAAGGAAAGAAAATACCAGCCAAAGAGTTGATGATCCTTTCGGGCCCCTTCCCTTTCAGTGTGGGATATTCTATGACTATGGGTAAAATTTGGGAAGCATTCCCTAACTCAAAGAACAGCTTCAGAGGGCACATCCCAGGAGCCCTCTCCTTTTGGATTAGTATTCCTCACATAGAGCAGGGTGCATTTGAGCCTCCTGATCTATTACAGGCAAGATACATGGTGCAACTCAGGGTGCATTCAATTACCTGAATCTAGGAAGAGCAAAACTTGCTGAGGGCATGCAGGACTGTCAGTTTGTGGCTTTCTGCTTCCAAGGCTTAAATAAAATCATGTGGGTTCTCTGAGCACCTTATGCACTAGCACTGTAGCATTCATTCCTGCCCTCTTGATGCCCTCTTTGGATGAGGCACTTTGCTCCAGGAACAGTGAATCTCTGGCCACTTTCTCTCCCTGAAGATCATGGTTAAGGCTGACAAAGATCACTATGATCATCAAGTTCAGTCACCACTAGCACATCAAATTACTTCATCTGTTTCATCTTGTATGACAAGGGTGAGGTTCACTGGCCCAGCTCTTAAATATCCAGTGAACTGCTGGTTACAAAAGGAAATCTGGTCCAGCCCTTTGAATACTGGTCTGGGACATGGATACCTTGGATTCAAGCCACAGGCTTGCTAAAATGTTGTTGAGCAACTCTGTCTAAATGACAAGGTTTGCCAACAGAAATGAGGTCTCATGGTGCCCAGTGGTGATTCCAGCAGTACTGAGGTTACCGGCTCTGAGAATTAAGTTCCTGCTTTGAGTTGGGTTTTGTGGATTTCAGGAGGGGAAGAGGACTCATCCCTGAACCACATGGCACAGATCAGGGCAGATGAGCAGCACTACCACCACAGAGACCCAGATCTGGGTTTTTGCTGGAACCTAGTAACCTTGACTCATAACTTGTGGTTTCCCTGGAGGGAGAGATGCTCAGTTCAGAGCATCCAAAATAACAATGGGGTTATGTTGCACCCTACCAGCGATGGCTCTGTAGTGATGTGGGTATTAAACATCCTGAAACAAGGTATAAACTTAGAGAACTTGCTGACAAGTAGGAGGCAGGCTGGTGCAGTCCAGATGGACAGAGTTGGAGGATTGCCCTGGGACAATAAGTAAATTCAATGCAATATACATCTGCACTGTCTGGTATGGACTCATGAGTGAATTACCCCGTCAACTGTAACTAAATTTCTTCTTTTAGTGAAACAACTACAAGGGAGCCTGGGAATCATCAAGTGTGCCTGAAGCATGGGCAATCATTGGAGCAAAACAGGAATTAAACAGAAATTGTAAACTTATATTCTCTGTGTAATGGAAGAAGAATCATCACATCCATTTTGCATTACAGTCTTGATCTCATTATACACAATAAATAGAAGATGTGGATTCATGTCTTTTCTTGACCTTGAAGGAAATCAAATCCACAGCTCCGTTATTTTAGAACTTCTTTTGCCAATGCCTGGGAGAGATGGGCCACTTAGTGTCCAGTTGTGAGGGTAGGTGTTATAAACTCAGTGGTGGGAGACATTCTCCTCATTAGATATACAAGTTTATGTGCCTGGATAAATCCTGGATCCTGGAACAAGGAGTGATTATTTCAATTCATTGTTTTTAGCTGAATTCAGCTGTATCACTTTGATTTCAGAATGCAGACATACAAAGTGCCCCCAGTCAAGTCTGGGGCATGACTAACTTTAAGCCTGCTGAAATCAGTAGGAGAATTCTTCAATGAATCAGGACCAGAGCCCTCAGCAAAGTGACCCACATATACAAGAAGCATCCTCACATTATTTACCATTAGTACTACCAGCTGGGAGTGACCACAGCAACAAGTTCCCCAGAGATCTTATCCTGTTTGTACTCCCAGTTCTTACAGAATTCACAGGCAAATCATACCAGTTTTACTGAGATATCAATTTAATTCAGCTTGAGGCTGTTTCTGCATGTTATGTCTGTGCATGCAGGCACACCATGCCTTAATGAAACAGCAAAACTATCTCTTTTCCAGCAATAGGGGTGTTGTTTCCATATCCCCATTGCTTTCTATCAACTCAGGTCTCTTGTAGCATCGTTGGGAATAACTCAAAATGCAAACACAGTGGAACAGACTCAGGTACAAGGAAGAAAACCCAAGGACAATAGCCTATAGGGCTGGGGGAGCCATTCATTCCAGAGATGGTGATTTTGATGTCTGTAGTCTTTATGCTCACTGCCATTGCAGTCACCACCTCATAAACTTAGCAGGTTCCAGGAATTCGTTTATTTGCTCCCTCTGGAAGACTTGCTTCAGTCGTTAAAAATCATCTTCCACTTTCCAACCTAAATTTATTCATGACCAGTTTATCCCCATCTGTTCTGATGCCAATGATGTCTTTAGGTTTAAATAGCTTTTTTCCCTCTCTACTCCTAAACTCCCATTCTATTTATAGGGTATGATCTTAACTGCTCCAACCTTGCATTTTGCTGAGCTAAACATGTCAAAGACTTTGAGTCTCCTAAACAGGGCACACCCTTCCTCTGATTGTCCTTGTTGCCCTTTGCACCTGTTCCAGGTTGAATTCATCTTCCTTAAACACAACAAACTAAAATCAAACCTTAGAATCCAGTAGCTTTGTATGATGCCACTAACAGGGTCACCAGGCTAAAGAAGCCCTTTGTTCAGTACACTCCTTTTAAAAGTCATCTTGCTCCATCTCAAGATAACTGTAGCCATAGAATCATTAATGCTGGAAAAGACCTCTAAGATCACCAAGTCCAACCATCAGCCCATCCCCACCAAGCCCACTAAACCATGTTTCTATGTGTCGCATCCCCATGTTTCTTTAAAACCTCCAGTCTTTTCTATCTTACCTCTACTGGAAAACTGCTGCCCAGTCTCCACCATAATTTTACACGTGCATATACTTCACAGTCTTTTCTTTTTTCTTGTGCCAAAATAGCCCACGTGTTTTCCTAAAGCCATTGGACAAGTAATACACAACATCTTTGTCTCTCCCATCTAAAGGA
Organism: Coturnix japonica; assembly: GCF_054131305.1. Taxonomy (NCBI): domain Eukaryota; kingdom Metazoa; phylum Chordata; class Aves; order Galliformes; family Phasianidae; genus Coturnix; species Coturnix japonica. Next base: position 90,128,007 of record NC_140666.1, on the reverse strand, counting down.
GGAAACACTTTCCCCTTCATTTCTGGAGCATATTATTTTAGTGTTAGCTCCCCTTGCACTTTTAATCATGGAAGGCCACACTAAAGTTACTCTGATTCTTCATCCTCTTCTGCATTTCAGGAAGTGCTACAACCGTGGCTGCATTCATGCTATCCAAAGCATGTTAATCCTGGAGTAAACTCTTTTTTTCTCTACACCAGGTTTTCTTAAAAAGGAAGCCAAGCAGTTCAGTCCTTATTAGAACACAATATGTGATGTGGGTGATCTGTGGGGAAAGGTATTGGAAAGAAAAAGAAAGTAATCAACTTGACAGTCATATCAACATTCCCTTCCCTACCAGCAGACAACCCATGTAATACTGAAAATGGGTAGAGTTTGGAGGCACCTCCTCCCAGTAAAAATGAAACCAAGACCAAGAAGCCCCAGGGAGCTCATGGCATGAGTCCCAGGGATGGGGAGAAAACGCCATGGTCCTTACAGCTGAACCATTTACTGTGACTCACTCCAGTGATTCATCAGAGCCAAGCTGAATTCAAAAGTGGGAAAGACTTGCCACCTTTCCCTGCTCGTTTTGCCCAAGCATGGTCCCCAGAACTATATCAAACAACATCAGAATGCCTTATCAGGAAGTGGCATAAAAAGGACATTATGGGCTCTATTTTAAGCCACTGCTAAGAAATTCCTTCTACTTACTATTCTACTTCTCTGTTCTATCTGCTCTCACTATCAAATCCATAACCACCAGCATCTGCAGCAGTGAGAACCCATATGGCTTTGTGTCTCCAGTTTACAGGTGAGAAAACGAAGGCTCAGGTGGAGTTAATGACTGCCTCCCAGTGAGCCACCAGCAAAAGCAGGAAGGCAGTGTATCTGCCTCCATTCCCCAAGGCTGTGGATGCCTTGAAACTAAGCTCCTAGCCTTATGGGAGCAGAGCAGTATTACTAGTCCTCTTTTCTCAGGGGGAAGAACCCCCTGTAGGAGGATGCTTAGTAGAGCGTATAAACAATAAGGGGAATGGCTATTTACAAGGGTGGACAGTGATAGGAACAGGGGAATGATTTTAAACTGAGACAGGGGAGGTTTAGGTTGGATATTAGGAAGACGTTTTTCACCCAGAGTGTGGTGACGCACTGTTCACAGGTTGCCCAAGGAGGCTGTGGATGCCCCATCCCTGCAGGCATTCAAGGCCAGGCTGCATGTGGCTTATAGCTGGTGACCCTGTGTATAGCAGGGGGTTGAAGCTGGATGATTACTGTGGTCCTTTTCAAACCAGCCCATTCTATGATTTTATGATACTGCTGAATCAAGATGTCTCAATGCTCGCCTTCCACAAATGAGAGTTGACTCCTCAGGCACTGAGTGCTACCACGTGTCCTTGCAGAAGTCCCTGTCTAGGAGATAATTTCCAAGCAGAAGTCACGCTAAGGATGAGGTGCACTCTGAAGTGAACTTGCTCATTTGCTGTTAATTTTGCAATCCGAAAATCTGACACCCGCCAGGGAGTTTCTTCCCCTTCTCCTTCTGGCTCAAGATGAGAAACATTTATTTTTAATTTTTCTTTCTCTTTCTCTCTCTCTTTTTTTTTCTTTCTATTTTTTTAGTTCTTGTTCAGGGCTATAATACAAGGAAGTCAAGGAAATTGCAAGTGACTCAAGAGGATGCAGAACATTTCATCTAAACAAGTCAGCTCCTCACTGCAACTTTTTCCATAGTTGGAGCCACACGCTGCTGGAAATCCCACCAAACGTTGAAAGGAATGGAAAGAAATGACAAATATCTCATGAACTTCTTGCTGGCCTGGCACTAGCAACAGTCATGGGCCAAACACAGGTCACAGTGGATGCAGCCAGCTCTGGTGCAGAGCAGAGTAGCTAACACACAGTTGCTTTGACAGAAATGCATGGCTGGTTTGAGTCCTCAGTTGATCGGAGCAGTCTTCTCTTAAGAAAAGTGTGTTTAAGAGTTACAGCAGAGTGATGGAGCAGCCCACTGTTTTTGCAGGAAAAGAAAGAAAACAAAAATGTAGAGCTGAGTTCCCCCTGCATTATGAAATGGGAAAGGTCTCAAGGATGATGGTAGTATCTGCAGAGATGTCATTGTAAAAGAACATTTCCTTAAGTTGAGATAGTGTTTAGCTTGCAGATACTCACACACTCAGATCATAGAATCATTAAGGCTGGAAAAGACCTCTAGAATCACCAACTCCAACCCAGCCTACTGGTCATGTCCCTCAGTGCCACATCTCCATGGCTCTGGAAACATCTCCAGGGATGGTGACTCTACCACTACCCTGGGCAGCCTGTGTTAATGCTTGGACACTCTTTTATAGAAGAAGTTTTTCCTAATACCAAGCTTGAATGTTGGAAGATGGATGTTTGCCCTTGCATGAGACACCTAAGCTCCTGTTATAGCCAGTGGAAATCCAGTAAGAGTAACCTGGAGAGTGATCCACATCAACCTAAAGCAGACACCAGGTGATATGCTCCACACAGTGGTAACCCAGGGCATCACAGGAGGTCCTAGATGCCTGTGTTATGGCAAAAGAATCACCCTGCGGCATCACAGCTTGTCTCTGACAGATGAGAGGAGGCAGTGGTGTGGAACAGATGCAATACATAACCTGGGAAGCAAAGTTTTCCCATCTAGGTGATTAGGAGGAGCAGAGCCCCGAATGGATTTGACAGTAGAGTTGGTGAGATGAACGTGGCCTTCTTGGATGTGATGTTTGCCACCAAGGCAGAGGAATCTGGAAGCATGGGATCATGGGGAATCACAGTGCCTGGCAGGCATTTCACAGCCTGGGGACTTGGCTATTCCCACCTCCGGTAAATACACGTTTCCACCAGGAGGGCTGGCAGCCAGCCTCAGCACAGCCTGTCCTCAGCACCCAGGGCCACAGCAGGGCTGGTGTGCAGTTGTGTGACCGACAGATTCCACAGAAAGAACGTCAGTAAGGTCCACATCTCTCTTTTTATTTTTTTCTCCTCCTTCCTCCTTTTTTTCTTTTGCTTTTTCCCCCTTCTTTTTAAATATAACTCCTTGCATTGACGCCAATGAAAACTAGTTAAAAAATCAGACTGTTCCCTACAATTTCAGTAAACCTGCCCAGTGTTGGAAGTCTTCCAGCAGGGTCATGAACTGCTTTCTATATGTCCTATGCCTCTATTTTTAAACTGGTGGTTGGCACTCCGGCATTCAAATTGCTCTTCCAAACAGATGTTCAGGAATAGAGCATCCCCTAAAACTTCCTTGCTGTCACACAGCCTTAGATCAAGGTGTGATCCTCAGCCTGACAGTTGTAAGGACTCTAAAGAGCTTACAAGCCAACAGGGGGAAAAAAACAAAACAAAACTGCCCCATAAAGTTATTCTCACTGAGCCAAGAAGAGAGGCTGGAGGTCAGATGGTGGAAAAAAAAATCTCAGCACAGGTCTCCCATTGATTTCTATATGGCTTTTGCTTTTGTGTAGGTCTGAAGAGTACTCAAAGTATTTTCTCCAGTAAAGGATTTTCCCTTTAACAGAGGAATTAGACACTATCTCTGGTATGTCTGAAAACAAACTGAACCAGCTTGATCCTCACCTCATAGACCTGGACCCATTTGGAGTGATCAACTCAGATGCACATGGAGACAAAAAACAACATCCTGAATCTTCCTAGCCTTGTTTCACACAGCCACAGAGACTAGAATTGGGTTCAGTATCACAGGAAAGCTTCCTAATACCAGTTTCTAACTGGGGGCTTCTTTCTAGAATTCAGACATAAATTGTCCCCTTAACATTGAGAAGCATGGTGGAATTAGACTCTTCCAGCTTTTCGTCCAAGTTGTTGCAACACCAGCTGAGAGTCTCTTGATTCTATGATGCTCAGCATCCTTTAGGAGAGATGAAGATGAGTTTCTGTATAACATCCTGCTGGACTGTAAGACCTAGGATCCTAGTTGACCTAAGATCTAAGATCCTAGGAACTGAGTAGAAAATTGTTTAGAATGGTTTTACAGAAGAGAATATGTATCTTTACCATCAAAAATAAGGCTGGAAGAGACCTGTCAATCTTGTCTTATCCATCTTTTAGCTCCATCACATTATTCTTCAACCATTAATTCCTTGAAACATTTCAGACAGCTCTGTGATGTCAGTTTTCCTTGACAATGGGTCAGTGTTTGTAGGCTGCAAAGCCAAAACAAACCACTGTGATCTGCTTTTCTGTTCTGTCAACAAAAAAAAAGGCTAAGAATTCTACTTCCCCACTACTGACTGCTAAGGACCATGTGTGAGGTGCTTTCAGGACATGGGAACATTTGGATTTGATAAATACAGTACCTAGCTCTCTCGGTAATTAAAGTATAAGGATAGATCGCAGATTTCAGCTCTTAACTCCTCCTTCTCGGTGCTGAGTTTGCAGGCAGATCATAGAATCACAGAAGGGATGGAAGGGACCCATGAGGGTCATCAATTCCAACTCTTGTCTCCACGCAGCACCACACAAAAATCAGACCACAGAGATGAGAAACCACTACACAGCTAGCTGGTTAAACATATTAGGCTGAACAGGACACATCTGATGTTGCTTTAGGATTCTTTATCATAGCTTCTGAAAAGTTCTTAGCAGCTCCAAGATGCTAAGATGAGAAAAAAAAGCCAATTGAGAAATTACTAGTTACAGTGGGCAAGTCCTACATTGCCTACTGTTGTCTTGTTGATTTCACATATCTGGGTCAATAACTGGACTGAAGTGAAGAGTGACCAAGCAAGGTTGAGGTGTGCCTGGAGTAGTTGTCCTTGTAGTGAGCTGCTGGCTTGGAATCAAAGTTTGTGATTTTTATCTTTTCTTCTGCTCTGCTAGAATTTATCAGTTCCACTGAACTGTCTGCCATTCTGGGTGGTGACTCCTATCATCACAGTGCTGCTCCAGCTGCATTGCAGCCAATAGAGGTAGATGGTACATGTGGCAGAGATGCTCATCAGTGAGAGAACTGGTGAGCATAGCTCTGTCATAAGTTCATAGTTAAATGGGAAAAGGCAGCAGAGATCAGTCATGCAGATCCATGCCAGCAAGACTAGATAAGTGCAGAGTGGCACCTTGGCATGCAAATATCTGTATTATAAATCATACCTTACTCACAGGGCACTGCTGATTTCAGGAAACATGTTCAACTCGGTCACACCCAGAATGGACGGAAAGGTGGGAGCAAAAGGGAACAAATGCCTGTAGTTTTTCCAGCTCAGCACACCTAAGGAATGTTGTTACCAATGAAACTTACAAACAGGTTTTGGCCCATGTCTGAAGGTAGTTCCCAAGATCATAGAATCATAGAATGGTTTGAGTTGGAAGGGATCTTTAAAGGACATATGGTCCAACTCCTCTGCAGTGAACAGGGACACCCACAGCTCCATCAGGTGCTCAGACAGCCTGATCTTGAGTGTCTCCAGGGATGGAGAACCCATCACCTCTCTGGGCAACCTGTGCCAGTGCCTCAGCATCCTTTGCGTAAAAAACTTTTTCTTTATATCCAGTTTAAATTTCCCATCTTTTATTTAGAAACCATTTCCCCACATTCTATGTGAGCAGACTCTGCTAAGTGTCATTTGATACTGACAGTCCATTTAAAGTGATGCACCACCATGTACTTGTGGAAGCAAGGAATAAACCCTCTCATAAACTCAACGCAAACAGCATTGGAAGCACATTTATTTCCTTTCCAGGTCCACACCCATCTTGAGTCAGCTGCTGCTCCATACCTTCTCCCTCTTTCCCCCAACAGCTGATGCTAAATGCAGTTTTCTCAGCCAACATCTGGAGCTCCATGGTGGCTGTTTCATTCTGCCAGCACAACTGCATGAGAGCACACACTCATGCACACATGCCTTGGGACCTGCCTGAATCATCACATCCCCTCTTGGCTGCAGCACCCGCAGAGACAGTTATTCAAAGATCAGAGACACAGAAATGTTTTCTCATGCAACAAACAGATGCAAAAAGCAATTTTGAAGAATAGTGGTTATCTATTAGAATTCTGCTGGGTCACTGTGTATATTTTCCCCTTGTTTCGAACCCCCACTAATGCAGAAGATGTGACCTCTATATTGCCTCAGGATGATTAATGAAAAGACGTGAAGTAGCAAGGAAGTATAGAATCATTATTTGATGGTGATGTGGTTTACTCTCTCATCCCCAGGTCCACAGCACTGGGGAAAGATGGAAAATGAGGGACTACATAGGAAATACAGAGACAAGATCTAGGAGCTTGTTGATAGCTGAAGAGAGCCCACAAGTACATTGATATTAGCAGCAAATCAATTGAAGGCAGCTTATCTAAGAATTACCTTGCCCTGTGGTCTTACTCTTCCCAGCCATCTCTCACTGGGGCAATGAGCTAAGTTGTACTTCCGAGCACGTCAGAGCCCATCCTTGCAAAGCCCATGGTTGGGAACTACCTGGGTGGTAACCACATCTACAAACAGCTTAGGAAGTGACTGGTACTTTCTCTTTTGTCCTTTCTTCCCAGCCCAGACAAGAAAGTGCTTGATGAGTGAATCAATGTCTGAGAGCTCATGCATGGGAAGGTATGACAAGTGTGGGTGTGCAGGTAACAAGAGTTATGATACAATGGCCTGCACCATGTCCAGTCCTAGATGAGAATATGGGATTTGCCAGATATGCACACAGGATTGGTAGGAATGATGGAAGGTCCTGGGAAGCCTAAAAACAAGTGTAAGCTCCAGAGAGACCTTATTGGAACCTTCTGCATTTAAAAGTGCCTGCAGGAAAGCTGGAGAGGACTCAGCCTCAGAGTGTGGAGGAATAATTCTTTACTCAGAAGGTGGTGAGGTACAGGTGCAGGCTGCCCATAGAAATGTAGGCTGCCCCATCCCTGGAAGTGCTCAGGCTGAATGGGGCTGTAGGGAACCTGGTCCAGTGGGGAGATGCTCATTGCAGGGAGGTTGAACTAGATGAACTAAAACTTCAAACCTATGCAGAGTCCTCCACCTGTGGGGCTTGTAGAGCAGCTCCATAACTCAAACCACCATTGAGAAGGTGCTTTGATTCTGCCAACCCTGCTAAATAGCCAGCAGAGACTGTGAGGTGGTAACCTCTTAAATCACCCCCATGTGAGTTGCCAGAACTTGTCTGGAGAAAACCTACAGCTACCTTTCATTGGCAACTTGCTTCCCAGTCTCAACAGAGAAGCCAAGGAATCAAGTGGAATAAGCTGCCTTCTGTCCCTCAGCTGGTTTCTCCAGGTCAAAATCAAACCCCTTTCTTTGGCAGGAAACTAAAAAAAGAAAGCTAATGCTCTGGCTGCTGGCACGTTACCTGGCCTGTGCATACACAGAGTAATTCAATCTGTAGGGCTGTCTTTCTGGCACCTTTCACAAGCCCTAAAAATTCAATCCACAGTGAGAAAGAAAACAGAGAGGTGCTTGTTTGGTTCTTTGCCCTGTTGTAGGAGTGTGGGACAGTCACTTGAAAAAGAGATGTGATGTGAAGGAAGCAAAGACTTTTGGCCTGCATAAGATAAGATACTTGTACATCATGTTTTTCCTCCCTCTGCTTGACTGACAAAACCATAAATTTGCAATAATTTTTTGAAGAAGGAAGAGGTCTAATGTAGAAAGTGCTTAAGGGCTGCATCTAGGCCACTTATTACAGCATTGAAGACAAACTGAGGTTGGAGTGTGAGAGCCTCAACTCACCTTAACTCCAGTTTTCTTGTCTTGGCATTTCATTAGAGACAGTCACCCACAGCTTATGTATATAAGACATGGGGAGAAATAAGAAACTCTAAAAATTAATTAATCTCATCAAGTGAAGCTGAGAACATTTAGAAACCTGTGCTGGGAATGCCTCCTTTTCTCTGATGGTTATAGTTGGAGAGCAGGCTGCCTTATTCCTCTGCAGAATTACACTCCAGTCACCAACGTGGCTCAGATGCCTACCAACATGTCCAAGCTCAGGAGAAGCATAAACCATGCAAAGCACCTCCTTCTTAGGTTTGCCAGAGCCTGGCTCCTTGCCTGTTCAGTCAGGGGAGGGAAGGGGTCATGTTGCTTACTTGAAACATCTGTAATAAATGAGGTGCTTTCATTCCCTGCGTCTCTCTACTGCCTGTACAGAGAAGTAAGCTCAGATAGTAGGTGGTCTGAATCCCTTCACTGTTATGAATGTACCCTCTTAAGAGGTAGGTCAAACACAACTGCAAGTGATAGAGACATACAAGTCAACTTGAAAGAGAGCTGTGCTCTGAAACCACTTCAGTTTTATCTGTATAAAGTCTATATCTGCATGGGAGTACTTGGGAAAATGAAGGTCAGTCTAAGAGAGGTGTAGAATTAGCATAAATCTTAGTTAAAGCATGTTCAGTTTTAGGTGGTTTGTTTGTTTTTTTTTTCTTTTTGGATTTTTCTATTTTTTTTTTCTTCCTAAATAAATCAAGCAGTTTTTGTTTTATTTAGTCACATCAGTCCTGGAAAGGAACATCCCTCCCTAGCTAGAAGTACCAAGCTGGTTTCATATAATGGCCTGGATCCAAGACCATGCCATTTAGGGCCAGCTACATTCATCAAGAAGAACTAAAACAGAAAGAGGTGTCATAAAGGAGGATTGTACTGACAGTTATGTTAGAATTGTATTGGTTACTGCTGCTCCATTCTGCTACCTGGTACTTCCGAGATGTGTCAGCTGGAAACAGCACAGCTATCCTCCCTCCACAACCAGGACAAATATCCTGTCAAGCAGATATATTGCTTTGGGAGCTCAGGTTGGGATGTCACCACAGCAGTGTGCTGTTCAGTCCAACTGTGGTGGTTTTGGATGGATTCAGGCATCTCAGGGCTATTTCTCATTACCACATCCAGAAGGTCAGGGAGGTCTATGTGCAAGTGGAAACCACATAACAGTTGGGTTGGAAGCAATGTAGAACCAATCGCGTCTGCTAACAAGGGCTGTTGATCTCCACTGATGGTTAATACTTGTACTCAGGATATCTCCATGTCACGAATCATAGTTTCTACCAAATCCTGCAGTTTCTCCCATAATCAAAGCCTTCCTCAGGATGGAGCTCACATGGAAATAGTGCTTACAACTCAGAATAGTCTACAATTTTATGATTCTAGTAAATTAAGTGTGCCATTTTCCATTATCAATGGCCCACAGGGACACGGCGTGGTTAATATTATGCACAACTAGATGCTATATGGTTTTAGTTTCTACATGCACCGCAGAAGCTGCAAAACAGTTTTGTATTTTCCAAGCATCAAGAGCTCCATTAACTATGGCAGAAATGAGGAGAGGTAACATAACATTTCTGGAAGTTAGAATGCTTTATCATTTAGGGCTTTAAATGAAGATAAGTGGCTTTTCCCCTTCAATGATAAAACTCTAGGAAAGCTCAGAGTCAGCTTGGCACCCTTATTTGAAAAGTGCATGAATACTTTGTGTTGGGGCCTGGAAAACAGTGGAAATAAATCATTACTAACTGCTGGCTGCCAGACATTCTTTCACATAAACAGAGTTGGATGTTCCTGATATTGACATGGGGATTATTGGCTGTTTCTATTACATATTATTTCACCTTGTATTTCCATATTAACTAGGTAGACTAGAAACATTGAGATACTAACCAGAAGCAAAGCATCATTGCTGTAACCAATGAGTGAGCCCAGTCTCTGAGAAAGACACAGTTCTTACCAGGAAGACTTTATATTGGAATGTCAGTCACACTTTGGCTCTATTGGTAGCTGTTACAGTAAATGGCACTCAATGAGACTAAGTAATGGACTGGTGTCATTCAAGTGAGCAATTCCTGTAACTCCTGCATTGCAAGTGATTTTCAGAGTAGTGTGACTGTTCTTCCAATTCCTTCCAAGAGTCATCAGAAATAAACTGAATTTCTGGGGATTGCTTGGAATGAAAATCCATTAACAAGGGAGGTGGCTGTTTCTCATGCTGATTGCTGTTATCATGTGGTGGCTTGTAATGCTTTAATTGGCTTCTTAAAGGAAGCCCAAATCCCACTGTCCTCATTAAGCCATTCTATAGAGTCATAAAAAGAAGATCGGGAAAAGACTAGATCATTTTGTCAGTTCACCCTTGACCAATATGAAGTTGTTCCCTACTGTGTAATTCCCCCAGGACTTCTGAATGACTCAGGTCCAAGGGCTTCCACTGCTGTCCTCCGCAAGCTGTTCCAGAGCTCTTTAGGTTGAAGAACTTTTCATCCTTCCATGCCTGTTTTCAATTACTTGATTTCATGCTGTCACTCCCATTTCTCATTCCTTCTCCTTTTCTAAGTAATTTGTTTCACTTACTCCTTTCCTAGTATTCCTTTTTTGACATAAGATTCAAATGTCTGGAAGGGATATGACAAGATCTACCAGTCCACCCTCTGCTTCCATTTCCTCTATGGCATTTTTGGTAGATGTGGCTCCAGCACTCACTTAATGGATGGAGTGATGGAGATGCCAACCCTTCTGCCAGAATTGTATTCCAGTGTTTTGGCACTTTTCACTTATGAAAATAGAATCCTAGAATGGCTTGGGAAGTTCATCTAGTTACAGCTGCTTCTATGGACTGGTTGCACCTATCAGCTCAGGCTACTCCGGGCTCCATTCATGGCCTTGGGCACCTTCAGTGATGGAGCACCCAAAGTTCTCCAGGCAGAGACGTCGTCAGGATCTCACCATCATCTAAGTGGAGAATTTATTCCTAACATCTGAACTAAATCTCCCCTTTTTTAGTTTAGAACCATTCCCTGCTTGTCCTATCCGCCTGTGCTAAAAGCTTGTCCCCTTCCTGTATATTAGCACTCTTTAAGTACTGGAAGGTCCTAATCTCTTACTCACATTTACATTCAACCTTTGCATTTTTCCCCCTTTTTTCCCATGATCTCTTATTTATTTTAAGTTTGTTGTTGACTTCTTCCTTGACCTTTCTCATTTGATCTCTTCTTACAGATCAGCCCTCTCATCATCATCATCCTCTCGCTCCAGATGGATGCTCCAGTTGGTCCATATCTCTCTTAAAATGGATTAGCCAATACTGACTGGAGCAGAACTGTTCCATTCCAATAAAAGGTTCTATTCCTGCTGCGCTCTGTCGAACAATACTAATATTTTTTTACAAGAGCAGGAATTTTTGGATTTGTGATCAGTTTGTAATCCTCCTTAACTCCCTCAAAGCTTCTCTGCAGAACGGAGACCTGAGCAGCTATTCTCCATTTGACATTTATCCAGGCAATTCATCTTGCTCAGACACAGTCCTTGCACATAACTCCTTGAAATATAATCTGCGTTTTGAATTTATTTATTTATTTATTTATTTTTAACTGCTTGGCTATGAATTTGCTGTCTGGGCCAGGAGAATCCCAACTGTGGGCTATAACCATAGGACACACATTTGCTTGCTTTAGTGGCCTCTCTTAAAGAAACTGCTACGTGTCAGAGCCAGCTTAGTGATCCTATGATGGATATTTTGGGAAGAATAACATCACCATTTCCAGGCTTGCTTTCCTTGTATCTAGATGGCTTTTGCCATAAAAATTTCAATAGGGCTTTGTTTTCAGATCCTTGCACGATCTGTCCTCCACGTTGCCTCTTGTAGGCAGTCCCACATGAAATGTTCATTGCTACAAACAAAACGCACATCCAGAATGACAAACTGCTCTGCTACTACACGCTGAGTTGGGTGAAGGGAAAAAACAGCTGTGGCCAGGGAAAAGCTGAAGTGGCCCCTTATGAGATAGCATGTAAGATCTGGAAGATGCATAAGGTCATCAAGGGGAGAATGTGTAGGGCACCGGCTGGCCCAAAGTGACTTGGAAAAGACGAAGGAGAAGAAATGACCTGAGTTTGACTTGTGCATTCCCAAGATGAAATTGAAAAAGCTGCCAGTGTAGAAAGGAAATCTCTTTTTCCTTTCAGACAGAGCCTTCCCAGGTACAACAGCTCCCATTGCACGGTGCTGGAAAACAGATTCCCCCACTGGCACCTCTCTTCAGTCTAGGTGGTACCAAGTCATCTGTCCTCACCTGCCTTCCAGCCACCTCACCTCCAGCAGACACGGACATCACCGACCTCATCAGCAGCCTCTTCCCCTCCTCCTGGCAGCCCTTGCACTGCCAAACACCCCAAATCTCAAAGCCTGTCCTGTACCCCCATTGGGCAGCGCTCAAAGCCCCATGTGTGTCCCTGTGCTGACCTGCCAAGATGTTTGTGTAGCTAAAGCAAACCAAATAGTTCACCTACCTTCCAAAGGATCACCAAGTTAAAAACAGATGGAGAATGCTGGCGATGGAGGACTATCTTTTCTTTTTTTTTCTTCCTCCTGCTAATGACTCAGAAGGTCAGTAACAGCATTCTGGCCCTGGCATTGGCCCAGCATATCCTGTTGAGTCATGGCTGATGTCTGTACTCTAATCTTAACACATGTGGATGGGCTTGTTAGAACTTGTTATCCATCCCTGGCTACCAAAATATCCTCCTGCTTGACCTATCCCGTGCATTACACAACAGAACTTCTGTGTTCGTGCATGCATGCATATGCACAAATGTGTGCATGGGCTTTTGTGAGTGCAAAGAATTACGAATAGGAGAGTGGTGCACAAGTGGATATAGTGGGAACAGGATAAAGAGGCAGAAGGCCTAATTCCTTTGTTTTGTTGCTCTCCCCTTGCTTGAAAAGAAATAATAATAACTAATGAAAAAGGAAGGTTTTGAAGGTTTTGACATTATTCTGGCAGGGTCTGATGCTGGCCTTGCATGCAGCTGCTAACAGCAGCATCTGCAGGATTTTTAACCAGGCTGGTTTCTGCCACTGGGTGATACTATATGCCCACAAACAAGATAGGAACCAAGGAAAGCTGGTGATGTTGACCAGTTACTAAACTGAAAAATACTAGTGAAAAGATAGTGTTGGGCAGGAGTCTTTTTAAACTTTATTATTGTCATTATCTGCAGAGCCACTAAAACTTTCCAGTGGAAAGATAATCCTACATGTAGTAAATCCAAGCTTTCTTCTAGCAAGCCTTCAGGTTCTTGGTCATGTTTTCAAAGTTAGCAATAGCCCATAGATCTCTTCTCTCTCTCTGAGACAAAAGATTGCACATTTAAAACTGATGTTCTGGGCAGATAAATAGATAAGCAGCAAAACAGGAGAATGCATTTGTGAGATGAGATGAGATTAGGACACACACTACAGAATTTATGTGCAGACCCTCCCCACGTTGAAAGTACCCAGATGGGGGATTTTGCTTGGCCAGTGTTATAAAGATAAAGCACATTTGCAAATGCAGATCCAGACTGAAGTTCAAACAGTCCTAACACTCAGGAATGTTCTGATTTGTGGTTTTGGTTTTAGTCCATATCAAACTATAAAATGAAAGATGAAGAGAGATTGGTCTTGAGATAGCAGAAGATAGACTGATGTGACCAGAGCTCTTGAATTTGAGGCGGTAGCAGAAACTCTCCAAAACAGAATTTCTCTTTCATATGCAAAGCTACAGAACAAGAACACTTAGCACTTAAGTTTTTTGTTTTCTTTTTTTTTTCCTGGTGAAATGCTGGGACACTTGCCATTGACTTCAGTGGAGTTTGGATTCTCTCCTAAACATTTAATCCTCCATATGGGGTAAGTATTTTTCATACTTTTTTGCAGATGGGGAAATGGAAAGGAATCACGTTGTAGCTACTCACCCAAGGCCAAAGCACGGTCAGTGCGAACTCCACATTTCCTGGTGCTGAGCCCCATGCTTGGACTTTGTGCCACGCTCTTGCTGGAGACGAGGATGCTGGAGGCCACACACAGTGTGTGTATTCACGTTCTCTGCTTTCCTGGGCCCAGGAGAACAATCTTCATCTTTCATGCCTTTCTTCCACCACAGCAGCAAGCAATTCAGCCCTGAGACAGAGCAGCAGCAGGGTCTGCCCAGGGGGAAAAACACATCCCCAGACTCTTTCCACAGCATGATAAGAATTTGAGTCACCTTCTGTCATTGATCTCTGGCTGAAATGGAGAATGATGGCATTCTGGCATTAAGTCAGACTTGTGCAGGACTGAAGCTGAACATCTGGGTTGACCTGCTGTCAAAAATATGAGAAAGAGCATGAGGTTACTGCTAGCTTTATGGTGCTCCCTATCTTCATATACCAAAATTGTTCTTTGGAACAGTCCTCTGCTCTGGCCATCAGGAAAGACCAGAAGAAGAAAGCAAGAGCATAAGCACTGCAGTTCTGAATGAGGTAGGATGAATCCAGAGCCTACAGAAAGTTATATCAATGCAACCCAGTTCTTCACTCTTGACCTGTGAGAAAGGTCAAGCCCTAACAGAACAACCTGTGAATTGCCTGTTTCTTTTCTCTCATTTATCATAGAACATCCCAGATCTCTCTTAAGAAAAACTAAGCAAGAAATCTGCACATATCTCTGACATATTAACCAGGAAGCAAAGGGAAAGCTCTTGTTGGCCAGAATTTGCCTAGCTCTAGCAGGAGTAGGTGCAGTGCATGCAGTTTAACAAGACTACAATGGGGCCTCTCTTGTATCTTCTAACATAATGGCCTCCAGTTGTACCAAGGGAGGTTCAGGTTGGATAGGAGGGAAAGAAGATAGGATTCTCAGAAGCAGTGGTCTGGCACTGAAAAAGGCATCCCAAGGAAGTGGTAGTCACCATCCCTGGAGGTACACATGAACCATGGAGATGTGGCACTGATGGACACGGTCAGTGGGCATGATGGGATGGTTTGGGGTTGGGGATCTCAGAGGCCTTCTTCATCCTTAATGATTCTATGATTCTTCCACTGTGAGGTCTGCCTTGATGCTGATGAGAGCTACAGCTGTGAAGTGAGGAGATACTTACTCCTGGGAGGTGATCCTGGGACAAGTGCACAGACAGACAAGGTTTCTCCATCCCAGAACTGTTGGATGACTGACAAATCCTCTCCTTTCTCTGCCTCAGTTTCCTGAACTGTGAACTGGGAATGATGAAATCATTTGGAAACCATTTTGAGACCCAGGGGTGAAAAAAAGTAGGAGCTGATTGTTGCTAATATTATGCTAACATTTCATCTTCTCAGTAGCACTAGCAGAGAAAGAATAAAGGGCACCATGCCAGGAAAATGCTTCTAATAACACAGAAGTGCCGTGAGCTTTTCAAATAAAACTCTCACTTGGAAATCAGTGTGCCCAGGAGCCTGTAGCTCTATACCAAACAGGCTGCTGGCCTCCAACCAAGTGCATTGGTAATGGGTCCCAGCTGCACGCAGAGGAACAGGTGAGGAGGGAGACTGGGGAGCAAAGCAGCCATCTGACAGTGCATCTCAACACCATGAAAACACACAGAACAGGCCAGGGAGGTAGCAGAGAGCAGCACAGAGCACTGATTGGAGCAACAAATATCTGAGAGTATTACAATATCCAGCTGCGTCCTAAAGAGGTATGGAAGTGCATTTCACAGACACTTAGACTTTGCCTGTTGAAGTTAAGGGATACTGTGCAAGAATTGCAACGCACTGGCTTGGCATACAAAGAGAGTCCACTACATCAAAGCTGGATTTGCAGTGACTTAGTTTTATGTCGTGGTACTGATGTTAAGGGTATCCTGTCACATCAGAATGAACCACTAACAGATGGCCATAATAAGAATGCATGCTTCAGTTGTCCAGTTTATCATCTCTCCTAATTGACGACTCAACCATCCTTATGGGCTCTTCTATCTCAGCATATCCTACATTCTATGATGAGATGAACAAATTCAATATAAATTTGGTCACAGAGAGAACGTCTCAGAAGGTGTTAAGATTAATCTCAGCATTCCTTTTGCATTTTAATCCCATGAGACAGAAGTGGAGACTGTCAAGGTGTCAGACTTAGGCAGTGGTTTCCAAGTGTGTAATTGCAGTGTATACAGTGGTCAGAACCCAGGCAATTTAGCCCCTCTGGAGTTGGGCTGAAGCTGTGTATCTTTCGTCATCACTACATTTTCTTCTTGCTGTCCCAAACATGGCCAAAAATATACACCTCCCTTCCATTTCCTGACCTCATTTCATTGTCAGGAAATGTCACCGTATCTTTCAAGACAGAACTCGAGGAATAACAGCTGTGCCACTATGTAGATTAAATGTCAGTTAAAGGAAATGCAGTGCCATGTGCAGACAGTCTCCCAATTTCTCATCTTTAAATAAAACAGCATTCTCATATGAAGAAGGTATTGTGATCTTTGAGATGAGTTTCTTGTGGTTCATCAGTGAACCCTAAGAGCTACCATTGGGATGCGGTATAAACAGTTTAAATAGATAATTTTAACTGTATGGCTAAAAGACTCAATAAATGAGTTGAATCTCAGTCTGCTTGGCAACAACTGAAAAGGACAAGATAACGTTAGCAAGGGTACAGTCTAGGTAATTTATTCTAAAGAAGAGCTTCTGAATTTCAACCAGATTCATTTGCATTACTTCCATATACACTTACTATGATGCTTAATGTGGATCTTAATTCAAACTCCATTTATTCTCAACAAATATAAAGATGCCTATGAAAGTCAATATAGAGTTAACAGAGGTTTCAGTTGGCCTTTGTAAGTCTCTCTCCATTAACTGAGAAAGAAAATGAGGTCAGTGAGGCTCCTTATGCTTAGGCCCTCCACTAACTGCCTATAGTTATATGGGGTGAATCAAGATGAATTGAAGCCAAGCTTAGATTTTTTTTGGTTGCTAGTAAAAAAAGCCAGGCTTTACTCAGTGGCAGTATCAACAGAATACCAATTCTGTCTCGAGAGACAGCTTCAAAACTAGAGAGATGAGTAGAAGCTAGCACCTTTTACAGACACATTTAATGATTTGTGGGTTAGATAATCATAACTGTATACCTGTGTGTGCAGTAGGAGTATACATAGAAGAAGAAAAATTAGTTAATTTAGTATACTACAGTCTTTAGGTATTATTTTATTTTTTTTAACCCAATTGAAAGTTCTCCTTTGTAAGTTTTGGTGATGAATTATGGACTTTAGAAAGACTTCATTGAATGTTAGACTTGTTTTGAATTGCCCAGTAGCTCCAGTGTTTGACCTACAGTAAAATGCTTATTTGCATGTTTTTTGAAATGGTAACAACAAAATAAAAGGCAAATGCTCATGAAGCTCCTACAAGCCCAAGTTGGAACTCAAAGGACAAACTTCACTCTTTCCTGGTTTGAGCAAGACCTTTATTTGTAGGACGTAGCTGCTTGGGTTGCTTGCAAACAGAGAGCAACAGCTGTAAGATGAAGTCATAGCTTTCTCTTGTCTGGAGGACAACTCCACTGGGGCTCAGCTGTATTCTGGTGTCATGATTTCTATCTGCTCTGGGCACTGAGACAAATCTGAGTCAAAACTGTTCCAAAACGGCCACTGGTTAGAGAATGGGAGCCCAACGTAGACACAACAAGGCATTGGATGTAGTAACTCAGAAGGAGTGCAATCTAATGCCGCCAAACTTTATTTAGAAATCTGTAAAACTGAATTAGCTGATGTCACTGTACACTACTGCTTCTGTTACCTGCCTTGAACTCTCATGTCCCTGTTAGCTCCCACAGGTTTAACTTCTCTTCCTGCACTGTCTTGAGAGCACCAAGCGACAATGCTTCCATCCTGCAAGTCAACCTCTTCTCCACTGGCTTTGCTCCAGGACTGGAATGAGGAGGGAAAGATGGACACTGCTGGCAGATAGTTAAAAAACTGCATCTGACAGCTGATGAATGCTCCCTATTCTACCAGCAATTGGTCACGTGTTTTGATCCATGACCTATCACTCTTCCCACTTGAAAGGAGAACATATAGAATATTTATTGTTCTTCTCACAAGGCAGGACAGAAGCATAATTTGCTGGGAACTGCTATGACTCCAGTAGGTAACTTCAAACCGGTAACCCCAACCCATGGCAATGAATAAGTTGATCAGTGTTGTCTGAATATATATGCAAGATCATGTGCATAAGAAACTGATTTTGAAATTCCTGCCCTACTCTTTTGTCAACACTCAGTTGACATGTGTTAGTCCTGTTAAGATATTTACTGTTGGAGTATAGGTCCAAATATCACCACGTGCATCCAAGGACCTCCAGTGCATAGTCAGCAACAACAGACACTGAGGTCCGGATAACAAAGCTCTGCACTTCTTTAGGCTAGAGGCTTGAGAAGATTAGTTCAATCATAGGTTCTCATGTTCTCCTACTTGCTTTTAGTTATCACTGATATATTTGAGTTGCATTGGAAGCTGAAGGCCTTGCCTGTGTTCCAAAGCTACAATATATTTGCCAGTCAAAAAGTGGGTCTAATCCTGAGAATATTGGCTAAGTCCCTGCACCTTTCTGGGCCCTGTCTAGGAGGAAGGTGATTAATTATTACGGAAATCATATGGTTTGTTTCAACTGGGGACAGAATCAGGAACTCCAATCCCGAAAGAAATTCTGTTATGACAAAATTTAAACTTTTGCTCCCTCCATATGTGAGATTACACAGAAATATGTTCTGTATGCAAATATTTAACTTTTTCATGGAAAAGAGGGGAAACATATTGGCTCTGAAATACTTCAGAGAAAAACATAATGTTTTGACATTTCTGAATCAGACAGTTTTGTTTTGCTTCGTTGAACCAAAATGAAAGTTTGCACTTCAGCTTAATCCAGGGTGGATTCGAGTTTTGTTGAATGGTTTTTTGGATGTCTTTTCTTTAGAAGCCAAAAGACAGACAGGAAGCAAAGAAGCCTCAAACCAAACCTACCCTCTCCCTCTTTCCACCTCTAACAAAACACATTTTACAGTCTTCAGTCTGCTCAGCAATTTTGCAATACTCAGGAGGGTCTTGAAGGGGATGGAAGTTGTCATACATGTTTGTTCTTGTTTTTCTGTTTATGGAGTATGAAAGAAATGGAGGTCGTTCCAACCAAAGCAGCATAATGTATCAATGAAATATACTCACAATCAGTGCCAGACGGATGATGAGAAAATGTCATGAAACCAAATAAAAGAAACCACTCCAGAAACCTGTTTTAGAGGAATAACATTTAAAGGACAGTGGGTATCTTGCTGGACCACATGATGACTTAACCAAGATTCAGCACCCCCCTGGGAGCAGAAGGGCAGAGCAAGAAGAGACTGTAGTTGTTCACAGCAAAGTGCACTTATTTGTCTTGAGATCATGGCATGTAGATATTCAGCCCTTGATACTGGGACTCCAAGGCTAGGTGTTTGCCTGTGCCCTTCCTCATGTGCAGGTACTGAGTGCCCATAGGACAGTCCCTGTCCTGCATGAGAAAAGAGTTGCCATCAACGATTCTACTGAGCATCCTGAAACATTATTTTTTCTACTACGCTGGAAAGGCTGATTCTTGTCAATGTAATTTGTTTCCTGTTCTGATCCTAGCAAAGTCCAGGTGGGGTGAAGATGCACTTATGAGATGTCCCAGGGAAGTGCTCCAGATAAGTACCTTCTAAACATAAAAATGGGTTTGATCATGGTCCCTGCAGAGCTGGGAATGACTCAAAAATACACCTTAGTGCATCTCAGTGCAGCTTGTGTGGCTCTTATGCACACTGCAGAGGAGTCAGGCCTGTACCAATTAATCTTTTGCATCTCCTTTCCTTTACTGTTGTGCCTATCTCCTACATAAGGGCAACTTGACCATAACTCTTTCCTTTGCTCATTTCCATCCAGGCTTTTTTTTTTCCTCTTGGAGATAGCAGAGTAGAAAAGCTTATCTGAAATGAAAAGTCCATATATAGTCCCAAACAAAAGAAAGGACAATGCTGTGAAATACCTTGCCAGTTACAGGAAATGGCCTTCCTCGACGTGCTCTTTTTCCTTGGATCTATGTCACGTCTCACCCCATTTCCCACCAGAAATTCCTGTAGACAATAAATACTCTTACTTTACTTCTTGCTCTAGATTCCTGCAGAGTGCTAGTAGATCACAGCTGCATGATCAAGCAAAGCATATGCCCATCCATTTTACAAAGAATTTAATTTCTTGTGTTTTTAAAAGGAGGTCTTCAATCTTACATGTTCCTCTGATACAGCAGGAAGGGAGGGGGTCTTTCTACAGGATCTCAATACTATTCAGTGGCACTCACCCTGCTGGTCAGGTGGGACTTTAATGCTCCAATACTATATATAAATGTAAGATCGTTATCTTGGAGGAATGAGACAAAATGGAGCAGAGGAAACTTTGAGTGAAATTATCAGGAAATGTTTCTCAATGGTGAGACAAACTGTCAGACAGCAAAAGAGTCTCTTGGGGAGAAGGAATGATTTTCCCCTTATGAGTCACATTTTGTTGAACTGGGCAAAAAGTCAACAGTATACAGAAGGGTAAATCTTGTAGTGTTGGGGAAGTTTAGGGGGACAGGTTGCCCAGAGAACCTATGGGTTTCTCATCCTTGGATGTTCTCAAGGCCAGTTTGGATGGAGCCCAGGGCAGCCTGATCTGGTGATGTCAATCTGCACATGGGAGGGGGGTTGGAAATGGATGATTGTTAAGGTCCCTTCCAGCCCAAACCATTCTATGATTCCATGGCAGCCTCAAGGCCAAGTTGGATGGGACCCTGGACAGCCTGATATAGTGGTTGGCAACCCTACCTACGGCAGGGAGATTGGAAGTAGATGATCTTTAAGATGTCTTCCAATCTAAGCCATTCTGTTACTCTATGATTCTTTGATTCTGTGAATCAATAAATATATACTCCCATCCCAGTCCCTTCTCCCTCTCACAGTCAAGCCTTAAAGCCACAGAGATCCCATGGCTGGTCCAGGCAACAGGGCTGTTTGTTGACAGAGGCCTTCTCTTTCCAGAAGTTGTTTGACACAAGTCACATAACTTCCACGAAGCACCAAGTGACCTTACAGCCTGAGCCATGGAAAGGCATGCAGTGTTACTCAGCCATTCAAGTTGCCCAGTTTCCTGGAAATTATAGGAGAAATTCAGGAAACTTGATGGAGAACATGAGTAATTCTTGTTTCTTTTGCAGGGCAGCAAACAAGGGAGCATAAATCCCATGAATACAAAAGAATGAAGAATATTATCTGGAGCTTAGTCCCTGGGCACCTTCCCAAATCCAACTACTGGGTTTCCTCAGCTTTGTTGAGCTTGGATTGTTTTTGTATTCACATCAAAACATGCTCTGAGCACTACCTCAAAAGCAAGGCTGAGAAAACCCAGATTTGATTCATTTTCATTCATAACCACATTCCCTCCCAGTGAAGTCTGGGAGGAGCAGTGCACTGTGGGTCCTCACTGCACATCCTCAAGTCTCAGAGTTTGCCCCCAAAATCCCACTTTGGAAAGATAAGGAGGAGAATGAGGAGACATTGGTTGCAATGTGGTGGCAGAGCTGGCTTCAGGTTGCAGCAAGTAGGAGATGATGGCTCAAGGAAACTGGAAGAAAAGAACTCAGGCCCAGGTGCTTTATTTCCATCTGAGGTTTCGCAGTAGATAGCAGTGCATGCAAGCAGCAGCCAAAAATCTGTGAGCAGCTTATATTACATCAGAGCACCTCAGAGGACAGGCTCAGTGCAAAGTTCACTCACACTATTTTTTTTTTCTTTTGAATGACTGCTTAATTGCTTTCAGTTTGAGTCAAGTTGCCTGTTGCGCTTCCTCAAAGTCAGGGCAAAGCCAAAAATCTAAGGATATCAAAATAGTTTGTTTAGCTCCAGTACACCAAGAGCATTTAAAGCCAAGAAAATTGCGTTGAAATGAAAATATTAGCTCAGAATATTCCCCAGTATTCAGGGTGTGTATGGCAATCACAACACATCAATTGGCCACAGAAGGCTAATCATTTTCATATCTAAAGGTCTGGTCTAGCTCCCTACCTCTGAATTGCAGTCGTGGGAGGTCAAGATTGGCAAAGGCTGGTCTTGCTCTATGGCACCTCTCAGCATCTCACAGTTGCGTTTATTCAATTCATAAATAAGAATCTAAATCTTGTAGCAAAGTTGCAAGACAGTTGCTGGTATGGAATTCTGCTACAGAAGTGTTTGAAGCAACATAAAGTTACAAGTGGTCTGATACTACCCTATAAATCAGTGAAAATAAAGTTTGTGCAATTACAGACTCTGGTTGTACTGTGGGGTTGCATTGGTTAGAAAACTTTATCAGACTTAATGCTCAGTCCACAGGAAGAGATACCTAGGACAAATAAGATCCTATGAGTTCTACAGAAGTGAAGTTCATGCAATTGCAGATTCGTCTGTTCACACATGTACATATACAGTCTCATCTGTTCACACGCACAAATTTGTACATTCATAGAAGTTTGCTTGCTTTGGATGTCAACAGGAAATTTCTGCTGTCCTATATGGCATCTCATGTGATTTCAGCTAAAAACCCTGCAGAAGGAAGACTAGTACAGACAGAGGAAGGAAATGTTACAGATCCATGCAGAAATAACAGCATTTTACAATAACTCTATCTAAAAGTTAATCAAGTAAGAGACATAAATCCTTGGAAAACCCTCTTTTGTTTGTTCAGCTGCTCAAGAAGCCTGTTTTTATTATCTATGAAAAAAATTCTGCCTCACACTTCACCTCCCCTTCTTCTAAAGAAAGAAAATACACATTAGTTTCTTTTTTATTTTATTCTATTTTCACTTTCTCCCTCTTTCTTCCCCTAAGATCTGAGCAGTTATTTTCTGTGTCATACCAATTAGCATGTTGGGAATGCCAAAGCTGATGCCTGTCTGCACATCACATATCAATGAAGAGTTGTCAAGGCTCCACTAATTTCATTTTACTTCCTGGAAAAAACTTTGGACAAGCAAGGAAACAAAGAGTTTCTGAACACAGAAGGAAAGAAGATACTGACCACCAACCAACATGGATGTGTCAAGAGCAGGCTATCTCTGTCCAGTCTCTTTGCTGTTGCTGGTAGGAAAAATCTCTTCTCCAAAAGAGTGGTTGAGCATTGGAGCAGGATGCCTAGAGAGTGATGGAGTCGCTGTCCCTGGAGGTGTTCAAGAACAGTGGAGATGTGGCACTGAGGAATATGGCCAGTGGGCATGGTGGGATGGGTTGGGGTTTGACTTGGTGATCTTAGAGGTTTTCTCCAGCTTCAGTGATTCTGTGATTCTTCACGTACAGAAAGATGGGGAGATCTGGCTTGGCAGTAGTGTTGTAAAAGGAAATTCAGGGCAACTGTGAAGGTCATAAGCTAAACTTGAGTCAACAGTGTTGTGATGTTAATGCATACAAACCCAACGCTCATTGTGTAAAGAAATAATAGGTAACAGGTAAACGGTTGGACTGGATGATCTTTTAGGTCTTTTCCAACCTTGGTGATTCTTGGTGATACCATGATAATAAGGTAGCTTTTAAGGTAATATCATAGCCATGTCTTGTTCTGCATCAGAAATGATATCTGTGTCTAGGTTGAGTGCTACACTGTAAGAAATCTATGGAGAGTGGCCAGAAAGAAGCAAAGAGAATCAGAATCCATGGCTTGTGGAGACAAACCAAAAGGATTTTTCTTTTATCTTTAAGAACACATGGGCAAGGAGAGGTGATATGAGAACTGTCCCCTAAAATAATTATAGAAGAGGAAGAAATTGTTCATTCTTCAAATCCACACTTCAGAACATGCCAGAAGATCTGGGTTTCAATTAGAGAAATAGAAGATCCTGTCTGGGCACTGTTTGCCCAGGGAATGCCCAGCCTTTGCCATCCAGTGTCCTTCCTGGCATGCTGACATTGCAGTCAGGGCTGTGATGGAAGGTCTTTTTGCTAATTGCTGGAAACACAAAAGTATGCAGAACAGAAGCAATTTCTGCATCCAAACCACAGTTTACTCATGGGAAAAAACAACTGCTCCTTAATGACCCCTTAGAACCATATTCCAAGGAACTGGTGAAGGTCTCTGTTCATAAATACACACATGCATGTGTGGACTTCTCTGGCTATTTTTTCGGAATTTCCATAGCCCTGGACTGCCTTGGCCCTGTTCTCACCAGGGAATTTTTATCATTTCTGCCTCTGGAGCCCATCCAAGGCAATGTTTCCTATTCTCAGTAATAGTGATTATTATTGCCTTTGTATGTGGGAACCCCAAGTGCAGACCAGGCACCCACAGAAGTTCATTTTAGCCTGCAGAGAAGCAAAGAATGAGATACTCTGTCCAATGAGCTCCCAGTTCAGCCCCCAAGGAAGAGAATTTGTCCAGGTTGAGGTCTGAGAATAGATGTAAATAGAATGAATTTAAGGAAAGGAAAATTCAGGCTGAATATCAGGAAATGTTTCCTGACAGTAAGAAACACAAGGTTGTGACTTGCTGCCCCTAGGGATGCTCTGGGAAGATCTGTGGTCTGAGTCATGTTACTGCTGAGCTGGACAGAGCAGCAGATAATAAAATGCAAGGGAACAATCCCGAATTGCCCCCTAGGGATGGCAGGGATGACCTCAGAGGTGTTCTTTCCACCTCTAATCTCTCTGGTATCAGTCTGAGCGCGACAGGAAAGGCTGAGATCACACCCTTTGCATCCTCCACTATCCCTGGGAAGGTAAGGAGAACACCAGGGGCCCATCATACTTCACATGCCAGAGGCCAGGAGAGGTGAGAATGGGTAATTTCAAGCAGCAGGATGGGATGGAGCAGCATTCTTTGAGGCAGACTGTCTGGAGTTTAAAGAAGTTCAATGCACATCAAGGAAAATAGTCTTGCTCGTTTGGACTCCTTCCTGAAAACTGCCAATGCTATTCACTCTTAATCTGACATGAATTTGGGGGACATAATCCTTCTCTCAGACCAGATATGGCAAGTCCACGAAGCAAAATAGGAGAAGTTATATGGCTGCCTACAATGGATATTAATGTATTGCATGATGTTAGTTGTTCAGGGCAGAAGTAGCTCCAGCCACCTGCACAGCTCCAGATCTTGTGAAGAATTTGGGCATCTTTTCTGGGCTATGCCAGGCTGTGCCTTGCCATCCTTTCAACTTGGAATCATAGAATTATGGAATCGTTAAGGTTGGAAAAGACCTCTAAGATCATCAAGTCCAACTGTCCACCTACCACCAATATTGCCTGCTAAACCATGAACCCACTTACCTGCTATACTACTGTAAACCTGCAAGAAAGGGCTTTGCAGGTGTGTTCCTGTTGCCTTCTGCCATGGCATAAAAAAATGACCTTGGTAACAGAGACAGGATCCAAATATTTGCTCTTTGATCTGAATAATCCACACCAGGGGTGTGTTCCCTTTTGCCTAGAGCAGACACACAGGTAAATGGCTTATTAACTAGAGTTATCCCTTCATTGCGTTGATGAAAGCACAGAGAAAGGGAGCAATAGCATCTCCACACAAAGTCATGCAAAGTCCAGCATCCTTCTTCCCTCCTTCCAGAAATAATCCAACACCATCAGGCACAAAACTCTGTACCAGATTTGAAGCAGAAGTTTGGTTCCACTTCTGGAAGATTCAGCATTTGGATTGCGTTATGACGTGCCTAAAAGCTACCTCTGCATGAGAGTGACTCACATTGCCAACGGGCCAGGAACTTATTGAGCATATGCTGAGTTTTTTTCAGTGTTTCCTCTGCCATGATGGCTCTGGTGCAAATGTGTTCTACTTGGAAACTGATAACAGCTTTAGGGACACAGAAAGATTATTTCTGAATAGCTCTCTTCTGTGGTTCTCCTTTTAATAGAAGGGCAACTGGTATGACAGTGGTATGATGAAGGATGGTGGGAGAGTGTTGGGAACCAAAGGCATTACTACTCTTATTCGTATTGTCCCTGGAGCAAGAGGCTGAGATCGGGGCTCCACTCCATTAGTCACTATAGTGGTACTTTGTGTCACCGTTTTGACCTTTAAAGAAATGGAAAGAGGCAAAATGAGTTATTCAGAGCCAGAGACACAGCTCTGATCTGGAGACCAGACCCATGGGCAAGACAAGATCATCTCTTCCTGTTGCAGTGTGACACTGAGAGGGCATTTCTCCTGCCTGCTGCCACCATCCTGGGTAAGGTTTTGGATGGGTGAAGGCATAACAGCCCTATTGTTGGGCCAGCTACCAAGGGAGCCTGCTCCTAAGGCAGATAAATGAACGGTTTTGGAGAGCTCACGTGCAAGAGAGGCTGAGATGGTGGGGCCATCCCATGTGCCAGTGATAAGGTCCCTATAATGTGTTCTTTTTGGAGAAAAGGAGAGAAGAGTTGGAAATTTCAGAGATTAAAAACAACAACCCAACAACACATCTTGTCATGAAGTCCTTCCATCTGCCACAGAGCCGCGGTCATTGTTTAAGCTCCTGGTCTCTGTCTGGTTGCTGTTGTTTGTTGTTGCCAACACAGCCAGTCCCAGGAAGGGAGGAAACTTGGATGGCAGACAGACAACGTGTTTTCCCTTCAAGGCAGGGTGTGAGCTGGGGCTGGCTACAATAACACTTTCCACTTTCCCCCTTTAGGGATCTCCTGCTTCAGGCAGGGAAGGCAGGATAAACACAGCGACAGGTCAGCCACAGATCTTGGCTCAAGGGAGCCATGACTGCAAAGAGAAGAACCTATTTGGAGACCAGTACCTGGCAGCTGACTGCTGCTTACATCTTCCCTTGAGCGCCACTCTTTGGGACAACCAGTGCTCCTCTCCCCATCATCTTCCTTCAGTTTGGCTTCCTTCAATTTGGGATGTCCTTTGGTTTTGTGGTCCTGCTTAGGGCCTCCCTGCGGTTCCCAGGTCTTTTGGAGTGCATTCTCCTCTGGGGAGTGCATGTTTGCTTCCCTCCCATCACTTCTGACCTCTAGTACACCAGCACTCTCCTTGTTGACACACCTAATGCTAACCTGAGGAATGTCTTCCTTGGGGCTGGGAAGAGTGAATCAGTTTCTTTCCTATTTTAAATTTTGCATAATATAAAAAAGAATTCTGAGCTCCACCCTGCAGAAATTGATGCTTACTCATTGCCCCACGCTCCCCCAGGCTGAAACTCCCTGCCTACCTCACCAGTTTGAATAAATCAGTGCAGGTTCATTTCAGAGAAATTGGGCTGCATCCATGAGCCCAAAATGTCCCCTTTTCCCTCTCACTACTGCAGTTCTTCCCTTGCATCCTATGCATAACATTATCTTAAAGGCTGATGAAAGAGATCTTGCCAGATTAATGGATATTTCTTGCAGGTGAGTACAAATTGCTTTGCCTCCTGACACTGGGACTATCCATATAGTATCCAATGCAGTTTGGTGCATGCATGGTAGGGACTGTAACCTTCTGGGAATACAACCAAACCCAACCAGATGCTCTCAGTGGGTCTCTGCAGAAATCATCTGAGCAGCGGCTCGTCACAGCTTGCTATCCTTTCAAATGGTAATTCCCCAGGGCAGGCTACATCATGGCACTAAGTAATGCAAGCCAGCTTCTGGACAACTGAACCCTCCTGCAACCCCTGATTCATAGTTTGCACATCCTCCGTGAATAAGCATAGAACTCTTCCTCTTCAACAAGGGCAGTGCCTTGGAGATAGCACAGTCAGGATAATTTACCTGACAGCAAACTTGCACTTTTCCTTCCTTTGATTTCAACCCAGCTTTCAGGCAATGACCTTCCCTAAATCAAACATTTGTTAAGGTTGCACACTACAGCACTTGTCGTTCTGAGCTAAATTTATGGTGCAGGACTGGATTCAAGAGACCAGCGGTCTCTCCTGTTTGGACTTTGGCGGAATGGTGAAGTCTTTTCAATGAATCTATTTTTAGAGAGGGGTGAAAAGGGAAAAAAGTCACCGAAATGTTCTGTAAAATCATCTGAGCCTTGTCAAAGTGTTTTTGCCAAAAGGATCTCAGTGCTTTTAATATCGTCGTATTTTGCTATGATTCTATTTTAGATTGTCCCCATTCCTCCCAGTCAAAATGCCTGTTTGTTTTTAATGTCAGAAAAACAGGGCTGTGAAATATTTTAAGTATTTCCTTACAATATGTTTAGATCCAAAGTGACATATCTTATCCAGGTCCAGGGAAACTTTTTTGCTAAACATGCATTTTATAGGATTATTTTTATACTTTCAATTAACAGGAATTAGTGCCACATAGTACCAGCATGCAGATACGTTCTTAGGTCTTTTCAGAAAGAGATTTTCTTAATTCATTTATTTCCATATCCACAGTCCCCAGCAAATGTATACACAAGTATATATGTGTGCAAAAAACAAATATATGTATATATATATGACCTTGGTAAATCCCTTATTTTTCAGTCATCAGTAGGGGTGCTGTAAACTAAGTGACTAATGCACATGCAGCAAAGGTGGTTTGCTAATGTAGGTCCAGTGTGGGCTGTCAGGCACCTGCTATTCTTAGCTGCTTGGCCACCAGAAGCTGACCCCATGCTTCCTCATGCTGTGTATGGGAAAGATCTGCTGGAGGTGAGGACATCTGCAAGTAGCAATGCCTGCTATCAGGGCCATTCTTCCTGCTCTGTGTTTCACACGCTTCAAATATTTGTAAGCTCTTGTATCACCAACAAGCCCAAGTCCATTCCTAACCTTTATCTCTTTTCCCCTTCCATTACTACTTGGCCTCTCCAGTCCAGCAATTTCACTCCTGCTTTCTGGTTCAACCAGGGGCAATCCTGCCGCCTGCTTCTACATCCTCTTCCCAGTCACTATAAAACACTTCTGCTAATGGTACATATTTATGATGGTGATTGCTCTCTCCTTTCTCCACCCTCTGGCTGAGTGAGAAGAAGGTGACATATTTGAGTAGGATGGAGGAGCAGTGACCTAATCCAAGCCAAATAACCCGGGATCCAGTGCTAAGCTGCTAATTACTTGCACTTTTCAAAGGACAGAATAGCAACTGCTCAAGTGTTTCCTGGAAACGATTTCTCTCTTTCTTTTCCATCTACTTTTTTGAGGCTGTGGACAAGTCTGGAACAAGCACCCGCCCAGGCTGTCTCCAAGCTAAGCCTCCTTGGGCTTGCCACGCAACGTGTTGATCATCGCTGTGTTGGCCTGCGTGGAGAGAAACATCACAAGCAGCCTTTCAGTGCAAGCCAGAGCTCACTGTGGATGTCTCCCAGGAGAGTGAGCTCCACCTTGAGTCATCTAACCTCACAAGTCTGGTGTGAGCAAGGCACTAAGCTCCCTCTATGGAGAGCTAATCAATAGGCAATTGCAACTTCAACCCATGCCTAGCGTTATTGGAGGTGCTTTGGGACATCCCAGTGGTGTCTGGTGGCTACTCCAGGAGGACAAGTGTCTAGCATAGGCCAAGCATTATAAAGCTCAGAGTCCTTTGTGTATTTCAGATATCCCAAAGTCTTATCTAATCCTATTTATGGTCCTGTTGAATGGTACCTGATGGTATGTCATGCCTATGCTTAAGAAACTGAATCAAAACCCTGCAAATGGCAAAGAGAATGCTCAGTGTTAAAGGGAAGTGAAGAAATGGATGAATAAAGAGAGAGGTGAAAGAGAGATGGATGGATGGATGGATGGATGGATGGATGGATGGATGGATGGATGGATAGATGGGTGGAGAATTCTCCATTATTTCTAGTGATTCTCAGATAGATGGCTAAGGATGAAGCAAGCAGGGGAGGTTCTTTTAGCACACATTTGATTTCTACCAATTCAAGGGAAAAGCTATACTGAAGGATTTCTGTGTAAAGAGCTGTAGGTTCAATTTCTCTTTAAACCTGGGTCTGATGAGCCTTAGTCATGCTGGACACTTAAAAATAGAGGTCCTGATTTGCCAGATCTAAAAACCTCAGTTGAAATCAATTATTTGGTGGGAAAGGACCTGGAGTCTCAGGATGAGAGGAGAAATAGCAGCATGGATCCAGAGTGATAGAGGAAAATCATTAAAATAAGTTTCCCCCATGGGAAAAGCTAACAGTAGGAGATTTGAAATGTCATATCAGCTGTTTTCCCAAGCAATGGGTTGTTAACTGCAAGAAGAGAAAGAGTGGTGAGGTGGCTTTTTAGCAGTTAATGCTGAATTCAGATGCCACTCTATCAGGTGTGTTAGTCTGGATTGGCTGCTTGAGACTTCTTCTCAGTAGAAGTATGGAAGAATCAAACATTAGCATTGATCCCACCTTGTTGGTGAGGAAAGAAGGAAATTTCAGTGGCCAATTCTGGCATGACTGTAAGGATGTATTTGTAAATAATTCCAAAAGAAACACAGTGGGTTGGCAATCATCCTGCACAGATATACAGATGCACTGTGGAAACTGCATCTAGAAAAGGCATTCTGTGCCTCAGGTTACTGCCTCAAAGATTGCCCAGCTGCCTTCTCACAGTTCTTTTTCCCAGTTTTCTAGCTGGTTCTTCCACCCTAGGACTTGCTGTACCTTCATAGAAGCTTCTGTCTTCACAGTTTTGTCTTCTTGCTAACAGCACAGTCTATCAGCCAGCTGCCCTTACCCTTCATCATGTCCACATTTCATTGTGTTCCTTCATTTAGAGTTTTTAGGTGCAAAATTGAGGTGCAATCCAAGAACTCCAAGGCTGGGCCAACAACAGATGCTGGTGGAGCCCGACTATCCTGACATCCTGTCCTGGCCTCCACAAAGCTCTGGTCGGTTCCTCAGGATCTTATTTCCAAAATCCAAACCAGCTTCTTGGAAAAGAATCCCATGTAGTCACCTCTTCTTAGAAGCTTTTCCTGATAGGCAGAGTTCACTAAAAGCAACCTAAGGAAAAAGAATTATTAGAATTGTAGAATATCTCTGGTTGGATGGGACCCATTAGGATCATCAGGTCCAATTCCTGTCTCCACAGAGCACCACACAAGAATCAGATCATATGTCCAAGACCACTGTCTGTGTACTGGATAATAATAATTATTATTATTATTACAGTCATGGAGTTGACAATGACCGTGTCCCTACTGCACATCAGAATCCCAT
Organism: Coturnix japonica; assembly: GCF_054131305.1. Taxonomy (NCBI): domain Eukaryota; kingdom Metazoa; phylum Chordata; class Aves; order Galliformes; family Phasianidae; genus Coturnix; species Coturnix japonica. Next base: position 90,097,145 of record NC_140666.1, on the reverse strand, counting down.
GGGCTGCTAAGATACTCATTTAAGCATCACCACACACCTCCTGTTCCTCAGACACTGACTCTACAAGGTAACTGTTCTGCCTTGTGCTTTCCATCTCCTACAAACCAGGAAGAAGAGCACACCTTGTCCACAGCTTCCCTGCCAGGAAGCTACCCACTGATCAAAGTGAAACCACTGTTTGTTATGCTCTCTTTCAATACACATACATCAACTCTAGAGATCCCATACCGGTTCCACCACTCTCACTATGGAATGAAGAAGTGTCAACCACCACTTAAAGCACTGTTGCTTCCTTAGCAAATCTAGCCAATGCATTTCACCTCCCAGGGCATTCCTCAGTAAGATATAGATAAGACCTAATAGGACAATTGTGCAGAGCCAGCTCATCCTGCACCCAACCCACTGAGCACCCAGACAGGCAGATGCTCCTCCTGCACAGCCTGAATTTCCTGTCTCCCTCTGCCTCTCAGCTGGATCCCCACAAAACAGAGCTCTCCTTTTGTTTTGCTTTCAGAAGAGACTTGGAAAACTTATCATCTTGAGCACGCATTGTTATTTTGCTTTAATTACACAGGCTGCCTTTTATTTTGAACTCTGTTTGGCTTTTTTTCTGATGGATGTTTTAGTGCTCTCTGGGCATTGGCACTCTTGTTTATGAAACAGTCGGAGAGCTGTGGCTGGTGGGTGCCATAAAAATCAAATGCATTATTATTATTGTTATTGTTATTATGATGACTTGCTGGCTAAGCATACATAGCCTAGGAATGAAAAACATCTCTGTTATGTCAGGAATGGGGAGAAAACAAATGCACTCTTCAGCATTACAAGAAAAAAAAATTGTAATAATAAGGCAAGCTCTGATTTCAAATAGACTCTCAATTGGTTGTGAAAACATGTGTATTTATTTAAGCCGGCAGTGTCACAGATAACCATCTATTACATGGTTAATTTTCAATGGATATGTTTCTAATAATCAGTTGATATATAAACATACAATAACTGTCATATTAAACTTTGCATCAGATTTATAAGATAATGATTTTGCTGTGCTGCTATTTCAAATTCGAGATGATTATCAAAACCAGCCCAACCCAAAGATCAGTGTCTTTATCACTCCCACACCGCTCTCGTTAATTCTTAATAAATCTGCTTTCAATAATCATTTCTAAATACGCAATTACTTCTTTACTGCACTGGAACCGAATGACGATTTTGTTGGGGGAATTGCAATCCGAGCAGATCTCAGCTCCCATTCATGAGATGTTGCATGCTGGTGGCAAGACTTGGGATTGCTACGCTTACCAGTTTGTGTCTGACTGTGTGCTTTGTCCTCACATGCCGTGAGGATACACAGGAAGAGACCTGCAAAGCCTGCAAACCCAAACCACCATCTTGTTCCATTGGACAGCAGGGGAACAGCCCATGGGTGACACATGGACCTGTGAGTTATCAGTTCTGCTGACCTCCTGCATTACATAGAATCATGGAACCACAGAATCATTAAGGTTGGAAAAGACTCCTAAGATCACAAAGCCCAACCCCAACTCATCCCTATCGTGCCTACTAACCATGTCCCCCAATTGCCCACCCCCAAGTCACCCCCAGTCTCCACAATTCTTGAGTACCTCCAGAGGTGGTGATGCCACCACCCCCTGGGCAGCCCACTCCTATATCTCACCAGAACTTGAACCCCTTTCTCTGTTACCTATTTTAAAGTGTGAGATGTTATATGACCAACAGTCTGAGCATTCGGGCTTTTGAGGACTGTCTGTTGCATGCTGAAGACATGGGGACCTAGCCAAGAGATCAGACCTGAGAGAAGAACCAGGGCAACTTGTTCATCACAGACCTCGTTCTGCACAACCACCCTCTTTTGGGAGTGCCAACTCCTTGCTGCAAGAATTTCATTCAATAGCTTGGCAGCAGGCAGGACTCCAAACACTTCGTGTTTTACAGCATGCAGCTGCCAGGTACTGCTTCCCCTTGGCAGCTCTTCAAACCATGAGCCATGCACACAGGTTCAGCATTACAGGTCTGGTGAGAAGAAGGTCAGGAAGGGGGGGAGGAAAGGGAGCAGAGCTTGACCAGGATGCTGAGCCCTCATCCTGTTGTCTGGCTCCAGTTTAGCATAGTTACAGCAGATATGGCTCTAGGGCTCAGCCCCATGTTTTGACATGCATGTCCTTTCATTTCCAAGGCAGGAAGGCCCAGCCCTGGGAATAGTTAAGAGTTGAAAGATATACGGTTTCATAGCAGCACTGCTCTGCCAACAGACAGCAGCTGAGCAGCCCAGCAACCTTCACCTCTTCCTACCTGAGGTTTCAAATATTTCAGTGAATGGGAGAGAGCATATGGTGATGCCCTCAGGGTGATGCCCTCTTCATTTCAACTAAGATAAAGACTCAGGAAGGACATGAAGCCCAAACCAGGCATGGGGCCCCCAGCACAAGAAATGAATGGAGTTTTTAGAGTGGGTACAGAAGAGGTCCAAGAAGATGCTCTGAGGTCAAGAGCATCTCTCCTATGAAGAAAGGTTGACAGAGTCGGGCTTGTTTAGCTTGAAGAAGAGAAGACTCTGGGAAGTTCTCATTGTACCTGCCAGTACTTGAAGGGAACCTATAAACAGGAGAGGGAGCTGACTTTGAATATGACCTGGTAGTGATCAGATGAGGGAGAATGGTTTTAAACTAAATGAGGGGAAATTTATGTTAGATGTTAAGGAAAAATTCTTCAGTCAGACAATGCTGAGACACGGGCACAGGCTGCCCAGAGAAGTTTGGGTGCCCCATCCCTGGAGGTGCACAAAACCATGGATGTGACCCTGGACTGACTGATCTGAGTGGCCACCAGCCCATGGCAGGGGTGGAGATGGAGGGGCTGTAAGGTCCCTTCCAACCAAAGCCTTTCTATGATTCTACAACTTGCCCCCCTTGGCATATAATGGGACATGAACAGTCTGCCATTGGCAGCTCATGACAGCAGATAAGCCACCAACAGGGACTCATCTCTGTAATCTTCTGTTAAGTCCTGAAAACTGTTCCACACACGGGACACGGGTTCTTGCTCTTCTACCCAGTGCAGCTCTCTGTATCCTGACTTGTTTGTTCTGCTCTCTCCCCCTTGGGCTCCCGCAGTGCACAGCTTGCGTGGCGACGCCAGCACCCTTTGCAGAATGGCTGCAAGCCCACGGTTAGAAAGGGCAGCTAAAAGCAACACCTTCAAAGACACAGAGCTCGCAATAATCCTTTTCCAAAGGGCTCACAGGGATATCTGCTGTGTTCGCGTTCTTCACGCAGGGGGACTGTGGGCAGAGTCAGCACCAGAGACAGATGCTGCATTTTTCTCCCTTTCTCTCTCCTTTTTTAGCGTTCCTCTCTTGTTTTGTTTTCTGGCAAACTGGACTGGACTCCAAGAGTAAATGCAATCCCTGCTGCTTCAGCACTTTCCCCTTCTCTCTATAAAGGGCAGCTCTGCTGTCATCTTCTAGGCTGTCTGAACAACCATCAGGCTGATGGGGATTTCTTGCATTACTGCTGTCCAGGAAAAGAAGGGAAGGAATGAGAAAGGGCAATAAGAGGAAGAGAGCATTTGTTTGAGTATTGGGCATGAACTTTTCTACCAGTTTTTTAAAATTTTATTTTAATTAAGGAGCTTATAAACATCTGAGCTTAATTGATGATCATAACAAGAAACTAGTAGAGACAGAAAGAACCAGTGAAGAAAGCAGGAAAGTGGAGAGAGAAGGTTCTTGCTAGCTCTGAGAAGAAGCATTTTGATAATATGAGGCTAGTTGTCCTTCATTCTTCTCTCAGGATTCTCTTTGGTTAAAATATTAGAGTCATAGAATCATAGACTCATAGAATATTCCAAGCTGGTAGGGACACAAAAGGATCATTGAGTCCACACTGCTTCACTGAGAGAAGAGTTTCCTAAAATTAAGCCCTTCAGAAATTCCTCATCTTCTTATAACTCCAGGTGGGAGCAATACAGGTCACAAAGAGAGAAAGAAAAAATTATTTTCCCCAGTTATGCAACCTTAGCTTGGCAAACTGAGATACAGGCTACGGTTAGGAGGAGGAGAATAGTAGGAGAAATGGAAGTCTCAGTGTGTATATACATGTTTAATGCCAGTCTTCTGAATTGGAAATCCACTGGACAGTGCTGGTTCCCATTTGATGAAGCAGAGGAAAAGCCTCAAAGATTTTCACCTACAGTAAATGTTTTCACCTATCTATGCTTTTATAGAATGAAAACTGTTGATGTGATCATGACCACCTGACCAACTTCCAGAGCACCTGTCCTCTTCAGTACTCTTGAAATTAAAATCCTGTTTGTTTTTCTAGGAACAGCCTACATGGCACGTACCATTTATATCCCCATTGGGAATAAAGCCAACCACCCATTGCATCATTTTGCTTTGTCAAGCAATTCCCAGCTGTGCTGGATAATGCCCTGAGACAGAGAAGGCCTGCAGAAGAGAAAAGCACTGATGAAGAGCTGTGGGAAGAAGCCAACTGGCATTTCTTCACCTACATCTAAGAGACAAGAGTGAAAAACATCTGTCAAGGCAATTGCAGGCAAAGACTTGGTCTTGAAACACTCTATGGACCCCAAAGCAGCCAGTAGGAATGAACATTACCTAAAACTAAACACCTTCTACAAGCGTTTTGTTAAACTGGGGTCATGTCAGGCTAAGTTAGATGTGAACAATTTAGAAGTTTGCCTTTTGAGTTAAAAAATAGATAAATCTCACTTGGGGGATGGTCAGAAATTCCAAGAATTTCCAGAAATGCAAAGAGCCACATCTGAAAGATTTTTCTTTTTTTTTTCCTAGTGACTGGCACTTCTGCCTAAGAAACACAAATTAAAGACTATAGGTTTACATTTGATATTAAAAGAACAGCAAGAATAAAAGAACGAAAGAGTAAAGAGAAATTAGATGACACGTAGGCAGAATTTCATCCTCCTTCTTGAACTCCTGTTTTTAAAGCTTTATTTTCTGCAGACCTGGGGGGAAAAATGACAAAATGAATGTAAGGTAAACAGGTGAGAAAGACCTCTGTCACAGGAACAAGCCTCAGGTCATTCAAGGGACCTTCAGACGTGATCAGTGATGCTTCGTCTTCTCCCACCACAGAAATCTTGGTGGTTTGTTCATCAGAAATGTCAGCAGTGCAGCCTGAGGTCACCTTTCCAGGAAAGGTCAGCCTGGTGCTCCATCTGAAAGTGCCATTTTCCTTCATCTCAAACATGGCACGGAGATATTCAGTTGACCCGTCCCTTAAAAGAGATGTTTGGTGTTCTGATCCATTGCTTTGGAGACGGTCACCATTTAAAGTGGAGCTTTATAATCCATTGAAGTTGATGGAGGTTGGATGAGTTTCTGAGTTCACAAGTAGAACTGGGCATTGTCACTTTCCATTCTGAAAGTGATGGAAATGAGCTCTGGGAGGCTGGATAGATTTTGCTTTCTGTCCCTGATCTCAGGTCATGGGAAGAGAAAATGCAATTTGTCTCTGTCTGATGATAATGCCAGGAAGATCTGTAACTCTGGAGATGTTTCATTTCTCTTTACAAACAGCCCAGTAGTGTAAAGTCTGGAACCTTTAGACTTGCATTTTGAGATTGCATAATCTTGCAAAGAAAGAGGGAGATTTCATGGCTGGCCCAAAAATATCATGATGGAAGCCAGGTGACGTTTGTGAGCTTGCTGAAGAAGAGCATAGTATTGCAGTATCATTTCTCTGGACCACTTTTGTCTGAAACTGTTGTCATAAGGAACCCAAGTTCCTTATGTTCTACAGTTCTAGCAATGATGAAATATACATGAAATGTTCTCAGCTTCACCAAATTGCTTATATATTATTACCCAAAGAGGTACATGAAATATTCTTTTTGAAGCAATCAGAACACTGCAATTCAGAATTTTGGAATAAAATATTGTTAATTTTCCTCCCACTCTAAGTTCCATATCTTAATGCATCTGAATTAAAAAAAAAAAAAAATTGGGTCTCCATGAGACCCAAAATAAAATGCTTTTTCAATTTTGATTTACCAAACACATTTAAATGCGTTACATCTCCGTAGGTCCAAAACTATTTCCTTATTTATTTAGAGCTTCCAGTTAACTGCAAAAATTAGTTAGTCACAGGTCAAGCCCAGAAGACAAAGTACTTCAGAGGTCAAATATTTGTCAAAACGATGACTCAAAGAAGGGTGAGTAGATTTCTTCTAAATAAACTAACCACAGAAGTCAATGGAATCATGTTTCCTTCAGCGTGTTGCATGCCCAAACAAAGCTAGCCATTTCTGGCCCTCCACAAAGCAAGGAAAATGTCAGGCCAGAAGGAAAAGTGTTCAGAAGATCCAATGCTTTGAAAATGGACAGTTGTCCAAGGACAAGGTTCGACCACAGAAATTACCAGATGACGTCCTCTGGCGTATGCTGAGCTGGAATTTAGGCTGAAGAAGTGTAATTTCACTGCTTTGGTTTTAAAAGAAAAATATCACGATCCCCTCAGTGCTGGCCCACCCCAGGTCTGGGGTTTTAGTCTACCATAAGGATCAGAAAAAATAGCCACCAGAGTCATATTTTCCAGATTTCCAAGCTGGTCTCGCAGTAAATCAGAAAGACAATTGGAGTCCAGAATATGTTATAAATAAATCTCCCCAAAGAGCCACTCTGTGGTGGGAGTTCAGACCGTAACTGATGACATCAGTCTGTCCAGTGCTCTCTTTGTGTACGTCAGCACAGGTCACAGTTTCTGCTCCTCGCTGCAATGTCTTGTTTCTGGAAGTACAGACCCTGGGGTACAGAGCCCACCCAGATGAATCTCTCAGTTCCTCCATCCATCTCAGCCCCATGGTGGGATTTACACGGGGAATATCACTCAGGACCAATCAGGATTGAAGTTTTAGGATTATGGAGAATCATAGGATCACAAGGTTGGAAAGGTCCTACATATGTGGGGCTATATGGGATGACAAGCCAACTTTAAAACTGAAGCAAAGAGGAAAACCTCAAGGACTGTACAAACCGTGGTTTGTACTCCTTTGTGTATGTCACTGAGGAACCAAGGTGGGTCATCAGCTGAGAAGGCACATGTATTAATCAAATACGAGGCCTTCTACCTTACCCCAATTAATCATCTCCCACCTCAAGAGAGGTGGGAGAAAGCCCCATTAATCACAGCACCCATTTCACAGGTATAGCATACAGTGAAGGTTTAGGTGGAAGGAAAATCCTTGAATAACCTGAGCTGTAAAGGAGCCACAAGGATCACTGAGTCCAAACCCTAAATGAACACAAGAAAGCCCAAAGCATCTTGAATATTTTTTATATGTTTGCTCTCAGCGTTGTTTTGTTCCAGAGCAAAGGAAGTCAAACAATGTTTTGCAGGGTTTCACACTTGGTGATGCTTTCTGCTTTTCTGTGGTGAAAGTCTTTGATGCCTTGAAAGCTGCTTCTGGCAGGAGATAGATATGCTTGAGTGCACAGCTCTGCACAGATCTTTGTATTCTAGCCACACTTATCAACCTTCCAGGAATGAAGCTTTTTCTTGTGTATATAGACAGAAACCTTTTGAAGATCCTTCATTCCAGGATTAAGGTAATCATATTAAACAACCAAATCTGTCTATCATCATTCCAGCAACAAGCAAGCCAGAAATAACCTTGGCGCCTGTCTGCATTCAGTGTTTTTGGTATTCATTCCTTTAAAGCTTGACAATCGTGAGTGAGTTTTGTCTCTTCCGTCCCCCAAGATGATGTGCCAGCACACACAAGACTTATTTGACATGGCACAGAGGTGCAGTGCCAACACCTTTGCAGTGCATGCAGCCTCATGCTGATGGTCAGTAGGTGACTCAGAGAATGACCTTGTTTCCTGAGACTTCATGAGGAAGGACACAGACCAAGATCTCCATGAAAGAAGAGACAAGAAAATCTCCTCACTTTATAGTTTCATAGTGGAACAAAATAACCCATTCCAAAAAGGATTCTCAGTTCGTGATCCTCAAGTGCCTCTAAGCAGCAATTGGCTTTGGCTGGAGGAGCTGCACAGGCACTTAAACATATGGATCTGATTTTCCTGTTACTCAAAGGGACATCCCACTCTCCCCATAAAAAAAAAAAATCCTGTATGCCCAAGTCAGAGCTGAGGATACAATGAGGTGATAGAGGAGAACTCATGCTCTAATTAACATCCAGTGCCAACCGTATTCACACATGGTAGCTCACAGTCATTGGTGTCAGCCAACACAGACTCATTTAGAGTGCCAAACCCAACATCCATGCTGATGCTTAACCTTTCCTGTTCCAAAACATGCCCCAGTTTTCAATGCTTGTGATGAGCAAGCTATGTTCAGGCTTTCCTGCTTCTCAGTCCTCACTTTCCAAAGTGCATTCTCTTCCTGTGGTGACAGCATGGCTCACAGACCACAGCTCATGGGGAGAGGTGTTGCAACAAGATCCTCTAATAATCACACCCCCAAGAAAAGAAGGAAACAAGACAAAGCAGAATCTGTGGTTTATCTAGATCTGAAACTGACATATTGCCAACACGCAGATATCTGTCTGTCTGTGATTCTCAAATGGGTATCATCACTTTGTAAAGTCAGGCTCATAGAATGGTTTGAATTGGAAGGGACATTTAAAGGCCATCAGGTCCCACTCCCCTGCAATAAATGGAGACATCCACAGCTCCATTAGGTGCTCAGAGCCCTGCTCTGCCTGACCTCAATGTCTCCCAGGACAGAGCATCCTTCACCTCTCTGGGCAAATGTGCCAGTGTCTCACCACTCTAAGTGTAAAAAATTTTGCCACTATATCCAATCTAAATCTCCCCTCTTTCAGTTGGAAACCATTTCCCCTTGTCCTGTCACAGCAGACCCTGCCTAAAGAGCCTGTTTCCTTCCTTCTTCCAGACCCCCATTGGATGCTAGTCCTCAGAGGGAGGACATTGTGTTTGATTCTATGATCTCAGGTGGCCACTGAAACGCCAACATGGATGTTCACTTCCCTCTTCAATCTGATTCTGCCTGTTCCAGTTCATCACATAGCAGAAGTTTCTCCAAACTTTAACATGCTCCTGAGCTGTAGGTTGAAAGGCTCACTTGTATATTTTTATTATGCATTTGATAACTGCATTTTCAGTTGGTGCCTAGATTAAGTGTCTGTTCCTTGCTTAACTTCTCCGACAGTAAAAACCTGCACTGCAACTGAGAACAGAAGTCCATAAAATTGCCTGCTTCCCCCCTCCCTTGCCTGCCAGCCACAAGTCTCTGTGGGAGGACACAGATACCCTCATCCCTCCATCCTGCCCAAGCGCATTCATCAAGGATCCTCGTTGTATAACACGAGCCCCAGTTACTTCACCAGCAGATTTACAGTGGATTTAAAACAAAGGATTATTTACACTGCTGTGGGGCCAGCAGCAAATTAAAAAGAAATGGAGGTGGCAGAGGGAGCCGCCAGTGTGGAGACTAATTGCTATTAACCCACGGCTTCATCACTCAACTTCTGAGTTGGAGGAAAGTTATTGCTCCCGGGGGCCTCTCACACTTAGGCATTGAGAAATATTGTTGGGAAATCCAATCAGTCATGTAGTCTGGATCATAAAACAATGCTGTCCTCTCAGGGCTCTCTCCACACAACTGGCACTAGCTTTCTTCATTTCGTCATTTCTTTTCTTCTTGGGGCTGAATTTATCAGGCAAACAAGCATCACACCCAGGAGTGCTGGGCAGCTCTCCTGCTGGTATAGCCCACCACCCCCTGCTCTTCCCCCCTCATTTGACCTGCCAGCATGCTTCAGTGTTGGCTTATATCTCCAGGGATGCACCATATCCCTTCCCAACCCATCAGCTGTGCAAGGGTCCATTCCCCACCAGCTGCCAACAGCAGCTGAATTCAGCCCTGTTAACAGCCTCTGTTATTCCAGTTCTGCCAATAACCCTCCAGTTTGATCTGCACAATCTCTGAACAAAAGCAGTCTGGCAATCCCTTAGCACTTTCCCTGCAGTTTGGTGACACATATGTTTACATAGCACCAAAAACCTGAGTCAGAGATAAGACTTTTTGCCAGGTGCTGCACAAACAGCACAACAGGTTTTGAATCAGAGAATCATTATGGTTGGGAAATACCTCTAAGATACCCAAAGCCCAAGCCCAGCCCACCCCCATGCTCACTGACCATGTCCTTAAGTGCCTCATCTCCATGGTTCTGGGACACCTCCAGGGACAGTGGCCTCATCACCTCCCTGGGCAGGCTGTTCCAACACCTGACCACTCTTTTGGATAAATAATATTCAACCTGACCCTCTCCTGGCACAACTTGAGGCCATCACCTCTCATCCTATTGCTGTTACCTGAGAGAAGAGGCTGACCCCCGTCTCTCTACAGACTCCTCTCAAGGACTTCTAGAGATGCTTGGCCTCAAGAGCTTTTACTTTGCTCCCCAAGAGGGTGATACACACAGCAAATGACAAGAGCTGGCACCAGTGCTAAGGGTGTTTACCAGGAGTGCCTGACTACTATAAGAGCGGAGCCCCTCTTTGGTCAGGAAAGACAATCATTAACCTTGCTAAAAACATCTGCCCCAGAGCAAAGTTTCACATCATCAGGACAAACCCCATTAGAGTAGGCTGGGGAAATCCACAGGACTTTGATGCCTTAGAGCCCTGAGATGCAGTTATATCATTTTTTGCATGTGCCTTTGGGAAGGGGGTTTCAATTCAGTGTGTGATGTATGAAGCTCAGGCTGTGTTGCAGCCTGTTATGTTTTCTATAGCATGGTGCCAAGGGTTTGTTGTGTGTTTTCCATGTCCTTGGCTGCAACAAGAGCTATCAAGGTTGTAAGATGTAAATGCAGAAACACCAGTAAAGTCTTCAGGGACTGTGGAAGGATCCAGACATTTCCAGGTCTCATTTTCACAGTCTATAGGGTGATCTCTGGAGCTTACCATACCTGGAGGGTCATCTGGGTTTTGACTCAGGGCAAAACCAATTGGTTTTCACTTAGAAAAATGATGCACTTGACATTTTCCTATTAATCCCCATTGCTTGCTTTCCAGCAGTAGTCAGGCATCACATATTCACAGCTTCACTCTTCTCAGGTCTCCATGCTGGTGAGAGGAGGATTCCATCTGTTAGAGTTGAGAGCCTGGCTGTGGTCCTGAGCTGTCTCACAGGGCAGTGCAGTGGGAATGTGTGAGGATGCATTGGATGGATGTTCTCCATCCTAAAACAATCCACAACATGCAGGTAACATATTTGGCAGGCATGGGAAAGGCAACAGTTCTGATATGGACCCCCAGCCCAGCCTGTGCTGCCACTGTCTGACCCTGAGAAACCAGGATCAGCCCAGAGAGGTGGACTTCCAGGAAAGTATACATGCCAGATATTAAGGTGCATCCTTCAGTCTTCGATGCATGGAGATTTTTCCAAGGCTAAGGATGGGAAGTTTTTAATAAATCTAGAGATCCGAGTCTCCGGGGCAATGCAGGTTCTGTTTTATCACTGTTTCAGACTCTAGATGGGACAATCACTCAATTTTGATTGCCTATATTGTGAAAAGTGATCTTTTCTATACGTTTCTACCTATTTTTTGACCACGTGAACTCTAAAATTCATATTGACTCAGACTAACTTCCATCTCCACACTTCTATTTACCTCTTTCCATCAGCTGATACCCTTAGGCCAAGCCAAGAAGAAAGAAACTCTGGGCTGATGTCTCATCCAAGCCCTCCAGTTCTGTGTTGTTTATGGGGAAAATCTCATTGATGAATGCTGTGAAGTTCTGCAGGGCCCCAGGCTGGTTCCTGTTGTTGAAGATTAATGATACTAGTGAGTGGGAAAAATAAGAGTTCAAAAAGAAATCTAAACTCATTCTCAAAACTGCAAGGTTGAGATGTCTACGTACTTCCAGGTTTGCTTCAACTCACTTTTAAACTACAGAGACTGCGTGCAAAATGATCTGGGAAATCCACAAGAGACAGCTGCTGCTAACGTCAATGCTGACAGTTCCTGGATGGGTGGGATGAAAGCATCTGGGTAATCAAATAGGAAATTTTTAAGGCCAATGAGGTTGCGAGCCCTTTTAGTTTCATGGTAAGAGACATTTCCAGCTCTGAGGGATGGGTTTTGAGAAGCTCCAGTGTGGTTTCCACTGGGAATTTTCACTATGGTAGGTGTCTAGAACTGGTTTCTTTCAGTCAATCATGCTCATATATATATATATGAAAGACCAAAATCTACAGGCTTGTTCAGAGTGAGGAAATCATGACTGTCAAATAAATCTCAGGAACAATTATTTTATTATAATATATTTATATTTGGAAGACAGAGAGAGAGATGAACAGATTTAGACTGTAGTTGGCACTTGTTTAAGGCAACTTAACAACCAGTGTAGGAACAGAGACTCTATTGTAATCCCCTATATGCACTTGCCCAGTAGCCAAAAACAACAAACAAGCTTGTCATGAAATGGATGTGTAAAGGAAGCAATCAGAATTTGAGAGTGAAACAGAGAGAAGGAGAGAGGGAGAGAGAATGAGATGCAGAAAGAAAGAATTTTAAGTGAATTTTTTGTTCTGGAAACAGTAAAAAGGGAAAAAAAGAAAGCAAAAAAAGACTTTGGGCCTGATTCTAAACGACTCTTGTGGGGTGAATGTTGCAATGAAGACTGGTGGTACGTGCATTTTTTAAGTTTAAATAGCCTGCCATTCACTGATAAATGTAACACTACTGCAATGGAGATTTCTGCCCACCAGGCTTCAAATATCAGCATTGTATTGTTTACCACCACTCCATCTTTTGTATGGCATTCTAAGGGAGCTTTGGGCTCTATGCAGACTGAAGAAGGTGAAGCAGCCCTGTTCCCTTTCCTAGCTGGAAGAGCTTGAAATGGGCAAGAGGACAAGAGCACGGGGAAGAATTGCTCTCCCCTCCTGTCTTCTCCCTGTGTAACTCCAGCCTGCATTTGGGCTTCAGCTCCAGCCACCTTACTGTGCTCCTGTACTGCAATATGATCGTATCCAAGAAGTGAGGTCCTACTTTGACATCCTGCTAACACAGGCATGCATTGAAAAAGTCTAATGGGTGGGCAGAATAATTATATGCAACCAAGGAGAAGCAAGAGACTGCAATGACCTTGTGCTCTTTGCAATTCTCCACCAGGGGAGATGAATAGGCCAGCACTTTTAGAAATGTCAGATGATCCACTGGCCTATGATTCAGTCTCCCCAAGGCACACGATGGAAGGGCCACTGCCTGACATTTGACAGTGCACCCTGAATACTTCAGGGCAGGTATCATATCCACCCTCACGGGATGCCAAGATCAGATTAGCAGCAGACATGTATTCATTACAAAGAAAGAACAATTGTTGAGATCCTGACTGCCTTCACAGTTACAGTTGCTATGGTTTTTAGCTCAGAAAAATCAGTGGCATGTCTTCAATTAAACAACAGATCTAATGTGGACTGGCCTGTTTTCCAGGCATGTATGGGGTATTACATACAGAGAGTATTTGCCTTCCTCCCAGAGCCTGTCCATGAAAACAGGTGGGTTTGATTTACAAAGCCTTGTTCAGGGTTAACAGTGGAACCTCCATGCATTTAATTTTTGAGCAACACAGGTGTGCAGAATGAGTTCTGTAACTTCAGACTAGCTACCATACAAGTCTGCAGCCTTTTACTAGTTGGCATCAGCTTCTAGTTAAAATGATAATCCTCTGACACTGATGATCTCTGAATCAAATAACTCACACTCCGTGCAGGCAACTATAAGAAGGCACTGACAAAAAATAATCCTTTGTCTTTCTCATAGTGTCTGAAAGCAGACAAAAAGGGTCACGGAGCAAAGGAGAAGGACATCTCAGTTATATAGATGGGGAGCTTTCACTTCAGCTCAAGGAAGGGCTTCCTATGCATGAAATTCATAGAATCAGAGAAGCACTGAAGTCGGAAAAGACCTCTAAGATGATCCAGTGCAACCCCAACCCATCCCACCATGCCCACTGACCACGTCCCTCAGTGCCACATCTCCATGGTCCTTGAACACCTCCATGGACAGTGACCCCAGTGACCCCACCACCTCCCTGTGCAGCTGTGCCAATGTCTGAACACTCCTTCTGAGAAGAAATGTTTCCTAATATCCAACCCGAACCTTTCCTGAAATTAAACCCTAGGCTGTGAGAATGTTTCCAGCAGACATCTGTCCTGCACCATCACGATGATGACCTTGGTGTGCATGGTGATGTACAGCAACACTTTTCAGAGGCCCCTCAGTTATTGTGAGGTTTAAATGGATTATTAAGGGAGAAAAGTCATATGTGCAAAACCCTGAATGAGGAACCTGAAAACATCCCTTCTTTTTGCCTCATGATGAGGACAAGGATAGATGTTAGGGGCAGCTTTTTCACATCAAGCTCTGCACTTGCTGGACACCTCACAGAGCCTTTTCGGGAAATACTCCTCCCTTGTGAAACATATTTCTGATTGCAAAAGTTGACACTCATTTATTAAAATAGAGAGAAGAGGAAAAGCTCCATCTTTCCGAATCCGAATTAAAACAACAAAGGAGAGTTTTTTTGTAAGTAACTAAAACCCCCAAATTGGGCGATTATAACAAAAACAGGAGTGTTTTTGATACAGACGCTTCTTGCCAAAACATTCACTTCAACCAGAAGTTTATTTTTCATTATTCTATTTTCTGAAAGGGAGAAAAGATTCAGTAGGAAATTTCTGCCAAACACATGCCAAACTTCTCTCTGTCTCTAACCATACACCGAGCAGTGAAAGCCCTTGAGGGGAATGGAGTCATGAACATGCATTCCTCCACTTGGTGTGTGAACAGGGCTCAGCTCAAGAGAAAGTATTCTTGGAAAACTGCCTCCACCTCTACACTCCAGAGAGCAGCTTATCACCAAAGTAAGAGAAGCCGAGGAAAATATTCCAGCTTGGCCAAAGGAAACCATTTGTTGCGGCAGACATGGTAGCCCAAAGGGATGAGCAGGCAGAAGACAAGGGCGGTGTGCCAGCATTGCTCCCAGTTATTCAAAGCCATAAAGAAATGTTCTGTGTTGTCTTGAGGAGCCGCTGAGCTCACAGGTGTGAACTTGAAAACAGGAAATAGACAGGAAAAAAAAAAAAAAAAAAGCCATTTCCTCCTTCCAACAATAAATAAATAAAAATAAAATTAAAAAAAAAAAAAAAAGAAAAAAAATTCTTGGAAATGCATTGTATGGGACATTAGTTTCCATATCCAAGGAGGGGTTTTTTTTGTGTATCTGGGGACAAACTAAACTACATAGCATGAAGCTAAAAGGAAGAACCCAGTCTTGGTAAGGGGGTGGCTCCTGAGATAGATTGCTTGTTATTCTTTCATAAATCAGTATATAAAAAGGGTAAATCTTTGTTCCCAATGATCCTCCTGGAAAGGAGGCACAATAGCCAGATTTGGAACATGGGATACAGTGATGACAATGTGAGGGGCAGAAACAACTCCCAGCATTTGCTGGTTGATGGTGGGGCTGTAGAGGTTGGAAGCCAAATATCATCCTCTCCCACTTGGAAGGGACATGGTGGTTTAAAGACATTTTTAGCAACAACGGCTTCTCATTTATCTCCTCTTCACCCTCTTGACCCCAAAATCTCAATGGTATATAATCTTTTCTCCCTGGTTCTTATTTATGTAGGACTTCATTTGCATACAGCCAGGCCCCATGCTCTGCAAAATGATCATTCTGTGTCCCTTCCAGCCTGGGATATTCTATGATTCTATGGTAAATGGATGATTTTAGATAACAAAGGCTGCTGAAAACTGGAAGCAGTGGATTTAAGCAAGTGGGTGCCACCTATTCTCCCAAGTTCCTTGGGGATCCATTGGCTCATTTATGGCATTTAATGACAAACTGTATCAAAAAGCTGGAATCACTCTTTTTATGTAGGATAAAAATGTGTGTTTGAGTTGCACATCGTCTGCGAGACAAAAAGCAATAGGCAGAAAGAAGAAGAAAGTAGTGTTTTCCTCATAAATATCTTTGCCAGCATTACCCCTTAAGTAGGGGAGAAGGTATAAAATACAGGTTCTGGGAGCAAGCAGGCTTGTGGCAGTCAAGTACAGCCTCAGCTTGTTTGAGTTAGCAGCCATCAGCTGTGAGATGATGGCTTAAGGACAGGTACTGAGCCCAGGGTTATAAAGAAGCATGTAGGTCTAATTAATGAATGAGCTGGGAAGGAATAGGTCTGGAGTGGGGGCAATGGGTTCAAGGAGGGAGATAGATTGCTTTTACCTTTCTATGTGATCCAGTCCACAGGATGCAGGAGACATTCACCTAGTTACGTGGTTCTACAAAGTCCTTCTAGAAGAGACTTAAGGCTTCCTACATCCTTGAGCAAGTATTGTAAGCGCTGATGAGCATAGATACCCCATACTGCTTGGTATAGATGCTACCATATGCTTGGTGCCAGACAGGGCTTTGGCTTTATTGGCTTTACCAGCCCCATGCATGGCTCATCTCACCATTACTGATCTGCCTGCAGGAGCAAGGACGTGTCACCAGCACAGCAGCTCTGACTCGGGTCCATGGGGATTGAAATGATGCACATGCTCCCTGTAACAGCTCCTCCAGCCTGCTTGCTCCAATAATAGTCTCCGTGTGTGAAATTTCACCTGACCTGAACTTTCCCGAGTTTATCCAGCCTTCACCCTGACAGTTCAGAGCAGAACTGTTTTTATGCCTCGCAACCCAGACACCAAATTGGAGCTGAAGTGACGTTTATTGTTTCAACAGTGTTATTATATGAAGATTGAGCTCATTACAAACACGACCTGTTTTTGAGCCAGGACACATATTAATTTGGATAAAATACCAGCTGTGTCCTCTCTCCATATGGCCTTATTGGAAAACAAACTGGTTTAAGTTTCATTCCAAAGAATGAAAATATAACTGAATACTTGCTTCGTTTGAGGAAACTCAAATAATCATTATTGTCACGTCTCTGCTAATCGCGGCAGAGAGGGGGCAGAGGTGTTTATTTCTCTGTGTATCTAAAAATAAACCAAGGCACAATTCCTGCGGGGGGAAACAGAGGGCAGCACGGGGCAGACTTAACTCCAGCTCTGGGGGAAGAAGGAGGTCACCCAACCTATGGTCCAGAGGTGCATATTGAGGTTTTGCTGTATTTTTGTGGTGATTTTGCATTTGTTTTGTGGTTTTATTTTGCCTTTTTTGTTTTCCCTAGGGGAGACAGATTATCTCTGGGAAGGCATAGAGGTGGATATGTAGAGGTCTTTTCTTCTCCCCATCAGCACTCTCAGTGTTGTAATTAAGGGCTGAGGGCAAGCGCTGCATGCCACCACTGCATGCTGGCCTCAGACATCCCCATCAACAAACCAGACAGACAAATTTAGGAGGAGGGGGTGCTGCCTTCCCCTTATCGTTGTGAATCTGCATGGCATTAACATAGAACATGGAGCAGCACTTAGTGCTCCTGGCCCTGGGTGACTTCTGACCTCGGGTGTACTTCCACCTTAAAAATGAAATAAAGCATATGTATGGGGAAAGGAGCCCATGCTGCCATTGAAGGTGCCCCCTTGAAAGACTTTATGGTGTTTGCTCTGGTGCAGGGGAGAGCTGTGCAAGGAAGCTCACAGAGGGTTTATTTTCCATAGGATCATTTGAGTTGGGAGGTTCCTTTAAAGGCCATCTGGTCAATCTCCCTGCAATGAACAGGGATGCCAATAGCTTGATCAGGGTGCTCAGAGTCCCAGAAAAATGTCAATCCTTGAATGCCTTTGGCTGCCTGTGATCTGGGATTTCTGGAGTTAATTCTGTCCCTGATAGCAGCTGACAGATTTTTATTCCAATAATAAATAACAATAATTAAACAGTAATAATTCACTTCAAAGAGAGAGCCCTTCATGAGACAGAGGCTGGGGCTTTGACAAGGTCCCATGACTTTTGCAACTAGCAGAAGAAATAGCCCATCCCTACTTCTGCACATGGATATTGAGATGATGAGAGAGCAGAGGATTGATTTCAGGGACTGTAAAGGTGTTTCATCATCACGACTGATGGATGGACTGGGATGGTTCAGTCTGGAGAAGAGAAGAGTTATTGGAGACCTCATTACTCTCTGCAATGCCTTGAAAAGAGGTTGGAGTGAGGTTGGAGTTGACATCTGCTCCCAGGTAACAGCAATAGGATGAGATGTGATGGCTTTGAGTTGCACCAGAGCCGGGGCCAGGCTGGATATTACGATACATTTCTTCTCCCAAAGAGTGGTCAGGCACTGGCATAGCTGCCCAAGGAGTGGTGGGGTTAAGAACTATGGAGATGTGATATGTGGGTACATGGTCAGTGGGCATGGTGGGATGGGTTGGGTTTGGACTGGGTGATCTTAAAGGTCTTTTGCAACCTTAACAATTCTGTAGGCCAAAGAAGATTGTTAATGACATCAGCATGTAGCAGAGGAAGAAATGAAGTCAACAGAAGAAAGCTGAGTGAATTAAAACAGCTCAGTTTGGAGCTCTGTTTTTGCAACTGGTTGAGGGAAGAGAAGACATTTCACCCATGCATTTGCGTGAAAAATAAATATGGCAATGACCTTTTTTTTCAGTAGAAGAATTTGGGATGTGGTTTGGCTTTAATTTCAGAAATTAAAAGAAATGGTTTTCTGTTTGCAAAAACCAGATTCTTTTCTACTAAAATCAGGCCTGTCCTTGGTTCCTAAACCAAATTCTTTTGTTAAAAATAAAAAGTCAAACCTTTTTTTTTGTTGTTGTTTGTTTGTTTTTCTTTTTCTTCTGAGGAGTGACTGAAATCTTCAAGTGGAAATAGATCAGAAGCCCAAATAAATCTTCTGCTCCAGAAACTCATTTACTGGGTGTACAACACCAGCTGTATGAATGCAGTTTGCATGTGGGAAACCAGCACAGCAAGGGTAGGTGAGTGATATCTTCAAGGGACTCCTTTGGGGCTGAAAGCTGTTCTGGAGCAGCCAAATTTGGGATCTTTATGTTTGAGCTATAGCAGCACAAACAAAAGTTTGGTCCTGAGTGGAGATGCTCTGATCCACCACCTGGGTTTTCCATTTACAGACCATTCTATGGTCAGACTATGCCTGCACCCAGCTCTAAACAGACCCAGGTCCAGGAAAAGAGTTATAGGGACAGCTTATAAGGTTATAGGGTAGCTTTGATGTTACTAAAGCATGGGGGACATGAGATCTTATAGGGTGCTGAAATAAAATGCATGATTAAATAACCAAATAAATAAGGAGAGAGGATGGCACTGAAATCAGTGTAATGAAAACAGCTGAGCCTGGCACATTAATTGGAGGCTTAGCAGCACATCCATCACCACGTCACTGTATTTCTCTGATCTGTGGAACAGTCTTTACATAAAGCCATACAGTAACTTAAAATCCCAAAGTTTAAGAAGCCAAAAACTAAACAACAACAAAAGAGTAACACCCTCAATGTTGTCCTCCTCCATAATAATAAATGATGTGTGTGTGGGGCTGGGGAGAAATAAATAAAATTATGGAAAATGAGTATTTCTGAAAATTTCTGGGGGCCATCTGTAGGGTGGAGCCCATCTGCTCTCCCTGCTGCTATTATTGCCAAGGGAAGGCAGCTGAGTAGAGCATGAGTGGGAGCTCAGAGGGAAAGACAGTCTCATCCCAGGACTTGGTCCTCAGTCTGTAACTCAGTGTGCTTGCATGGCTTTGAAGAAGCTGCCAAACCCCAGAGCATCTGTCTCAGCATCTAAAATGGGACTTTGAGTGGCTTTTGGACTTCTCTCAGAGATCGCTATTCTTTCAGAGCTTTCATTTTGGACTGCAAAGAACATCAGGTGCCCAAAGCACTGCTTTCTGCAGAGACAGGAAAGTGTCCAGACTCAGCATGAAGGTGCTTTGCTCATTCCTGCGTGACCCAAACATGTTCCTAAATCAGACTGAGGCTCCCAGGAGTCCCCACCATTAGGTCTGTGTCAGATTAATTCTATTTGGGCAGAGGTTTGCTCTCAGAACCACCATCACCCCCCTCCAGGTCACATGGAGAAGACCTCAGTGCAATCATAGTGTCTCAGACATGCCCTGTCCCTGTGCTCTGATGGTTCTGCTGTTCAGCATTGGGAACAGCATTCAGCATTCTGATGGTTCCCAATGCATCTGTTCAGCATTGGGAATTTCCAACCCAATCTACAAAGGTACCCAACATCAGTTGTTTTCAATAATGTATTTGGCTTTGACCAAGAAATTGCAGATTTCTACTTGTAACGTAGAGGTTGTAATGTAATGTAGAGGTTCTTGTTCACCTGTGTATCAAAATCCACTCCCTGATGCATCAGGATTTAATTATGAAATACTACTGGCCCTGTCTTCATTACAATGTAATTAAAAAAGCTTTGGGATATTGGACATGGAGCTGATAGGGCTCAGTTTTGCCAGAATGGATAAAATTCCTCCCAACGAGGTAGTTCTTCTCACCCAACCGAGCTGCTTTCTACTTACAAGGAGCTCTGAATGCCTTCAAAACACAAGGGCCTGACCCCAAGCTGGCTGAAATCAAGGGAAAGACTCAGAAGCTGGAGCCAAAAACCTCTTTTCATTGGGATTGCAGAATGAACTATCGCACTGCTTAAGTTTCCCCTTTGACTGCGTATGTTTTCTGGCTAATACAGTTAGTTAGGAATTGGCATCAAACGTTTCTTGACACCTGCTTCATGTCCTTCCATGGTGGAGCTGTGGACAGGATCACTGGAGCTAAATCCTCCACTTGTGCCTTGGCTACACAGGCTGAACATTCTGTGTTGGTTTTTAGCCTGCCTGGAGCCCAGAGCCTCATGCTGGACGACAACACAAAGAAATCCAGCCCGCGGTTCAAGTGGTGGATAATCCATTGCTTTCCTTGCTCATTTACTCCATTGGTTAGTCACCCTCTTCATTTAGGCTCCGTGCTTTATTTTTAACTGATGTGAGTGCCGAAAGCTCTGTTTTCTTTTTCCCACTGCATACCACCACGTTCCCCTACAGAGATGAAAGCCGTCGATGTTTCTGCGTTATCCAGGTCACTGCCTGCCATCCAGGGGATGCAGTTGTTGCTCTGAGATGCATTTTTTTCTCTTCGTGTGCCTAATAGTTCAGTAACCATCACAAATGCTCCTAAAGTGGAAGCGTTCGCCTGCTTGCTCTTTTCAGATGTCAACTTGGCAAGACAGAATCCCAATATTTCCTGCGTGGGCTTGGCTGGATTGAATCACGGAGTGGTGCAATGAAACAAACACGTCTCACACAATGCAAAGCAAGGAAAACTATCCCCGTTCGGGGCAAGCATCTCTATTGGCTTATCCCTTCCCTACGAAAAGCTGACATTTGGTTTAAGGTAGAACACATTCCTGACACACAGGCCTATGATCCGTTACAAAAGGGAGCCCACTTCCTGGATTTAGGCTAAGGGACAGGGTTCAGGCAGGGGGCAAGCTATATATGTGTCAAAATGAGCAATGTCTTTTTGGGTCACATATACTTTTGACTTCAACACTGCTTTATGTAGGCTGTAAAATTAATAGGTGGGAACTAGATTTATTTGTCCCCCTGGCCTGGTAGTTGCTTGTTAGGTTAAACTCACTGATTTCCTGGTACAAAAGTGCTTGTTAAAATAATCTCCCTGAAAATATTCCTCTGGGACTACTTTATCTTCTGAAATCAAAAATTCCTAAATAATGAAATGCTCGAGATGTGACAGACGGGCTCAAGCAAAACAAAACAAAACCCCCAGAAAAGAAGAGCTCATTCCCATAAACTCTGTTTGGGGAATTCATCTCGTTTCTGGTGTTTTGTAACAAATGCCAGCATCCGTGCTCCATGCAGAACTCACCTGTTGCTCTTTTCTTTCCTGAGCCTCATCCTGCCCTCCTTGTTGACCCATGTTTCTCTGTGGTCTAATTCCCATTGACTTTACCCAGCTTGGATCAGTCCTCAGTCACATAATTTCCAAACGAGGACACAAGCAGCAAGAAGACTTCCATGCTCAGCAGGCCTCTTTTCCTATGCTTTCAGATGGTCTGCTCCCAAAGCTTCACTTCCCCCCCAGCCCTCACCTCCTCAGCAGGGGGCCTTGAATATGCTCATTTGCTTATGTTTGTTGCTCATCTACAAATCTCAGCCCATAAATTAAAAATCCAACACTATGTCTCCTTACCTCCCAACATGGAACTGGATGAGGTCCCTTCTAAGCCAAGCTATTCTATTATTCTATCCTCCCACCCATCCTCAAACCAGTCTTCATCTACCTCCACTTTTACCTACCTCCCCTCTCTATGACCCCACTTTCCTTCCATACGCCACAACTAAATCTCTCACTGCAGGCATTGCTCCACCTCATCAACCAGCCTTCCCTAGTCGTGGCTCTGTTCCCATATCCTAATCCAGACATGGCACTGGAGGGCCCAGTGGGACAGAAGGGACATATGCATATATCAACAAAGTGTTTCCAGACCTGTGATGTCAAGTTTTCTCCTTTGAGTTAAGGAGTTGCCACTGGTGGGTGCTCCTTGGGCATAATTCTCCTTGGATATGGATCTCTTTGCATACAGACATTGTCCCAGGATCCAGGTATGGTCAGCATGTAAATTTAGATCCATTCTCTCTACCCAGGCTTACATAACCTATTCTCATCTAGGTTCTAAGGATTTCATCAGCACACAGCAATAGGACACAGCCTCAGCACCCAGCACATCTGTATTGTAGTTCCACTTTCTTTTACCTCTGTTGGCTAGCTTGGTGGTTTTAGGAGTGGTTTGTTGGGTTGATTTGACTGTTTGTTCAGGCTTTGCACATCTATATGGCTCTGTATAGTGCCATTTCTAACCTTTGTGGACCTGCTTGGCTTGTTTAGGGGTGCTTTGTTGGGACATGTGGCTTTGCACACCTATATGGATCTATATAGTGCAGTTTTTAACCTCTGTAGTCTTGTTTGGCTTTTATTAGGTTTGGTGTGGTGGGAGAGTGGTTGTTTTGTTGGTTGGGATTTTTTTTGTCAGCAGCTGAAGCGTGCAGAGAAAAAGCAGCCTGGGGTTCTTACTGCAGCTGAGGCCACACAACTCATCACACTGCAGAACTCAGCCCTCCCTCCATCCCTCCATCCCTCCTCCCCTTTACTTTCTTGCTCCAGCTCAGGGGAGGCTGTCAGTCTGCACTCCCTTACCCCCCTCCTACCTCCTCCAGGTGTGGGTACTTGACTGCAATCAAATACTCTCTCCAGTAAAAGGTGGTGGAGAGGTATTATTATGGGCTGGAGCTGTGGTGCCTGGGGACCTGTTTGCACAATGAGAGCTTTGTGTGGTTGTGTTATTCCGGCTGCTGGAGGAAGAAACCTGGAGTGCTGGAGGATGCTCGTGTGTGCTGGGAGCTCCTAGGTGAGAGTGCAAAGGGCATGTCCCTAACGTGACTGCAGAGGGGGAAAGGAGCTTGCGTGTTCTCTGGGGACTGTCTGTCTTTACCTAATAACAGAGATTGAGGAGCTGGTTTGAGCTACCCAGACATTACATCAGCCTGTGGCCTCCCTCCCATTGGTCCTCTTGCTTTCGCCCCTTTAATTCGGCAGCGTATCCTTATAGTCACCTTAGTGTCCCGACCCATGAATCATGTTTGTGTCTCTCCACTAGCAATGGAAAAACTCTGCATTTCTTCTGGTTGGTGAGATCAATGCTGCAGGCAAAGGAAAGCTTCCTTCAGGGAAGTAGCAGTGCTTTTCCTTTTTCTTTTTTTTTTCCTTCCCCCCCTTCCTCCCCCCCCCCTTCCTTCCCTCTATTTTCTCTATTTTTTTTGTATTGCCTTTTTTCCCCCCTTTTCTTCTTATCTTCCCTTTTTCCCTTGCTTATTCACCTGAAGTCAGATCCAACTTCCCTAAACAGAACCAAACTATGTTCCTTGAAAGCACATGTGAGGAATAAGCTGTGTCCCAAACATCTCTCATCCTACCCAGATAGAGAAACAGGATGGGAACCAAACCACAGAGAGATCAGTGAGAAGATTCAGGCATAATTTATAGCCCATACACAAGTAAGCACATCAGCCACAGGGTTGCCCTAGGATCCCGCAGTGAGGAAAGAGATAGTCTGAATCACATTGCAGAGCTCCTGTATTTCTCTCAAGTGGGATTCCTGATTCAAGTAGCTGTTGGCAATGACCTTCTTGATAGGATGACTGTGGCCTTGGGGACTTCCTCAGTGTCTCAGCTTGTGGAACACTTGAAACTCAAAACTCCATTCTCTATCCATGGAAGCAATGAGAACTCCTGTTATCTGGGGGGGCACCTCCTGACCTCCTCCCCCAAGCTACTCTCTGAAATCCCATAAGGCTGAAGGAGAACTGGCTTCTCTGGATCACGTGGATTAGTTTCTGTCACTCATGACCACAGAAAAGAACTTGAAATGATTACCCAAGCGTGTTTTTAAGGTTTAAAAATATGATGGCTAAGGAGGAGAAACGAGTAAGAAATTATAATCTTTCCCTAAGATCTTGTGGTTTGGGAAGGAAGGGGCTCACTTCAGTGCTTTGTCTTCTGGACAGATCATTTTTTCTTGTCCTCTTCCCTCCTTATAAGAAAAATCCTGCATGAAGGATGAAACAAAGAGGTATTTGCCTCCAGCTTTCTTGTAGAGAGTCTCATTGCCCAGACCTTTAGCAAGCATCCATCAGGCTTAGCTATTAATTTGTTATTACTATAATAATCATTATTTTGAAACAAAGAAATAATCTCTATCTGCTTATTCCGATGCCCAGGAGCAGCTCATTTGGGATAGCTGGATTAGACTTGACACAATGCATGGGAGCATTGAACTGAAAACCTCACTCATTTTTCCGAATGGATGGGGTGCTCCTTCCAAGCTGGCCCAGCTCTGTCTGAACGCTCAGGAAGATCTGCTTTAACGCAACATCTGTTTACAACAACAGCATCTCCAGATCCAAACAAGTCCTGATTACTTTCACATTTCTGATATAGATAGAGCAGCTCAGTAGCTTTGGTCTCGAGGTTCCCAGAACATCCTCCTCCAAGGACATCATTTGGAGGTAATTGCGGGGCTGTTGTTGTAAACAGTTTCTCTGCAATCTCCCGGCAAAGCAAGAATCCCTTATTGAAAACACTCCATCCAGACAGCATTGCTTGTCAGTGATGAGCTGCAGGGATGCTGGATCCCTGGCCCTTTTATAATCTGCCGCGGTCATGAACTAGGCAGCTTGGAAGGATCTGTTTGAATCAGGGGGACTTCCAAGAGGAATCAAAAAAAAAAAAAACCATCACGCCAGGAGTGCAGCCTGTTCCATTTATCCCACTTTCCCTTGCTAATGAGGGTGATCTGTGCAAAACATGAGGCCCCAGAAGGG
This sequence comes from Coturnix japonica, assembly GCF_054131305.1. Classification (NCBI taxonomy): domain Eukaryota; kingdom Metazoa; phylum Chordata; class Aves; order Galliformes; family Phasianidae; genus Coturnix; species Coturnix japonica. The sequence goes on along the minus strand of NC_140666.1, from coordinate 90,071,745 downwards.
GCTGACATACTGTCCTAAAGGCCAACTTTTAAAGGACATTACAGGGCCAAACTTTTGTTGCCATGTAGGTTACGGAAGGATGTGTAGCAAGAGAGCAACCATGGCAGGATTTTTTTCTTTACTAAGAGATTTGCACCATCAAATCTGTTCTGCTTGTTGTAGGACACAGTAATCAGCCTCAACATTAAGCAAACAGGCCTATATCATAAGTACCTCTGTAGGGTGTCTGTGGACTCCAAGCCCCAACAATTATATGTGCCTTGAAGGATCTGTCCTATAACAGGCAGCAGCTGGACCACACCAGTTATCTTGTCTTATGGACCAGCAAGAAATGGTGGGAGTAACTCCCCAGTGCTGCCAACTGTTATGATTTTTATTGGACAGCTTGCAGTTGTCAGTGTTCTCTCCATAAAATCCCAGCTGCTGGGTTCAGGAGATTGTGTGAAGAATCAAAGGTTTTATTCAACATCAAAAGAAGAGGGGGGAAAAAAAATAAATTAATTAAAAATGGCCCTACCCCCTTTCCTTTGACTGTAACACAAAGCTACGAAATATGGAATCAAAAGTGTTCTGCAAGCTGATGTCTGGCAAACAAAGTATAAGAATGCAAAATTGGTTATTTTTAAGCTGATCTTAGAACCTGTAAGCCGATCTTACAGCTTTGGTGGCCAGAGCATTGGTATGTGTGGGCTGGCAATTGAGGCCACTGCAAGGGAATATTTGGGGGGTTTAGGCAAAAGGTTGTAAGTTATGGGATGGCATCAGCTTTGGAAGTTAAGAACCTGTGGGTAGGACAACCCATCACATGCTGTTGTTATGTACTTGACTAAGAAGCAAAATAAAGCTCTTGCAGGGGACAGGAGGAACACACAAAAAAGCTTTAAGATGTATTTTTTGTGGGCTGGGAAGACAAGTGCTGTCAGCAGAGCTCATCTGGCAAGTGGTAACTCATCACACTTTCCTATTAGTCTGGAAGAGAAATGTGCACTTCCAGGTCTATAGGAAAAGTCATTGTCATTTTGAGACCAAAGGCCACCGACTTGATGAGCTCCAAGAGCACATTCAGGTTCTGTGGCCAATTGGAAGACTCAGGTGACAAAGTAGGGATGGGAGATATGGAAGGCAGCAGAGTTATCCTCTCCTTCTCAGTATTTGGGCTTGCAGGGGTGGTGGGTCCTGGATATCTTCTGCAGCATCCCCACTAAAGCAGGAGGAGGAGTGTGCTGGGTTCAGCAGATGGCGCTCCTCCCTTGACTAAGTGCCGACAATTAGCAAATTAACTTAATTAGGGAGCGATTGGGACTGAGGTTTCCTCTGCTTGCATGTGTGTGGGCCTCTTCACTGTCCGCTGAGCAGGAGCCTTTTGTGTTGAGTTGGAGAGGGGATGGCCATGTGCCCAGAGGAGGGTGTGGGGAAGGTGTGTTGGTGGTACACCAAAGCAAAAGACCAACGATAAGCCCTTGTGTTCCTTATTGCAAAGGAGGAATCGGTGAGGGACAAGCAACCAAGGCAACCGTTGCTCTCACCCCAAGCAAGTTTTGCCTCAGTTTCCCTATCCACACCAGCAAGCTGTGGGGATGTCCAGCCCTGGGACCATGGCCAAGGAGAACCTATCCCTATGTACTTGGATAGGGCTGCGTGCAGCCATCATTGCCTTCGTGCACCCCCCCCCCCCCCAGTGCTCCTCTTCATTTTGAGACAAGCTCTTTAATGGTTTGCTCTTAATTAGGGTGAACTCTGAGTGCCCTGCTAGCACGCCCTTTCCTTTGTCAGCTAATTGGCTGGGCTTTCTGATCTATTATGTAAATAGTCTAAGTCTCTGCGGCACAGTGTCGTAATGCAATGCATTCCTGGGAGCCTGGGCTTCTGTTTCATGGGATCGTGCTCCAGCCTCAGGCAAAAACAGCAGCAACAACAACAAAAACCAGGCAAGCCTTTGGCTCACTTTCTCGAGGCTCCAGAAACAGAGTTGCAGAAGAAAGTGTTCTGGGCAGCAGTTCAGGGCATGCAGATGGGGATGAGGGTGCGTGAGGAGGCTTAGGACAGCAGGAAGAGTTAAAGACTTCTCTCCTGCTCTCCATTTTGCAGGCTGGCCTCAGGATAAGCCATGACCTGCTCTGGGCAGCCAGAGCTGTGCTCAGACCCGTGTGCACAAATAGAGCTGGGAGGATTTGGGAAGGAGCAGCCACACTCTTTTGCTTATGGTCCCATCCGGGCATCAACCCCATTATATTGCAAGGTGCTTCAGCATTGCATGTATTTAAACAGTGCTATGTTTAAGCAGGAAGGGAAATTGTGCGCTGTTGAAGTAGCAGGCACGCTCACTTAGACAGCTCAAGGGACTCTTCTTCCATCTGCTTTTTGCAGATGCTCTGGTAGGAGAATCTCAGAGTCATACGATGGCTTGGGTTCACCCTCCAGTGTTAACAACCAGCAAGTGGCCAGCTTCCTAAAAGGGATCAATAGGCCAAACCTTTTCCAAGTGTGAGCAGTTTTGCTGTGTGTCTCTGTTCTGGGGTCCACTGCTACTCAACCCATATCACCATTTTATACACTTTGGCATTTTGCAGGTAGCACAGGGGGACAGCCCACGTAGTGTTAGGACTTTCCAAGCAGTGCCTGACCTTGCTCCTCCAAATACCAGCTAGTGCTCATATATAAAGGGAGAAAAAGGGAGGGAGAAAAACTTCAGAACTATAATTATTCCACAGACAAGGAGAGCTATAAAATAAATGAGCAAAGTCCCTGCTCCGATAAATCCACTTAGAAATCCAAACCCAGTAGCAACAGTGTAATTTATGTCCCATTGAAAGAGGTCCAGATGAAAATTGATGAAGTCTCTTATTTGTGTAATAAATCAGTTTCCATTAATGTAACCGATACGCATATTTATAAACACAGGCTGTACCCTAGGCTTGGCATTCAGGTGGTTGGGAGGGGGGGGTTGGGGACTAAAGGGTGCTCTGAACCATAAAGTCCTTTCTGATAAATCCAGAAAGACAATCTGTGAAAAGATAGTGGGCTTAATTTATGACACCTGAAAAAGAGCCAAGCTTAAGTAAATCTTCTGTTTGTGTAAAAATAAATCTGGTCAAGTCTTCTTCCCCCTTCATGTCTCTGGAGGGGGCCATAGAGCCAGTAAAAAAACAGATTATTTCATATAGTTGTTTGCTAGGACCACATCTCTGTGCCCCCAGACCCATTGGTTCCGTTGCCCAGCTGTCCGCCTGTTGAGCACCATGAGGAGCTTTCCTGTCTTAAAGCTTCCTGAGAAGCATCAAAGTGGATTGGGTTTAGTGCTGGTCGTTCAATGGAGTGGTTTGTGCATGCAGTGATATGTGGAGGTTGCAAAGGATCAGAAAGAACGCCATGTATTTTATTTACAAAATGATGAAATCACAGAATGATTAAGGTTGGAAACTACCATTAAGATCATCAGATCCAAATATCAACCCATCCCCACCGTGTCCACCAACCATGTCCCTATTGCAGCAGGTCGCTTTTACTTCAGCCAGCGAAAGATGAGAGGCTGTCACATTCATTGTTTGATTTGTTTTTCTGGTGTTGTCAGGATTTTTCAGCAGGCACATGGCATGTCCTGGCTGTACTGAGGGCTGTGGTGTGCAAACTATTGAAGTAATGTCGGTCTGTCCTGGAACAGCACAGCCACAGAGATGCAGGCTTAGGCTTGAGATCAAGTTAAGACCTCACCCATGGTGTTATGATGGTGTGATTAAAGGATTTACTCCACCATCCATCCTTCTTGTCCTGAAAGTAAAGAGCAAACCTCACAATCTTGAGTTCTTGGAAGAGTCCATTGGCTTGAACCTGCATGACCCCATCTTGCATCAGTGTAAGATGCAAGGTGCAACAGGCAAGGAGCAGGCACACCATGCATTACCTCTGGGTGTGCAGCAACCTCTGGTGCAAGGCTCAGGCCTAAGGCTCTTTCCCTTGATAGTACTCATGCGTACAGTGCCCGAGGTGAACTCTGTATGAATAAACAAAACAGAGCTGAGGTGCGGGCTCACCCGGTCTCCAGGTTTGTCCCAGTCAGTCAATAGTCTCCCTAAAAGCATCAGGGCACACTTGGACAGACTCACCAAGTTGGATGATTGTGTATCTGAGCTCTTCTCATCCATAGCCACATCCCAGCCAGGTCTCAAGGACACTGTAGGGATGTGCAGGGTGGCTTATGCCTCTGCTGCTAATCCATCCAAGGGGTAGACTGCTGCTTTCCCTCCTGCACAGCTTGCAGTGGAAGCCTTGCACAAACCACAAGCCTGAAGTTACTGAAAAACTGAAAAAAAAATAGCAGCAAAGAGAAATCTCATGTTTCTTTCAGTCTACCCGCTTTCTTGCCAAGGCATCGTGGCTGTTAATGATCTTACACCATCAGCTGAAATAATAACTGAAGATTAAAGCAAATAATTCCTGATGAATAGTTATTGGAAGACTGCTGGTAGCAGCAAAGCTTCAGATGTTGACAACAACAGTGGCACACAGCAATGAGGTGCGTTTGTGCCAGAGAGACCACATGCATCCCACCCTGTTCCAGCACCGTGTCCTCTGCTAGAGGTGCCATGAGGGAGAAGAGCTGAAGACAAGAAGAGCTTGGTGGCTTTGCACAAGAGTGTGGAAATGAGCTGCTTGAGTTGTGTGCCATGCCAGCCCAAGGACAAGCACAGTGTAGGAAGGTGCTCCAGCCCCTCCTAGGCACCTGGGGGAGAGTTCATGAGAGCTGCCCAGGGAGAGGAAAGTGTACTGGGAACACGGAGAGCCAGGAGGCAAACACCAGGGTTATCACAGGCACCATCGTGAGACTCAGCCTTTGTGGTCTAACGAAGCTGGGTGATCTCAGCAGCACCTCATCCCCTAGAGAGCTGGGGTGAGGTTCTGGAGACGTTTACCAAGGGAGACGCAAGATGGTTTCAACTAAAGGATTGAGGCTGTAGTAAGAGCTGGGCACTGGGTCAACACACAGCAAGCACCAAAAGAGGATTAGAGATTGGGATAAAAGGATATGCCCTACAGAGCTGAGTCATCCCATGCCTGAAACCCATGTCCTTTCCATACTGCTAGCTGAATTATTGAGTTTGGTGAGAGCACCATGGTGGTCCCCTTGGTCCCCTGAGCTGAAGGTCACAGGGTAGGTGCTTTGGAGGGCTCACTTAGCACTATACCCAGGGCTGCTTTTCTGGGAAAGCTGTCTTTAGGGACTTTCCCTGAGCATGAAGAAAAGCTTTCACTGCATGCCAGATGTGATGCTACTGAGCTTTGGCTTAAGGTTGAGCAAAACAGTCTAAGACTGTAGAAAGCTTTGATTCAGATGATGGTTGGATGGTTTCTATTTGAGTTTGGTTTTCTTTCCACAAGGCTCTCAGGTCATAGTGTGGACCTGCTGTGCTTACTGCCTTGGAGTCATTCATGTTGTTCTTAGATGTGCCTGGAGCAGAAGCTGGTAGGGGGATTCCACTCTGCAATGGGTTGGCCTACCAGTGGCTGAAAGTGGGTCCTCACCTCAACCAGACTCCAACAGAATGAGAGGCTTCTAGAATGAAAAATGGAAACTGAAACACAGAAGGCATGAAGTGGGGACTTGAGACCCAGCAGCAAATGCACCCTCTCCAATCCCAGGTTACAACTCCATGGCTATATCCCTGGCCTAGCACCAACGAGAGCCTAATTCAGATCCCCATTATACTTTTGAGACTAAGTCACACAGTCAGACTCTACTAACTCCTCTTCTATAAATCTGGATGTATCTCCTTTGCCTCAACTATGTCCTCTGTAAATTTGGGGGGAGGAGGGATGGGATGGGGGGGACAGGGAACATCCTTTTTCCACCACAGCATCCAGGCATAATAGGGCTCCTATTTAGGCTGGGGGACATTGCTAAAATTCCTTATTTTGGAGGAACCAGCACAGGCATTCTGGGAAATGACCCCGTTCTGCTCAGTTTGCTCATGCTCTCCCTGTTTTGGCAGCAGGAGCTCTGCTGTGTACATATGGGTGTGGGGCAGGTTCCAGAAACAGCAACAAACAGCTGCGGATTCATAAATCTTTCTGCTTCCATACCTGTGCAGGGAACCTCACCTCACCTATTCATGTGCTAATTAAAAAAAGGAATCAGGGCAGTGCATCAGCATGGGCAGGGCTTGAGCAACTCCTTTGCAAATTCATATCATTTGCAGGCCTCCCTGACACTTTTTTTTTCCTCTTTCACACTACACAAATTCCAATGACTAATTTTTTAAAGTCTTTGTAGGGGAGCTCATGGTTCTAACACTCACGGTTTGATTGACAGTGCTGTTTATGGCACGTCTCAAGGGATGCCCCTTGTCTGTATTTTCAGCCTGCTTGACACAAAGCATTGACAAAACTTCAGCTCTCTTTCTCCAGAGACAGAAGACCAAAATGAACAGCCCATTGTGATTTTCTTTTTCTCTCTCTTTAGCAAACAATGAGCCACCAAAACACTGGTGCACTACATTGTCCCTCTAGGTACTACCGTAGGCTCTGTGCATCCAGTTCCTCTCAATGGCATTTGATTCCCTCAGAGTCCGGGATGCAACTCACCACAAACTGTCACCCTTGGGGAACTCTAGAAGGACATTGCCTCAGTTCATGCTTGGAGATTGAGAAACATTTCCTCTCTGAAAGTGTGGACTGCCACTGGCACAGCTGCCCAGGGAAGTGGTGGAGTCAGCATCCTTTGAAGTGTCTCAGAACCATGGAGATGTGGCACTGAGGGATGTGGTCAGTGGGCATGGTGAGAGGGGTTGGGATTGGACTTGGTAATCATAGAGGTCTTCTCCAACCTTAATGATTCCGTGGTTCATGCAGAACTACAAGCAACAGGATCCCCATGAAATTCAGCAGCTGTTGAATCATACAACCATAGAATCATAGAATAGCTTGGGATGAAAGGGACCTCAAGGATCATGAAGTTTGAAGTCCCCTGCTGCAGGCACAGCCACCAACCTCCACATTTAATATCAGCCCAGGCTGCCCAGGGCCTCATCCAACCTGGCCTTGAACACCTCCAGGGATGGATGGGGCATCCACAGCCTCTCTGGGCAGCTGTTCCAGCACCTCACCACTCTCTTGGTAAAAAAACTTCACAAACACATACATTTTCTCCCATGTAATTAACTTCTGGAATCCTCTGGATTTGCAAGCACAGCTGGGTCACATTACTCTAACCTTAAAAAAAAATCTCAAACCAAACCCAGGTGCTCAAGCCCACTTTATGTGATGGGAGCCCTGAGATCAAATTGAGAAGAGCAGCTGGTGTTCTTGATTGTGATCTACAATAAAAGGTCCTATTGGTTTCCTCCCATGACCACTCAGAGACACCTTTCCCTGCCCTTTCATGACTGAGATGACTTTTCTAACAGCACACCTCGAACTCCTGATATGACCCATGGTGTCAGCTTGATCTCCATAATTGTATTGGAGGGTTAGAGACTTAATGCAGAAACATCTACAAACATCAGATTTAGGCATTTACAGCATGGAGACGAATCACTCCTCAAAGTCTGAGCTCTTGGAGCAGCTTTCCAGACTGTCTTAGAGCCTGTGTGTATGCCGTTTTCCATGTTTCCTATGGGTAGAAAGACAATGGCGTGTGCATCCCCACTTCAGTATATAAACTGCATGGTCATCTGTATATTCGTGCGTGTGGAGTGATCGCCACTGATTAACTCAAAATCAGATGTTTTTTTTTTTTTAAAGAAGAGTAGAACTTAAACTATAGTTGGGCATTGCTGTATAGCATGGAACAATAACAGAGTTAAGAAGTTTTGACAGCTACTCTGTACTTTTGAAGTGTCTCCAGCCTAAACAATGAAAGCTGCACTGAGCTACAGGGGTTTCCAAGAGGTAAAGCAAATACCTCACTATCACGCCATAGCTTGGCAAAGTTGAGAAGAGGACACAAATTCCCTGGGTGCCTCATGCCTGAGCTGCAAGGCTGCTTGGAGCAGGCCTTGTCATTTACTATGTGTTTGTACAGCACCTGGCTCTGTTAGACCCTGACCTAGGAAGGAGCCTGTAGCCCCAGTTTTAAAAATAATCATTAAGCAACTTCCCCAGAGGTGCTGAGCAGAGCAAGAAGCTTCAGCTTCGCTCTCCTTGGAACAAGAGCTCCCTTCCATATGGGCACGTGGTCCTCCCTCCACCAATTGCCAGCTCCAGGCAGATTCCCCACCACTTGCTAAACATAGCCCAAAAACTCAGCGCCTGTGTAACATGTCAAGTGTTCGTTGGGGCTAATCATTCACATTATGCAACCGAGTCACATGCATGCATGCGGCACACATCAAGCAAGCTCCTGCCCTGGTTGCAGCAATAGCCCTACCTCCATCTGGGCTGTAATTATTGTTACTCTGCAAGATGAACGAGGTAAAAGGCTTCACCACCACTCCCTGCTGTTCTCAGAGGTTTTTTGGTAACCTCAAGCTGAAGGAACCAGTGGCAGCTTCTTATTAACCCCATCCCATATATGCCCCCACGCTAGACCTCCTTCCAGAGTGCAGAGCTGTGGTTCCAATGGGTTGACCCAGTGAGTAGTCCTCCATCCTGCCTTGAGTGTCCTCCAGTTCCTTCCTACCATTCCCATTCACAAAAGATGACAAACTGAGAGAATGTGTGGGGAAAGAACCGCAAGGCATCATCAGCTTCCTACAACACCAGGGCATTTCACCTCTGGATATCTTACAACCCATTGGGCAGTTGTCACCTGAGCCAATTTCTCAGTGAAGACATGTCCAAAGCTAACACACCTTCTATCTTCCAGGTACCAGGAACCATTTGACCTTCCAAGAAATTCCCTTTTCCCCACATTTCTGATTTTTCTCTTTGTTTTTCATTTGCAGATCACAAACGATCCCTGCAATTCTGAATTCTCTCTGCATTTCTGCATTTGGCATTTTTAGATGGCATTTTTTCCACCTGTATTTCTGAATTTCCCCTGTGTTTCTGTATTTTCCCTGCATTTACCTTTGCCCAGGGAAAACAATTATCTGATTTCTCTTCTAGAACTGGGGACTATTCTTTGTTAGGTGGGCAATAAATATAGTGGAATTGGTCCCAGAGCTCCCCAGGTAGCACACCGTCTCTCTCCCCAGGTAGATACAGGTCTCTCTCTACCTCTCTCCTTTCCACGAGCCATTCCTCAGTCTTGTGTGAGATCTAAAGCAAATTCCAGTCCTTCACTGCAATGGACCATTTATATCTGGTTCCAGCCAGCTTTTGTTCTTCATAAAATGATATCCCTACCTGATGTCTAGGGCATCAAGCCCCTCCAACAGGTCCAACTCCCCTACAGTGAGCAAGGACACCTACAGCTCCATCAGTTGCATCCCAGGGCAAAAGAAAAGGTTGAAACTCATTTAGCCCCATGGTAAATCCTTACCCCCTTACCCATAGCTCCTGTTAATGCTTGAGCTGCAAGAGGCCACAGCTGTGCTGGTCCTGGAAGGAGATATTCTACCAGGAAACAGCAGAGAAAGAATATTGCACGAGGAGATGCTGCAGGGTTTGATGTACGTTTTAACAACGGGAACTTGACAATGCTCCATGGATTCAAAAGGATGTTAGAGAGCATTAAGAAATGCTTTTGGCCTCAGATGGAAATTCAGTTGCAACTTGACTGGAGTTTAATCCTGACTGTTAGCAATACGGCACAAGGGATCATCTTCTGCTTTCCCCCAGGGGCAGTGAAGTTCCTCTCTTTGTTACTGGACGCCGTACTTTGGTGCACTAAAGGCAAATTGTGCTAAGAGAGCTGAGTAATCCTCTAAGGTGGGGGAGATTGATAGTGTTGACTAAGATGTACAATCTGCCTACTTTGTACAAGAATTTCATCATCAAGTTGCTGCCTTTCCCAGCAAGCTTAAAGTCCATGGGGGATTGCATTAAATGCTTTGATGAGGCATTCTTAATTGTATTCTGAAGCTATATATGAATTACCTTACATATAGATTAAATGAGTTGCACGAAGCGGTTAGGATAATGGAAATCCGACTCTTCTTCTTCACTTTCCCATAACTTTTTATAGCTAATTCCCTTTGTGCTGAAATTTCCCTTAATCCAACTCTTTCTCTAAAGGTGGATATCCTCTGGGAGAGCAGTGGTAACGTTTGAAGAATGTCATGCTAAAAATGTTCATATAAACACACACCAAGAAAGAGGGAGAAACTAATAAGGGAAAGAAATCATGAGGGGGAAAAAAAAGTACATTTCTCCAGACATTCCTGATTACAGTTCTTGGACACACAAAAATTAGAAATAGCTGAAGCTATTCTTCACACTTGGCCTGTTTTGTGGATTTTTAAGGTATCTCCAAATTTCCTTGTCTTTTTGGAAGGAATTGGCTCAATGGTTTAAAGTTGTAGAGCTTTTTTACTGACATTTGACATCTTTGAAAACAGGAAGCCTTGCACCTTCTTTGTACTATTTCCTGCAATGTTTTCTGAGTTGTGTCACTCTTGGGGTGCTGGAGTTCTCCAAATATAAGTGGGAAGAGTTCTAAAGGCTTTAGGTTCTGTATGTAGATGTGCATGTGCTGTAGATTCCTAAAGAAGTGGAAACCAAAGTCCTTCACCTTACAGCACAGCCCAAGAGCTGTTCCTTTTTCATAAATCATAGAATCATAGAATGGTCTGAATTGAAAAGGGCCACTATGATCACCTGGTTTCAACCCCCTGCTATGTGAAGGGTCACCAGCCACCAGACCAGGCTGCCCAAAGCCACATCCAGCCTGGCCTTGAATGCCTCCAAGGATGGAGCATCACATTGAAATGAAATGCTGTGTCCATACATCAGTATCTCAGAAACTCACCCCCAGCTTGATTAAAAATACCAAGAGCTAAAACCCATGGACCCATACACAAAGTGACCTGGCCTCAAATCCTCTGAGTATCTTTTCCTCACATTTGGTTTTGCTTTTGAGTGACATGGGATTAGGCAAATACCAACTTGCTATTCCACTTCTCACGGTTCGCGGGCCGTCTGGCTCTGCCAATGCAGAACCTGTGTTTTCAGCAACAACCAGGGCTCTTAATTGTTTCACATCATGTGAAAAGTCTTAGCATCAATTTAATCTCATGTACTTTGAGAACAGAAGTGCCTGATTTAATGGTTGGCAACCGTGCCTGCAGCAGGAGGTTTGGAACGGGATGATCTTTGGGGTCCCTTCCAACTCCAGCCATCCTGTGATTCTATGAACAGAAGCAGGAGGACTCATAGTGACTTGCTGCAGTTCAGGGAGGGGTAATGGATGGTGAACTGCTTCCATCTGGCTACAAGTGCTAAAATACAAGGTTTGGACATTCATGTGTGGGACTTAATGTTCATTTGCAAGCACTGAGAAGCACATCCAAGGACACAGAGAGGTGTAAAGAAGGAGGATTTCATGAAGGCTGACTTTGTGTTGAGTTTCAGGACTGCAGGTTTCAGGAGAGGCCAAGGAACAGCCAGAGTGTTTATGATTTCCTCCAGCAATCTGCAAGAGCAGTTTACATTGCATGCAAATAACAAAGGTTAATGAAATGGAAATTTTGAGACATTGAATTCTCAGAAATTAGGAAACGCAGAATTAAGAATGTAAATTTAACCACAAAACCACATTTTGCTCTTTATTCCTTAAAAGAGACTTATCATATCTCTTAGATGTCCAAGCAACAAAGCTGATGTTTTCTTGACTACTTGAAATCTAAATAGAATTTCATTACTGCTTATCTAGGGAGAAACATAACAAATCTCAGGAGAGGTTCGGACTGGATGTTAGGAAAAATTTCTCCTCCAGAAGAGTGGTCAGGCACTGGCACAGCTGCCCAGGGAAGTGGTGGAGTCACCATCCATGTTCAATAACTGAGATGTGGCACCAAGGGACGTGCCCAAGAGGGCATGGTGGGATGGGTTGGGGTTGGACTTGGTGATCTTAGAGGTCTTTTCCAACCTAACGATTCTAGCATGGGAAAGACGCATTTCTGGTTGCAGGACTTTGTAAAAGCTTGGCCAATGCTGTTTTCCTGTACAGGCAGAAAAAATGAGTAGAAAAAAAGACGTTGATCTATTGCACTGGTACGTCTTTCAAGATGATTGTCATAGAATTCTGGAAGCATTATGGTTGGAAGCAGACCTCTAAGATCCCTGAGCACAGAAGCCAACCCATCCCACCATGCCCACTGACCATGGCCTTCAGTGTGACATCCCTGTGGTTTCAGAACACCTCCAGGATGGTGACTGCACCACCTCCCTCAGCAGTCTGTTCCTGTGCCTGACCATTCTTTCAAAGAACAATTTTTCCTAATTTATCCAATTTATCCAACCTGAACCTCCCTTGGTATGATTTAAGGCCTATTATCCTATCACTGTTACACTGGAGAAGAGACTGACCCCCCCACCTCACTGTGTTATCTCACCCACCAAATCCTGAAGCAGACTGAAAACAACTCACTTTGAATGTGGAGGGAAAGGTCTTAAAACTCTTCACAAATATCATGAACATGGGAAAAGGAACAGGCCCTCATGGTGCTCCGTTATAGAAAGTGCTTCAGCTCTACAGAGAATCCAACAATGACGTCCTCAAGGAGTTAGCCTGTTTTCATTTAGCATTCCTCTGCTGCCTGTTTGAACATACAAACACAGTCCTTGCACTAGAAACGACTCTCACAGCTTTGCAGAGTGAGTTCTCATTCCCCAAATTAGCAGAATTTTGCAGGTTTTTTAGCATTAGCAGATTTTGTTTTTATTTTTTTTCCAATATATCCCCAGTACTGTCTGGAAGACGATGTGTAAAACCATGAGGATTTAGAGGATTTGGAGCTCTCAGCCTTTCTGCTGCAAGTCCTAGCAGGACAGTTTGATGTGCAGGCAGGGAGGATCTCTCTGCTTGGAGGAACTGGATCCTTCAGATCACCTTGTGCTAATTCTCGTGTCCTCAGATAACATGAGCCTTAGGCCTGTAATCTTCATGGGCTGGGCTGGAGACCACAGCCCTTAAGAAATAGCAGCCAACAGTTCAGATCCAAAAGCTGTGTGCTCACAGGGCCAGCACAGCCCTGCTCACACTCCCAGCCCAGCATCCAGGCTCTGTGGTGGAGAGGGGTTGACTTGATGACCTTTTCTAACCTTAATAATTCTGTGATTCCACACAAAAGCCTGAAACCCAAAAGAGGGTGATCCCTCTGTAGCTTGTTCTTGTAACAACACTTCTCTCCATGTCTACTGCTCACCTCTTTCTTATCCTTTACCTTACTCTTACCCTACAGGAGCTAGACTTGATCCCTGTGGGTCCCTTCCAACTCATGATTTGAGATACTCTACAAGTCTTCTCTGCAAAGCAGCATCCTGTGCAAGAAAGAGAAGAGAAACTGAGGCAGTGATCACCAATGTGACCACCCAGCAGGAGTCAACAGAGAGGCTAGAATTAAATTTCCAGTCCTATATTTAAAAAAAAATTGGCAATCTGCTTTTATGTTTAGCCTGCTGTGTATATATATAAATGTATCTGAGCAAGAGGCTTGAAAACCAGATTGCCAAAGCAGCTGAGAGGGAGTTTGAAGAGAGAGAGTTGGCTTGCTTATTTTCTTAGTGTGAACTTGCCTTTGAGCAACCATGAAAGTACTGAGCAAAATCCATATTTGCTTTAGGAAAATGAAAATAAAAGAAAAACTGTAGTTCAGGATACTTTCTGATGCCAGCATTCAAACTCTTGAGGAATACCTCTTCCTCTTTCTTTCTCTAAAGAGGAATCTCACAGCTGGGAAAAGAAAGACATTTGGTCAAATCTTGGTTCTGGTTTAAGAAAAATAACACGCATGAAAGTGTCTTTATCAAATTAACTTCCAACAAGCAGAAAATGGGCTGAATAAGCCTTTCTCAACAAGTCTAATGAACTCCTCAGGTTGTAGAGCTGGTCCGGCATTCAGTTGTCTGAAGAAAGTGAGACTGAGGAAAGAAAAGATTAGTGTCGGGCTAGGAGTATTAGATGATTAGCATTGTTTTAGGAAGCAATCTGAGATGTCATCTGGAGATACGCTACTGATCCATCTGGGGCAGAAAGGAAAGAAGACAAGAGAAGAGAGAGGGGAAAAAAAAAACCCAACCCAACAACCCTGTTTTGTTTCTGATTACTGCTCTAATTCTGGTGTAATTGAAAACGGACTGAATGTGTTTAGGAACATGTAGGACATCTGTTTCTCATTGGAAGAGCTCCGCTTTTTCGAGTGGCGCCTTCCATCTTCATCACAGTCCAAAGATTCCCACATCACGACTTGTCCTCTTTCTTTTTCTCCATTTTTTTTTTCCTTTCCAGAAAATGTGAGGCTGAACTTTCGACTCCATGTAAAACAGTTGGAGAGAAACCATGATAAGTCCCTGGGGAACCATTGAGCCTTTCTTCCCATTATCCTACTTGATTCTTTGCAGCTTCTCAGTTCTTTAAATACAGCCTTGAGCTATTTAATGATGGTGGCATGAAGAGAAAGGGGAAGGGACAAGAGGAGGGGGAAGAAAAGAAAAAAATGGAAGAACAATTTGTAAGGACAGACATCAAAACAGAGAAACAAAGACAACAACACTTAAAGCTGTCCTTAAGCTGGGCCAGGACTTCCTTCTTTGCCAAAGGGAATTGATCTATACAAATACTGGTTCATGCAGTTCTGGCTCTCCTATGTGGAGGAAAGAGTCTGAGATCCAAGAAGATTTGTTTGTGGGTTAAACCAAAGGGCAATATACTAATTCTCCTCTTGGACCCACACATTAAGTCTCCAGCATTCATTTTGGTTTGGATGACTGCAGAACTGACTCTGGAGGCCCCATAGCAAAGAGGGAGATTACAAGTTGAGTAGACAATAAAGAGATTGTGGGAAACATCGCTACCTTGGCAGGGAGAAGGGCTGCATGGTCTGATAACTCATAATTCTCTACCATTTGGAGAAGGTCTGCCTGTAGTGAAAGGGACCAAACCAGCAAGATGCATGACCGCAAGCTAGAAATGTGTCTTGATTTCATAAATGGTTTCATTCTGTTCTAATAGCACTTTCCATCAACTAAGTTAGTTTGCAGACAGTGACTGCTCTTCGCCTGCTGCGCCCGCCGCTCAATCCTCACCACCACCCATCACAGGGGAAGGTCTTTGACTGTGGTGCATGAGGAAATACAACCACAGAGAGAGGTAGGAAGGACCTTGGAGAGCCCTTGGTATGATCTTGGGTCATGAGTAAGCCTAGCCCTGAAGGATAACTTTGCAAATGAGTGTAACAGTCCATGCAGTCTCTGCCTGGCCAATGCTCACCATGGAATCAGCAGGTCCGATCTTCTTGGGATGCCACACTATGCCCTTTTGATAGTCCAAATGAGCCTCAGCATTGGCACTGATTATATTTCCCCCCACTGCAAAGCCTGCTCAGGTGGCCAAGGTGAAAATGCTCTTCCTTGGAAAAGAAATCACTTTTGATTTTGATTCACCCAAGACTCAAGATTTAGTCTTTACAGCCGAGTAGCTGGGTCTGGGATATGTTCCATCTGAAGCAGAACTTGTAAGAAATCAAATGCTAATAACATTACAGAGAATAGTCAAAGGGAATTATCTCCTTCCAACAAGGACCTGCAGGAAGCAATCAAGAGGCATCAAAAAAGCCAACAAAGGCATCTCGCTGTCAGGCAATGTTTTTTTATTGAGTCTAGTGCTTTGCTGGAATTCTTCGTAAGAATCTTTAAGAAAGTTGTTGGTTGCTTTCTCTTCATTCTACTTGACAGAGGAGGATTAAATAATTTTATTTTGATTTTATTATTTATTTTCAACAGGCCCATCCTGAATTTATTATCCGTCCCATTTTGAACTGTATTCATGTTAATACGCTGTACTTTCCAATATGTGTCATACTTTAGTGGGCTGGATTTAAACTACTGCTTTGTCTTTATCAGATCGTATGCCCTCACTTTTTGAAGAAAAACATATCTGTATCATCAAAATGATATATTTATATTATTGGGACTTTTTTTTTTTAATCTGTCTGGACTCAAGATTTAGATTAGTTTCTTATTTTCTCAATTTAGTTTGAAATTTCTGAATTTTCCTAGGAATAAGGAATCTACTTTTCTCAGTCAGATTTAGGATGTTGATCCTGTCACTGAATTATGGTTATATATATTTATACAGTTACACCATAAACTTTCAGAGGAAATTCAGAATGCATTGTTCCATTAGGAGAATGAGTTTTCTTCCCAGAAAAAAGAACACACACACACACACACACACACACACACATATATAGTGTTGAGAGCTCTGAAAACCAGATTATTATTGTTAATCTTTTTGAGGTTCTTCATGTCTCAGTCAT
Source organism: Coturnix japonica (assembly GCF_054131305.1). Classification (NCBI taxonomy): domain Eukaryota; kingdom Metazoa; phylum Chordata; class Aves; order Galliformes; family Phasianidae; genus Coturnix; species Coturnix japonica. Next base: position 90,055,390 of record NC_140666.1, on the reverse strand, counting down.
TCAGTCTATAGGTGCTACTGCTGGACGGTCAAAATCTCTCATTCTGGATTCTGGACTTTGAGCTGTAGGTAGAAAATGTATTTCTCTAAAGAGGGCCCCAGTTCAGTGTGTAGTACTCTGCAGTGTGATGGCCTTTAAACTCACAATCATTCAAGAAAAATAATGAAAACCAAAGAAAACTACTAATTCATTAAAGTGCATTAATTGCTATCTTGGCCAAGGCGGTCAACCATTATAAGTCTGATAATGGTCATATGGATTAATGCTTCAATAAAGACAGGCATGACAGAGCTATACAAAAGACATCATGTTTTAGGAAAATCTGCATTTAAAGAAGCTGGGAAGAAGCCCAAAAAAAAGAAAATAAAGACATTCATACATGGAAAAGTATTCATTACTAGGAACCTTTCCAGAGTAGGTGGAAGAGGAGCTGTAACCACTTCCTTAGTACAGGCATCAGACTTATAATGTATGCAAAAAATAGGTACTTATTATTTATTTGTTGCTGATATCAGAGCCAAGGGACAGGCCTGGGGTAGAATGAATTAAAGAATTCAAATGAACCTCCAGGTGAAAAGCCTTCAAGTGTAACTCCATGAGGTAGGAGAGCACAACCTCCAGACTAAAGAGCAGATTTAACCTGCATGACACAATATGATTTCAGTTGTCATAAAAAAATAAAAAAAGATTCAAGTCAAACAAAGAAGAATTCTTCATGCAGATCACATTAGAAGTATTACCAGATACAGATGAGTTTTGGAACGTAGGGTAAGATGTGCCTATTCCTTATTTGCTAGTCTCACCAACCCGATCTTACACTGATCTAGGAGTTGTCTATTCGTGGCATGAGGATTCTTCCTCCCAAAGACCATACCAAGTGTGTTTTATCAACTGGAGGAGGATTAGTGCAAGGGGAAGCATCTCTTCCATCCTCACTTGCAAGCTCGTCCTAGCATTGCTCTGTTAGAAATTAGTTCTGTTGCAAAAGAAGATAAGGCCAAATTTTAATTAAATTGAAGTAGTAATCAGTTAAATCAGTTAATTTGTACCCAAAATTCAGTTCATCACCTTTTAGTGTGATCCCCACCCCACTTCACATTTTTCTTCTCATTTAGGTATACACTTGCATGATTCCCCTTCCCGTTAGCATCACATTATTAAAGTTTGTGAAAAAAAGAAATGGTTTGGCTTAACTTGGCTTAGGTTGGCTTGGCTTGTTTCCTTTCCTCTTGGAAAATGTTTATTTCTGTACAAATTTCTGACTGAATTTCGGGAAGAAACCTGAAAGTGATGGATGAGCAGTTTCCTAAAGGTAATTTTATATTGTAAGACCAATGAATACTAATCATTACCAAATCATGAGGCACTCAGGAGAAAGAGGATGTAACCGGGACTGGCTGCAGCCCTCATGGGGAGGGGGAAGTTGCATGGAGGTCTCACCTCTCTTCCTGACATGACTTAAAAGCTCCTCTAAATGTGTTCCTGGATAGATGGCAATGCAGGATGCAGCCTCCACTCCCAGCTACATACCCTTTAGGTCTTCTCATTGTTATTGCTACAGCACTGCTATGGCTCCAGCATGGCAAATACAAACCAGATGCCCCAGCTTCTCTAGATTGAACTCAACAGCCAGATCATAGCTTCAAAGTGCAGCTCACCTTTCCACTGGCACAAAAGCTTTTCCCAGAAGCATATGGGGTGCTGCAAGTGGTGGCCCTAGGTATTTTAGGCAAAAATAATACTTGACACAGCACTCATCTCCTTTCTGTTGTGACTTCAAATGGCTTTATGTGCTCTTGAAATAAAGAAGCCATTGCTTACGTTAGAACGCAAATTAGAGTCATGGAATAAGAGAATCATTAAGGCTGGAAAAGACACCAAATCCAACTGTCCTCCTACCCCCAAGTATTGCTCACTGACCACGTCCCTCAGTGCCACATCTTCACTGATCTTGAACACCTGACCACTCTTTCAGAGGACAAATGTTTCCTAATAACGAATCTGACCCTTATCTGGTACAGTTTGAGTCCATATCCTCTCATTCTTTTGAATTTCAGAACTGTATGTCCTCAGTGGCAGAGATGGTCTTCATCCATAATCAAAGAATGGCCTGGGTTGAAAAGGACCACAACGATCATGCGGTTTCAACCCACCTGCTATGTGCAGGGTCACCAAACACCAGACCAGGCCGCCCAGAGCCACATCCAGCCTGGATGGATAATCTCACAGTACAAGAAGAGGAACTGATGCAGAAGAAGGCACTGATGCTCACACATTCCCATTTTCCCAGGAACTTCTACTGTTTTCATTTGGAATCAGAACAAAACCAACTTCTTTTGAAACTGCCTAGATGAGGGAATTTTCACTCCAAAAACATAGTTCAAGAAATTCTTTGGTTATTTTATGGGTTTTTAATAGTATTTTATTATATTTATATTATCTCTTCCTATGTTATGGCAGGTACTCCTGGCATGCCATAATGACCCAAAATTGTTTAAATATTCTATTTTTATTTTCTTTTCAAAATCATTATGAGCAGCTGCTACTTAGCAGTGAGAGAAATACCTTATCTTCCCTTCCAGATCAAAGTATCTCCTGTTTGTGTTGTAATTAAGGTGTTTCATTACTTATTAATTACAACACAAACAGGAGACACTTTGATCTAGAAAGGAAGATAAGATATTTCAGCCAGTGCTAAATAGCATTTGCCCTAAATGGTTTGAAAAGGCAAACAAAGGGAAAAAAGAGAATACTTCCATGACTGTATTATGACATACTGATAGTCACATTGCCTAATGACTCCTCTACCACTGACACACCACAGAAAATCGTACAACAGATTCACCCCCAGAGCAGAGGTAACAAAAGTCAAAAGAATCACCAGAAATCTAAAGTAGAATTCTGAAATGTTTTCATCTTACCCTCTTATATTTTGTTTCTTAAACCGAGGGATTTTTTTCACTGAAATCTCAAAGCTTCTATGAAAAGGGCTCTGAAGGTGGGGGGTAATGGGGGACTTGGCCGCATCCAAAAAATACTATTCACAGTTCAAAATGATTTTGGCAGATGTTTTCCAGCCATCTCTCACAGCCAGGCCTGGGGCTGGCTGCCCATTGAGCATCACTGTGCGGTAAGTCAGCTGTCTCCAGCACAGATTCCTCCTGCTTTAACTTTCTTTGTGTCCTGCAGACCCTGCAAATCACTGCAATGGTGCACCCCTCAGCAAAAGACACTTTTATTTAATGGCACATAGAAGACTGCAATGTTAAGGGCCAATTCTTAATTTATTTTTTTTCTTCTGCATTGACCAAAAAGAAAGAAAGAAAAAATAAAAGGTTAACCGAGTCCAGATGCTTAAAACAATTAAAACAATAAAGCTTGGAGCAGAGGCCAAAGTGGGAAGAGAACAAGCTGCAGACTGTTTAGATAAGTCAGCTGCACTGGGTGGGCAGGTCCTGGTTGCATTGAGCCTGGAATACTCCAGAACCAGGCTGGGCAATCTCTGAGCCATTAGCCATTATCTGGGGCAACTCATACATGTCACAAAAAGTGTGTGCATCTCTGTTTACTGGGCAGGGCTTTTAAAATATCTCTTTAATCTTCCAGCCCACAGGTTCCTAATGTGTCCATCATCGTGGAATCTAGACACAAATAAGACAATTTCTTCTGCCCTTGCTACGAGCATCCAAGCCCATAAGATGCTTGGTGACCTCTCAGATGGCCAAGGGTGCAAAGTCCTGCTTCATTGGTCTTTGATCTCCAGCCTGGGAGGACAGAGAAGGAAAGTAGTAAAGTGTTACAGTTTTCCAATTAACTCCTGTCTTTTGTCCATTGGGATCCTGAGCATCCCCACTGGAGCACACTAAAGAACAGCAGGGGATGTGTGTGCATGAGCACAAGGAAAATCAAGAAACTTTGGGAAAGTGTAAACTGCCCTCAGAAAGTGGAGGGGATGGTGAGGGAAAGAGAAATCCAAGGGACTGTATCGTTGTCCCTATAACTTCAGTGTTAACAGAAATCTTCCAGTAGTCAATTGAACATGCCTTGTTCAAGCCTTGGAGGATCAGGAGGTGGTAAGAAATGGAATTCCTAAGAACAGGTTGCATTAAACCAGCCTAATTTCCAAATCTGGCAAGGTTACCAAGTCTCGTGGGTAAAGAGGAAGCAGTAGAAGCAATATCCTGACTTCAGTGAGTCTTGTGGATCCCTCCCAGGCAGTGGTTTCACAAGACACTGAAGGAAATTATTATCTAAATGGCATTTCCACAGAGCACAGCACATCTCATTGAAAAATCGCACTCAGTGAATCACTCTCCATGGTTTAGGGTAGGGTTCAGCTTGCAGATCACCACACCTGTATTTGGGTGCCTGCACATGGGTGTCTAACTGCACGTGGGACAACTCAACAGGGTCTAACGATCAATGCATGAGGGTGTCCAGGGCAAAGCAGGAAGGATGCTGAGTGAACAAATGGACCTGGAATGCTTTCAGCTGCCTGTACAGCCATGTGGTTCTATTCTAGGTATTGTGGGATATTCCACCTGGTCTCCACCTGCTGCTCCAAAGGTCACAGATCTCCTGCAGGTCCTGTGCCAGCCCCATGAAGATGTCTCACGTGCATTTGAGCGTCTCAGTTAGCATCATGCTCATGTGCGTATTACCAACAGAGCCTTGGATGCCCATTTATTCAAAAGAAAACCCCCTACACACCAAGATTATCCAAATGCACCCCTATGTAGACTCCCAGCTTCAGGTGTTTTAATTCGTGTGTTGGTTTCAAATCTAGTGTGGAATTCAGTGGTCCATACGCAGATGATTGTAGCAAGGTGAGGGATGCCTCTTCTTCCAGACATCAGGGGCAAGAGGAAATGGCCTTAAGTTGTGCCAGGAAAGGGTTAGCTTGGATATTAGGAAACATTTCCTCAGAAAGGGTGGTCAGGCACTGCCATAGGTTGTTCAAGGAGTTGGTGGAGTCACCATCCCTGGAGGAGGTGTTCACAAACTGTGGAGATGGGGCACTGATGGATATGGTTAGTGGGCATGGTGGGGATGGGTTGGGGTTGGATTGGGTCATGCTTGTGGTCTTCTCCAACTTTAATGATTCTACAATCCTATGACTCTAATTTCACGCATAATAGCATATCTGAGAAATCCACTTGAGACAGGTGGACACAGCACTGCTTCCAGTAGGCTCTTCCTGGAAAAGCATGTGGTGAAGGCAGGATACAATACCTAATATGATGCTGGACATCTCTGTGGGCAAATGAATCTGACCCTTACTAGCAAAATAGGATGACAGCCCTATTTACCAGAGGTTTGTAGACCACGCATCATTTTCAGATAGTGGTAGCATGAGAAACTTTGCGCACAAGGAGCCTCATTCATTTCTTGAACTGAAACATCTCATTGACTCAAATGTTTTCTTTTCTTGCATTCCTCAATTTAGGCTCATTAGAGCAATCAATTGGCTCCTGCAGCTTCTATCTAGCTGGAACCTGTGTCACAGGTATTTAAGTTCTCTTCCAAAAATACCTCTTCCTTTTGAACTGTCACCTACTAAAAGTTCACTCTACCACATTTCTCTGGTGTCCTCCCCACTGAGAGCACGTTTCATCCAATGGAGATGCACTTGCAGCCTCATTGCCTCAGAGCTGTTTGTGCAACCGCTTGGCAGAGTTATGAATCATTTGTAATTTTTTATCTCACTGTTTTGATATGGAGAGTAGCTCAAAGGCACTGTTTATTAAATTTCTCCACCCTTGGCATTACCTTGAATCTGCCCTTCGCTGCATCCACAAGAAAGTGGAAATCACTCTAATGTAATTGTGGGCCTCTGGATTTCTGTCTGACGGTGTTCTGGTTGCAGACATAAAATGAAACCCAGAACTGGAAGAACATGAGACCTTATGATCTCCTTGACATTGAGAAAGTTTGCCTTGCCTAGACATGGGACTTGTACTGCATCCAGATTCTCCATGGGATGGAATATTACTTTTACACTCATATTTTTATCTTCCATGTTGTACCTTTTGCTGTTTCTGCCTCTGAACTCGCATGTTGCCAAATTGGAGGCTACAAGAAAAGCAATAAGAGGGAATTTGCATCAGTCTTCTCACCTCTGGCACAAGGACATACTGCCTCTCATTTTTTGAAACCTTAGCACAGAGCAAGGCCATGAGATGCAAGCTACCCACAGAGAGAGGTTACTTGCGACTGATTCCTTTGATTTTAGCCCTATCATGTACCCCTCCTTGCCTTCATTTCCGATCTGTTGACGGGGCAGATCGAATCCAAGTCATGAGAAACACGCATTAAAAAAATGAGCAGCTCCAACAGCTTAAGCCAAAGGCTGAGTATTTCAAACAGGAACATTTTCAGTGCAGTTCTGCTGTACTCACCGCCAGGAAGGAGTTATTAAACACGCTGCTTTTTGGTTTTGTAAGAGGATTTGACATTTCTTTGTGAAACATCATGTAATAGCCACTGTACAGCCTTCCTCTTTGCTTTGATACTGGGTGCAGCAAGGATGAGGTGCTCCTTGAAAGCCAAAGTGTGCTGCAAAGTGCAGAGCTGGAGCTTTGGGACTGGGCTGCTTTCAACCCCTTAGAAACAGATAGTTGCAAGTTATGAACTTTTTACTTCTATTCTCTTTTCCCCTCCCCTGAAATTTTAGGTTTGAGCCTATCCCTTCCTTTCTTGATATGTGAATGTGTTGCAAGCATGTGATGGAGAAACCAAGTTATGGGATTGCAGTTGTACTATCTCCAGCTCTGGAGAGAATTATCCAGGCTTTCTGTGGCATTTTCTTCTTTCCTTTAAAGATGCTGTTCCTGGAACCAAAAGATTTTTGCTAACACTTCTGTTTTCTTTTTCATTAAGTTCACAGTGAGTGTGACCAATATATCCCCTTCTTAGCTCAGACTAACACCCAGAAGCTGCTCTTTGGGGAAGTGGAGAGAAAGAAAGGAGTAAGACATCCAATTTTTTAGCATTTACAATGCTGGAAGTCTTCAAGAAAAGGAAGGATGTCACACTGAGTGACGTGGTCTGCTGTGGTGACAGGCATGGGTTGATGGTTGGACTTGACTATCTTAGTGGTCTTTCCAACATTAACGATTCTATGGTTTTATGAATTATCCAACAGTTTCTTCTGCCTTTAGTACCCAGAAAATCATAGAATCATAGTACCACCAAGTCTGGAAAAGACCTCCCAGATCATCCAGTCCAACCATCCACCTACCACCAGCATTTCCCACAGACCATGTCCCTTAGTACAACTTCTAAACATTTCTTGAACACCTCCAGGGATGGTGACTCCACAACCTCCCTGGGCAGCCCATTCCAGTGCCTGACCACTCTTTCAGAGAAGAAATTTTCCCTAATGTCCAACCTGAATCTCCCCTGTTGCAACTTGAGGCCATTCCCTCTAGTTAAGCAGGAGAGGAGGCTAACCCTCACCTCTCCACAAGCTCCTTTCAGGTAGTTGTAGATAGCAATAAGATCTCCTGTGAGCCTCCCATTTTTCAGGCCTCTGAATCAGCAGAAGCAGGGTTAAACAAAGACAGAACTCATGCACACTGACTTGGCACCAACTTCCAAGGGCCTCGAGGCTAAAACAAAACAAACCAAAGAGAAAAAAAAAAAAAAAGAGAGAGAAAAAAAAAAGAGAAAAACAAGTTTTGTTTCCAAATAAACAAGTTTCCTCTCCCCTCAGGTATGGGGCTCACTCAATTAAATTACACTCATCTGCCAAGGCCTGTGCACCATGTGGATTTGGTTACTGCCTCTGCAAGAATGTGTGTGATGCTCCAGGCTCTGAGGAAGGCTACAGCTGACCCCACCCCTCCCTCCAATGCTCTTTGCTGTGCAAGCTGAGTTTTCTCCTTGCCTGCTAGGGTTTATTTTATTGCAGTTGTTGTTCTGTTGTTGTTGTTTCTCATAAGCCCAGCCCTGCCTGAGCCCCGTGCCTGCATCTTAGTTGGATGTTAATTGCTTGCAGTTAGGTTCAACGTGTCTGTGTTCGTACAAAGGCTCACATGGCAGGGAGCAGGGGGAGGTGAGGGTAGCTGGGGAATAACAGCTCATGCTCAGGGAAGCTCTGTTGAAGCTGTGCTCTGAGCAGGTTGCACCACGGATGGGGAACCTCAGCAACCTGACTGGAGTTTTCCTGCTTCATTTCCACTTGTTGGGCAACTTCTTTATACTCATCTAATTTTATTTTGATCCAGAATCATAGAACCATAGAATGGCCTGGGTTGAAACGGACCACAATGATCATCCTGTTTCAACCCCCTGCTGTGTGCAGGGTCACCAACCAGAGCCACATCCAGCCTGGCCTTGAATGCCTGCAGGGATGGGGCATCCACAGCCTCCTTGGGCAACCTGTTCCAGTCCCACCCACCCTGAGGTATTTCTGAGGTAGGATAATAAAGACAGGGTAAATACCACCTCTGTTAATGTTAGGATGGAATTCTACAGGTCTGGAGACTTTTAGCCCCTAAGATCCTCAGTAAATTGAAAATACATCTGTACTTTTAACCAAAGGAACAAATACACCTGGCACACTGGGTCTTTTTAAGCCAGCTGTGTGCATTAACATATAAACTCAGATGTCACTGCACAGACATGCAGACTTTCATTGTCTTAGGCAGACTTGTAGGAGGTTCATGCATCTTGCCCTTGAATAGATGTGTATATCTCCACAGCCATTGCTTGTAATTGTGAATTTTCCTATGAAAAAAATACAACCTTCAACTGCTCTGGGAAGATATCCTTTCAACTGGGGAGCCCAGCACTGGGCACGGTGTTCCCTTCAGGGCAGAGCAGAGGGGAGGGGTGCCTCACTTGCACTGATGACCACACTCTGTGCCATGGACCCCAGGGTCCCATTGGACTTCTTGGCCACCAGTGCTCACTGCTAACTCATGGTCGCCCTGTGGTCAACCATCGGTCAGTTGTTGGTCAATCACTGCCCAACCATTGGCAACCAGGACCTCCAGGTCCTTCTCTGCAGAGTTCATTTCCAGTAACCTGTGTTGCTGGAATAACATGTGATTATATGTGTAGATTCAGGATCCTACACTTGCCCCTGATCAGGTTCTTCTCCACCCAACTCTCAGCCCACCCAAGTCTCATGAGCACTTATACTTTGGTCACATTTTTGAAAGCTTCCTGTTGATTTTTCTCAACAAAATGATTATTCTGCAATCTCACCTCCCTCCCACACATTCTCACCCCTTCCAGACAGGCCAGTTTTACTTCTTCTTGGCAAAGGGAGGGTAATCTTGAAGCTTAACTGAAGCTATCTGCAGATGTCATAAAAAGCAATAGCTAGGTGGGAAAGATGTGCATGTAGTGCATCCTCAAAGGGCCTTTCTCTAGCCTCAGAGCTATCAGCCAGCTGGCCATCAGCACATACTACCAGCTAATCAGCAAGCTGTGAGCATGAACCCATCCTAAAGCACATCGCCTTTCCTTCAGGCATAATATGAGGCAACACCGGAAGGAAGTGAAAAATAATAGTCTAAGGTAGAGTTTCAATGTAGTTTTGCGTGAACACCAGAAAGGATCCTGGGGACAGTGACAGCACCAGTCCTTTCTAAAATCTTATGACATTGATGATATCAAGGTTTAATCAGTTTTTCCTCCAAATAGATACCTATGAAGCTCTCAAAAGAGCAAAACCAGTTGGGTTCGACTGTGGATAACTCTAATATTGCATTGAACAGGTCCTTTATCTGCAGCCTCTCTCCCACCACATCTCCTATTCCCCAGCATTACTGGGAGGTGCCATTGGTTTCACCCATCCAGTTGGGTGTGAGGCAATGAAAAGCATCAGAGGACTTCAGGACTTGAATGCAGCAGTTTTTATTACTTCAGATAAAAGAGAGCACCGGGCCACAGAAACAAAAATCTCCAAGCTCTGGAAATACCAGCACAACTTCATCACCTTTGCCATGTGCCTCCAGTCAGGCAGGATGAACCATTGCCTCAGTCCATTTTGCACCTGGGGAAGAAACCAGGCCTTGCACATTTGACCTTTCCTCTGTTTTTGTTCTCTCCTTGCTAGGGAAACCCCTGTTGACATTAATAATATTCTTTGCAGGTGAAGGGTAGGTAATAGCTGAGTAAGGACCTTTAGGCTGGGTTCAGGATGAGTAAGTGGAAAATCCCTGAATTTGAGCCTGGCTGTATAATGGGGCCAGAAAGGAGTTCCTGCCAGCTCAATTTTCCTGGCTGTATAATGGGGCAGCAAGACAACCCCAGCACCTGAAAGCAAGATAATTAATAATGGAAAGGTGTTTTGGCCATTGTGATTGTTGTGGATGATTCAGGACCTTTTGCTGATCTTAACTAACCCAACTGACGCAAGCTGCCCACCCCACAGGTCAGGGTGCATGGAAGCTGAGGCTGAAATGTGAAACAACACGTCCTCTGCTGGAAGGTTCTGGCTCCAGAATGGAACCACTTGGTTGAAGTACTCTTTTGATGCCATGGCAGATATGACTAGCTGGGATCTGAAGGATTTGGACCAGGCTGTGGTGTGGGGTATTTGATCAGCTGTGTGATCCAATAAATGGTTATTATGGTCAAACCTTAAACATCTCTGGGGTAGCAACAGTGTCCTTCTGTCTTTGTCTAGCACACCTATTACAAGGAAGTCTCTACCCAGCTTAGTTAACTCTAACCAATAGCAACAAATGAAGAGTAAAAGATGGTTCTCAACGCCAAAGAGAAAAGCTTTCTGTTTTTCAGAAGTGTTTGAAGAGGTGGGAAGAGATTTCAGTGCTGTTAGGGACCAAGACACATGTCAAGACAGAGAAGGTATTGCTGTGAAGTAAGAGGTATCCCAAAGCTATGCTAGGCCATGAAGATAACAAGTAACTTGGAGAAAGGGGTGGAAAATGAGGCAAGTTCAAGGCAGCAGCTGGGGAAGGAAGACGTGGAGGTGGAAAAGGTGTGGGTTTGTGTTGAAAGGGGTGTGGAGGAATAAGGTGTGGTAGGCAAAGTGATGCCAGAGGCCTCAAAGAGTTTGGCAATCTGTGGGTAAGAAAGGGCAAGACAAATTGTGACAGGGTCAAGGACAGCATCTATCCCTTGAAGATCACTCTTAGGCAGCACAGCTGGGAGGACAAAGGAGCAGCCAGAGGGAGAGCTGCAATATCACGCCAATGGTCCCATGCCTTGCTGCATGAGCCAGGGGAATGCAAAAAAAGACAGAGGGGATGAGAGTCTGAGCCAAGAATCAAAGTTTATCAAGAAATCCTGAATAATCTATTTCCTAATGGTAAGTAAGTCATTCTGTTTCTTTCAGGTAATAATTCAGTTGCCCCCCAAAAAAATCAAATTAAAAATATATGTATATCAAATTCACGTCCATTATTTGAGCTGCTTTTGGTAGCCAATTAAAAGAATAAAAATAAAAAAGTCAGAGGGATAAAACAAAGGCAAAATGAAATGGCTTAACTTGCCCATCTGATTTTTTTCCTTCTGAAATTTAATTATGGGAATATGTTTACAGATAAAAACCTGTGTAATTCATCTTGGTCAAAGGATACAACCCATTCATCCTGAAAGAGAATTCTAGCAGCTTGCGTAGTTGAGAAACTCAGTCTTTTTCTTGGGTTTGGTTAAGAGCAGTCCTGTGTTTTTTTGGCTCCCAAAACAACAGCTCAGCTATTTAAGTGCACAGCCCCACTGTGATGGCCAGAGAGATGTCTGGGTGAAAAGTTAAACTTTGCTTTTCATTTAGGGGCCAAACAAGTTTCATCTTGTCTAATGAACAGTCATTATGACCTGTCTAAAATGTCCACTCTTCTTCAGTTTATCTTTAAAAACACATTTAAGAAGGACCATCTCCATCAGTGGATGAGAACCTGGAAACAACGAGCTTCTTACACAGTGCCAGGTACCTCTGATGCAACTGCAACCCCTGGATATCTCAGAAGAAGACAAAGTATGTTTAAGCAAGTTCCTTAATGGTGCTGATGCTTCTCAACACATGCTATCCATGATTCCAAACTCTACTCCTTGGGTATCAAGACTCAGTGTTACACAGCTTTATGTGTTGGAGAAAAATAGAGAATTTAATATCCCATGTGCAAACCACACCAACATCCGTCCCTGTCTCTGGGGTAAAGCTGGGGGTTTCTGAGTCTCCCAGGGTTCAGATAGTCAAAGGCAGAGAGTCTGTTCATTGTCTTCTGTCCAAAGCTCCTTCTGAGATAGGCACTGCTTTGGATCATCTTCAAAGCCAGCTGGGTACTCCAGGTTGTAGATAACACCATGGAACAAATGAGGAGGCCAAGGATAGAATGAGTCATTCAAGCGTGTACAGAGAAGAGCAACAAAGCTGGAGAAAGGTCCAGAAAACAAGAAAAATGAGGAGTCACTGAGGTAATGGGCTGTTTAATCCGGAGAAGGTGACTGAGTAGAGACCTCATTCTTCTCATCAGTGACCTGAAATGAGGTTGCAGCAAGGAGATGGTCTTTTTTCTTAAATGACAAGTGACATAATGCAAGAAAATGGTCTCAAATTGTGCCATGGAAGGTTTAGATATGACATCAGGCAGAATTTCTTTATGAAGACAGTGGTCAAGCATTGCAATGGGCTGCCCATTGTGGTGTAGTTCTCATCCCTGGAAATATTTAAGAGATATGTGAACATGGCACCGAAGAATACAGTTTAGTGGTGGGAGCTGGTAGATCAGGTTGATGGCTGGACTTGATGATAAGATCTGTTCCAACCTAGATCAACTTATGATTCTATAACCATACAGTGGGCTTGAAGGAATCACTTGGTGTTTGTAGCTTCTCCTATGGAAGAAGGATTATTTCATATCACTTCCTCCAAGTTTGCTCTGTGAGTGTCCAAGCACATCAGTCTTGACTTTAGGTGCAAACTCCATGGGACTGCTATCAGATACCTGCCTTACTTGCTGTGTGCTTACTGAGATAAAAAGTCCTACCTGCAGGAGGTGTGTTAGTTCAAGAGATTCTGGGCAAAGTCATGCTACAGCAATTTCCTTTTACATTGCCAGTCTTTCCCAGAGTCTTCATCCTATACCTGAAAAGCCTTGGACATGTGGTCATCACTAAATGTCCTGTTCCTGTTTCAACACATCCTTAAAACCAAGTGAAAACCATGAACTCAAGTGTTTGCAGCTCAGTGTTTTGTCAGGTTACTGCAGAGGGATGCAAGACTAAAGGTGAGGAGTGTATGGAGGAGAAGGCTGGCATAAGGGATTACCCTTTGCCTCCACAGTAAGGAGACCAAAAGGCTTCAGCCGAAGGTGATCTTAATCATCTTCCTTGATGTAAAACAAGAAAAAATCTAGGATCCTTGTCAATAGGCCAAGAGGTAATGGCTTTATGTTGCACCAGGGGAGGTTCAGGAGGCATTCAAGAACCATGGAGATGTGGAACTGAGGGACACGGTCAGTGGGCATGGTTGGATGGGTTGGGCTTAGACTTGGTGATCTGAGATATCTTTTCCAACCTCAATGATTCTATGATTCTCTCTGTCTTCTGTTTGAGGCCAGTGCTTTGGAGGTCCATCCTTCACAACTGCACACAGTCACAATGTTGTTTCTCCTTCCTCTCACTTCTCTTTCAGGGCATCTTGTGGATCCAGATGGGTTTGAGGGTTTCCTCCAAGGACAAGGTCTTGGAAAAGTCAGAAGGGAGATGATAGCAGAATTCCTGAAGTCTTGGGGGAGAGGGAAGGGTGGCACAGACATCCAGACAGGCTGAGCCTGTGGGAGCAGGTACTGTCCGCCCTGCCCTAGGAGGGCTGCCAGGTATGGGTGCAGACAGGCCTTGAGGGAGTGGTGGTCAGAAGAGGCAAATCAAGCGTTGGGATGTTTTAACTAGGCAAGGTTTATAAGGAGGGTGTGAGCATGTGTCTGTGTGCACGCACATCTACATTAGCCAGCCTAATGAAAGATGCATCACCTCTCTCTGCAGACCTGACTTCATTGTGATGGCTGAAACAACGTTATGAGGATGGAAGATGGAATATGAGGAAACGAGTGCAGCATATCACACACACATACACACAGAGAGAAAATATAATGTACAGTTATACAGGAAACCTCTGGCTTGGACAAGACACTTCCCTGGAGTGTTCAGGACCAAGCTGAATGGGTCTTTGGGCAACTGCAATGATAGAGGAGGCAAGTGGGCCATCCTATGTCCACTAAGGTGGCTGGATCACTACTGACTGCATTGGGAGTTCAAGTCCATTGCACAGAATTAAAATACGTACCCAGATACGTACGGTGAGGGTTTATCCAAGGAAGACAAGTATTGCTCTTAACAGCAATGGAAGGTACAGTGATGAAAGGGTTGAGAGGAGAAGAAACAGGACACTCATTCTTGCAATGAGAAGACAGAGGAAAAAACTTCAAATGAGAAGATAAAGTGACAAATAATTTCTTCCATGATGTCTGAACTTCAGTTTATAAGGAAATAAGGGTACATAGAATTATAGAATTGTAAAGATTGGAAAAGATCTCTAAGGTCGTCAGGTCCAACCTCCAACCAACCCATACCCACTATACCCTCTAACCTTGGCCCTAAGTGCCATATGTACACATTTCTTGAATACCCCCTGTGATATTCACATATACATTTCCCAGATACAAGAATTACAATGTATAAAAGCTAGATAAGGAACCCAAAGAGAAAAAGTCTAACTAGACGCAAGACTCGAGTGAGTACAAATAGACCTTTTGTAGGTCCTCCTCTGTCTCTAATGCATGGATGTCCAACCTTTTAGCTTGCCTGGGCTGCATTGAGTGAAGAAGAATTATCTTGGGCCGTATCTACAGAGTTCATGTCATTCCATTACTTTTGGAGCAGCCCTCATTAAACATATAGTAATGCATATAAAGTAACAACACTTATTTAATATAAATATATTATTAAATTAAAACATATACAAAGGAGAGCAACAAAAATATAAAACCAGTAGGATGTGTGACCTTCCTGTATTTCAGCCTTCAAAATACTTGTTCATAAATGTACATACTGCCAAAAAGAAGTGACATGAATAAGGCATGACTGTGAAATGAGGGATGTTTCTCCCTGGTAAGGGACCTGCATTGTGAGCTGTGCTGGGCTGGAGGCTGGACATGCCTACTTTAATGCTTTCATTAAACCACTTACTGTCTGCATATAGGAGCTTCACTATCAAATAACGGCAGGACTGAGGCTGAAGTCAAAGATGAACCTTGAGTGCCAGCTTCACCATAGGATTACCCTAAGAGGCAGCATTATCTGCTGAGCTCACTGAGGCATGCTCAAATCACAGAACCATAGAATCACCAAGGTTGGAAAAGACCTCCAAGATAACCTAGTCCCACCATCCACCAGCAACTAGTACTTTCTCTCTAAACCATGTCTCTTAGTACAGCATTAAAATGTAGGCTTGTAGCATTGCCTGTGATTGTTGTAGCCAAAGTGCCAAAGGACCTGATGCTTAGTCTTGTTGAACTTAATCTTGATGGGAAACCAAAATAGCTCAACTATAATATGATGAAATTCCATACATATCAATTTCTGCTAGGAACAGGACCCTGAAAACCTGAGGGTTTTGTGAAAGGGCTTCATAGTTGAATAGTGAGATACCAAAGTGAGGAACAGATGGGGCTGGGAAACCACTTGCAGGTTCTCCAAACCCTGCAGCAGTTTGTCCTCCCTCCATCTTTTCTGAGGGGTTTCAGCCCCTTTCTAGAAGCAGAAGTCAGGAGTAATTCCTCTTGGAAAAACTGCAAGAGGGAATTTCAAGCAGGCAGGAGGTAATTACCCAGCCTGGAATTTCTCCAGGCCATTCTCTTAACATATGCGAGACAAGGAGAAAACAAAAAATGCAAGGGGATCTTTGACCACAGGCAGTCCCAGGAAGTTGGCCTGAGCACATTCCCTTTATTTGTTTGAGCGCCTCAATTGAGATGAACAGCTTTGAGCAGTTCACAGCTTTGAGTCAGAGAGAGATCTGCGGTATGCCTATGCTGCAGAAAACCTTTCTTCCTCAGCCTGCTATTCCTCCAGGAGGAGACACACCTCTGATAGGAAGGCAGGTGCCTGGGGTAATGGGGGTAGGGAGAAAAGTGCACGTCAGGGTTTAATAAAACAACGTGTCCACCCAACCTATGATTTTCTTTGGAAACCCAAACAGGGAATTTTCCAACCACCTGGTGTTCACTTTTCCATTCATGTTAACCTTGGTGATGCGCCCTGTGCTGCTCTCGTCTCCCCAGCATGAGAAATGAGCGGGACGTGAGATAGAGCCACCTCACCTCTCCAGCCAAACCCATTCCTTTCAGCCTCTGCATGCAGCTGCAGGTCCTCAGATGCCCCCTACTCAGTCACCATGCCCCAGGCTCTGAGCCAAGGCAGTAACTGCTGATTATGTGACAAGACCAGGACTAACAAGTGGGGCTCCAACACCAGGCTAAGGGGTGACCACAGTGACCACCCCACATCCACAAGACCCCTTGAGAAGGGGAGGTTGGTTACAGTTCCTGTCTTCTTGCCACCTTCTCCCTTCTAGGTGAAAAATTAAAGTTTAATCAGACATGCAACTTCAGGTTTTGGATACCCCATCTAAATGGAGGAACTGGGAGGCTTTCCCAGGTTCTCCATGCTAAGGGCTGTCAGCTGTGCTGGGCACCTCATTACCTCTTGGGTATCTGGGTGCTCTGCTTGCACACCCCTACAATATGCACTCTTCCACTGATAACAAACCAACTTAAAAAGAAAATACAAGGCAGCTCCCCAGAGGAAGTGAGATCTTCCCTTAGTCAGAACTCTTCAAGATTGGGCTGGGATCTCTCGGTGCTGCCATAGAGGGTATTTTGGTTAAGGTTCCCAGCCCACATCAGCAGGCATCAAGAGAGAAGAGGAGCACATAAACACTTCAGAGTATCTTGGAATGCTCCAAGTTGTAGAAGTCACCCCAGCAACACTGCAAAACCAAGCCCCAGCCTCCCACGCCCCAGCTGAGCACGTTCTACTTGGAGCACAGAGCCATAGCTCTCACCCCATCTAACAAGCCATCTCCCACTCTATCTCTTTGCCCCACAGCAGGAAGAACAAAACCATCACTATCAGATGTTCACTCAACCTGTGCTCGAAGCCCTCCAAGGCCGGAGTTTCCACTCGCTCCCCAGGCAGCTGATTCCCACTGTTCATTATCCTCACCACTTCAGTTGTTCCCTCTTTTCCTAATCTAAATCTTCCTCATCATGGTTTCTTCCTCTACCCACTATACATACAGAAAGGAGGTTATACACTTCCTCTTTGCAGCCAGCCTTCCTGGTCTTAAAAAGCCATATCATTTTCCCTCTTTTCTAAACTAAACAGCATTAGCCCTATGAGTATTTTCTGCTTTTTTATACCAGGCCATTTTTTTCCCCTAGGTAAATCTACAGTTTGGTCTCTTTGAAGATACCCTTGAGCCATCCTTCTTTATAACCAACTACTTTGTACCCTTACCCATTGCAGGTCCCTATGGGCACTCAGTATTTAGGAGCTAGTGGCACCTCAAGCACTGTCACAGGTGTGATCCCCACAGCAAGGATTTGTCCAGTACTTTCACAACAATGCATTTCAGTTACTCAAGTGGACAAGATTACTTCCTGGCAGAGGCAATAGGCCGGTTTTGCCAGGTAGCTCAGTCATAGGGAGGAGATAGATAGGTTTGTTGCAAGTGTATAACAGTCACATGGAAGCATCTCAGTTCCTACCAGCATGCCCCATGTGTCAACACTAAATACTGTTACTATAAACTCTACCTACAACATACTGTAATACTCTTACAGTGGCCACATCACACAGAACCACAGGATCACAAAAAGACAGAGGTTGGAAGGGACCTCTGGGGGTCATTTGGTCAATCTCCCTACTCAAGGTGCTGGATGCTCAGAACCATAGAATCATAGAATTTCCCAAGTTGGAAGGGATTCATAAAGACCATCAAGTCCAACACTTGGCTTCACATAGGACCACCCTAAAATCAGACCATATGAGGATTGTCCAGATGCTTCTGTAATTCTGGCAGCTTGGTGCCAGAATCACTGACATGGGGAACCTGTTCCATACCCACTGACCATGTCCATCAGTGCCACATTTCCACAGTACTGAGACACCTCCATGGACAGTGGCTTCCTGGGCAGCCTGTGCCAATGTCTGACCATTCTTCTGAAGAATATATGTTTCCTAATATCCAACCTGACCTGAGACTTAAGGTTATTCCCTCTTGCCCTACTTGAGGGCACAGGGTTCATCTGACTTCTCAGGACATCACATATTAGACTCAAAGACCCTTTCAGCCCCACCATGGGACATTTCCCAAAGTGCCAGCACACACAAGCATCTTTTGCAAGAGTAAAAGAGGAGGAAGTGGAAGCGAAGCTGCCTTGCACCTTGCAGCTGACTGCTGGTGGTTGGCTCACTCACCCGGAAAGCAGCAGACCTGGGTTCACTCTCAGTTCACCTCCCAGGGAGGTCACACTGATCTGCAAGTGAATTTGTTCTTTTTAATCTTCCAAATCTGCACATATCAGTAGCAGAGGCAGAAGGAGCATTTAAGTGATGATAGCTGATAACAGTGCTCTCCTACGAGGATGAGATTGTGACTTTAAACCCTCTCCAGGTGAGATCTGTGCCTGGGGCATGGTGAAAGATCCAGCTACTGTACAAAAGCACTATGATGGCAAGACCACTGCTGCTTTCTTACAGGAGATGCATCCTACCCCTGTTTGCAGACAAGGTCAAGCATCGTACCCGAGGACTGAGCTCCTTAATGTGGTCTCCTTTCTGCTTACTTTCAGGATACCAGGAGGGCTTAGGTGGGAATTGTGCAAAACTGGATGTGCAGAATAATTCAGGACTTGCACAGGTCAGCAGCTCCAGCCATATAGAAGTGACTGCCTGCACCCACGGTCAAACAAGGGTCAGATGGAGGGCACAAGGTGAGGCTAGAGCACCATTTGGGTCAGGGTGTCTCCATCCTGTCTTTGTCATCCTGAAAGCCATTTCGAGAGCATGACTTGAGGTAAAGCCACTTTGCATCTCAGTGACTCAGGTTCCCGTGGAGCGGGGCTCACACTTCCCTGCCTCAGAGGAGTAAGGCAAAGGTAGATAGATATAAGAGATGACAATCACCAAGCTGTTTAGATAGACAGTTGACATGCAGGTGGAGCACTCAGTCTGCCCTATACTGCAGCTTGCCTTGCCCCTCCCTGGTTTCCTCTGGCTGCAGTAGGACTTCTCCCAAAGGTCCATACCACCAACACCCTTTGTTTCCAGAGGCTGCAAGGAGAGCACAGTGCATCCTCACATTGTCCAAAGCTCTGCCTCACTATCTCAGAACAATGGATAGACTAAAAGCCAACACACGTCTGTCTACCTTATAGGAAGAAGCACAGTATTAGCTCTCATCTATCTTCTAAAAAAATACCTTTCTACAGAGAATTTAAAATATATTTTTGAGGTATGGTGCACATGATTCACAAAAGATTGCAGAAAATCCCATATTCAAGCGACTGACCATGACAGTCTGGTCTAGTGGCTGGTGACCCTGCTTGTGGCAGGGTGGTTGGAACTAAGCGGTCATTATGGTCCTTTTCAACCCAGGCCATTCTATGATTCTGTGATTCAATGCTGCTCAGCATATCCCAGGGTTTTGTGAAATAGGAGCAGGAGTCAGAGCAGGGAGAGTCCTTGCTCTCCAACTTATAATTGCTGAAGGAGTGTCCCCTAATATAATTAACAAGGGTGCTTTAATTAAGGACCCAAAGTAATAATGCTCAAAACAACTCCATCTGCTGCAGGGGGGAGGGAAGACACATTTATACATACATATATTATATATGTTATATAGCTAGAAATAAATGAGGCTGTGGTAGTGGGTGCTATTTCCAAAGGGTGAGGATGTGAGTCTGGTCTGTGTCCTATCATTATGTACCGTGAAATCACCCAACATCAAAGGAGCATGAAAGGAATGCGGTGAATGCCGCCTCACCATAATTGTCTGGAAAATTAAAGTTCAGTTGTGCCAGCCATTGTGTGTTAAATACCCTTAGGCGGGAAGGTCGATCCTGGAACAAGTAGGTGTGTCTTGCAGCCAGGCCAGGCAGCATTTCTAAACAACTGGCACTCACCAGATGGTTCCCAACTATTTGGGCACTGGGTTCCAGTCCCATATTGGCAAAGGGTCACCCTGGGGCTCAGAGCGCAAAGATGAAGCCTAAGGGGTCGATAAATCAATATGAGGTTCCTTGAGCAAGAAATGAGTAAACAGCCACACAAGCCAGGGAGAGTTTATCCAAGGCTTAGGGAGAACTTGAGGATTTGTCCAGCAAAAGGTTTGGCTGGTGTTTTGCTTGGGTGAATGAGAGACTAGGGAGAGGGGATAGGCTACAAGCAACCCCTTGCGCTCGTCAGTGCAGTGTGTTTGGCCCTTCCCATGGCTCCAATGGCCAAACAGGATGGCGAGCTGCAAGAGCTCAGTAGGAAAGTCCTTCTTGCTCCCCACCATACACAACACACCTACCCCAATGATGCCCAACTGGCCAGGCCAGCATGCTCGCCTCCTGTGCAATCAGCACCAGGCAGTTTGCTATTCCTGAACCCACTTTTCTTTCAGTGCTGGCTCAAGTACTTCAAACAAGAGCATGTCCGCAGTTTCCTGTGTGGTGAGCCCTCTCCTTGCACCACAGATCCCAAATGCTGGCCCTTCTTTCCTGACCCAAAGTGACCCTGCTTGGAGTGGTTCTGATTCCAAACTTGTTTTTGCCTCTGTTAGCAGCCTAATTGCTGACCTGCATCCTCTGTCCGCAGTATTCAGAGACACAGTGCTGCTTTACAAGTGTTCCATCCACACCTGTAAATGATGGGGAGTACAACAGGCAGAGGCTGGAGGAGCTGCTCCTTCCAAGCCAGCACCCATTGGTGCGCTCCTGCACAGTGCTCCTATAAATCTGTGCACCAGGCACTAGAGAAGTCGTGGCACTTTTTTTTGCAATAGGAACATTGTTCTACTGCCCTGGCTGAGCTTCAGCTCCTCCATCTACTCCCGCTTGCTTTTGCAGTTTCGTTTGGAGATGTTCCTTACCTCCCCTGGGATGTTTAAAACTAGTCTGGACAAAGTACAGGACAGAGGAACAAGCACGTAGGGGTAGAGGGATGGAGTAAATTACTTAATGAGTTTTTTCCCAGCCCTAACGCCTGTGATCGTATGACTTCACCTCCTAAACAAGCTGTTGCTTAACACTGTTGGCACAGGGTGCTGCTGCGTTCCACCCCAGAGATGACCGCGTTTCAATGGGAGGTGAGCAGGCCCCCCTCTATTTATGGCTTGCAAAATGATTTATGATCTATTGGAATGAAAAGTGCAATATGAATGTCAGGTATTATAAACTGTTATTGGGCTTCTGCTTCTGAAAACGCTCCCCTTTGAGTTTTTGAACTGTTTAATGGCAAGATAATATCCACAGCAACAACCCAAATTACAGGCTCCTTTAGGCAACTCATTAATATTGTTTTATAAATGAACATAATATTCCTGGGCAAAAGTTGAAAGTGCTCAAACCCTCTTCTTTTATTTTTTAATGGCAAAATACCCAGAAACAATTTTCAACATCCAATAATTATGATTATTAATAACTCGCGTTTATGTACTACCTTTGATCACGACGTCTGCTACAAACAATCGTGTATATATGCAAGAACACACACACGTGCAGAACCAGTATCTCAGCATAGTACGGTGCTATCAGTCCTTCTATCACGAGATCCCAGAAAATGCTGCATAATACTGCAAGATTCGCCCACATCAGCTTTACTCATCTCTCTGTTTGCCCTCAAAAATCATCTCTGCGCAACAGCCCTGAAAGAGCATCGTATGCAACCAAAACTGCAGCAGGAGCCTTTGGGGTTTTGTTGTTTTGATTTGGGGTTTCTTTTTCTTTTCTAGGCTGGGAGATGATTAGCAAAGCTGGAAATGAGCCAGGGCTAACACACCTACTCTTGCAAAATTGCCAGGGGGACTTGGAATGATCACAGAAGTGGCCAAATGTTTTGTTTTCCAGCTCACCCAGGGATGCTGCTTGTTTCAGGATCCCTTGAGAAGGGCTGTGCTGAAGCTCCAGAAGAAGCAAATCCATGGGCAAAATGGGCAGAAGAAATAAGGAAGACTGCCATGCAGGACATAGCCTGCAGTCACTGCAATTAATACAAACAGTTTAGATGCAATTATGCTTCTTTGTAGGGTTTTTTCTTAGCCACATGGGTCTCTGCATCCCTGGCAATGGTCAAGAGACACAGGAGCTAAAGCTGCCTCTGCACCTAAAGAGGGTCTGTAAGAAAGGGCAGACTTTGTAGCAGTGTCTATTGTGATAGGGCAAGGGGAAATGGTTTCAAACGGAAAGAGAGGAGATTTAGACTGGATATAAGAGTGAATATTTTTACGCTAAGAGTGGAAAGGCTCTGGCACAGGTTACCCAGAGAGGTGGTGGGTGCCCCATCACTGGAGATGCCCGAAGTCAGGCTGGATGAGACTATGAACATCTGATGGACCTAAGGGTGTCCCTATTCATTGCAGGGAGTGGGACCAGATGGCCTTTAAGGGTCTCTTACAACTCAAGCCATTCTGTGACTCTCCTCCTGCATTGTCTATGAGGAACAGCAGAGTGGCTCAGTTGTGCTTCTGATACAGTTTTGCAGTCAAATCCATGGTGATTCCTGCTTACTTACCTCCTCCTTGCAAGACATCACCACAGAAAGCACTGAAAGTCCTGATCCATGCCGATGCCCAGTACCTAAACCCACTGTTAGTTGCTGATACCCTTGTGAGGCCTTAGTGCAGCCAAGATTTAAATTCATGCTCCATTTTACCTCTAAGCAGAGGCAATATCTGACTCACAGGGGCCAACAGGCAGAGATTAATGTGGAAGCCCCGGACCTCCTCCCAAGCACACCCTGCATAAATTGCATCAATATTTATCTCATCTCGTGGGGCTCCTTTAGCCTCAGAAAATTACCCTTGTGGCTCACCCCTGAGAGATGCTCAATGATAGTCCTCCATGAGAGAAACCGGAGCAGCGGGTCTGGAGGAAACAGGGAGTGTGGATACTGGAGGAAGCTGCCCTCGGGGATGAAGGGTGGACAAGGAGGTGGAAAAGTGGAGTAGTCACTAGCACAGGTTGACCAGAGAGATGGTGGTCAGCTTGGATGAGCACCTGATGGAGCTGTGGGTGTCCCTGATCACTGCAGGAGAGTTGGAATAGAGTGTTTCTAATGGTCCCTTCCAGCTCGAACCATTCTAGGATTCAACGTGCAGAAGCACAGTCTGCAGATGGTAATTTGTCCCATGAAATCCACTCCAGAAAACTCTCCATGTGCACTGGGATATTTCCTGAAGAACAGTTGAAGAAAATCCTGATGAGGGTGGAGGGGAAGAACAGAAGCCCAGCAGATGTGGGCATCAAGGGAAGAGTGAAGGAAATGGGGATGAATTGTCCAGGGAAGACAATGGGAGCAAGATGGGAATCTGCTCATGTGAGGAAGAGGATGGATCTGATTGCTGTGCCCTGGCTGGTTAGAACAAGGAGTCCTGAGTTCAAATTCCTGCAAATGATGTGAGACACTGGGGAAAACACAGATAAGGAAAGTACCAGAATAGACTGTCAGGATGGGGGTAAAATAGCCATCACTGGAAGTTTTCAGGAACAATTCAGACAGTATCTGTCAGGAATGACGCAGGTAAAGCTCATCCTGCCTCAGGGCAAGGAGGTGGACTGGATGACCTCTGGACTTCCCTCCCTCTCCCAGCTCCTTTAGTTTGGTGACTCTCAGTGCTGTTTATTCCCTTGGTCTCAGCAAGACCTTAGCCCACACCAGACCATAGGCCCACAGGACAGTCTGTCAGAGCAGGGGGACAGCAAGGCATGGATACACAGAAGACCCACAAGTTCTCAAGGGCTTTAAATTGGAACATACCATGATTCAGTGCATTCCCATAGGAATAAAAATCCCATAGGAGTGATGACCTCCCTGGTCATGTGGATCCCAGGACAACGGGGCAGTGAGACCTTCAAAACCAGACAATGAACAATGAGATGTCCCACATGCTTCATCTGCCCCCAAACTCTGACCCATTTTACATAGAACCACCAATAGCCACAACCCAGACTTGGAGGAATAAATTGAGCCTGCTGGGGAAAGATACTGCAGAAACATGGATCATTATATATATAGATATATGTATATATATATATTCTGTATTCCATGTTATTTACAGAGAACTTCAACTCCCTTCCTCCTCCCTCCTTCCTTGCCCCCCCCCCCCCAAAAAAAAATCATGATTTGCTTTCTTATATATAGATATGTAGATATGTTTGTATTACTATTTTAAAAGGACCGGCGCCAGGGAGGAACTAGACAGATAAGCAGTGGGAAGCTGCTTTCCTGACCTTGTGGGCCAGATTTTCTGGCATGGTGCAAGTCAAACTCCCTCCATTGTACTCCTTCCAAGGAGGCCAATTTTCACCCACTGAGGATAATAGAGCCAGGCTCATTTACACCAGCTGATGAGCTGCCTCATGACTGTCCAAGATCCCAGATGTGCGTTTCACAACAGCAGAGCCCTGGTATCCTGGCCAAAATCTAATTTGAGTTAATTATGTTCTGTCTCCTTAAATTCCCCCTAAGGTTTAAATTGGATTCTTCTTCACTTCCTGTCCTAACCTGTTGTGTAGTGTTGATGTGCAGAGTTCAACAGCTGCTTTCTTCCATCCCGCAGCTAATAGCTCCCCAGACATCCATGGCTCTGAAAATAAATACGAAATTGTTTCCTCATTATCAGGAAGGTGCTTTTCCAGAGCTACCTGAAAAAAAAGAAAATAAATAAAAAAATAAGGCTGATTATCCATTGATAAAAACCAACTCCCACAGGAGGGCATGTTGGTTACACAGCCCAACGACTCCTTAAGACCGCAGCAGCTCCCATTGGCAGCAGATCCTCCAGCTTTCAGTCAAGCTGAGCATTTGGTCATCAAACAGGGCATAAATCCTGGATTTTAGCAGAGCTGGGTCAATTTGTCCTTCACCAAACCTCACCAGTGCCAATTCACATTGGAAAATGATACGGCTTCCATCCTGCCCACAGCTTAATGATAGAAATATGTCGTTTTCTATGATATAAATACGAAATTTAGTGCTAGAGAGAAGTCTTACATAAATCTTCTAGACCACCCATCTACCAAGGCTTATCCACTTATTTCCCCACACTGTACAGTTCAGTTTTAGCTATGCCCACTGAACTGGACCCCGTTCAGTAGCAACTCAAACATTTCAGACCATGGTGCACAGAGCAAACAATGGTGGTTGAATTATTCAGTGTGAACTATCAGTCAGATTCTCTTCTCTTTATGCACTGTCATGAGAACACACTATGATTTTTACTCATTTACTCCCAATTCTCAGTGGTTTATTTTTAGTCCAGAAGTTCTTTTTCTTTTCACCAGCTGTTTCCTCAGTTATTCTGTGTGTCAAATTTGCTCCTTGAGATGTGTGCATAAGAGTTAAGGAAAGGTTTAAAAAGAAGCACAGGCTCAGTACCTTCCTGAACTGGAGTCACAAACCTTCATGCTCCAGGGCAGCCTTTAATGATGTGGATTAGGAATTTATGGACTGTTTCTTTCATAATCTGGATGTTTCTTGAACTTTCCAAGTTGTGCATATCAACTAAGCTTCGACTGGAAGATTTCCCAAGTGTCTACATCACCACTGATCATCATCATCATTGATGATACTTTGGATTCCTTCCAACTCAGGCTATTCTTTGATCACAGGACTTAACTGGCTGAGACATTTATTTCCCTGATGCTGGTCTCACTCTTCAAAATGACGCAGGAGAAGTTGTGACTTAAAACTGTGCTTAAAACATGGGTTACTCTACAGGAGTGACAAGAAGAGATGCTGCTCTTGGCAAGTCTCCTTACATCTACCTGCATTTTTCTTCTTAAAAGATATGGATCTTTCCTTGTTTGCACATTTTCACATCCCCACCCTCTGTGTCTGGGAGAGGAAGGAGTGAGAGGAAAAACAAAGATGGTTTGCAATGATTTATCCAGAAGGTGCCTTGTTTCCCTCTGTCAGAGATGGCAGTGATGCTGGAGGTGAAATAGCACCTCTGTTTCTTCTCAGACTTCTCGGTGGACAACTGGGCAGACATGAAAAGGTAAATAAGCTGAATTCTGTTCTATTTACACCGGAGAAAATCTGAGTTTCTCCCAGTATAGAAACTCTTAATGTATATCAGATATACCAAGGAACTTAGTCATAGGCTCGATGTTACTGCTTCTGGTCCAGACATGTAGTCCAGAAGGAAAGGAGTGAAGTAATTCCAGATTCAACCCTGTCCCCCAAAATTTAGAGGCAGTCAAGGCAAGGTTGGATGGGGCCCTGGGCAACCTCATCTGATGGGTGACAACCAGCCCACGACAGTGGATGGGGATGGGGGTCTTCAAGATCCCATCCAACCTAAGCCATTCTAAGTCATCCTCCTGCCTGGTACAAGCACAGAAGCTGCTCCTGCATGGTCCAAGCTCAGCCTCTCTTCTCTGGTTCCAGTGATGCTGCACTGGTTTCTGCTGAGTGAAGCTCTGGTTTGTTATCTCCTGAACACACCTGGCCCTGTTGGGACCATATGGAGTTCAAGAGCTGCAAGGGAGGACAGCAATCTGACATGAACATGAAACGAAGACATGGAGAAGGCAGGAAAGGATCAGGAACCAAGCTGAGAATGTGTGCACAGTGACAGGCCAATGCCTCGGGCTGCTCCCACTCCAATACTGCACTGAAATCAGCCCACATCCTTAAAGACAACCAGAGTTTGCCTGTGTAAGGACTGAGTCAAGAGGCTTTGCATGGGCAAATCCCCCAGGCATGGTGAACTATTAGAGGAGCAGAACTATTAGAGGAGCAGAGAGATCCACAAGAGACTGGTAGGGGGCAAGGAGGAGAACAGATGCAACTGCAATTTTGAATGCCCTAAATAACCCAGCAAGTTGTGTTGACTTGATTAATCCAAAGCCCAGCTGGTGCCAAGGCTCTGGGTGAGCAACCAGGCTTCTAAAAGCTTGGAAGCAGAGTGGGGCCAGGACAGAATGACATTCCAGCTTCACTCCAACACAGGGCCAGTGTGGATGGAGGAGTTAAAGAATGGCAAGAAAAAGTGGGGCCACACATCTGATGGAACCTCTGAAACTGGGCATGACTTTGCATTCTCTCTTCTACCTCCCAGTCCACAGTACAAGGCAGCAGTCTGCAACCTGAATGTACTTCACTGCCACTTTTAAGCAGAAATGAGGTCCTGGATGATGGGACCCTCTCACACAAAGAGTGGTGAATATCCCCAGAGAGTGATGAGAGAGAGAAAACAGCACCAAGATAACAGGTAACTGATGTGTTCCTTCCATTCGGCATTTACTAAGCCTCTTAAAACTGGGGAGAATAGGGAAAACGGATTCTAGAGCAATCATCACAGCAAAAACTGAAGCAAAGGAAGTGGAAACAAACAGAGGTTTATCACAGGGCCTGGCTGCGTGTCCCTACCACTTGTGCAGGACTCACATTAGCCCAGGGGACACATCCACTTGGGACAGAATAAGAAGATGGACCAAACTGTATGAAGCAAAAGGGATTTAAATTAAGTTCAATGAGAAAATTTTCCATCTGGGAAGGGAAGAGAGTTTCCTAGGGAGGTTCTGGAATCGCTGTCATTGGAGGGTTCTTGTCCTTCTTTTTCTGAGAAAGATTAGGCAGGCAAATCTGTTAGAGATGGATTAGGCAGAGCTGATCCTGCCTTGGGGCAGTGGAAGAACCAGTGTAATCTCAGATGGTCGCCCCAGCTCTTTTTTCCATGATAATATCCATCACAGGCCCAAGGCAGATACTGGCATCACTTGTGAGTGGGTGATGTGGCATTAGGCCAATGCCTGGTCCACAGGGAGGGTGAGGGACCTGCCTCTACAAGTGCTCTGTGCAGGAGGGGCAGGTCTTCTCCAACCCAGGCCAACCAAGAGCTCCTTTATTATTGCAGTGGCCTAAATCACTGGCACCAAGGTGGGTTGTGCCTTCACAGAGTATCACTGGAGTTAGAAATTCAGAACCTGAAAGACATAAGCAAAATAGCAAAACATAGACTATGAGATATTTTCTCAAGAGGAAAGAAAGCATGTATATTTTAATCCACTTGTTAAGATAAGTGTCCTAGGAGCAGGATGGCTGATGGCTCCAGCCAAGAATGTCCTATGGACTGACTTTGGCTGCAGACAGAAACATTGATAAGGGCATGGTGCACAGGTCTCATGCAGAGCAGCAGAGGGAACTGGGATGGTTGGCTACCTGCTGTAGGTGCCCTTGCCTGTCAAGGTCCTCTTGTCCAGACCCAATTCTGCTGCTGAAGCATGTGGCATTAGTGCTTGTAGATCTTCTAAGTCACGTTCTGCAGTTTATGGAGGAGAGATCAGGCAGAGATGCAGTTTGGGACATTATTGTAGAGTCTGTCAGACTTGACACCCTCCAGCAATTCATGGACTATATTTCTCCATCATGGACAACCAAAATGAGCAGCTGCACTGTGGCAGGAGTCTCTGCATATGAGGTCAGGCTCCATGAGAAGCTGAGAGCTCCAGAGGCTTTCCTTACCTGACCCCTTCCTTCTGGCACATCAACCACAGCCTCTGCTCCCACTCCAAAAACAAAATGAAGTCTCTGGAAAGCCCATAACCACTGCACTTGCTATGCCAGAGCGAGAAGGGAGTGAGTGGGTTGTTTTATTTGGGGTTGCTTTAAATCCTGTTTTGAATTGATTGGGAAACTGATTAAGGCAAGAATGCTGGCCCGAAAAAGCACAGAGTCATTTTCCAAAGCCACCTGAGCTTGTGCTGAGCAGGCATCACAGATCGCAGACAGAGCAAGTCTCAGAAAGTGGGTCTGAAACATGACAGGAGTAGAAGGCAGTGGGAAGATTTGTTTGGTTTCCAGCCATTCTTGGGAGTGGAGAACAGCATGGATGAACCTGAGCACATTCCTGAGTGATACCTGTGGGAGAGATCATATGTACTGGACAAGGGCCAAAGCATGAAGGATCAGTGTGTTCACATACTGCTTGCACTCGAAACAGCTTGACTTCCAAAGCACAGAGCAGGGAATTAAAGAAGTCCTGATTCAGACTCCTATAGCAGTGGTGGGAGTGGGTGAAGCATTCAGGAGTACCTGGGTGTCATGGTCCAGAGGCAAGGTAGTCCAAAGCAAGGTATGAAATGGCCACTTCCTAAAGTCACTTCAAAATTAAGCCTAAGAAATGTTCAGAGATCCTCTGGCTGCCAAATCCCTCTTCCAAACTTGCTGAAGACAAAATCCAACTGTAAATGCCATACTGTCACTCTGGGTTCAAGTGAAAACAGCATGTTTCAGAGCACTCCTAAGAGTTTAGTAACCCTGATGCTGGCCAAAATGCTGGGCTCAGGTTTCCTTCTCTGTCATAGTCATTGCAACACATTTTACAGATGCACTGTGTGGAGATGGTGGCATTGAAGTCTGGGCCACATGGATGGATAGGATGGAGAGCAGAGGTATATCTTGCTATGCCTGTGCAGCTGAGCTGGACTCCACTGTTAGTCTACTTCAGGTGCAAGACAGGACACTTTCCTTAGCCTATTTCAGCACACCAGTGGCTTGAGGTTCTTTCAGATGTAGCATACATCTGATCTCATAGCACCAAAAAACTCACATTAAATAAAATCCAGTTTCTATTTTATGTTTCAAAATTGGCCAAAACCCAACCCAAAATAAAATAAAACAAGCAGCTTTTGATACAACTCTGTGATTTCAAAATGCATTTCTTCATCACCACTGCATCACCCAGAAGAGATCAAGAGCTACGCTAGTGGTCAGCTCAATGCCATCCACTGCATGTGTGAGGCACGTAAGCTGCACATGTTGACTGGATGTAATCAAGAGAAGAAGGCACAGAGACATATCCATAGAGGCTCAAAGTGAACATTACAGCATCATAGACAAGGCACAGCCTCAAGCCTGCAGCCACTTTATGCTGGCTCACTTTTATTTCCATCCCTATGAGGAATAGGACAACTATAGAGCAGACCACACTATAGAATCACCAAGGTTGGAAAAGACCTCCAAGATCACCCAGTCCAACCGTAGACATATAGTGACAGCAGCATCACAGCTGCACAGTGTCAGCCAGGATTCTCCCTAGAAAAGTCAATTTCCTTACCCCAAAGCCAGACAGGACAGAGCCCAAAGCAGACAGGACACTGGCAAAAACATGAGCACCATCAACTTTGGCCATGGGCTTCATATACACGGTAGTATGGATGCTCAGGTGAAGGTCACAGAGAGCACAAGCCACTCTCCTCCAGATAAAGTTAACCAATGCATCTCCCCTCAGAAACATCAACCAGCAACAAATTCCTGGTGTGAAAGCAACAAACACAGTGGCAGAAGACCCAGTAAAGGCTGCAGCCATTACTGACCTGCAGCAGCAGCAGCCAGAGAAGCAAGAGGAGAAATACAGTGCGTAATTTTGTGAGCAGAGCAACTCCCAGTACTATTGCTCCTTGGCTCTGCTGTAAAGTAGAACGAAGCTAGACTCATAAATTATTATTCAGATTTGGGTTAGCTTTGGTTTTTTTTCTTGTTTTTTTTGTTTTGTTTTGTTTTGTTTTTTTAAGGCAAGGATTACAAACTCATTGAGATAAACACCTTTCCTTCTTCTTTTTTTTTTCTTTTTTTTTTTTATCTTTTTCTAAAGAATGCCTCCAGGGACAGGAGAGCTCTAGCATAAAATACAGATACAATCTATTACAACACAGAAGCCATCTGTCACTGAGATAAAGCACACAGACTATTTATTACCCAGCTACAGCAACCAAAAAATTAGTCAGAGATCCTACCATCTAATATAATCTTTCATTAAAAAAGTGGTTAACGAGCTTCCCCAGAATGATAAGAAATGTGTTGAAACCTGACAAAAAGGAGTTTTTTACTGCTTCTTCTGCAGAGCAAGGTAGAGCCGGTTGGGTGACTGTGAGTTTTTATAGGGCTTTACCCAAGCACACGGTAGTTTTAAGTCCCCAGTGCAAAAAATAAAGCAGAAAGTGAGAGAGAAGCAGAATTATCATTTCCACCACTGCTGGCTTTTCCCTTGGCAACTTTAAAGCAAGAGGTAGAACATATCACATAAGTATCTGCTCAGCACTGATAACATGGAAGAGGTCAATGTCAACCCACCAGGAATCTCTGAAAGACAACCCTTAGGCTTGGGAGCTAGACATTCCCTTCAGGTCACTGTGCATATATCTAAATTCATAGAATGGTTCTGGTTGGATGGAATTTTAGAGATCATCCAGTCCAGCCCCTCTGCCATGGTCAGGGACACCTCCCACCAGACCAGGCTGCCCAAACGACTCATCCAGCATAGCCTTGAGCATTTCCAAGAACGAGGCATTCAAAACCACCACATAGCCAGTGGGAAATCCATCCTGGTGGGTTTAGAGGAATGGAAACAGAAGTTAAAGTCTATAATAAAACCCAGGATTCACTCTGACAAAGTTACTGTGTGCCCACAGCACCTCTGGCAGTGCCCAGATCTCACTGTGATCATACCATGTTGGGTGGGAAAGTCATTGAATACATGGACCCATTGAAGCATGTCCAGAGGAGGGCCACCAAAATAATCCCAGAGATGGGTCACATTCCCTGTGAGCTGGGGCTGTGCAACTTGGAAAAGAGGAGGCTCAGGCAAGACCAGAGAGTGGCATTTATGTATATAAAGGAGCTGTAAGAAAGACGGAGACAGACATTATTGGCTTGGTTGTAATAGAACAAGGGAATATGGGATCAGACTAAAGAGGGGGATTTAAATTGGATATAAGGAAGAAGTTTTTTTATGCCAAAGATGGTGAGGCACTGGCACAGGTTACCCAGAGAGGTGGTGGGTGCCCCATCTCTGCAGACACCCAAAGTCAGGATGGAGGGGGCACTGAGCACCTGATGGAGCTGTGAGTGTCCCTGTTCATTGCAGGGAGTGGGACCAGATGTCCTTGAAAAGGGTCCCTTCCAACTCAAACCATTCTATGCTTCTATGATATAGTATCATGTACCAGACACCACAAGGACTTTATTCTGACACTGCCATTTGTGTGCTCTCTCACTCCCAGTTCTACCATAGCCTGCACTGCTGCCTTCGAACCCATGGTTGAAAGAAGAGTCTGAAAGTTGGCAGCATGATACTACTCAGTTTATGTCTTTGGGGCACAACAGTAAAAGGCCTGTAGAACCCCAGGGTCCCATCCTGGTTGAGACTGGAGGCCCTCCAGGACCCTCTCATTCAGCCTTGCCCCAGCAGGGATACCCAGAGTGTCCTATATGGTTTTGGAGGTCCCCAAGGAGGAGACCTCACATCCCTCTGGTCCCTGTGCTGGTGTTCCAGCACCCACCCAGCACAGCATTGCTGATGGGCAGAGGGACCCTCTGGCCTCCTGGCCATGCCCAGTGCTCCTGGGTTTGGCCCTGGGCACTGCAGAACAGACAGCTCTGTGCCCTTGCGTCCTCTAACAGGGATTTATGGCCGCAGTGGGATCCCCCTGACTGACCTCTCCTCTGCGCTCCCCAAGTCTAGAGCCTCAGGAGAAAGGATCCTACTTATTGCCACCACCGAAGCAGAAGGGCAAGAAGCCAGGTGGCAGGCATGAGCTAAGATTCAATGTCATCGCATTGGGAGCCCCACTGATGTCATGTATTGCAGCGAGCCTTGGGGACAGCTGTAAAGGACCATAAGCAATGTCAGCCCAGCCCAAAGTCATCACCAAAGCAATGTGTCAAGATCAAGAATGAGATGAAGAGGTCGTTGCTGGAAGACCGAGGCACTACTGTAGACTTGGCATTATTATCTCTTTTTTTATTATTATTATCCTTGCTTCCAATTCCCCCGCACCCACCTCCACAAGATCAAAAGAACAATGCAGTTCTGCCGTGCCAGGAGCTGAGTGGATGTTTACACAGTGCTTTGAGATCCCCCAGGTAAAAGGTGTTAAGTGCAAAGCACTGTCATTACATTGACATGGCTGCGAGCAAGTCTGTCAAACCTCCACCCCCGAGCTCATTAAGGAACAGGAATAGGGAGCCACATTCCTGCCTGGTCTCAACTGCTGCTCCCGTTTACGGAAGGAAAAAGTAAAAGTTTAATTGCTTTGTTTATGTCAAATGCCACTTGCAGATGGTTCATTGCCTGCCCACTCTCCTGATTCTTTGCAATGGAACTGGGCCCACCTTATCCAAACAGCACTATAAGAGGGTAAATAAAACTAACAGAAAGCAGGATTCAGGGACTAGCAGCTTGGGTTTGGCTTTCCTCTCTGTCTCAGTGCAAGAGGCAGGGTGGAAATTCACAGGGAAAGGGCTTTAGGGGTCTGTAATTCCCCTCCCCCCACCCCAGACATCCTCATCAGACCTCAAGGATGCCACTGCAGCAGTGGGGCACACCTCCCTCATACTCTGCCCCTACACTCATACTTCTTCCACCTCATCCCTGTCATGGCTGCCTCCATCCCCGAGCATCACTCAACACTGCAGTGGGGCACCATGGTTTGGATCAATGCTTCCAGTGCAGCAATGGAATGCAGAGATGTGGAGGATGCCCTGGATTCATTCAAGGTTGGGCTGGACAGTGTCCCCAGTAATTGCAGGGGGTGCTGGATCAAGTGGCCTTTAATGCCCCCTACAAAAGTAATGCTGTGCTCTCCATGAGCAGACTCACTGGCACCATCAGCTCCAGGGGGACATGCCCCCCATATCACAAGCACCAGAGCAACCCCCCAGCCTTCAGCAGTAGCAACAAATGAAGCTGGGATCCCTTTGGTCCACTTCTTCCACAGCCATAAAGCAGAACAGCAGTAACCAGTGGAATTCTGCTGATTTACCCTGACCTTCTTGTCCACTTTAGTTACTTTGCACTGCTGGTACAAGGACATATCTGTCCTCTTCATTTGCCCTCTGTATAGGTACCATGATGGTGGGAGGGCAGAGATCTGTCTGCAGGTATCCAACTGTGCATCATCAATAAGAAAAAGTTTTAAAGGTGTTTCTTATGGGAAGGAAAAGCTTTATGATGGGGGGCATTTTCTTCCCAAGCACAAAAACTGCAGTGCCCTGACAAATGGGCACGTTGCACATACCAAAAGCTTTAGCCCACTGTCTCCTTTCTGACCCTTAGCAAGCCTCAAAATTTGCTTGCACTCACTTACTGGGGGCTGGTTACACCTATATCATTTAGTGTGACTTGCAAATCTGATGTTGTTTGGTCTTTCTCTAGCAATGCATAAAAGATTTATGGCAGGGTGTAGCCATCCTGATGTCTTAATTCTTTTCCTTTGCTGAAAGACGCCCATAAAACCTACCTGTCTCCTGTATTTTTCAACAGAAATGCAAGGAGAAAAGACTGTAGCAACAAGGAGAATATTCTTGGCACACTGAACTGTGCTCTGATGAGCCACAAATGGGATCAGGTCTGGATTTTAAACTTTTTTATTATTCACTCTCTCAAAGTAAAGGCAAAATCTTCTTCTGAGGCCAGTTGAATAGTTACATGAACTTGAGCAAAAGAAATATCATCATCACTAGCCCTAAAGTACAACAGCAGCTCCACTTTTGAACATTCTGGTGCTCCTTCCAAAGATTTAAAGGTCTTGGTGTTGGCAAGGTGATGGAGGTGGAGGCTCCAGCAGTGTAATCTCTTTGCTTCCCTTTTGCTCAGAGAAATGTGGAGTTGGGAAGCCTGGGGATGAGTTACAGTATAAGAACAGAAGGATCTGGTCAGCATTTCAACATGCTTGTGTCTTTTTTGGGAGTAACACCTTCCCTACCCCATTAAGCCAGTGGGGCTACTTTGAGAGAGGTACCCCAACCCCTGGTCCCCTGTGCAATTGTTTTACCTACTCTCTGAAGTCAACCCATGGGGTCACTGCAAGGATGTCCGACAACAGACTTCTGTCCTACAAAGAGTTGGTCAGGGTGATGCCTTTCCAAGCTGCCTCATTCTGCCTGAACTCCTCAAAGCCACGCCAGCTTGAGTGACATGGCTACTGGTCATGGTGGTGATGAGTTGATGGTTGGAGTTGGTGATGGATGTTCTATAACACTGTCATTTAGACTGTGGACAATAATAATGCAAGCTGTAGGAAGGGTTTGCAAGAAACTGTCAAATAAAGAAAATAATGAAATTAACCATGCCTAGGGAAATCATCACCTTCTTGAACCTCTCCCCTTGCCTTCTTCCCTGTGAGGTCAGCTGTTGCATCAGATTTTTCCCTTGCGTCTCCTAATTTTTTCTATCTAATGCATCTGAGGGTGGGTCTCATCCTCACTCCACCAGCCTAAAATCTGAGTTCATGGACTCAGCATTTCCTCAAGGCAGTGAGGTCTGCAGGCCCAAAGTTGGAGGCACGTTCATACACGATGCCCTGGTTATGCTAAAAGATCTCACATGCAGCAAGGCCCAGCTCTCTGAGGTTCTGCAGTATCCAAATGAAGACACCAGTGCCACCCCCATCCAGTCCCTACAAGCATTTTCAGCTACACCAAAGTCTTGAATTGCTGGGGGATGTCAAGTCTGACAGACTCTACAACAATGTCCCAAACTGCATCCCTCCCTACCTGATCTCTCCTCCAGAAACTGCAGAACATGACTTAGAAGATCTACAAGCACTAATGCCACATGCTTCAGCAGCAGAATTGGGTCTGGACAAGAAGACCTTGACAGGCAAGGGCACCTACAGCAGGTAGGTGGAACCCCAGTTGCTTTTCATCACAGATTAGTTTGTAGAGTCATAGAATCATAGAATGACTTAGGTTGGAAGGGATCTTAAAGATCATTGAGCTCCAGCATCCCCGCTGTGGGTCAGGTTGCCAATAACCAGATCAGGCTGCCCAGGATCCCATGCAACCTGGACTTGAATGACTCCAGGGATGAAGTTCCTGGGTATCAATTTCAGGAGCAAATGGTTAATTTTTGGACCTTGATCAAGATTCCCCCACTGAAAGTCTGGAGGACAGAAGGAAAACTACACGACACCTCTTACAGACTAGCCCGGTTTCACATACAAACATCTGAGATGTGAATGAGTCAGCCCCACAGCTAATTCAAATTCAAAAGGCTTTTGTACAGATCTTCATTGCCTTTCCATAAATGATTAAATCTGAATCAGCTGATCTTTATTATTATTATTATTATTATTATTTTACAAAGCAGAACTTGTGCTGTGATACAGAGTGTTTGTGGACCCTTCAAAACAGGACTATAATGGTTTGGGAGCAAGAGCTGTAAGCCATTCAAAAAGTTCTCTCCTACCTATCCTGTAATAACTATCTATGTCTCATCACTAGAAAAAATGTACATGCATATGAAGGTAAAACCCTGTAAATCCCTGTTTTCGTGGAATTATATTTCCCCTGTTCATTGCAGGGGAGTTGGACTAGATGACCTTCAAAGGTCCCTTCCAACTCAAACAATGCTATGATTCTGTGGCGTTCCAGATAGACAAATAACCTGCACTCCCATAGACAGGACATTGAAATAGTCACAGTGCAGAAGGTCCTGGTGAACCTAACTAAAGTTTTGCAGAGAGCCAAAGTAGTGTCAAGCAGCATTTATCCCACGCAGAGTGGAATTATGATCCCCACAAATATGAAATCCTCCCACAAACTCAGGACTTCCAGAGATCTAACTTGATACACAACTGCAGTCAAACATCCCTCACCAGTTCTGGTTTCTTTCTCAAGGGGATGCTTAGTATTAGTCATTTATCACAGCTGGGCATAGCACAGGGCTTACTAAGTCATTAACCTGCAGGGGAGTTTTATCAATGGCATACTCACGATCCAGCTGCAAGAAGGGGAAGGAAAATATTCCCATCTTACTCAGATAATTCACCTGCTTTTGTGATTCAGCACTGCAGATGGATCTAACCAGGCCTCTAGTGTGACATGTAAACCTGTACACACATGCAGGATCATGGGCTAAGACTTGGAGACTCGTAAGCCTCTTCAGTCTGTGTTTACTGCTAACATTTTATCAGCTTAAAACTCAACATCCTGCAGAATTCAAGGTGCTCTCATGCCTACTTTACAAAGTCTTACTCTGTATCTGCATGTTCCCAGTACCTCCAGAGCCTTGCCCAACAACATTGCAGCTCCAGTGGCCGACCCCACAGAGGGTGCTGCTTGTTCCCATAGGATTCTGCTTAGAAGTTTTCCACCAGTTGCAACCACATGGTTTCATATGGCCATCAGCCAAACTCAGGGATGGTTTCAGTTGCGCATCAGTAAGTAGGTCAAAAGAGAATCTAATCAAGGCAATGTGATGTAGCACCACTGAACTCATCCTCCACCTCACAAGGGGAAAACAAGATGGAAGAACATACAATCAGATCAGGAATCATGCAGGGAAGGTTATGAGAAAGCATTAAGTGAATCAAGGAACTTTGCACTCGCTGTTCACCCAACTTAGCCACTGAGATAATTGCCCCTTTCTCTTTTGGGAACCTTTGTTTTGGTCAAATTCAGCCTAAGAATGAAGTACTGTCCCATTCCCTGACATATTTGCACATTACCAAGTGACCAGGCAGCATCCAGATCCTGGCTCACAATAGACGATGGTTGGTCTTGATGGTCTTCAGGGTCTTTTCCAGACTAAATGATTAAGTGATTCTATGAAAATAAATTTACTCAAAACAAAGAACAACTAAGAAAAAATGGTGCAAATGCCTCTGAGAACTCACTGTAGATTAGATCCTAGGTAAATATAAAGAAAACTCACTCAACTTGGCTCTGTGCTGAGTTGTGCACATGTCTTAAGCTGCACTTTTAGACCAACAGATTGCTCAGGGAGATTGGATCAGGAGTCCATCTTGCCACACATTACCCACCTCTGATAGAGGATGACCCAAGGAGAATACACAAGGACAGAATAGCAAAGACAAGCATAGAACCAGAATTCTCTTGGTGTGTTTGTCCAGCTACAGGAAATCAACAGTTTGTAGGAGTTTGAAAAATGATCAACGTTGATAATTCCAATGGACATCTTCAAGTAGCTGTACTGCTTCTGCTGACTTCAGGGATTTTACACCTGGTTGGTGTCAGAGAGTTGATTAAAACAGACTGTATGCATGGGCTAGACAGGGAATTTCTATATTCCAGACAAGTAGAGAAGCAGCAGCCACAAAGCTGACATGATGTACAATGGGGGTTGAAATGGAAAAAAAGAAGGAAAATCCCCAAATACATGGCAGTAAAAAAAAAAAAAATGAAAGTTTTCTGGATGCCAATAAAACATCAATCCACTAAATTTTCTGTCTCTTTTTCTGCATTCTAATCATGACAAAGTGTCACAGAGATCTCTGGCTCACTCCAAAAGGACTGCACAAATCTAATCACAACTAGTGAAGGTCAGTCATGGAAACCAGTATGGGCCTCGGGAAACAGATTCAGCCAAAAAGTTGGCTAAATAAATAAATGAACAAAGGTGTCCTGTGTCTTTTTAGATTTTTCAGGTAGAAACCTCAGCAAAACAAAATACTTTTGTAGAGGCCACAGCACTCAAGTTGGAATAAACTATTTGTTCCATTTTGCATAATTTAACCTTTGCAAAATATCAGACCAATGTTTAATCTAAGAATGCCATTACAAAATTAAACAGGAAAAAGGTTTATTTGGAAAAGGCAACAAGAAGTGTTTCATTTATTTATTTCTATATTTCCAGAAGAAGCTGTTTCAAATTTTGGACTCACAATGCCAAATGTTTTTGATCCAAGATGGTATTTGGGGTGAGAATGTTTTCAGTCAACATTACTTTTTTCTTAACCAAAAATACTTGTCTCAGCCCTCCTCATTCCCAGCTCTTTGGATTTCTACGTCTTTGTTCAAAAGCAAGGGACAGACCAGGTTTTGAATTCAGGTTCAGTCAAAATTCTACTCAAATCTCTCAAAGTATTTCCCATGGGTCTTTAAGCTGCTGAGATATCACAGCTTTCTTCACACTTGGGACACTTCCAGACCTAGAAAAACTTGTTCCAAGAGAAAAACAAAAAGTGCAGTTGGTGCCAGGAAAACACGAGTATCAAAACCCACCCAAGAATTCCACAGAGGGGCTTCAGATCTTGGATTCCCTTTAGACCCATCTCAAGACTCTCATGAGGACTGATTTGGATTCACCTTTGTGCAGAGCTATTTTTCTCATTGCCGGTACTGGGATTCTCCATTTGATGCCTGTTGTGGGTCTCAGATCTCTTCCTCAGAGTGGAAGTGCATGCATCAATTGAAGCAGAGCCCTGGAGTTGACATCTGTCGCCTTGCCTGCAGAGGAAAGTTTTGCCGCAGGTGAAGATGTTCAGATTGGGCTGGGCTGCGTGTTTTCCAGTGGGTTCCAGTCCCTATCAGCTTCACCCATTTAGTAGGCTGGTGTTAAACAAGTTCAGAGGCAGGTGTGGCCTCTGTAAGGAATTTCTTTGGCTGTGGGAAACTTGCACTGAGAAACAGTTTTTGTAATGCTTGTTCAGGCATGTAGGAAGCCTGTCCCCAAGGTCCCATGAAAGCTTTGGTGGTAGGTAGTATGTTGCCTAATATGGAACAGCACCCAGATAAAACCAACTGGTGGTATCCAAGGAAAGCTCTAATACTACAGTAGACCAAGCAATGGATTAGTAGAAATTAAAAAACTCTTTAGCAATCTAAGGAGATGACAAGATCTTCTCATGTGGCATAGACTTCCATGATGAGAGGCCCATGATCCAAAATCTTTGGCCCTCTACAGACTACAGGCATCTCCGGCCAAAGGAATATGTGTTTGCACAGCACCAAGCACAATAGGGCCATGAACTTATCTATGTACTTCTGAAATAGTGATCAAACGTTTAATGAAGTCCTTTTAGTGCTCTATCTGCCGTGTTGGCAGTACACAAGAAAACACACTCCCCAGTTCATCTTGTCCATCCACCATGGACATCCTTCCTCAATCCCAGAACCAACACTCCGCACTGATTACTGCTGTATAAAGGGCTGGTATGGCCAGAAATGTAATTTGCACGTGGCAAAGCATTAAATCTCACAGGCATTTATTTCTGTTTGCTGCCACTGTGAGGCAAATTACCCTTTAGACATAACTGCACCAAGAATTATTCATATAGAAGTAATCAGCTGATGGCAGAGTGTTCACTTGGTATAAAAAAGTACAACTTGCCATGAATCTACTGCATAATATTCATCTAGTATGGGAGAAGTCTGGGTGATTTCCAGAGCCTCTTGGCTACATGCACCACTTGAGGACCTGGCATCCCTTTTCTAAGTATTGTGCTCATGAGACCGCCAAACTAGTTTCTCAGCAATTATTAGTGCTCCTTGGTTATGCATAGCTGCTGCTTTGATGTCCTCAATTCTCCACACTCAGCACCAATGTCCTGATCAGAGGTGCAGCAGAATAATGCTTGGAGGTGGGTTTCTCCCCTGAGGTTTTGCAATTAGCTTTCTTTTGCAGTTTAAGCTCTTTTGTGTTCTCCACTAAGCCTGATTAACATCTACAGCCACTTTGCTGTACACTGCTCCTCCCCAGGCATGGAGGTGGTTTTCTTTCTGAACATTAAATTATAGGTGTTTAACATGCAACCTGAAAGATTTCTCTAATCTTCTCTCAGCACTCCTTGCTCCTGGTGAATGGAAGGGGTGCTGTGATGGGTAGCCATCCTGTATGGTCCAGTGTGTCCTTGACTTTCTAGAGCTTGAATAAACACTTTAGAGCTACAGTTGTCAGTAGATCCCCACCAACACAGCATTCATTGGTAAAACTTCACTGAAAAAGTGGTCAGGCACTGACACAACTGCCCAGAGAGTGGTGGGGTAACCTGGAGGTGTTCAAGAACCTTGGAGATGAGGCACTGAGAGCCATGGTCAGTGGGCAGTATTGGCGGTAGGTGGATGGTTGGACTTAGAGATGATCTTAGAGATCTTTCCCAACCTTAATTATCCCATGGTTGTACGATTTGTCAAATCCCCCTTCTCAAAAATCCCTGTTATTACGGGTTTTTCCTCCCGCTGTTCCAGCTGCAATGATATACAGGGGCACAGCTCCATGTGCCCACCGCTGTCCATGGTACCGGGGCCGCCCGGCTCCCCGCTGCTGCCTCGGGGCTGCCTACCAGGCTGCTCTCCCTTCTCCGGCTCTAAAAGCCGCAGAGAGCTGATGTCACTGTTTAAAAGCACCCAGTAGTCCCAGAATTTCCCCGAGTTAAGTGTCCATCTCTCAAGGGGCTGCTGAACCTCGGCTTCTCATCACAATCTGACCTGGAGGGGCTTAAGAGATAAATATTTTTCAGGAAGAATAGCTCCTGCGTTTTATTAGCTCTTGTGTTTGACTTACTGGAGGTTTTCTTGTTTACGGCGCTCCTTTTTAAGCTAAGCTTAATTATCTTTCCTACACTTGAGACACGTGTGATCAGAAAGGTTCTGGATTTAATGTGTATCCTATGGCACTTGAAATAAGAGAGAAACAGTGGTGGAGTTGTCATGTTATCCTTCATGTAGACTAGCATTTGGGGCTGAGGAGGAGATACATGGTGTTAGTAGCAGACGTTCTGAGTCTGGGAGGTTGTTGAAGTAGACAGCAGCAGACACAGGCACTTCCACATTATTCCTCCACTGCAGCATTTCTTCAACTCCTTTCCTGGTTTAACAGTACTTTAAGTCTTATTTTTCTCCCATCCTGATCAGTGTAATCATAACAAAAATGCATTCTGTTTCCACACCTCTAACATCCTCCACTATTATTATCTGTGCCCACACTACATACAGTAGAAGATGGACTTCATGACCCTTTTGTTTCCCTTCCAACTTGTCATATTCTATGATTTTATGATACTATCCTTCATACTGAGCTTTGTTTCATGAGCAAAAGCAAGTCTGATATATCAAATTGTCCAACAAAGTTGTCTTTCCCACTTAATGACTATACTCCCACTTATGGACAGATGAGCTGCTTTTGAAATGCTCCTGAAGTTCTTCTGAACTTGTGAAGTTAAGAACACTGTAGATTCGAA
The DNA here is from genome assembly GCF_054131305.1 of Coturnix japonica. Classification (NCBI taxonomy): domain Eukaryota; kingdom Metazoa; phylum Chordata; class Aves; order Galliformes; family Phasianidae; genus Coturnix; species Coturnix japonica. Next base: position 90,013,211 of record NC_140666.1, on the reverse strand, counting down.
CTGGACTTGATCTATTGAACTGAAGGGAGAGAGATGTTTTACGCTGTCTGATAGTGATAGGACAAGGGGGAATGGCTTTAAACTAAAAGAGCAGAAATACAGGTTTGACGTTACAAGCAAATTCTCTACTCCAAGAGCAGTGAGACCCTGGTACTTCTGCCCAGAGAGCTGTGGGTGTCCCATTCCTGGATGTGCCCAAGGCCCAACCATGCTGTAATTCTGTGATTCTATGATTCTGAACAGAAGAGCATAAAATAGCAGAGGCTCATGTGCAGGCCAGCTGTCCATGCAACAAGGGAGTCCTCACAGGCATTGTCTCCTGTCACTTGAGGAAGAGCCATCAGTCATAGGACTCATCAGTTCCAGCCATCCTAAATGAGCACGGATGGGATTCCTCCACCATTTGCAAACAGGTCAAAAGGAGAGACTCAAAGGGCAAAGAGAGCCTAGAGAAATTAAGTGGATGATCAGAAGATACCTGCACTTCTCCCTCTGCTCTCCTCATACTTCAGGACAGTGCTGGGTAAATGGTTGGACTTTATGACCTTAAAGGCATTTTCCAACCTAAATGATTCTGTGATTCTATGACAGACAGGACCTTAAAGGACAGTGAAAGATCCTGAAGAGATCTTTTTATTCTCACCACTCCAACATAGCCTGAAACACGCTCCCATGCCAGACAGTTCTCTCTGCTTCTCTGTTTCCATGGCCTTCCTCCTATTTATGCATAAATGTTTCACAAGATTTCCATGTTCATCAAGCAAACAAACAAAAAAAAAATTGTAAAAACTGAAAACTTTGTAATGGTTAAATTACTATGAAACTACATGCTGAGTACATCCCCCCTGCTCCAAGCCTCCTTGGACCAACACACAGCTCTCCTAAATCTAACGTTGTTGAGATGCCTTCTCCAAAGATCCCACCTGACTGTGGAGATTGGGGTTTCCTAATTATATTCCCCAGGAATGAAGCAGTGGGAAAGCAAAAAAAATTTATTTTACCTTTTTTAAGATGCTTTTTTAAGATACCTTTTTTAAGATGCTGAACACAGATGTGTTCAGTCCCTCAGCCCAGCCGCATCAGTCCTATACAGTTACCTGTCAGATGTTCTCAGGAACTGTCTGTTAGTGCCCTTCCAAAGGACCAGCAGCACAATGAGACTCCTCACATTATAATGAATTCAGTCCATCTCTTTACATTCTCTTTCTCTCTCTTTTTTTTTTCCTAAGTGGATATTTTATTAATATCTATAATTGCCAGCCAATGAGCGAGACACTGCTGTCTTAAGTCTGCACACAAAAGCAGCAGATATTTGCACAGCTAAACTTCTGCAGGCAAGTGTTTAACAGAATATTCATAGAAGAACCTGAGACAGCATTCTTCAAAATATGCAAGTTATGACCTCAAGCCAGAAATTTTCTGGGGAAAAAAATACTTGTTAATACATTTGGAAAACAAAGTCCTGGATACAACATGTCTGGCAAACTGGAAACACCACCAAGCAGAGTTAAATCTGAAATACCTCCCTAAACCAGGAAGTCAGGCATCTGAAGTGCGATTATAATCACAAGCTATGCTTCTACTCTCTGCTATATTAATATAAAACCTGCAGTGACGTCACTGACTCACTGACATTAACTTCATTGACTCTTTGCATATACTGACGATGCTCATTAATTCAAATGTGCTCAAGAGATAACAGTGTGGCTTCCTCAGTATCAACCTGACCCAATCTAACCCTGCAAGGGAAAAAGGATTTCCCCAGAAGGGAGAGATAACAGGATGTGATGGGCTTCAGGCAACCCACAACTCCTGTCTGTCATTGGGAGCACATCTACAGACACCAGCCCAAGTCGAGGGGTGACATTATCACAGCTTAGTCAACCCAGCACAACAAGATACCAGAACCCTTCCCTTTAAAGCCACTAAAGCAAGCCTGAATTGATGCGAATTGGCTAAAGCAAAAACAAGAAAAGCTCCTCTGAAAATGAGGTAAGCGTCCACTGTGTGTTTTCCACCTGTTTTACTAAATTGGCACATGTTTCTCACGTAGACAAGGCCTAATTTACTTGACCCCGGGCAAATCCCACAACCTCTTTCTGCTTTATGTTTTCCACTTAGTAAAATGAAGGCAACGCTGTACCTGCTTTTGTGGAGTGCTCGGAGATTTATGGAGGAGGAGTGCTGCATTAAATTGAATAAGTAGGAATTATTTTACCTTGACATATCAAAAAAAAAAACCAAAAACAAGTGCTCCCATCCAGTCCCTCACTATTTTACTGGCATCTTGTGACTTAGCAGAAGCAAGAGTTTAGGGAACAATAAAAACAAAGTTAAAGCATTCTCAGCTCATTACACATTTTCTCAATGTCTTTTCAGACGCAATTAAACCAAAGAACCCTGAAATTAACTAGTTTCCAGCCTAAGAAACACTGGAAACATTTATTTCCTACCTTACATGTCTAATTAGTGCTGTTTAGTCAAAAGAGAGCAAAACTCCAATTTGTAAGTGAAACTAGACATATATTAAAAACACACTCTGTAATAATGCCCCAGTGCTTCTGTAATGCTTCATGCCTTCAAAGGGCTGAGCGAGTATGATCTCATTAATTCTCACAGGTAGGTAATTTGGTGTTATTAGCCTTGTTTTACAGCCAGATCTTACAGAGGTGGAAGTGATTTGCCCACAGGCGCAGACTCCACTCTTGAGACTGAACTAGAACTTGGGAGACCGACATCATAAGCAGAGCTGGGGACCCCCTGTGCCTCCCGAGGGGAGCTCAGTGTCTTGCAGGATTAGACAGCTTTTTCAGGATCTGCTCTAAAGCCCATTAAAAAGTCAGAGAGAAACATGGGAAACATGGGAACACCAACCTCAGTGGCAGCTGTGCAGCCACCTTTCTCCTTGCTCTTCATCCCTAGTGCTAGCAAAATCAAAGCTTCCCTGTTTATGGCCCTGCTGCAACTTGTGCTCCCAGGGAGAAACATGGCTTTGAACCATGCTGCTTTCCAAGGGTTCTCTCTGAAGGGTTGCAACCACTGGAGACTTCAGTTCTGATCAAGACAAATCAAAAGTAAGGGCACTTCACACTGGAGTCCATGTGGCAAAATCCATCAACTGAGCCCAAAGTTTCATTCTCACATCCCTGCTCACCTACCATGTAACCTTAGAGGCAATGGAGTCCATGAGAAAACTTCATTTTTACAATGAGGGTCCCCAGCCCAGAAGTGTGACACTGGGACTTGCTCAGAAGTGCCTCAGTCCACGTAGGCTATGCCTAGCCAATGTGATGTCCTTTCCTCATGTCACCTCCAAGGCCTGGCCCGTAGGTGTTTGCATCGCATGCCTACCACATCACACACCATTCTTATAACACACAGGAGTAGGAGGTAAAACTCAAGTTCTCTTTTCCCAATTAACAGCTGAAAGGTTAGAGAGCATTCCCTGGATATGAGAAACCGCAGCTCCCTCTGATGTAGGAAGCAGAAATCCTCCTAATCCTGCCCGCTGTGGGCAGTGCCCCTACCCAACAGCCTGGAAAGGGGCTTACACCCTTGTTCTGGGGAAGCTATGCAGCAGGGTGTTAAAAAAAAGAAGAGAAAAAAAAATGGAATCAAAACCTGAAGCTCCAGAGGGCAAGAGTGAGCATGACTCCGCAGCCTTGGGATTGGGGCACTCCCTTGGGAGTGGGGAGATCTGAATTCCAGTTACCAGCACCATGGGTTGTTTAATTTTAAAATACATAAACAGTCCTTAGAGCAGGAACGGGAACTCCGTCCTCCCTGCTCCCAGGTGAATTTCCCCAAGCGCTAACACAGCCTTGCTTGTTCTTTCTTGCTGACCCACTGAGTTTGGTGTTTCCCAGCTGGAAAGTGGAACAGCTTCCCCCAAAACAGTGGGAGCCAAGAGCAACCTGCCACCTCCACTCATAGCCCCAGGAGAGTGGTAGGTGAGCATAGTGGGAGATGTGGATCGAACCCTTCCTAACAGCAAAGGGACTCAAGCCCACATTTCCCCCATTGTGAACACGTGTTGGGGCTAGAGATGTGGGGAAATGCTGACACAGAAGAAGCCCTATCCTCTTGCAATGGTGCCAGAACACATATGGTTTTGGATAAAAAAAGGGTTTACATGCTGTACGTGCTGCCCATGCATTTTCGTCCAGGGACATAGCTCTGAAGAGCAGCAACATCACACCAAACACGTGGTGCTTGCATTGGTTTTGGAGAACAGTGTTGGCTCTGGAAGGAGAAAACAATAAAGCCTATCACACCAACATTAAAACAGGGATGACTTCACCCCCCCCTTTTTTTTTTTAAGTTTGGGAGTTTGTGAACTCAGCCCAGCCCTGACCCTGTGGGTCTATGACCATAAGAAAAAATAGAAAATAATTATTTTCAGTAAGAGTAGACAGGCAGCTCAGAGAAGTGGTGGAGTCACCATCCCTGGAGGTGTTCAAGAACTGTGGAGATGTGGAACTGAGGGACATGGCCAGCGGGCATGGTGGGGATGGATGGATGGTTGGGCTTGATGTTCTCAGTGGTCTTTTCCAACCTTAATGACTCTGTGATTTTTCACCTCCTTCATTATATTGGTGGAGGAGAAGAAGAAGGTGGTGTTTCTCCATCTCATCATCAGGGTGAGGAGTTGGTTCTATGCTCCCTCTGCACCTGCCCTGACCTCCAGCACACCTTGCTGCCACTCCCACTGCAGCACAGCACAGCTGCATCAGTCAGCACCAACTGCTTAAAATTCATTCTGAGGCACGGCAAGGAAACCCGTCTCCTCCAGGTGTCCACAGACTCCGTAACTTCTCTAGATGGGTTGATTATTTTGGGAACTGGGGCCTGTTCGAACACTGCAGTGCTCCAAAAAGTTTTTCAAAGTGTGGGGATGGAAATGCATGCACACTCTCACACACACCTCACGCCCACGCTTGCTCACTTCCAAATACTCCTTTCTCACACCCACAGACGAACTCCATCTCACATAGGGACACTATCACACAGCATCGGCAGCTCTCATTCCCAAGTCCTTCTTAGGCTCATGCACACACTTTTCCTTTTCCTGCATCCCATTGAATTCTGGCTCAGTTCTCCCCTCTCAGCAGCTTTATCTCTCTGGAACCATACAAGCAGTGGTCTAAAAAACCCTAGGAAATGTTCTGGAGAAATTTGATAAGAAGAAAAAAATAGGAGTAAAAACATGTAGGCCAGAGGAGTCCTATGAATTGGGCTTTTCCAGCAGAAGTAGACCAGAGGAACTTTGGAAGAATAGCTGCCTTGAGTATAACATAGAGAAAAGTGTAACCCATAGCTGAACCCGTAGTTACCATTCCTACATGACATTAAGTTTATTCAGGAAGGTCACCCAAGAGTTTAAGTGCTCGACCCTGAGGGCCTGGTTTCCATACACCAACTCTGAACCTGAGATAGGAGTTCCTATCTCCCTGCAGAACACAAGGCAGCAGAGATGCCTGCCAGGGCTCATCCCAGAGCCCACAAACCTGAGGCTCCATCCCAAATCTCCCTCCTCACCAGAGCTGCAGGTGCTTCGTGCAGCACCAACCACTGAGAAGATCCCTGTGCCCCGGAGCTTTCTCCTAAAGGTGATGCTCATTCTTGTCCCCCTGGCACTGTTGTAATGGCATTTATAGAGAGGAAAGGGAGAGAAAACAAACCTGTGGTCTGAGAAATTTCCAAGGGTGTAAGAATCACAGAATCACTATATTGGAAAAGACCACTAGTATCATCAAGTCCAACCATCAACCCACCCCCAGCATGCCCAATAACCATGTCCCTCAGTGCCATATCTACCATATTCTTGAAAACTTCCAGGGACAAAAGAAATGGGGATTCTGCTCTCTTTTGCTTGGGGAAGAACATTAAGATTCATGTATTCCACCTCCCTGCAGTGCAATTTACCTATCAGTCAAAGACTCAGCTCTGTTATCCCTTCAAGCTGCTCTTGGAGTTGTTTGTTGATATTAAGGATCATCACACCTCCAAAAGACCCTTAGTCACATATTTTTACTACACCTTGGTGCCACAGAAGACCACAAAACCTATGTGGTGAGCAAGGCTGCTGAGCTGTACTGATGGGACAAGGCTGAGGGAAAATTCATGACAAAGATAATCTTTAGCATCACCCACCCCATTTATCTCCTCCTTTTGGTGAAACTGAAAGGAGTTTGGTATCAGGGCAGAGGGGAGATGCAAGAGAAAACCAAGGATGATGTTTCTGGCTGGAAACTGAGAGACCTGCACTCAAGAACTTACTCAATTTAAAACAATTGCAGTTCAAGAAGCAAGGATTGCTACCAGGAAAGCTCTCCCAATACGCACGCCATTTGTGGCCATGGGCCCAAAGGGTCTTTTCAGTACTCCACTCCACACCCCAAGCAGCATCAGAAATGTACTTGTTTAAATACCTCTGGACACATTCACTTCCAAAATACTGCAACAGTACAGTTCAAATCTTCCAGACTTGTAGGGAGGGAACATAAGCCTGAATAAAAAAGCCCAAATGCTCCAGCTAACTCTTATGGAGTGGAGTGTTGCCAAATGAGCATTTTCTCCAATCTCTGCCACTGCATAGCATAGATCTTCGGTTATGTTTTTTAGCACAGGATCAGCGTGGTCTTTCTTTTATTAACAGCCTGCTTCCTAGATCCCAGGCCATCCTTCCCTACCAGGTTGAGATTAACCTTCTGGTGAGTGCCTGTCTCACACGCACCCGCTACCAAACAAAGCCACTAGCTCACATCCTCCAGCAGCGCTGCTTCTTCTTCAAAACATCCCTCTGCTTCATTTTTGTGATGTTTTCCTTTCAACCATGCGGTTTGCCAACCACTCCTCCCCTCCCTCGCTAATTGATTTCTCAGGAACCACAGATGTAGCTTGGCACGTCGGATCCCCTTGGTCTGTCAGCCACAAAATCACCTCCTCTCTCCCTCCCCCTTTCCCAAGCCACGCACAGGGAGGGGAAATGCCTTCCTGCTTATAAACCTCCTGCCCCAGCTGTACTCCATGTGGGGAAATAAAATACGCATGAGATAAGAGATTCAAGAGGCAAGGGCCATGCCCAGATCAAAGAGAGACCATTGCCAAAACGCCTCAACATGGAACAGCCCTGCCTACTCCTCACCCCGCTCCAGCTCAGGCAATGCTGACAGATAGCAGAAACCAGGGCTATCAGGCGCCTGCATCCCTTGGGTACTTTTGTAAATAGCTCTTCCCAGAAGTCCCTCAGGGGGTATCTGCCCCACACTGTGACACTGGAGGCAGCTTCAGAGGAGCCACCCAGAGCAGGAGCAGGAGGAAGGAGGGGCTCAGTGGAAGCTGATCTATTCTGCTTCTCATGAACGTTTGCAGCCCATGCACATTGCTGCAGATAGGCCAGTACAGAAGTTCAGTGCTGAGCACTCGTTCAGACCACAGTCTGGGACAGTCCATTGACATTCCTGCCATCTCTAGATACCCACTGTGAACATCTAAACCATCAATGGCATAGGGAACCAGTTTGCTCTAGGTCATGGACCTCTGGTCATCCCTAGTGTATCCATCAGCTTGTGGAATTAACCACTGCTTTATGAAATGAAACCCACGTACTGTTTTAAGGATGCTTTGCTCCCAGTTTCCCTCTCTTGGACGAGTCTTCCCCAGATCTGGTGCTATCCATCCACCATCATGACACACCTCACAACATACTACAAAATCAGCTCCTCGGTGGGTTAAAAGATGGACCTCGGTTTGAAATTTTCAAGGAAAGAAGAAGTTAATTTTAACAGGGAGTCATTAGGGACCCAGAAGAAAGCTGGTCCAAGCGCTACATGGGGATTTTAGGATAAACTAGGGTTGTTTGGTGGCAGGGCAAAGTTACCAATGAAATGTTCCTACAGATCATATCTACGGCAACTCCTGGGGGAGGTCCCAAGTCTGGGGAGGAATAAATAATGATAGAGATGTTAGTCAGAGATGGGCAAGTTTCCAGTCCTCTGTGTGGGCACAGCAGCTCCTGCTGCTTCCCACTGTTACAGTCCCTTCACCTTTTCGTTGTTCTCTGAGCCACCACTTCCCTGGAATTTACAAGCACTCCGATTTGGATGTTATTTGGTTTCCTGGATGAAGCCAGCATAAATCACATGCTGTCTCAGGTCAAACAAAATCCCTTTCTTTTTTTGGAGTGGAGTTAAGAATAAATAATTATCAGTTCCCCGTTATTTAATTTTGGGCAAGTTTTCTATTTGAGATCTGTGATCTTGAAATAAAAATGTGAAACATTCATACTGCCTTCATGATACCTGCTGAGACCCTCTGCTGAAACCCACTGCCCATTCCCCACTGGTGTGCAATGAAGCCTTGGCAAAAAGTCAGGTGGGTCATGGATACTTCACATCCACTCTGCCAAGCTGCACTTTGGTGCTGGGTATCTCCACACTGGGAATAATGGATGAAACTTCATGGACCTCACCTGGTTCATCCGCTGCTGTGTCAGATGTAGAGCTGACTCTCAAGATGGTGAATAAATAAAGAAGGGAAGAACTGTTCCTGAAGCAGAGACAGTTTTCATAGCCAGACCCCTCCCTGCAACTAGTAAAATTAGTTTTATGTCTGAGAAGCTACATGGGGAAGGAAAATAAATTGAAGATCTTTCAGTGACCCTGAGCTGCACTAAGTAGGAAAAGCCACAGTTATTTGATTTTGTCTGCTTAGCTGCATGGCTAACCAGCCATTAGACAGAGCAGATAGATATTCTTATCTTCTAAGCAGGGAGAAACACAAAGGACAGCATCTCTGAACCTTCAGAGCATCCCACCAGCCATGTCAGCTCCAGCAGAAAAAAAGACCCAACTCCAAAAAGGCATTTGGCATTCAGTACCCGTGGATTGCTATGGGTCTTCAGCACCTAGAAACCTTCTTGAACCCAGCCCAAAGGCAATGGTTGTTGCTGTGGGAATAGGAGAGGGGAAATTGTGTCTGCTCAGATGAGTCAGACCAGCTTCATAAAGGAGACATGAGGAATCATCTCAAAGGCCTTTGTCTGAGGTTGGGTCTGATAGCCAACACCTTTCACTGGAAGCCCTGTCTCTTCTTAGCTCTGCTCTGTGACCTTGAATTTCTCTCATTTCCCCAGACGAAAGGGTGTGTATTTGTGGAGTCTCATCCTTCTGAGACACAAAAAAGATCTGAGTGCAATGTGACTTTCTGACTGCTCGCTCACCGTAGACAGGAAAAGTGAAAGACCAACATAACCACACTGAACTACATGCAAAATATCACCATCACTTCTCAGATCACTTCTTGGATGCTCAGAGACCTCCCAAAGGACAATGTTCACCTCTGCTCATCTCTGAACAAAGCAGGTTAACAGCTGGGGTGGGTGGTACAGAAAGCTGTGCTGAAAGGAATGGATTTACAGCCTTTCTCCATCACTGGATGTTCTGGGGTAGTATTACACCTTTCCAAAGCCTGTTGTCCGCTCTAGACTATGGCACTCTTGAGGAAAGTATATCATGGATAAAAAACGCTGGTCCCAGAGCCTGAATTCACCATTTCCACCCTGGCATAGCTCCACAGAGAACAGTGAAATTCTCCTGCTTTGGGAATGTAGGTCTGGAAAGGATCTCCTGCCACTGGCAAGCAGCACTTTTCCTCTGCAGCAAAAGTAAATGAAGCAGGGTCCCAACTTTCACCCCATTAGCCATCTAGTGAGCAGTAAATTGCCCTAGACCATGAAAGCTTGCCAATGGCCTTGCATTCTCCTACGTTAGTAAGAAACCAAAGCAACCCTATCTAATTCCCAAATCAATTTGGATTCACACCAGTGCAACAACATTAAGTCAAATACAGTTGCACCGATGTGTCAGTGATGGCAGAAGAGATTCAGAGTAAGGTCTTTTTGGAACTGTTGTGCTAATGCAGGCAAGCAAGAGACCCTTCAGACACGGTAACAGCTAAACATCTATGCCTCTATTCAGGAAATAGTAATTGTGAGTGTTGTTTCTCTTATGGTAATGCATATCTGAAATTTGAGCATTTGTAATGGTATGAAAATTACATACAGAATAGGAAAGTTAGAGCCTAATTGTTACGATTCCAAATACCAGTGTTCTTTCCTTAATCTTAACTATCTGAGACAAAGGAAAATGTCCAGTAAATGCATTTGGTCTGCGTGTCTCATCTGCAGAAGAAATTTAGAGCTGTATACCTATTTCATGAGATCTCACTGAAATTAGACCAGAGGTTTCATGGACCAAAATTGCACCTCCGAATTTGAGCTCTGAGCTGGAGGAATGTTGAAACTAAAAGTGCTGCTATGCTTTCATTTGTGCCCAAGGACCAGATGTGCATCTTGGATCAGTATCCAGTCCGAATACATCCCACTGAAGTTCCTCAGGATAAACCTGGTGCTAGTGAGACCATGTTCATCCCCAATTCATAGGCACCAATGTGCAACTCAACCTCCAACTTATACAGCACTTCTGAAAGATCCTTATTTTTCAGAGCATTTCTACATTCCCAAAGATAGTAAAAGAGAAGTGATGGCAGTTAATGGATTTGGCATTTAATAAGTTCCTAGATGAAGGGCCCTTAAGCTCTCAGATCTTCTAGTAGTTCATTAACTGTCAGAAATTATCTAGTCATCTATCTCAGGGATTTTTCTTAGCCTCTTTGCTGTAACATTTGTATATTTCCAAGGGCCTGAGCCTCTAACTATAAACATTAGAGATGCACTTCTCACTGATATTCAGGAACATAGAATCCAGTACCAGCAGCCTAGAGAAACACGAGTAAATCCCATTGCTTCCACCAGAAACTAAGCTCCTGTACATCCTCTAAATCCATGTGCTTCCACAGTAAAAGTGAGGGCTCTAGGGCCATCCTTTGTGGGGAACCAAGTGGAATAAGATCTGCTCAGAGCTCCTTCTAGCCCAAGGCTGCTGGGCTTGGATCCCACTAGAGATGCCAGTGAGAAGTTGCATATTCCAGGTTAGAATGAATAGAATCATAGAATAGCCTGGGTTGAAAAGGACCACAGTGATCATATGGTTACAAACCCCCTGCCATGTGCAGGGTCACCAACCACCAGACCAGGCTGCCCAGAGCAATTGGAGCTAAGTCCTTTGAAAGTGATCTTTTTCTGTATATGTTTGACTTAAAAAAGAGAAATATTTTTTCCATTGTCTCCAGACAAAATCTGAGACTGGTGGCTCCAGAGAGAAGGTACTATGAGTCAACTGTTTGTTTTATTTTGTATCACCTATAGGGGTGAAATATATCCTCAAAGATGCTCCTTACCACTGCTCCACAGCACAAGCAAACTGGGAATGACTGCACATCCTTGGCCAGAATCCCAATTGGTAGAAACTAGCATAATTTCCTGTCATTGGCAATGCTTTTCTGATTCATACCAGCCAAGGGCCTGGCCTGAGAAACAAAAAACCCACAATAGTGGTCATTTTTCCTCAAGAAGAGATGCATGCTAAATTGCTTCTGCTGGTTCATGACTAAGAAATACATCTGTGTCAATACTGAAAATAGATGATGGTTGCTTCCCTCCCCTCACATCCACAATGGCCCAGTGGAGCAGCTCGCTGCATCCTTTGACTCTGCTTCACCTCCATCACTATTTATCACAGCAGTCATTTGTCCCACCAGAGAGCATCAGGTCCTTCTGCCATACAAAGGCTACCACTCCACTAGTAAATTACATCGTGTCAGTGAACATTCCCCAGGCACAGGAACACCACAATCTATCTCGTTATGCTCCTACAACAGTCCCTGGCATGGTTTTGGGACAGGCCAAAAGATGTGCTTGTGAACAAGGCCTGAAAAGGAGCTAGAGACCATCTCCAGTATGGGGATGCAGCCACCCACTCTTAGACAGGAAGAGAATCCATAGAAAACACAAGATGTTGTATAGAACTGTTAATATTCCAGGCAGAACAGAAATCCTCTAGCATTCCCAGCCCCACTGGCACATTTTACCATAATACATCGGTTATCTAACCTGGTTTTCAGTGATATCCACATACATCCTTTGGTTTTTCAGGGACAAGAGAAGGATTCCAAGCAAAAAGAAAAAAAAAGTTCATGTTTCCCCAAAAGCAAATCCAGCCAGCTCCAAGCCCAGAGGATCTTGGAACACTCAGCTGACTGCTTGCGGGACTGTTTGTTCCTATAAGATACCACAGCCCTACTGGGGTGAGATTCCCCACCCTACAGCCCATCCACAGGACTTAACTGTCCCTCCAGTTCAAAACTCATCACCCTCAGTTCACCTTACATGTCCTTTGCTATGCACTTTATCCCCAGCGGTTGTCCGGCCTCCTCAGGCATAGATATCCATAGCTGATGGATTTCCTGTTGTTTAAAGTAATTTGTACACATGCAATCTGTTATCTGCTGTTAATCCCAAGTCTTCCCAGAGCTGCTGCCTTCCAAGATGCTGTCTCATCCCCTAAGCCTTTTTACAAGTGCAAACTTGCCTTTGGCTGCACTAACACAATAAAGAGATGGTCTTCCACCAAGTCATCATCATCACCTCATATAACTGTCCTGTCCATATTTGACCTTCCTGCCAGCATTGCACCATCTGCAAAAAACTTTACCAGGCCTTTTGTATTTTCCTCTAGATAGCTGGGATAGTGCACAGTGTTAGATCACAGACTGACCCCAGTGGGCCATTACTGCTGATGAATAACCATTGTCTGAGTAATTGGTTGTGCAGCATCCACATGAACAACACCCAAGACGGAAACACACATTCCCACATAACCTCTTATGCAGAGAATGCTCTTTATGTGTATTTATATTAAGATATTGGACAATTTTTTAAATTTTCTTATTTTTTTTTAATTAAATTTGAACTTTTGTAGCATGTTTTTTTGCGAGGGCCAAGTGATATGCTGCTTTAGGTCAACTTCTGAATTCATCTCCCTTAAGCTGCAGTGTCGTAGCTTCTGTCCTGTTCATTGGGAGCTCCTCAGTAGAGTTACTGGGCCTCATGAGGTTCATCAAAGCCAAGTGCAAGGTCTATACCTGGTCTGTGTCAACCCCTGCTGTCAGTACAAGCTGGGGGGGTGTAAGGATGGAGCATAGCCCTGATAAAAAGGACCTTGGGGTAATGGTAGATGGCAGCTCAACATGAGCCAGCAATGTGCCCTTGCAACCCAGAGATCCAACTGTAGCCTGGGTGCATCCAAAGCAGCGTGGCCGGCAGGGCAAGGGATGGGATCTGAACTGGGAGATCTCACCTGGACTACTAGATCCATGTGGGGAGTCCTCAGCACAGGAGAGACATGGATCTGTTGGAGCTCATCCAGAAGAGGGACATAAAAATGATCTCAGGGATGGAATACCTCTTCTATGAGGACAGGCTGAGAGCTGGGGCTGTGCAGCTGGAGAAGAGAGGGCTCCAGGGAGAGCTGGAAGTGGCTTTCAACATCTAAAGGGGCTGTAAGAAGGAAGGGGACAGACTCTATAGCAAGGTCTGTTGTGATGGACAAGCCCTGCTCCAAAAAAACCCTCTGCCTTTCAAACCTTCTCATTCCCACAGCAGGGGTCAAAAGCAATGCTGTTTTCTTGGACTCTGAAGCAGTCGCCAATGGCTTCGTTTTCCTGGTGCGCAAGTGAGATGCCCAAATTCTGTCATCCCTGTCATCCAAAGAGCCTGTTTGGAGCAAAAGAGCAGCATAAGCACATCTTGAATTTCATCAGCAGCCTGTCACAGTGTGCTACCTCCAGCAGCCCAAGAGGTAAATGACCTTTCTGGCTTTTAACAAGAAGAATCCAATGAGCCGCTCACCATCCTGCTTCCCACCCCACCTCTAATCTCATCTGAAATCTTGTCAGAAACACAACATATTCAATTTGTCAGGCCTCAGAAAGGCTTCATGGATCTGTTCTGAGTTTCAGGTTTGCCGTGGGCAGGGAGTGATCCTAAACACGTAGAGTTGGGGAGGGGGGGTTCCCAGCATTGCCCCTATTGCACTGACAGCACCACTGCTGAGACCAGAAAGAGATCAGTGCTAATTGTTATTTTAACAAATTACTACAAATGTTCCTATTTTAGGGGGAGAGATGAAATCATACAAATGAGCAGTGTTCCCTCGCTAAAGCTCAGTGATGGGGAGGCGTCTTTGAAATGGATATGAAGTTCCTCAGTATTCCAGAGGTTTGGCTTTGTCTCTTTGTTTCCTCACTTTCTCAACAGGTTTCTCATGAGGTTCAACAAGGATGAGGGCAAGGTGCTGCACTTGGGTTGGGGCAACCCTAGATATGTGTACAGCCTGGGAGAATAGCTCCTTGAGAGCAGCTCTGAGGAGATGACTTGGGGTTCCTGATGGATAAGAAGATGAACATAATCCAGCAGTGTGCTCTTATAGTCCAAAAGGCCAAGAGTACCTTGGGCTGCAAAAACAGGGGTGACACAGAGTAGGAAGGGGATTGTTCCCCTCTGTTTTGCCCTCATGAGGCCCCACCTAGAGTATTGTGTCCAGATCTGGGGCTTCCAGCTCAGGATAGATGTGGAGCTGTTGGAGTAGGTCCAGAAGAGGCCACAAGGATGACCGGAGGGCTGGAGCAGCTGTGAGTGGGGACAAGCTGAGGTAGCTGGGCTTGTTCAGCCTACAGAAGGCTCAGGGCACATCTGATAGAGGCTTTCCTAAAGGGAGCTCATAAAAAGCAGGGGAATTAACTTTTGACAGGACTAGATAGTGATAGGACGATGGAGAATGGTCCCAAACTAAATAAATGGGGAGATTTAAGTTATATATCAGTGGGAAATTTTTTACTCAGGGGGCAGTGAGGGGCTGGCACTGTTGCCAAGAAAGGCTGCAAATATCCCATCCCCAGAGGCATTCAACATCATGGACAGGGCCCTGGGCAACCTCATCTGGTGCCTGATTCAGTGTTTGGCAACCCTGCCCATGGCAGGGGGCTTGGAACTTGATGATCTTTGAGGTCTCTTCCAGCCCAAGCCATTCTGTGATTCATTCTGTGATTCATTCTTTTTTGTTTTTTCACATGAAACATGCAACTTGGATGTATCTATCTTTCACAGCTGAACTCATCCTGCCTCCCAGGGCTCACTCTGAGCTCTCTTCCAGACTCCTGCTCAGGGCAGCTCTTATTGGGAAGGAGAAGGTGGACATTATAGTGAAAGTCACTAAACATGGTCCTCTATGGATGGCTCCACCAGACTTCTAAACGTTCTTTGCATTCTTCCTCATTCATCTTCATCCTCAGTTAGTTAGAAAAGGGACTGAGGAGAAAGGAAGACTTCCAAAATCTAAATAGAGCAGCTTTGTATTTGTTAAAGTTTGCAGCCATTCTCAAGCTGCAAAACATATAATCCCAAGAGCCTTTAAAATGAGATAATCTTTCTCCTTTCCAACAGTGCCACTCCTTGCAATCCAAGCAAACAAGACATAAACAGCCAGCTCATGCGCTGACTAGTACAGGTGACTGATTAACTTGGGAAGAGAGCTCAGCCTTGTCCCGACCAACTAAGGCTCTCAGCATGATTTCAGGAGGGACTATTGTCAGACCTTATTAAACCCCACTCTTCAGCTGCTGCAAAATTAATATACTGTGACTATTTCAGGCACCACTTAGGAGGCCACGCGTTAGGAGTTCAGCTTGTGGTTCATCTTGGGGAAGCAGGAAGAGGAGAGAAAAGAATGACAAATTTAAAATTAAATCAAACAAGAAGAACAAAAATAAAAAGACTCAACATCCAACTGTTCACAATGGCCTGCTGGGAACTCAGTCTTTTTCCTTCTGATTTACAAGTTACATATGGCGGGTTGTTTACATTCTGTTACTGGTTTATGTTCTTCCAGAAAGGAGAAATTCCTCCAGTAGATTTTGACTGCTTTCCTGTATGCCTCTCCCCCCATCACCCCCACCCTCCAGTATCTGGTTTCGCTTAATATGCCCAGAGGTTTCCGGAACAAAAGAGGTTGTTGGATTTTTTTTTTTATGGCTAAACAAAAAGTCGACTATTTTTTCCAGGAAGGTCCAGGCTGATTCATATTATATGACTGTGAATTCATCCTTTCAAACTCCTCTCTGTGTTCAGGCTCTTATGGCAGTCACATCTTCATGTGTCACACAAATGAACAGCTCCAGCTGCATGGGTTGCATGCAACTGCCAGAGACATCCCAGTACTACCCATGTCTTTGGTCATGTTCACAATGTAGATTCCCCAGTTCAAAGCAAGACTCTTGATCTTGTAGTCAAACCTCAAAATCCAAGCAGACTAGACAAAAAGAGCAAGGGAGATGTATATAGTGAGAGAAAATAACTGTTTTCTTTACTCTTCAGAGAACTTAAAGCAGAGCTAATGCCTTCTCAAGATTGCCTGGATGTTACCTTATGTAGATGCCACAACCCAAGAAAACTGCTCCTTTAGATCCCATAGACATAACACTTAATTACTGACACATGCAGCCTGGAAAAGTCATGGATGTTCCATCCCTGGATGTGCTCAAGACCAAGCTGGATGGGGCCCTGAGCAGCCTGAGATGGTGGGGAACAACCTGCCCATCGCAGGAGGTTGCAACTGGGTGATCCTTAAGGTCTCTTCCAACACAATCCATTCTATCAGTACGACTCTATGGCTCCAAATCCATTGGATGTGAATCCTGTTCCCATAGGATCTATTTCTTAGACTGGATTAGGAAGAATGCTGCAGCAGGTCCAAGGACATGACCCTTCCCATCTATTTGATCTCTGTAAGATCACAGGTTGAGGACCATGTCCAGTGTGGGACTCCCCTGTGCAAGAAATGCATGGACATCATAGAAAGAAGTCAACGGAGACCCAAGATGGTTGAAAGTTTGGAGTATTTATCCTATGAGTGCAATCTGAGGGTATCTGTTCTTTCCAACTTCAGAGAGCAAAGGATGAAGGAAACCCTGCAACTGCCAGGAGCTGCCCCATAAAAGGATGCACAGAACACCATCAGAGTCTTCTCACAGCAAGAGGATAAGAGGCAACAGACAATAGTTAAAGCATGGGAAGCTATGATTAGATTTGAGGACTTGTTTTTACTATGAGTGGTCAAATGGTGCAACGCTTTCAGAGAGTACAAAGAATCTCAATCTTTGAAGGTGTTAAAGACTCAGTTGGGCAAGTTCCTGAGCAAACTGATCCTAAAATTATATGATTCTGTGACATCCTGAGGTTGTCTAGCCCAACTTCTTACCCAAACCAGGTCTAATGGATCAGGTAGCTCAGGAACTTGTCCAACTGAGTCTTGAACATGAATTCTAATTCCTAATTTCTGTAATGACCAGATCATGTGCCAGTTTGGCCCCCCTCTGCAGACTAAAAAAGAAGTTACCTTGTCGTTGAAAAGCTATTTTCCAAGCTGACTAAGAAACAGAAGTCAACAGGGCAGATATCAGAATCTTCACAGCAGGACACTGTCACTTGTCTCTAATGTAGCCCATACTGAGGTATCTACCTTCATTAATTGGTGCTATTAACCCTTTTTCAAAGGCCCTGGAAGCTACACTTCATTCATTCCTTATGAGAATAGACTGCCTAGGACATAAAGTTAGCACATTTAGAGCTAAGCCTAACTGTCAGGTGCAAATTTTTCACACCCCAGACACAGCTGAAGACAGATGCTAACCTTTCCAAAGAAGAAAATGATAAGTTGGGAAAACAAAAAGAAGAAAAATGTCAGAAAATGGAAATAATCATTTCTATTATTTCCACTGTAAACCGGGTTTGGTTGCTATAGACAGCTCTGAAAGAAAGACAAGGATCTCCACATACTGCCCCAAAGATGGGAATAAAAACATAAAAACATAGTAAATCTCAAAGGAACCAAGATGCAACGTGTATGTTTAAATATACATGCTTAAACATACAAAAGAGATTTAGTTTAAATAAATAATTCTGCTCATGAACTTAATGGAACAGACTTTTTGACAACCATCAACATTTGTAACTGTTCCAGAACACTAAAGAGAGAAAATCCAAACTGAGTCCACCAGGAATTCTTTGACCCCATACCCTGACTTCAACGCCATGCAAAAACAAAGGAATTGAGGTTGGGGAAGAGGGTCGATTTTGGAGAAATATTCCAGCCAGAATGGCTTCCCTGCATCCTGCAGCAACTGAGCATACCTGAAGGCATCTTTGGGTCACCTAGTCCAAACCCTGCTCAATGCAGGACTGATTAGATCAGGTTGCTCAGGGTTCATCCAGTCAAATCTTGACCATATGCAAGTACAGGGATATCCATCATGAATGTCTCTGCCATTAATTTGTCTGGCTTACAAATGGGGGTAAATCTGTGCCCTTGCAAGCATTTCCCATCCTAACCACTTGCAGCACAGAGATCTACCTCGTTACTGTTAGCAGCAGTCACTTAAAATCAAAAACCAATGGCACATCAGGTAGAAAAAGATGGAGATAGTATCACCATCGTGATTGCAATAGGAGCCTTCACTGCACATACTCTGCCCTAAAAGAGAATGAGAGATGAGCAACAAGAGTTACAATGCTGCCGGAGCCTTCAGACAAAAGTATAACACACCTTTAGAAAATCAGCAGCTGCCATTGAAAACCAGCAGAACAAAACATGCTTCGTCGCTGGTATTACAGTACAGGAGAAATTATTGAAACTGGAAGAAAATAATGTTAAGAGGATTAAAGTACCAGAGAAACAGCAACATATAATCAATGTGAATCATTTTTCCAGGACATCAAAGACAGAGCTAGGCATTTAAATGTATAGTCCGTAAACAAAGTCCAACAAGGAATGCTGAAAATCTGGAGTCTCGGGGCACTGAGACTGATTTAAGAAGAAATTCACAGCACGATCAGCCCATGAAGTAAAATGTGTAAGAATTACAGCACATGAGTTCAGTTGTCACTGACTGCTTTAAAACTGTCCCTTCACAAGCCCTGCTTACACATTAAAAAATAATAATAATTAATTAATTAATATTAAAGAGTGAGGTTGGGTAGACCATAGTTTGGGGCCACTAGAATGAAAATAACCAGGAAAATGAGGTTTTATTCCCGGAAGCTTCTGGCTTTATTCAGCAACCAACAGAGCTGCACCAGGGGAAAGCAGAGCTCCATCACCAGTCCTGCCTCATAACCTGCTGGAGGACCTAGGAGGCAGTTGCTCACTGGTAGGGTTTTGTGTGAGTGGAGTGCGTTGAATGGATGACAGAGCACCTTGGAGGAAGAGGGCTTTCTCATATCCAATATGGACAGAAGCAGAACTGAGATCCCATAGAGCATTGGACCACAGGGCTACATCCCAGCTTTGCAGAAACACATTGAATGGCTGATGAAGGGACAAGAAACCATTGAAATTAAGGAAAAGCTGGGCTCATTTGTGTTGAGCGATGGCCCAAGAATTCAGTATTCATTTACTAAGAAGCAATGTCAATGGAATTACACTACTTTGCTTGTCTGGTTTTTATTTACCCTTCCTCCCCTCTTTGGAAAAGCATCACAGAGCAAAGCAGCCCAGAAGGGAAACTACCCTGATAAATAGACCATCAAGAGAAACAATTAGTCTAGATAGGAAAATTAAATAGGGGGGAGCCACTAATCAGCTGCTCTCTCTGCAAGGACGAGGCTGGGAAAGTAATTTAAAAAACCTTTTGGAGGAGACTCTGAGGCAGAGCGTAAAGTAAAAATACAGATGGCCAGAAATTAGAGCAAGTCTGTGTGCACAGGAACAGGTGGAATTGGTTAGAGACAGAGCTCCCTCCCACCCTGCTTACCCCCTCCAACTCTTCTCATGACTTTACCTTCTGCTTGGCAGCACTGAGAGCTGGGAAGAAAAAAATATCTCCCTGCAAGCTGGTGAAGTCGTCTCCAGCTGGGAGACTGCACTGCTAACAGTCCCGCTTCGTTCCCAGGGGCTTCACACGAAGCCCCATCACCAGAAAAACCAATCCTAATTCTGTGCTGGCCTCACAAGTAGAGGGGTAGCTCAGCCCTACAGAGCTCCCACCAGCACCAATGGGAGGGAAGCTTTGGCTGTGTGAAATGATGCTAAATAAAACCATCAGAACCTCCCCGTCTGTTACCCTCCCAGCACATGAAGCTTTGCTGGGACTGGGATGAGTCAGTCCACCACCAAAGCACGAGGGAGCAGACCACAGTTCCACACCAGACTCCTTATTCCTCCAGTAGCTCATAGAATCACCAAAGTTGGAAAAGGTCAACAAGATCATCCAGTAGAACTGTCCACCTACCACCAATATTTCCCCACTAACCATGTCCCTTTGAACACCACCTGAATGTTTCCTGAACACTTCCAGGGACAGTGACTCCACCACCTCTATGGGCAGCCCATCCCAGTGCCTGAATGCTTTTTCAGATAACACATTTTTTCCTAATATCCAACCTGAAAAACTCCTTCCATTCCTGCAGGCTCCCCGGCTGAGATCACCCACTTAACCATCATTATGGCATCTGGTCACTTGCAAAGACCACTGCTTCACCAAGCAGGGCTACAGACCAGCAGGTCTGTAACGGTGCTCTGAATTCCGAGACTGCATCGGTGTCAGAAAGAGTGGAAGACCTGAAGGGAAATTAGGATAGACAAGGTTTTGGAACAGAAATAAAAAGTTTCACCCCAAGGAAGTTTGAATCTTCAGCTTCCATTCAATCTGGGAAACTCTAGCTGACTGAAGCCCAGGGCTAAGCAAACTCATGTCTCCCAGAATGGAATCCATTACCGAGCTGGAATGCCTCTAATTATACTAACACTAATAACGTTAGCTACTAAAATAGCTCAGAAAAGGATAAGTTACAAACGTGGTTTTCAGCCCATGAGTTTCAAATGCATGGAGATTGCCAGGAGGGGTTGAGAGTAGGGACACAACCCACTCCTTTTCATTTCACTTGCATCTAGCAAGCTTACCCGACGTTTTCAGATTCAGTCACATAAAGAGCAGACAGTTTAGTTTCTATGTAAGCACCCAAAGATGCTGTACAGGCTTCGGAAGAGAAGGGTGGAAAGATTTTTCTGTTTTTAAAGATAGCCAGGAGAAACTTGTTTACCGTGGGCAGAAATGATAAGGTTTCCTTTCCTTTCTATATGTGAAATCTTGCATCATATGACTATACGAAAGCTTCAGAAAAAAAAATCTTTTTTTAAACAATAATAATAAAAAAATACACGACCAAGAAACCAGACTTCTGTCTACATCACATACCAAAGGGGAAGTTCATACCAGGTTACATCTGTCAGTGCTCAACAACCAGGAATTTGTATGATGTCTCTACCCCTCGCTAAGCGATGCATTATGGAAGATGACCTGGCTGAACGCCTCGCCCCAAGGAGAAAACAGGAGCCTGAAGAAAACCGGTACCATATTTTATAAAGGATTTTCTTTGGCTAACGTTTCTCTTTTCCATAGAAAATTAAATTCCCACCCAAAATAGAGCTTACTCTCCAAGTAAATCCCCTCTGATTTATGGATTGGGGTGATGGTTGGGATTTTTTTTTGTTCCTAACATCAGTGGCAGGAACAACTGCCTCTAAATGCAGGTTTCAAAGGGAAGCTCAAGATTTCCTTTTCATCCTGTTTTGGGACTTTTAAAGAATACGTAGTATTTAAAAGCTTTAGATTTGGGAACTGCTTATGTTCATCAGTGTCACTGCCAGGTTTCAGATGGATTTGAAATTCAAGCCCTATGGGACTGGACAGAGTACAGAGAATATTTGCATGCAAGATGGTTTCATGTTAAGAAGCAAGGACCAAGTAGGTGACTGAATAAATGAGAAGGAATAGACACATCAAGACAGGGAAATTCCAGTCAAGGGATTTTCACTTTATTAGGCAGGAGTGCTTCTGAAGATCATTTCTGCCATAAGAATGCTGATTCCTAACACAATCATCACAGGAAGAGGTAAAGAAAGATGCACGTATACGTTGCAGTTTGTGGTAACACAGACATGGAGGTCACAGCTAAAAATCCAAGCCCTTATTAGAAATTAGGGGTAATTACCTCTCCAAAGACATGCCAGTGACCTTCAGCTTCTAATATAGTCTAAAGGGATTTGCAGGCCAGCTGTTCATACACACTCAGAACACCCAAATTGCAGTTGATTGGTATGACTCAGTTTGCCACCTTTCCTAAATTTGGCCCCACTGGATATAAACGTTGATTGTTCAGACATGAGGGAAAGAGGGAAAGCAGCCATTCCTCTGAAGTTTATAGCCCAGATGCGCTCTTGGTCAAAGATTTACCTGACCTACAGCATTGCATTTGGGCATTGCAACAGGAGGTGTTGTAAGAAAGTTCTTGCAAGCGTTTCGATGGTTCCATCACCACCATTTTGAAGCCTATCAAACCTGAACTAAAATGCACCAACAAGAGATGCTGCAGCCATAGATGGATGGGTTGGTCTTTCAGAGGCAGCTGTAAGGCAGGCTTAGTCTCTGAATGTTCCTATGAGGGCTGAAGCTCTACTCTTTCATCTCCTAGTCTCCAAAATTCCCAAGTAGTGCAAGATGCAGAACAATAACTAACGCTTGTTGAAAGCCATTGTTTCACCAGTCCACACACTCCCACTGAACATGTCTTAACCCAACAGTAGTTTTATTTCCCACAGCGTTTTGTGTATTTTTCCAATGAAACCAAAAAGGGAAAAACAAGACAGTTCTGTCACCCCTTCCTCGGCTCATTGGAAAGAGAAGAAGTTGCAAAAGGAGGAAGACAGATGAATAAAGAAACAAAAGATGAACAAAGACAGCAAGGGAAAATGAACATTCTTCAAAATTAAAGAGATGATTGTTCAAAGCTCCCCGCAAATCTCCTTTTAATGAAGAGCCAATTCCTTTTTAAAGCCTGTGGAATAATTACTCTGAAGCTTCACAGAATTAGTTTCACCTCAAGCAAGTTAGGGAGTGATGAGCCAAGTTTCAATAAATGGATGTAAATCGAGACCCTCTGGCCCCATTCCAAGCTGGCCAGACACAAGGAAGCTCTGGTCTTGAAGTCTCATACCTCATGCATCCAAACTCGCAGCAGATCGTGACTCTGCCTGCGTTCATCCTGTCCTTGCTCACAAAACCTCACTACTGTTCCTATACAAAGCTGTATAGCTCCCAGCAGCAAGGTGCTGATGGAAACAGGTGAAGGTGCTATAAATGCATCTCTAACAGGTTTCAAACCACTCATCTGAGCTCAAAACAAATAAACAAAATTACTTCTCACCTCCCTTGGAGTTCCCTTTCTACGGGACTCCACATAAAAGGAAAAAAGCTCCAGGCTTGCCTGGCCTGGAATCAGAAGGCGCTTGCATGCGGAGGAGGAGAAAGGAAGGCAGCTCCAGTCCCCTCCCTCCCCTGTCCCACTTGAAACGCTTTCTTTCCTTCAGCCCTGAACCCATGCCAGGATGACTCCAGATCCCGTGGATGGGAGAGCATGCGTGGTGAGTCAGATCCCCGAACCTTCCTCAGCTGGATTTGGAGCTAGCAAAATGCCTCTGCTTCAGCACAGGTTTTTAGCAATCCAATGCAAGACGGGATACATGGTAGAGGATGAGCTGCATTTCTCTCAGGTCAACATTCCACTCAGAGTTCGAACACAGAGCTTTGACTCAAGAAAGATGAAAGGTTTAAGCTGTCAGGTTGGATGTTAGGAGTAATTTCTTCTCCAAAAGAACGGTCAAGCACTGGCAAAGGCTGCCTAGGGAGGTGGTAGAATCATCATCCCTGGAGATGCTCCTGAACAGTGGAGTTGTGGTACTGAGGGACATGGCCAGTGGGCATGACCATGATGTATTTTCATAGGTAAACAGATAAATGTTACCACATGGAAGTTGAAGTTATCAAAATCGAAAACTGGGCTTTTGGTGAAAAAAATACAGCAATAAGAGAATTAAAGACCAGAGCCTACATGCACCACATGGCAAGAGACATGCTCAGAGTTTTAGAAAGGATTTCTAACTAGTGAAGCCCAGCATGGCTTAAATGTGAGACTACATCCAAAAAAAGTGTGGCCTAGACATATATAACAAACCCAGAAGTCATCTGGAGGCCAAGAAAAGAACAGATGAATTAAGACTGGGTGATCAGAAAAAAAAAGGAAATAGGAGTTTATAATCCGTCTAACCTGCCTAGAAAGCACAGGTCTTTCCTACATCAACATTCCTCGGCAGTTAGTAAGAGATAATAACATGATTATTATGGGGTTTCTAGAGACAGATCAGGCAAAAGTAAAGGAAATTTATGCTGCCACAGAAGAAAACCACAATAGAGGGTTGTGCATTTAAAGGTTGTCTGCTCTGGACATTTCAGCTATTCATTGAGCAAATATTAGTCGCTGAAGTATTCGGTCTGGCAAGGGATTGGGTTCAAATGTGACCCAGGCAAATGATTAAACCAAGCATTTGTGCAGCTTTCTTGGGATAGACTGTGCTTGCACAGGCCGCGGGCAGCCTCCCCTCGCTTGGGTTTGACCCACAGACAACACCAGGCTGCGGGTTCTGCAAGGACTGACGCGGCACAGGAGCGTTTTGGATGAATAATTTATTCACTGAAAAAGCCTGGGTTTGGGGCCCACCAAAACTATTTGCAAACTCAGTGAATAGTTTCCACCAAAAGCCTGAAAACATTTCAAGGAAGCAGTGTTTTGTTTAGATTTTTTTTTTTTCCCCTTTTCACTTCTATTTTTTCTTCTTCTTTTTCAGAAATGCCTCTGCTTGAAACTTCACATCGGGGCCAGATTGCTTGACTTTAAGCAGATTAAGCCCTAGATGCTTTCATTTCACACTGAACATGGTCAGTGTTCTGCTCTGTGGGCCAACCCAAAGAAATCAGTGATTTGCACAGCTCTAGTAGGAACAGCTGGAATGAGCCTGCTGGCTCCGTACTCACAGGGAAAGACTGGATCTGGTGCCAGTAGACCCAGTTCAGGAAAAGACACAGTGTGACCTGGAGCAAGTAAGAAAAAGAACATCTGGATTAAGGAAATGCTTGATATGGGCTACCCAGAAACCGCACTGGGAAGCCTGGGGCCAAGCAGAAAAGCCTGGAATCTACAGAGTTGGGAAGGAGCATGAAGGAGCCCAACTTGGCTCCTTCCACAGCACTTTGGGAAGCAGATAACCCAAGAAATAAAAATCCACTGGCAGCAAAGAGAGCAGCCGAGCTGATTCTCAAGGAATTCACGCAGCAGGAATCAGCTCATGACAGCTCCACAGGCTCCACGAAGCTCTATATTTTAGCTTATACTTAAGGGCAATACCAAGCAAAGGGATGATGAGCTCCCAAGGAGATGGTGCCAACACACATGTAGGCATTCTGGTGGCACATGAAGGGGCAGTGAGTAGGTCCCATAATGGTGCTAAATCTTCCTAGAGCTACTGTACAGCACATTTGCCCTGCACCCTTCCCTTTTCTATCAGCCATAGGTAGTTTACCTTTACCAACTTAAGGCCAGGTTGGATGGGACCCTGGGCAGCCTGGTCTAGTGTAAAATGTGGAGGTTGGTGGCCCTGCCTGTGGCAAGGGGGTTGGAGATTCATGATCCTTGAGGTCCCTTCCAACCCAGGCCATTCTATGATTCTGTGTAACTGAATCAAAGGCTTCCATGGGGAAAGAGGGAAATCCCATGCCCAATTTTCTTTCTCAGACTCCAGCAACAAAGTATAAAACAGCAGGATAGGCACAGAAAGATACCAAAACCCCATTCCAAAGCAGACATCAGTTATTTGCAGCACAGGGACTTTCTAAAGCAGGAGGCATCATCTTTATACTCTGAAGCACTTGATGGAGTATTGTTGCTTGTCATCAGATGGCTCCATGCTGGAGGCTCCATGGTGGGGGCTTGTTGAAAGGGATCTGATCTCATTTTGGTTGCTCAGGGATTTCAGCCATCACCACAGAGGTTCTCTGGATACGTGCAAACACACACCTGTTCACACTAACTCCTGTTCTTTTTCTACGTAGTGGCAGAGCCATAAATCAGATCATGGTGTGTCTGGCTATTCGTTCCACCATGAAGAATTCTCTGAGAATTCTGTAGCTGAAGGCAGGGAATTTACAGCCGAGACCCATTCCAGTGCTGGAGTCTGGGCAACTGGCAAGAAACTGCAGAGAGAGATTTTGAAGTTATTGAGCTAAGATTTATGCTGCTGGAATTCATCACAAACATTGTGCTCCCAACAAGAGGTGAGAAGGAAGGAAAGATCACTTTGCATTAGCTTATTTATGCAAGGCCATCTCTCATCTATCTTTGGAGGCATCACGAGGCAAAGAGTTGTAGTCCCCAGTGCCATATGGAAGGCAGAGGATGGCTGTGTAGCTCCATCCAAGCTATATCCAGCAGCCTCCTGGAAACCAGCTCTTCTCTGTTGCTTCTTAGAATCATAGAATGGCTTGGGTTGGAAGGGACCCTACAGATCATTGAATTCCAGCCCCTGCTGTGGGTTGGTTGCTGGATCAGGCTGCCCAGGATCCCATCCAACCTGGCTTTAGGAACATCCAGGGGTGGAGCATCCACAACTTCTCTGGGCAATGTGTTCCACTGCTTCACCACCCTCTGAGTAAAGAATTTCTTCCTAACATTCTTCTTACATAGGCAGCACCAACTGCTTGCTTTTGCTGCTATCAAAGTGACTACTTATTTGTGACCTGAATACACTTTTTCTGGGGTTTCTCCTTCTAAATAAACACTGGTAAGGGAGGAGAACACCATAACAAGGTGAAAGTATGGCTCAGGCTGTTTGCACTGCCACAAAAGCACTTCTATAATGGGGCACTGCAAGTCTCATCACCTCCAAAACAGCAAGGGAACTCTGCTGACAGCCAGCACAGTAACCACAGCAATTCTTGCATGCGCTGCCAGCACCTAAGGTGGGAGAGGTCGCTTCACCCAAGCTGAACAAGATGCCACAGCACCAGGTTAATTTCTATGCTATGACTTCGGGAAATTGATTTTGCAGAGTCCAGTTAAGCCCTGTGGAAACACACGCTTGGAGTTGCTCTTATGCACACAGCAAAAAGCGTGCCTACACAGGCCAGGCACGCTGGAGCCACCTGGACGTGCTGGCACAGCCTTTTACCTGGGCTGGGACATATTGCTGAGTGGGCTGTGCAGGAGATGCTGCTCACCTCCAGCCAGGTCTCCACATGTGTGCATGCAGTGCAGGTGAAGCACTTTTGAAGTGCACGCGTTGCAGTTTGCACATTTGACTGGCACGCGGAGTGAACACCACCAGCTCTGATACACCCATGTGCCAATAGTGACCTCCCCCATCCCAAAGGGCTGCAGAACTGCAAGCCAGCATACAGCCTTTACAGTCTGCTATATTTAATTCACCCTTAATTTGGGATTTTCCTTAACTATTTTTTGGCAGAGAAAAGCAGTGACTGAGCAACTGCTTGTCTGTAAAATGTCTGAACAGCTCATGGACCAGGGAATGGAAGAGCAAGTTGCAAGAGGATGTTGGTGAGAGGGTTGGAGCTAGCGATAAAAGAGCATTTAGCCCTTGGTGCCACACAAATCACAGAATCAAAGAATCACAGAGTGGTCTTTCCATTGTAATGATTAAAACCATCTAGTCCAGTCACCAACCCACCGCCAACAAGCAACTAAACCATGTTCCTTAGTGCCACATCTCCACAGTTCTTGAACACCTCCAGGGACTGTGACACCCCACCTCTTTGATCAGCCTGTGCCAGCGCCTGACCATTTCGTCAAGAAGAAATTCCTCCTAATATCTAACCTGACCCTCCTTTGGCACAACTTGAGGCTATCACCACTTGTCCTATCGTTTTTACCTGGGTGCAGAGGCTGACTTCCACCTCACTACAGCCTCCTTTCAGGGAGTTGTAGAAAAGAACTCCCCATGGGCACCCAATTCCCGCACTATCCCCAACACATCTGCAGAGGCCTCCATCACCATAGCTAAATCCAGCAAAGAGAGTGAGTCACACACCTGGCAACTCGTTCCAGTGACACTTGCAAGAGCAGGTTTCATTCTGTGATCATTTCTTCCTCGTCCTCCTCCCCGCCTTTAATGAGTAACCATAGCTAAATACCAAAATCTGGTTACTCTTGCACAGCCCTTGATTTGGAAGGAAGTTGCGCAGATGAGACAATACCTGAACTTCAACCTTTTGCTCCTTTACAGATCTGTTCTTCTTGAATAGTTAATATCACCCCAAGGAAGTGTCCCGAGTCTGTATTCTCTGCACAGTTCTGCTCTCATTCACAACACCTCATGACGCAAAAAAGAGCAGGAGTCCCACTTTATCTACTGACATTGTCCTAGGGTTGTACAACTTGTTTACAACGGCAAATTTTGGCAGCCAGCACAAGGAACCTGAGGTGAGATTCCAGTTAAGCTCGAACTGCCTCTCAACAAGTCCCAACAAAAATGCGCGCCATTCAAATTTGGCCACGCCAAACTCATCCCCTGCCTTGGCTCCAGCAGCACGTGCGTGGGGACATTCTCCCAGCTGCCTACATCATTGCATTCCTCCCCGCACATCTCGCCAGATAAGTTTCCCCTTCTAAATGTGATAGGGCGAGAGGGAAGGGTGTTAAGGGATGTGAAGGTGTCACTGTCCCTGGAGGTGGCTGAAAACAGTGGAGATGTGGCACTGAGGGACATGGTCAGTGGGCATGGTGGGATGGGTTGATGGTTGGACTGGATGATCTTAGTGGTGATGCCTTGGTGATGAGTAGTTAAACACAGAGAAGGACAAAGATTGACTTTCCCCTACAAGGTCTAAGGACAGGTGGCCAGGGCCAAGTTCTTACCCTGACCCAGTGAGACCAGCATGTGCAAGGCAGTGCAAGCAACAGCTGCCCACAGGTCATCTGGTGAGAGAACAGAGGTTTCCTGGTCCAGTTCATCTGGTGACTTGGTTATTCCAGTACCAGCTCCTTGAGTGATAGTAACAGAAATGTTCCCCCTGACTTCCAGCACTGTGAATTTCTCTGCTAGCCATTCATTAGGAAAGTCCATTCAAAATCATTACATCTGTTCCATTTTCTGGCACAAAACAAGCAAATGAATAAATCATGACACAAGAATTTTACCTAATGCTTATGGCCTATTCTGTTGAGTTGAGGAAAGCTGTTTTTTCCCCAAAACACGGAAGCATTCCTTAGTCACCTTACCATGACACAAAAGTGGATGCAGCTCCTATTTGCTGCTTACTCAAATATGTGACAGGGAAGGAAAGTCTGCTTTGATTTTTGACTAAAGGAGTATGAATTAGAACCCAGAAGTTTTGTTTCAGACTGAAACAAAATATTTTGAACCCCAGAGATCAAATTTTGTATTAATTCAAACAAGTATTCTTTCCTATTTTCTGGCCTGGTCACCAAGCTGAAGAGTTTCAGGGTCTTGTCTGCCTGCTGCTGAGCAAGTATCCCCCCCCACAGTTTGGTTCTAGTCAGACACATGATGGCTCTTTGAGGGTATAGAGCAAAGCTGAGATCCATGTATGAGCTCCAAGCACAAATGGAAATGAGGAGGTCCCAAGAGTGACAATACAAACATTTTTTTTAACTATCTGAAGTATGTGAATTCAGGGTACTGGATATGGATAAAATCTTCAGCTCATGACAATGTCATTCATTCCTTTGGGAAGACTGTCTCAGTTTCATCAATGGGCTTAGCATTTAAACAGGAAACGAAGATCACAAAGGGGAAGTGGAAAAAATGCTTTGTCCAAGGTTGGAATGAAGGTCAGCACCAGATGAGGATTAAGAAGCGTGCTCTGCAACATCCCACGAGTGCAATGCTGTCTCCACAGTACAGACAAGATTGACAGATGATAACAAGTGAGCTTATGACAGAAGTATTTATCCAAGAAAAAAAAAATCATTCCTTTATATGGCATTTAAAATCCAGCTGTGAAGAAGGTGACTTTACCCGGATGTCCTAACCTACTCTTGAAAAGGAAATATGCCAGGAATGCAAAATGATGAGGATGGTTTCTCAGAAACCCTCTCAAAGATCTCCAGCTTTTTTTCAAAAAGAAAGAGGAAAACAATGAGAATGGAAGGCGTTTTCACAAACATGAAGCCATTTAACTTTCTTGTTCATCAGCACAGAAGTGGTAAAAGGAATGCAAAGCATTTATTAGCAGGGCAGGAATCATTCAAAATGCAGCGAGTCCATTAATTACAGAAGCAAATATAATTAACACAGCCTCCAAAGAGTTTACATAAGCTCCTTTTAAAAAGTATCCCCTTCTACCAACCTGAAGCTTCTAATCTAGAAGTGAAATTAGGAAGCTGGCTGCAGATAAAACAACTCGGAAGACGCTTACAAAATACAGTTCCTCAGCCTGTGCTTGAAGAGATAAATGCTATGAAGCCACCAAGCCCGTTAGCGCTCTTAGAAACCGCTGAGTGTTTGGTAGACACTGTAACGTAACAGAAGATGAAAGAGAATACTGAGGGGAAAAATGAAAGGCAACACTTTCCCCAGGATATAGGCACAGTAAAGCAAGAAGAAGCACAAAAGACACTGAGCTAGTACCTTCTGTTTAGGAATATCCCAAGTTGGAAGGGGCCCACAAGGATCATGGAGCCAGCTCCTGAATCATCACCAAGGTTGGAAAAGACCTACAAGACCATCCAGTCCAACTGTCCTCCTATCACCAATAGTTCTCACCAAATCATGTCTCTCAGCACAAGGTCTAAATGTTCCTTGAATGTGTTCCTACTTGGGGTCTGTCCGCATCTGGGGTTGAAGGGGCAGCTGAAATGCAAGATTCCCCCTTCTCCCCTCCTCCTAGAATTGCTATGAAGTTTTGTTTAAATTCATTCAAATGTTTCAGGTCAAGAGCTGAAATCAGAGAAGCCTATCTTGCATTTTCTAAAGAAGAAATGGAAAGACCTTCAGCTGGGAAATGAGTCCCAGCATCTCGCACTGCACATACAGCACGAGGAGAAAACAGAAATGTGGGCAGTGCTGACTCTGCACATTTTTAGGATAACTTTGGAAATCTACAGAGGGTAAAGAAAACCTCTGAGCAACACATGAAGAGTCTTTTCAGGGCATCCCCAACATCTTCATTAAAACATACAAACGTCTCCACAGAAAACACTTTGGGGCTACTAAATGACACCTCCTTCTTGGATGTTACAGCCAAGACTGGGACATGATAAAACAGATTCAAACCGAGGAAAAGCCCTAGTTAATCTGGCTAATCCCTGCCCCAGAGGAAAAGCTTGCAGTCCTGTACGTGCCTTGCGTGGTGACAGCAGTGGGACGGGAGGGTGGAGGCTCCATCTCCCAGCCCCAGCCTTGTGCGGTTGGCAGGCACACAGGTTGAGACCAGCCCATGCTTTATCCATCCTCCAAAGAGTGTTTCTGCTGGCTAGGAAAGCACTGAGGTATAACCAATAATCTATGATTCTATGATTTGTAACTTTATGCCCAAGGTCAGGAGCCAGCTTCCCTTCTGTAGGGCTATTTGCATTCAGTACCTCACTTCAAATCCAAGCTTTTCACTCATATGCTCTTCACAGAACTATAAAGATTGGAAAAGACCACTAAGATCATCTAGTCCGACCATCAAATATCTAATTTAATGAAATAACAGCAAAAAAAATGACCCACAATTTGAGTCTCATGTAGACTCGTAGAATTGTTTGAATTGGATGACACCATTAAGAGCCATCTGGTCCAGCTCCCCTGTAACAAATGGGGAACTGGACCAGATGGTCTTTAACGGCTTCATTAAATGCTCAGAGCCCCAAGCAGTCTGACCCTGAATGTCTCCAGGCACAGGGCATCCACCATCTCTCTGGGCAACCTGTGCCAGTGCTTCATCACCCTTATTTCCAGTCTAAAACTCCCCTCTTTTAGTTGGAAACATTTTTCCTCTTGTCTTATCACCACAGATACTGCTTAAGAGTCTGTCCCCTCCATTCTTACAGTCTCCTTTTAGATATGAAAGCTGCACTGGTCTCTCCCAGGCTGAGTGGAAAGAAATTTCATTTTGCTCATCTCAGGTGGAGCACTGCAGGGGTTCAGCACCACCTAACACAGCCTGGCCTCATCCGGACCTGGCACAGCACAGCCCATGCTTTTAGCTCAGCTCCCACACAAGAATTGGCAGTTCAGCTCTGCCTATACCAGCAAGATAGACATGCCCTTTGGCTATCAGTTTTGTAGGTGTGGGGCTGCACCCTCAAAAGGAACTGATGCACTCAGCTTGCCTACAACCATGACAAGAGGCAAAAACATCCGGCTCTTCTAAAGGATGAAAGGCAGCGCTCAGAGGATTAAGTCATCAGCTCCTTCCCTTCCTTTCGGAGCTGGTGAACCATGCAGCAATGCATGTCAGCTGTGTTGGTTTTGAGTCGGGAGCCAGAACAATGCAGTCTGTCTTTCCCGGTGTGCACCTCCAGGGAGGATTCTGCAAGCCTTCCTCCAAGCAGGGGCAATGGAGGTGGCAAACAAAAGAGAAAAGCCCTTCAACTTTTGACCCTCTTGGAGTTTACAAACTGGAAAAAGTTCATGTCGTCATGAATGAGTCAAAA
Source organism: Coturnix japonica (assembly GCF_054131305.1). Lineage (NCBI taxonomy): Eukaryota > Metazoa > Chordata > Aves > Galliformes > Phasianidae > Coturnix > Coturnix japonica. The sequence continues at coordinate 89,980,690 of NC_140666.1, read as the reverse complement.
GACATCTTGGAGCCCTTCGGCCCACACTGCACGTGCCTCTACACTTTGTCACCTCCTGCCAGTGTTTGTCCAAGTGGGGAAATGGTTTCCAACTAAAAGAGGGGAGATTGAGGTGGGATATAATGAAGTAAGTTGTTTACAATAAGGGTGGTGAGGCACTGGAGAGGTGGAGGTGTCCCATCCCCAGGGACACCCAAGGTCAGGCTGGATGGGGTTCTGAGCAGCTGATGGAGCTGTGGATGTCCCTGTTCACTGCAGGGAGTGGGACCAGATGCCCTTTAAGGCTCCCTTCCAACTCAAATGATTCTGTGATTTTATGCACTTAAGACCCTCATGTCCAAAGGTCAAGTCACATGTGTGATACACATTCAGTCTTGATCCACGTGAGATAAGAGCAGCTTAAATATATCTAGAAAGACTGTCAATATTTTGGCTGGGATAGAGTTAGTTTTCTTGACTGAGCCCTGATGTATGATGTCATGTTTTGGATTTTTAATGAAAATAGTGTGATAATACATCAACGTTTCAGCTGTTTCAGAGCAACTCTTGCAGAGAGCAAAGGACTTTTCTGCTTCTCATGCTCTCCAGTACTCATCCCAACCACTGCCTGGAAGTAGGAAGGGAAAGCAGCACTCTGGCTTTTTGCAGGTGGGGAAAATGAAGGTGTGTTGGCTTGACATAGTCATCAAGAAAGACACCATCTAGAGCTCACATGCCTGGTACACATATTACTCTCCCTGAGAAATCTTCTGTGAAATTAATTGTACCTACAGAGAATCCACATGAAATCATGGCACGTTCATTAGAAAGGCATCAAATGCTCTGGAAAGACAACATCCATGCTTTCATACTAGAAGGGAAGTCAACCATCCTTCTCAGGAGAACCAGCGCTGACTGTCCAAAGTGGGCAGGAAAAAATACATAAAATCTGTATAAATGGATTTGTGTATTTTGTATTTTTTTATATGGAAGCAACTTGGACAGCAACAACTAGCGTGTTAGTATTCACACTCTGGTGCAACCACTGATGTCAGACTGAGAACCAGGAGGCCTTTCCTCTTGGCATGAACTTTGCTGACATACCCTCCTGCTGTACATCCACCCCATGCAATTCCCAGGCTGACTTTGTAGGACCTTTTGTACCTTCTCCTCTTGCCACCACACTTAGTTACAAGCAAGCACAAGCCAGGAGGGAAGGTATAAAATATAAACCTTCATTAAAGATTTTGTAAGAAGTCAATGAGGCCAAAATAACAGAGGATGTAATAGGGCCATAAATATCTCCCACAGCCATAAACACTTCTACCTGCTGCAGCCTGGACATTTATAAGTGCTTCAGGCATTCAGTGCTGTGTTCACGCTTATTCAAGCATTTACCATGCAAGAAGCCTGAAGTAGGCAAAAATGGTGCCATGCACAGACTCAGCCATCAGCCTGGTTTTGTGATGTCAGCCTGTGCACCTTCCCTGAGCTGACCTGCTCCTGCAGGTGCTGGTTAAGTGCTTTAGCTGAGCTCAGGGCCCATCATACTCAGGTGCATATAGAAGCAGCTAAGAACAGACTTTATCTAAGCAAATGGGACAAAGGGTAGAAAACAAGGGAAAAAAATATGCTTCCTGCTCACCAAAACTGCAGTTACAAAAGCCAACAAATGCTTTTCCAATGGATGTCCTCAAAAAATGGCATCTGAAAAGCAGAGGATGCTTCTAAGGTCATACAGAAGGACAAGTGAGTGAATCCTCACGAGCACCAACCCACTGTGTCATCCCACTTCAAGTCTTCACAGGACATTGCCTAAGCAATCTTTGTAGTGAGGTTATAGGCAAGAAGTCGTGATTCACCTCCAGAGGGACCTCAAGGTAAGTGACATTTGCAAGGCTTAATCATGACCTCGTGAACAATGGGTGAATCAGAAAGCTGAACTTTACATCACTCGCCCAGATTAATGTGGCCTTGGACACCTCCTTCGAGATCCCAGGCCAAACATTAGGTAGTTCCTCCCCTAGATGATTCAGAACTAAGATTAAGGAGAGAGAAAGCACCAAGCCAAGCAGAATTATTTGCAAAGCTTAGTTAAGCAGGAAATATTTTCCTTATCCGTGACTCCAAGATCACATTATCCCACTATTATGCATCCTCTGGAAATTTTTCATAAATATGGTGGAGCTGAAGTGGAAGAAGGAAGATGGACAGATAGGCTGGTTATTAGGGAGCTCATGTGAGATGTGAGAGTGATTGCAACCCTTTGCTCTGCATGAATCACAAACGGAAATTGAACATTTATGACCAGTGTGCCAAACACCAGCAAGCCTGACTGCAGGAACCAGCTTCATCCTAGGCCAAGGACATCCTTCTAAGCAGACCAACCAGCTCAATCTTCACAAAGAAGTCATTCTTTCAACAAATCAGCGTTTACCAGAGAAACACTAAGAAAAGGTTTTTGGGGCTATTTCAGACATTACAAGAAATAAAGGGGACCATGTCCATATCCCACAAGCACCAAGAACCTGAAATTCATGGTATTCATCCCTATGGTTTACACCATACCATAGGTCCTGGAAGGCAAGCTGGAATAATAACAACAGGTACTCCAACTTTCTCCATAGAGAAGGTGGGAAGGAGTTATTTACCTTGCTAATCCTCCATGCAGTAAGAAACAACCAGCACAGAACCTCAGACCTTCAGCTGCTGCCATCACTCCAGATCTGACTCATCTCCCAGACTAAAATCCCTACACAGCTGCTATTATCTCCTTAAATTTAAAAGTGCTGATGATTTACCACATTCATTCAAGCACCTGAGGTCTTCCTAACTCCAAGGTAATGCACCTACTTTAGTTTGGACCTATACCTTCTAGGAAGAGAGACCTGAAAGCAGAAAGCTCAGCAAAATCCAGCTAGGACCTGCCCATTCAGTTGCACACCACCTCATATGGAAGGATTTGCCTTGTCTCAGGAGCAGAAGTGAAGGTTGCTGCTGGCTTGGTAACTGCTAATGCAGGAGGAAAGTGGGTTGAGGGTTTTTGGTAGCTCCTACTGCATCCTTTTCTTTTAAATGGAATGGTTGACAGCAACAAAAATCAGTGATATCAAGCAATTGCGGTACTAAGGGACACAGTTTAGTGGGGAAGCATAGGTGGTGGGTGGATGGTTGGACTGGATGACCTTGGATGTCTTTTCCAACCTTGGTTATTCTATGCTTCTATGTAAAATATGAAACAAGGTGAGCTGATGGTTGGTCTAGATGAGCTTAGAGGTCATTTTATTCTATGATAAAATGTTGCAGTAAAATAGACTGCTATAAAAAGTGCCATTGAGTGTCATTGCAAACTTCTTCACAAAAAAAAAGTGCCCAGAGCTTTCCACCAGTTCATCTAGCTCTGTGCTAACACTTCCTACAAGCAGTGGCTGGACAATTTGGAATCTATAGGGGGCAGAGCCATCTGTTATTGTGGTCAGCTCTAGGGATCATAGAATTATAGACATATTTGAGTTGGAAGGGACCCTTTCAGGTCATCTAGTCCAACTTCCCAGTCATCCAGATGCTCGTGCATGACTTAGAATGATATAAAGAACAAGAAGAGAGAGAGAAAAAAGAGAATCTCTGGCCTGAACCACATGCTCACACACAGAGGGCCCACTTCAAACCCTTGCCATGCAACACAGAAGGGGATAGGAATAGAAAAACCTTAAGAGTTGTTGACCCTTGACTCAAGATGAGTTCAATCCACACTCAAACTATGGAGCAAGCCCACGCAAGCCTTGCAGAACCGTGCAGGAATGCATCATTTTTTTCTGCCCTGGATTTATGCAGCTCCACGTGAGAATCAGGGCCAAAAGCCATTACTGCCTGCTTTCTCTCTGCCTTCGATTTCATAGCCTAATCTCCAGTTTAGCCTACACCGAACCACAGCAGAACAAACAGTGGCCACCCGCCTCTCCCCTCCTCCCTCCCCGGGAGCACTAGCTTCTATTTATGGGTCCCCTGGGGAGAAAACAGTCGTGGCCATTGTATTTGTTTAAGGGTTTTCTGTAATTTCCTTGGGTTTGACTGCAGCCTCTGAGGTTAACCACAGCCAGCTATTGTGGCTGTGTCTTCATCATTCTCTATTGTTCCGCGCTAGGTGGCTCTGCCTTGTTTTCTTGGAAGGTCGAGGGATTGTTCGTCATTTCTGGCCTGGCATTCAGTAGGGTGATGGAGGGGAGGAAAGAGAAAAAGCGGCTCCTTCTTTTTTAAGACTGTGGGTTTCTGAGAAAGACCAGTGTCAGTGACCAGCTAAGGTCAGCCCGAGGTTGCTTAGATGGTATTTGTAACAGCAGGAGGCTGAAACCAGCTTTCTACTTTGATAGGATTCCCTTAAGGGGTTTCAAGAAAAATGTGAAGAATCCCCCACTTCTGGCTTCTTCCACTGGACTTTTCTGAAAGACATTTTTCCTGAGAAAAGGAGGACAGGGTTGTACCATATAAAGCCTTTCCCCTGCCCCTGCTGCTGCAGGATTAGCCACATTTGCACTGCATCCTGACCTTTTGCTACTGTAATGTTGAACTTCAGAGGCTCTGCCAAGAGGCGATCCTTTTTCTGGTTTCCAGTTTTGCTCCCTTATGGGAGGACACAGTCATTCTCCAGCCACATAGAGACAAATTCTTCCCAGCTTGTTTCTGTCAGTGCCTAAGACTGGAAACTTACCTCATCATCATGGATGCGTTCTGGAGCCAAGGGGCTGGAGTCTGATTCATGCCTAGAGGGAAAGGAGGAAATGGGAGAGTACAAACCCATTGACTTCATTGGAGCTACACCAGGAACTCAACAAGAGGACCACTGTAATCTAGTGCATAGAACACCAAACAAGGAATCAGGGAATCCAGCTTCCAACACTAATACTACAACCTGCTTTTTGATCTGGGCAATGCCTCTGTCTCACAAATCTTTCACTCCCTTTTTCCACTCTTTCACCTTTAGTATCTGCCCCCAAGTTACAAGATGCGACATCAGTATGCCTTAGTCTTCCCTTTCTCTGTACAGTGGATTGCAGAGAGACATAGACTGAAGAAATTACCTCACCTCAGCCCAAACTTGTTGTCTAACAGAGCTTAAAGGAGGTGACACGGACGTCCTCATCATACCCTTTCCCCACCCTTCTTCTCTTTGATGGGGAAGTCTATGACAATCCAACCAAAGACCTCAGAAGGTAGAAGCTGTCTGGGGAATGAGTGTATTCCTTTCTAGTTGAAGACCATTATCAACCTGCTTGCTGCCAAAACAGGAGAACTGCTATTTTGGTACCATGCTGTTTTCTCCTAGGACCTGAACCTAAGTCGAATCATAGAATCACCAAGGTTGGAAAAGACCTCCAAATCATCCAGTCCAACCATCTAAATGCCACCAATATTTCCCGACTAAACCATGTCCCTTACTACAACACATAGTTACAAACCTGGTAATTAATTAACACATTAATTATGAGATTCTAGAACTCATTAGTAGCATTGTCATTGCAGCTAATACTATGCTTTTTACATAGGCTCCAAGCAGAGCTGAGGTGCTTGACTAACTTTTATATGACTTTATTGGTGCTGTTGCATTGAAATAGGGCTAAGGGTCAGACAGGGAATTTAACACAATTTGGGCAAGGAAGTAATGTTGTTCTATAGAAAAGATGGCAGAACAGAAGAAATGAGAGAAAATCTGAATCAGAAAATAAATTAGGTTGATAATTACCTGCATTGTAAGGTTAGAAGTTCTCAAAACAAAGTCTGACTTCCTGGTGTGTGAACAATAAATATCTCCAGATAGAATGCAAGAGCAGTCAGGGACAAGGCTCAGGTTGTTCTGTTTCTTGGTGAGCACTGGAAGCACCAAAGGCAGCTGAGAGGAAACCAGATGATACTCAGGTGCTCCCCCACCTAAGTGGGCAAGTTTAGTATCCTGTGCTCTTGAACAGAGGTTCCAACCTCCAGCAAGATCAGTCCTGGGGTCAAGGCTCCCTTCTGGGGGTTTCCACTTAGCAAGTGGGACCTGGGAATTCCCATTTGGCCAAAACACCCATCTCTGACACTGTCAGTAATCTGACCAGGGATCATGAGGGCAATCTTTAAACACTGGGATTTCCCATAGACCTCAACCCTTAGTGGGAGGATGAGAGTTCCAGACACAGTGTCCTGAGTGACCTTTCCAATGCAAATCAGGATTGGTTTTGCCTCCTTCCCATCAGCAGGACATTTTAGGGATGCAAAGGGAAATATTTAATGGAGTATCCATAAACATGCCCTGTACCTATTCAAAGCATGGATGAGCTTTCACATGCGAGTGGTGGAAAATCAGCAACATTTAGACCAAGGAATAAAAATCATCCCAGCTGAGATTGTAACCTATAACATTCAAACCAGGCATCAGACAAAATCCTTACCAGCAAACAGAGCTTCTGGGTGCACTTTGAGCCCCCTGGAGTGGAAAACTGGCTAGAAAATAACACCATTGATTATAATTTTATCCAGCCATCTTCATCCAATTTCCCTCCCTTCTCTTCAAATCCACCATCACACCAAATCATAAGACTTCCTGAAGATCTCAGCACATCCTTGGCCATTAGGACAAGTGCTCAGCACCCCACTGATGAGAATCAGTAGGAGCTGAAGTACCTTCAGCTGCTGTGAACAAGTTTGTACTGAGCACTCAGATGGCAATCCTGGTGTTTTTTAGCCCAGGGAAGCTCTGTTGGTAGCAGTATCAGCAGGGCATACCCCTGACATGACTGTGAGTATCAGAGAGCTGCAAAGGAGAGCCTGTTAAGAAAAACCCAAGGCCCCAGCCAGAGAAAGGAAGGACAATTTGACAAGCCAAAATCCTCCCAGCAAGATGAGCAGAAACCCACAAAGCAACTAAAAGTGAAGGCTGTCCCTCTCATGGGACACCATTGGCCAAACCTCATTTTAAAAGGATTTTCTATTTTTCCTCTTGGGCCCAACACTGATGTGTTCCACTCCTGGGAAGCAGGGGATATTTATGCCGATTAGTTGAGCCACTGCACCACGATGCTAAATAAAAATGGATATTAAAGCAAATGCAATGAGTCACCCATCCCAATCTTTAACAGTCATCAGCCTGGCCGTGTAACAAGCTGTTGACATACCAATGGGAAATGAATGCTAGCAAGAACAGCTTCTCGTCTCTGCCTCAAGCACCCTTGACCTTGCTCTAAGATCTCAGAAGTGGCCTGCGAGACATATGAAGCCAATTACCTTCACCTCAGATTGCCCTTCAAGGGCCTCATTCCACTGCACACCCTCTGCCAAGCTTCCGAGTGTCACTCAGAAACCTGGGGTGCAACCGAAGGCTGTGCAGCATGACCCACATTAGGCATCAACCAAGTGCATCTTCTTGACTGCTGTTGCTAATGAATAACCCCTTGGCTGTCCCAGGGAAGGCCAGCAAAGCTGGGGCATGGGGTGCTGTGCTGGGGGGATACAACAGCGAGGAGACTTGCATGTCTCATGGGAAGGGATGCAGTGGGTGGAGATGGTGCAAGACTTTTCTACACTGGGGTAAAACAAACCCTGTGGATCACTCCTGCAAGAAGAGAGAGGGCAGAAAGAATTGGGAAAGAGAAGACAGAGCTTTGGAGAATTCCTGAATGCTCCTGCTGAGGAGCAGAAGAGGGAAGGCGATGGAGGAAGGCACTCCTACTTTATCCTGTCATCTCCAAGCCATCCTGCAGCAGCAACAGCCACCATGGTTTTCATAGAATCATAGAGTGGTTTGGATTGGAAGGTACCTTCAAGATCATCTAGTTCTGATGCCCCCACTACAGGCAGGATGCCTGAAGCTTCACATACACAGAGGTTGTGTCTGCCAAAAAGGTTGGGCAAATGCATCTCAGAGCCCTGAAGGTGCAGTCCATCAGCAGGGAAGGAAGTTTTTGGGCTCAGAGGCCAAACAGGGGCCAAATCCAAACACCTGGAACAGCAGCATGGGCCACACAGGGGACAACTATTTGTCACCCATAAGAAATGGATGACACTGGTAGGGCACTGTTGACCTCAAGTCCTTTTCATGCCACCTAACCACAGTGATGTGCCTTTAAGCACATGCACCAGCCTATTGCGGGCAACACTTTCATCCTAAAAATAAGCAAGTAAATGAAAAAAGGAGGAAAGAGTGGAAGGAAGGTAAAGAAGGAAAGAGAAAGGAAAAGATGGAAAAGAAGGAAAGGAAGGAAAGAGAGGAAAGAAGAAGGGAAAAGAGGAAGGAAAAAGAGGGAGGAAAAAGAGAGAGGAAAGAGAAAAAACAATATGGAAAATAAGGAAAGAGAAAGGAAAAGGAGAAAAGAGAAAGGAAGAGAGAAGGATGGAGAAAGGCAAAGAAGGAAGAAAAAGGGGTGATGGTAAGAGAAATAAGAAAAGAAACCTCCTCAGTGTGAACTGACAGTGACCTGTCAGAAATATGTTGCGTTCAAACTTTCCCATAGAGCCCTGAAAATTTGTTCCTTATTAAGGAAGGGGGGTGGCGTATCCAGTTCAAAGGAGAAGACGGAGCAGAGAATTCTGTGGCTACTACTGTGGTGTATTTTTTTCCATTTGCTTTCCCCTGCTTCCCTCCCTTTCCCGCTCCCTTCCTTTCCAACCCCAAATCCTTTATGGTCTCCCTGAATCGAACAATTCCTATCCAGAAGAGAAGGGAAAAAAGAAAAATGAAAAGCTGGGGGGAAGGGAGGGAAATCTCCAATTTGTGGGAACTGCTTGTGTTTTAATGGGAATGCAGAGAGGGTTTTGGACTTTCCCATGCTTTTAGCTCGAAACACTATTTTTACGTTCCATTTAACATCGGAGAAAGAAGGGGGGGAGACATTAAAGCAGCATAAAAACAGTAAATTATTTTAAATGTTGGTGGCTCACATGTAGCAGGAGCTATTTTACTGTTTCATAGAATTCATAGAATGGCCTGGGTTGAAAAGGACCACAATGATCATCTGGTTTCACCACCCCTGCTATGTGCAGGGTCACCAACCACCAGACCAGGCTGCTCAGAATCACATCCAGCCTGGCCTTTTTGACTCCTATTTATTTCTCAAGGTGTCCCCAGCAGCCTGAAGGCCATGATACAAACTCTCGAGCTATCTCTGACCCCTAGAAGGTGTTCTGTGACATTATATGGTGGAGTTTTTTGTACATTTTACCTTAACAAGTTGTAAAAGCACAGCGAACAAATGAAGGAAGGCTTGAGTATCCCTCTGCCATTCATAGCAGAAAGTGTCCTGTCTGAGAACAGAATTAAGGGCCATCTGGAACCTTAGAAACTACGTGAAGCATATAGAAAGCATCACATGTATAATTAGACTTGCTAAGAGTGAAAGCTAAGAGTGGCAGAGGAATTCATAACAAGACTAGGAAGTATGCAAGACGTTGGCTTTTCATTGAAGCATATTTGGTGAAGAGGGGAAGGATGGCATGGCCTGGATGCAGCACATGAAACTGGGTCTGCCACCCAGATATACACCAAGATTTGACCTCTCTGCTCTTCCATGTCTTTCTGGCATCATCTACCATGGGGTCCTGATGTCATCACAGCACCCCCTACTTAGAAGGATAGAATGGCCTGGGTTGAAAAGGACCAGAATGACCATCTGGTTTCAACCATGGGCAGGGTCGCCAGCCACTAGACCAGGCTGCCCAGAGCCACATCCAGCCTACTTCACAGCTATCTCCTCTACAGAAAGAGAATTTCAGGTGTTTCCCCACCATCACCTGGCAGATTTTCATCTCAGCTCTCTTCTTTCTTATAATTCTGCTTGCTCAGCTTTCCTTGGGGACTAAGTTTCCACCAGCTGCTCTGTATGCAGGAGCCAACACTTTGAAGGCATCAGGGAATCAAAATAGAGGTGGGATGTGCTGCACGAGGCATAAGATGTGCACAAAGGAGAAGTGCCTTGCTGAGTCAGGGCTTAGGCAGCCTGCAAATTAAAATAGGAAAAGAAAAAGAAAAAAAAAATAAAATAAATACCACTGTTTTTAGCAAAGTGCTTGTTTTCCTATTTTTAAAAGAGACTGTTGTTTTCCCATTTTTAAAATAGGCTGGAAGAGCAAAATTAGCGGTTGTGTTCTAAATCTGAAGAGGAATTTTCTGATGGCTTGACCTATAGTAATCTGCAGTTTTGGTACAAAGCACAGTAACCTCACCATGATTTACAGCCATTCTTTACATGGTATTTGTATGAAATAAGCCGGACTGCTCCAGCTAAATGCAATTTATCCCTCAAGCTACATCAGGGACAGCCAATGCTTCAAATCTCTGTCCATTCACAGTGGCGTGAAGGAAGGACGTTCTTGCGTTAAAGCCATCGGGCAATTTGGCTTGGAGCTTAGCTTTGAAACCAAGCTCTCTGGACAAGAGCTGAAGAGTCCTAGGACCTGTGGGGTTAAGAGAATGTTTCAGCTGGGAATGCATCCCTGACAAAACCTGGCCCAGCAGTGAGGCTGAGTGCATTTTCCCCTCTAGCTTCACCTTTCTGTTCCTTATCATTAAAATGGAAATAAAAAATATCCTTCCTCCTCCTTGCTTGTCTATTTTGATGGCACAGTCATTTTTTTCTCAGAACATCATTAAATCTTCTGTCATCTGGGGCACTGTCTTGTCTACAGCAGCAAACAGTACTCTTCTGCAAACTACAGGCGCCAGTGCTGTAATGAATATCAGTGATGGCAGAGGACCTTGGACGTGAATAAGCAGTCTGGGACCTTGTTTTATGCCGCAGACAAAGCTGTATCACTATGGCATCTCCTTGTAACCCAACGGCACCCTGGGCTCCAAACAAGAATGAGACATTACCTCTATGCTGGGAGGAATCCAGAGCCTCCAACAAGCCCTGACCCTGCTCCAAGCAATCCATTGTTAAATCACCACTTCCAATTGCTTTACACTTAGCTGGGAGGAGGACAAAGACTTTGAGGGGCTGCTGGACTCCAGAGAGTGATAATCACCCACAACTCCTTCACATTTAATTTACCCTGAGAAAGATCTGCAGTGAGTCAGGATAATTTGCAGATGCTACCAGCCTTCCATCAGAGGCTTGTTCTTCCTACTTGCTTAAAGAAAGATTAAAAAAATGGTTTCTTTTATTGGTATATATTAAATTGGCATATATAAATACCCAAAGAAAACATAGTGTGCAGCTACCCTGGCTCAGGGCATGTGGCAAACAAAAGCCAATTCCTTGGTGTGGAATTATGGAATGGTTTGGATAGAAAAGAACCTTAAAGCCCATCAGGTGCCAATGACTTGCCATGAGCAGGGACATCTCCCACCAGCTCAGGCTGCTCACAGCCCCATCCATGGCTTTGAGCACCTCCAGGGATGGGATACACACATCTCTGGACAGCAGCGCCAGGGCCTCACCTCCTTCTTCATGAAGAATTTCTTCCTAATATCTAATATAAACCTACTATTTTTCAGTTTAAAGCCATTATCCCTTGTCCTACCACCACATACTCCAGCAAAGAATAGATGGAGGAGGCTCCAGCTTTCTGTAGATCCCTTTCAGGCACTACAAAGTCTCCCTAGAGCCTTCTGTTCTCCAGGCTGAACACCCCCAGCTCTCAGCCTGTCTCCTTAGGAGAGATATCCCAGCCTTTGAGCATCCTTGTAGCATCCTCTGTACCCACACCAACAGCTCCATGTCCTTGTGCAGGGAACCCAGAGCTAAATGCAGCACAGCAGGTGGGGTAACCTGGGCTGCTCTTTCACGACATGGCCCTGTGATAGGCTGTGACACTCTGTGATAGCTAACTCTTCTTTTTGTTCTTCCAAAACCACCACAGTGAGATGAATGAAAACGATGCAGCAAGACTTCATTTTGAAGCTGTTCCCAGCACCTGCATTCAACAGAATAACTGAAAGAAACCAGCAGCTTTTTGCTGGATAGGTCTCAGGAGTAGCATCCCATTTCCAACTCCATGCTGAAGAAGATGAAAACTCATAAATATGGTTTTCTGTGTCAACCTTTTCTTCTGTCAACCTCCTCCTTGGGCTGAGGTCACTGGGGACTTGATTCATTTCTGGGCACCTCAGCAGCACTGGAATGCTTGGAGCTGGAGAGAATTCAAGTAAGGACAAAATGGGTGATTTAGTGGCTGGAAGGATTGACTTATGAGGAAAAAAACAGAAGGAGCTAAATATGTATAGTTTGGCAAGAGGACAGCAAAGGAGGACAACTGTCTGCCGACTAGCTGACAGGCATAAATGTCGAGGAGGGGGAGGAATTGTTTAGGTTAGCCCAACAGGGGAATAACCAGGAATCACAAAACGGGATTAAGGAATGGAAAATGAACACTGAATACCAGGGGAAACATTCTTAACAGTGAGATCTAACCTACTGGACTTTAGAACATCCTCCCCAGGGGCTGTGGTGGAAACCCTGCTCTTTAAGATATTTAAAAATGGACTGAAGCACAGTCTGTTGGGAATAATCCTCCCTTGACCAGAGACGGACTGGATCCAGGCAGGGTGTTCCCTGCAAGAAGCACATTGTGTGATGCTGAGCACGCATGCACCATGGGAAGGTACTCACAGAGCACAAGCAGGCCCCTTGCCCAAATCTAATATAGGAATGGAGTAGATCTTGGGTTTATTTTTCATGGCTGGGAGCAGCCATAATGCAAGGAAAGATGCTGACCTTCTTTCTTTCTCAAATACTTGAAAGTGAGGGGAAGCTGAGACACAAGGATGGGCATCTTGACTGGAGAGTGCTATTAAGAGCTCACACTAAAAGGTCATCTGTGTACTGTGTTTGGACATGCATATACCCCTTCCAGGTTATGGAATTAGCACCATCTACCATACAGATTGCCCAGAGATGTGGTGAATGCCTCATCCCTGGAGTCTTTCAAGGTGAGGCTGGATCAGGCCATGGGCAGCCTGATCTAACTGTGGATGTCCTTGTTCATTGCAAGGGAGTTGGACTGGATGACCTTTAAAGATCCCATCCAACTCTAAGGATTCTATGATTCTATGATATCAGGGAAGCTCTAGAATCTGTGTTACACAACTGAACATCACAATTTATGACTTTAAATCTATGGAAAGGACTTCCTATGTTTCCAAAAAGGGGCTGGAACTAGATGATCTTTAAGCTTCCTTCGAACCCAAGCTATTCTGTCACTTTCTTATTCTATAGTGAGAAACAACAGCAACGATCTTAATAGTTTCTTATTAACCTGAAATAATCTCAACTGTTCCAAAGGCTTAAACCATAAGGATGTAGTAGGTTATACAACCCAGGATGTAAGAGAAAAGCACTCAACATGAAGTGTTGGAGCACTCGAGAAAGTGAATAACTAGAATAACTAGAATAAGTGGATAGCCACTTTAAGTCAGCATTGTGTCCAAATCCAAAAACTTTTCCATTCATGCTGCTCTGATGCAAGTTCAAGCCTACTTACAGTCCCAAACAAGCCTATGTTTGCTTGGAAGTCTCCATATGATCCTTACTGATGAGAGCAATGCAAACTGGATCTCATGTCTGTCTTCTTTCTGCATGCAGAGGAAAGTCTGAGAGCGTAAAGTGAAGAGCACTGAGTGCACAGAGACATCTGAGGACATGCAAAGGTACTGGCACCACAATGCTTTTGTTGCCACTTGTCATCAGTTGCTGGGAAAGCACCTCTGGGTTCAGTGGTATCACTGTGTTTTTTGACAAATACAATCACTGAATTTTTGAATTTTGGAATCAGAGAATTGTGGAAATAACTCCACAGTCCATTCCCTTGCTTAGAGCAGGGTTCCCTGGGAGATCTGACCAGATTGCACAGTGATTTATTCATTCTGATCTTGAAAACTTCCAAGGATGAATAAACTTCAGCTACCCCATGTAGCATATGCTCCAGCTTCCAAATACCTTGGTGGTGCCTGCTGAACTTGCTCTGTTTTTCTATGTACTTTCATGTGTGAGAAGAGCCCTAAAACTGGACATAGTATCTAGACATGGCTTAAACAATGCTGAGTAAAGGAATATTATAAGCATTAGATTCAGATGTATCAGAAACACCAGCAACATACCCACCCGAAACTGAGAAGATCACTGACAAGAAGCTTGGAGAGGACTCTGCAGCCCACAGGGAAGCTATTTGCTCATCTCACGCTTTCTTCCCTTTTACACACACACACACACACACAGATCCACCTGCAGGTGAGCTTCCAGAAGTCATAAAATCAGTTCTACCAAAATACTTTTGCTTGACAGCTTCAACTCTGTAAGTCTTCTCCTCTTGTCCAGCCCAAACATCTTTCTCTTGACTTAGATCTCGAAAACAGGCACGTTTCTTTCTCCTAATTTAGATAGAAACGTGTGGTTTTTTCCTACAGAGGACTTAGGGAGCAAATTCTTCTCTTCATGGTAACCTTATGCATACTAAAAATCTCCCAGCAAATCTCTGCAGTCCTCTCTCCTCTAGACTAAACAATCCAAACTCCTTCAGTCCTTCCTTGGAGGTTATGTTTTCTGGACCTCTGACCATTCTACTGCTCTCCTCTGGACCTTCTCCAGTTGGCCTTCATCTATCTTGACATGCCTCGTACCGGACATGCGGGCTCCAGCTGAAGCCTTCTGGGACTTCCCAGATCAGAGATCTCAGTTCAACTCATTGGAGAGGAAAGCTTAAGTTACTAAGTCTGGATATGGTTCTGACTCCACATTTCCCCCGTGCTTAGGATGGCTCCACTTTTCCCACGAGGGATCGTGTCCGAAATGCAAATATCTGAACTGTTAAATACTTGAAAGCTCATCCTGGTCCCTGAAGAAAGATGGAGTAGAAACTTTTCCTTACTCCACGTCCCCAAAGCATGGAACATCCTGTGACTGTGTAGATCCATGCTGTGGTGCAGAACACATTGAGGAGGCAAAAAAAGAAAGGGAATTCTGTTGTACCCAACTATATCTCTTGTTCACAAATGTCTTAACACAAGTCCATTTTTTGCTGCACGATGGAAGAAGTTAAAACAAAGTTAAATTAAATCAACGTAACTAAAAAGTTGTTTCCAGTTCCCTTAACCAGTAACGGGAATTGTCAGAGAAACTCATTCCAGAAAAAAAAACAAAAAACCTTCTATTAAGGATGACAGAATGGCCCCAATTGACAATAATTGACGATCAACCACATTACAGCAATCCAGTCCGTCCACCGCTGCATCAACAAAATGCAAAAACGAACAAAGAGATTAAAGGATGAAACATGAGATTTCTGTAGTCCTTTCTGCTTCATTCATTTGAAAAGGAGAAGAATTACACTCACATACAAACCCATTTGTTTTTCCTTGGCAGAGCATTGGCATTACTTTTTAGTCACATTTATTATTAGAACAAAGTAAACAATTTGCTGCAAACAAGAGTTGGATTTGTTTTGCATGTCTCTCTCCACTTACAAATTAGCAGGTCGTGAAATGCACTCATTTGTTTTATTTGCAATTAATAGCTTCTAAATCCTTGGCTGGTTTTAGCACTTCATTGTCACAGCTGTACATCTGTGCCCTCCCAGCACTATTCTGATATCTCTGGAGTGACACACACTGAAAATGGAATAACCCAGGGATAACCAAATGTGTTTCTTTTCCTCATTGGAAAAGCCATATTAGTTGCATGTATCATGCCATGTACTTTCATTGGAAAAGCACCAGCCCACCAGTAGTTGATTGTGTAGGTTTGAAAGTTACCCTTTGCAAACTGTACCTAATTAGGTGCTAATGAGCCAACTCCTTGACCCAAGCACAGATAAAGCTCCAAATTCTTCTCATCTGCAATGAGACCTCAGAGCCCAGAGGCTTCATCCAGGCTCTCTTGAGGAGCACGGTCAATGTTTTCTGACTCAGAAAAGACCCTCCTTTCCATAGCGTTGGCTGCCCTATGCTGGTGCAGCCCACCCTCCAACCAACCTGGCCATGCCCTCTTCCCCTGACGTAGGGTCAAAGCATCACTGTTGCGCGTCCATCCTCACCCTCTGCACATTTGAATTCACCACTTAATCCCAAAGCATTTGCTGAGGCAAACACAAGACTTTCATTTCCAGCTTGGGTGATGCACAGAGCTCTATGATCAAAGCCTGTGGCTAGCTGGCAACAGGGCGTAGTCTAGCAAATGCTGCCCCATTAACAGCTCAACCAAAACCTAACCGATCTTTCTGGATAAAAAGAAGGGGCAGGGAGGGGATCTTGGACTTACGAATTGTGACTTACCTGAAACTCCCCAGACTGTGAGTCATGAGAGTCCTGAAGGGGAATAATGCATTTCCCAACATTTGGAGAAAGGAATGGTAAAGCCGTGCCAATATTTTAACAGAAGTGATTTCACTCAAGTAGCCGTACGCAGGCTAGCTCAACATTAATCCTCGCTCCTTCAGTCAATGGAGACAGGTAGGCACATCCAAACAGCAATCATCCTACTGTAAGACAGATGTCTATGGTAGATTAGATGATTCAACAGCTGGAGGGCTGATCTCGCTCCGTTGACTGCAGAACCAACCTTGGCAGCAGGTTTGGATCAGACAGCAAACTATTATTTGGTTAAATTTAGGTGAGGTGACACCACTCTACCTTGCAAAGTAATTACATTTGCAACAAATGTCAGTCAATGTTTTTCATGGGAAATAGGCCTGATTTCATTTTCTGACAAAACTACAAGTTCAGTTCATCAAAGAGTCTCTTACAGGCATAATACAAACTTTCATGTGGTGCATGACTGAACATTGCACAACCTTCTGTTTGAAAAGCTTCTGCTACACTACAAAAATGAAACATGCATTGAACAGATCAGGAGCTGGCTAGCTTGTAGAAGCTGGAAGGTATTTTCTCAGTGAGAAAGTATCACCAGTGGTTGTCAGGATCTGTTGCCTTGCCCAGAGGTAGTCAACATTGTCGTCAGTTTTCTGAAAGTAAATATATTATTTTCAGCTGATGTGTGCTGTTTAGGTCACGGAAGCTGTTATGTTTTTTTGATGGGCTAGAAAGTTTCCCGAAAAGTGCTGGTGAACAGGAGCAAGGAAGAAGTCTGTAGAAACCACTGATGTGAAATATCACATTCACATTATAGAAAAGATGTCAAGAAGCTGGAGGGAGTTAAGGCAAGAGACACAGAATTATCCAAGAGCAAGAGAAAGACGTTAAGATGGAAGACCATGAAAATTCAATATAATTTCAAAAGATTAAGGTGTTAAGAGTGGCATACATCCCTCTGGCATTTAGGAGCCTAAAAGGTGAGAGGCAGTCCAGACTGGACACTTGGCTTCCTTAAAAACCCATGAAGAGTTGAGGCCATTTCCAAAAGTCATTTCTCATTTGGATGAGGTAGATTGCTCTGTGGAAGGGCCAGTTTATAATGGGATCTGTTACCCAACACCTATTTTGTGCCATCCTTTTAGTAATCTTTGACAATCAGCTGATTGCCCTACCAGTCATCAGTCAGAAATACTCCTCCTTCATAAACAAAAAGATTTTGTATATCTACTCAATACTTGACAAAATGGTCCTCTCTTCCACAACCCCCTCCAAGAAACCATCAGCCACCACGAATACAATTTCCTTTTGTTTATGGTGACTTCCCAAGCTGTACAAGGATTTGGTGGCAGACAATCTGTAGATGAAACTCCCCATTAAAGGATAGTCCTTTTTCTCCACAGGAGGAATAAGAAAGTATTTTCTTTTTCTTCCTTTATCCTACAGGCACTTCTGCATTATCTCCATTGGCCAGGAAGATCCTTGACCCAGGAGGATCCAAGTTCATCAGAATCTGGGCAAAGCTGCCAGATAATGAGAGGCGCTTGGTTGGCCTTGGCAAGGCAGGCTTTTAAGTGGTGATCTCCAGTAACGGAGACCAAATAATCCACCTTCAAGTCCAAACCAGAGAATTGTGGTTGAGTTGAGTGAGAACTCAGCAAAATAAATAGAGCACTGTGGAAGCTTTGCCATGGGAAAGCTCTATAGCTAACACATATGCATAAACATACTCGTTGGAACAAAGGGACCTACATCTCATTTGATGCTTGCACTAGATGAACTGAGCCATCTTTTCCAACCTTAATGATTCCATGATCTCAGGAGGAACATGGAGGGCTCTGGAGCTAAACCAATAGCTTAGCTTCCCCGTTTTGCATTTCTTCCTTTGCCAAACTGAGACAACACAGTGCTTTTTAGAATGGAGCAAAAAGGGGAGGGAAAGCAGGAGGTTCTCCCACCCACCATGTGGTATTGATAGGCTGGTGGTAAAAAGCCCCTCACTGCCAAGGAACACCAGAAATAACAGTGTCAAACATGTTTTTGTGAGCAATTAGGGTAAATATAAATACACACACACACATTTACTAAAGATGAGAAGAATTAATATATATATATATATATATATATATACATATAGGCCTCCTGCTTCTCATCCACTCTTCTCTAGGCCAGTATTAGAAACAGATTGAAGTAGCCTGAGAAAAAGCATTCACATGTCCTAATTCTCTCATTAAACAGTAGGTGGTTCTTCTTGCCATGTGTTTGGTATCATGGGGCTTGCTTCTCCCCATCTCTTTTGATCTGTCATCATTCCTCACCCATCACAAGATAATTTCCCAGTGCACTTCACACTTGCATGCTCCTTCCCACTCCCTGCTTGCTCTGCTTTCAGTTCTTCATTGATGTCCAGATAAAACTCCAAGGGGATTTTAGTAACTACAAGCCATCATGAGAAAAGTACTAAGCAGCGTGCTGTCAACGTGAACATTTTTTGGCCCACCTCTACCAATGGTTGCAACAGAACCAAGCAGATGAATTCTAGTGCACAAAGAGAAAAATGACCTTCCTAATTTCTGTTTGCAAAATGCTGTTCTTCTTCTCACCTGCTTAAACCACAGAAATGTGCAGGCATCCCACAGAGCTTTATGTAGTGTGCAGACTACATAGAACCAATGCTGATCAATCTGTGGCTCAATAAGTGCATTATGGGGAGCAGGAAAATCACAAATGCCAAGGAATCAACCAGAGATGGTTTGCCCCCTATACCAAACCCAGGGACTCTGATATAGAGCCATGGATGCATGTCTGCTTTGCTCCCAAAGCTACATGGGATAGAAGCCAGCTTCTTCACTTGCATTGGTAGACTGCTTGTTACCTCTGAAAGAGTTAGATTTGTCCTGATCACCCTGGTAAGACAGGCAGCAACACATCCTGACCTAAATTCAAAAGCTATCCCAGCTTCCTGCAAGGTCCTTTTGAGCACAGCATCCAAAACCTATTAGCTGTTTGGGGAGGTGGACCAGATGATCTCCACAGGTCCCTTCCAACCCTTATAATTCTGCAGTTCTGTGTTTAGAGGAAGGTAAGGCCATGTCTTTTGCTTTAATGACCCTCTCCAAGCTAATGGCAGTGGAACAGAGCTGGGAGGTGTTGGTATTTCCAGAGGGCAATTAGCCCACGGATGAGGCCATCCTCTTCCCAGCCACTCCCCAGCTACGTGCCTGCCCCACTATGCAATGCTCCCATTGCGTGTGCTGAGCACGTCGGCCAGCCTGCACACTCCCCAGAGCTAACCTGGCACATAAAGGGGACGCAAAATCCCCACGGAGCTCATTTAAGAGTGAGTGAGTCCATTTTTTGCGATGTGATTTGGGAAATCGTTCTTGAATGAATGGCTCCTCTTCCACTTCTGGCCAAGGCTGTGGTTTTCCAAGGAGCAGGGAGGAGGGGACACATACCTTCAGAGCTGTCTCTACGGATGGGAATTCATCATGGTTTATTTTCTCAAGGCTCGTGGCTTGTCACAAATCCTTTTAAAGTCATGAGGCCTGGAAGGGGAGGGAGAAACGAGAATGTTTGGGTGTTATTTTTGTTCAGATAGGAACAGTTCGTAAGTCATTCCGATCCCGTTATGCGAGCAACTATAAAGCCATTGCACCCCAGACTTTTTCACTTGGGGAGAAGCAGAGGGCAGCAAAACATCCCCTTTGTTCCAGATATCCCCCAAGTCCTCCCTTCTGACTCCTATCCACATACTCTCATGCAATATTCTGGAAAATCAGTGTGGATCTACCTTTTGTTGTTGTTTTTTAGCCAGAATGAATCTTTCACTCTGCCATCAGCACCAGCAATGCTGCTACAGCATCCCATGTGCTCCATGTTGCTACTCTCCCACACTGGGGGAAGGAGGGATGCTGGGAGAGCAACCAAAGCCCTGCCTGGGGGGGCAAATACAATAAGAATCATAACAGATCCTCACAGCTGGGAATCCTCTCACCTCCCTCCAGACACCAGGGAAGAAGGGGTTGGAGGAAGAGAGGTACCCCCCCAAGGTGTTACATGCTCTGAGGTGCTGAGCAGAGGGGCTGCTCTTGCTTTAAGCATTTGCCTTGCAGACAGCAACTACAGCATCAAATCTTAAACACCTTCCCTATGTCAAACCTTGGGGACTGGCTCTGGGGAAGGGGCTCTCCCTGCAAGGATACACACAGATCCAGGCTCAGGCTGCCCCATCAGCTGGCTTCCCATGATGAGCAGCATAGCACCTGTGATGTACAAGACACTATTCGCGATGTGCAACATAGCACTGTCTCTTCATGCAGTATTACTTAGTATTATGGTTCCTGAGAGGATAGTCTTTCATAGCAGCACTCATAAATCATGATTCAATTGAAAAACACTCCCCACAAACCCTGGTGTATCCTGTAGTTTATTGAGCGCACCAGACCAATGTTCATTGACCTTGTAGACCCTGAAACAGAGACTTAACACAGCCTCTCTCTCCTACCTCAACAAAGCAATAGTTGGGCATCTTTTTCCTCACCTACAGCAGCACATTCCTAATGGTGAGCATGCAGCCACTGAAGCTGGTAGCTCTCCAAATATTCACCTTCACAAATGCTCCTCCATGACCAAACAGGTTTGGCTTTGCACCCCAGCCTTTCCCTCCCTGCAGTAAATCAGGGTGTAAAAAGCACAGGTTAGCTCAGGAGGAACAGTGTGCAGATGGAAAAACCATTTGACCCCTTAGAGTATGCCAAACTGGGCTACTGGAAGACATCTGATGAGTTTTCTAGCAGAAACAGAAGAGAAATAGTAGAGAAGGTGAGCAACAAAAAGGGGGGGAAAAAAAGACAAAATCCCACAAATTCTCTCCCTTTTGGTTTTCTTTAAGGTTTATGCATGAATGTAAACAGGAAAGTCTGTGGACAGTGTATCCTCACAGACTCTATGCTGTATAGAGAAAACAACATAGATTGGAAGAGTATTCAATAGCAAAAGGGAAAATATAGGGTTTGATACCACGTTTGTAAGACCACAAAGAACTGCATATATTCAGTCAGTTTGGCCTCCTGCAAAAGCCAGAGATTCCTATTCAAGAATTCCTCCCTTGGCCATAACTTTTAGAAGATTTGCAGTATGTCCCTAACAAAGTCTTCCAAACTGATTTAGAGGCCTGAATCAGTGATGGACCCATCATGACCTTAAGATAATTGCTTCAACCATTCAACAGACAGCAGCTCCCCAAAAGAAAGCATAGAAGACATGACTTATATGAGCCTTAATGAGCGTACTGGCAGGAAAGCTGAGTGAGAGGTAGAAGTCCTGGCCCCAATTTTTCCTTTATTTTTCTCAAACTGTGGCACTCAGCCTGAGGCAAAGCCCTCTGAACTCAACAGGAGTCTGTCCACAGCCAACGTAGCCCCATTCATCCCACCTCCCGTCCCCTACCACCCAGAGCTCGCTAATTCCCCATGCCAGCACTTCCCATTGCTCTGGGAAAGCTCCTTGCAGGGCCCACTTAGCTCTTGAAGGTTGATTCCCATTTTTTAACAGGCCAAAACTGCGGGATGCCAACTAATTGCTTCGTGAATGACCCCAGTGTTAGGGGGCTCCGCCGCCATGGCTGGGAGGCCCTGCCACACGTTCGTGGTGCCTCGCACTTCCTGACATCTGGTTCCAATCGGTGCTCCCTTGACTGCCGTGAGAGCTCAAATGACCTCTTCTTACCTGGGCAAAGGTACCAGGAGAGCTGTAGTGTTCTCACCTCCTCTCAACCTCATGCCAAGCCTCCCTTCCATCCCAGCCCCACTACTGCAGATCCCAGGAATCCAAAAGGACCCCAGGGTGGCACAGGGCAGGGAGGGGAGAGATATAGATGAGATGTAAGGGGGAAGCCTGTCACTAAGATGTCCTGATACTGCTGCCCAGAGAATAGTGGGTGTCCCATTCCTGGAGGTGTCCAAGGCTCCTGGGCAGACTGGCCCAGTGCCACAGTGACTGGCAACCCTGCCTGCATCAGTGGGGTTGGAATTGGATGATCTTTGAGGTTTCTTCCATCCCTATGATGCCTCATCCTTAGAGATACTCAAGATCAGGCAGGACAGGGCTCTGAGCACCTGATGGAGTTGTGGGTGTCCCTGTTCATTGCAGGGGAGTGGGACCAGATGGTGTTGAGAGGTCCCTTCCAACTCAAACCATTCTATGACAATTCCATAGACCAACATTTCAGCTGCCATGAGATTCTCCACGTCCCATTCCTCCTTGCTTTAAGGTTCACCTTCTCTTATAGATTCTCTTATAGCCTCGAAGGTCACCACAAGACATGGCACTGGCACACCTGAGTGGTACGGAGGAGCAGGTTTTCTCCACCTCCTGCTTGCTGTTCAAAGCTCAAATACAACCATCATGCCATGAACTCCAGCTGTTAAGCCTTGGTCCAAAATCCAACTATTCCCTCCTGTTCTTAGTCTCTGATCACCATCCTGACTCTGCTCCTTCCAACCCAGTTGCTTCTCCATGAAGCTGAGACGCCAGTCCTGACATGTTACTACATGGAAAGCTCCATCTCTCGAGCAGAGCTTTGACGTTCAGACACAAAAAGCTTTATCCTTAGATATATTCATCCCATACAACCTCAGTAACACTGATCATGGAAGGCGGAGCCCCTGAGCTGACAAAGCAGGATGCAAAATCCTCACCCTACAGGAGACCAAAGCAGTGTTCAGCATCCAGGAACTGAGCAAGATTACTTTCTCATTACACGGAGCAGCAGAGTCTGGCAGTCAGAGCAAGGTGCCATCAATCAGGGCTCCTGAGCTCCATGTGCAACCACAAATTAACCCACTATCATGTTACTCAGCCGCTGTTTTGCAACAGTTATGGAGTGTCAGGCTGAGTACCTGCTCCAGCAAACAGCATTAGAGCTAGGCTCGCTTCTGGAAAGCTCTGCAGTGATCCTGACTCCCTCTTTCCTTTAATTTGTATTTTCTGTTCACAGAAAAGTGCCTTTACCACCTCATTCTCACCTCTGCCACTGACTGTCTGGGCAGCCTTGGCAAAATCACACAGCCCAGCTTCATTTTTCCATCTGGGTACTTGGGATGACTACAAAGCTCCACTTTCCTAACAAGGTGCTTCAAAATTCCCAGGTAAAAGGCACTGCAGAACCACTACACTGCACGATTTTTGTGTGTTTTGAGATTAATTAGATGCCAAATACAAACCCTGCCCAGAAACTGAAAAATGAAGTGTTGCAACACTGGGGTGGTTTCAAGTTCTTCTTTTTACCTTCTTTTTTTTTTTGTTGTTTTGTTTTGTTTGGGTTCCCTCTGTGCATGCACAGCCCAATCTAGATTGGGAGTTCTGTCTGGGGGTCCTCAGGATCCTAGCTCCCCAAGCCAGCATTAGTAAATATATATCCATGCACAACCCATCCAGGGTGCTCACATGCTGCTGCTTTGTGTCGCAGGCAGACTTGTGGACATCCTCACCCCAGCATCAGTTGGGATCTGATTGAGGGCCAGCTACTCCATATCAGCCCCATTCCCAGCTCTGGCTTCAGGTCCAGAAGAGAACACGATGCAGATCAGGAGGACCTGCAAGCAGGCTGCAGCCCTGATCTACCCGATAGAGAAACGAGCAGAGGGGAAGAACTGGGAAGCTTCAGGGCTGGCTGTAGTGCAGAAGTGCAGCCTGTGCATGCCAAAGTGACCTCCTGGAGCAGCTTTCTGCACTGACTCTGCACGTAGGCTGCTGCAGGAGAGGCTGCCAAGCGGCTGCAGTGCTGGCCAGGTGACTCACAGCACTGCATCCCACACTGCTCTGCCAGCCAAAGCCATTGCTAACACCATCGCTCTGCTGCCCGGTGTAGGTGCCAGCCCGGCTGCCCTTTGGCACAGCTGGCAGTGATGCTTCTGCAGCATCTGCAATGGAGGATGGATATTCTGGGGTATGGAATCAGGGGGAATAAGGTGGCAAGGTGACCAAAGTTGCTTCTAGGAGGAAGCAGGAGGGCTGTGCTGCTCAGCCAAGCAGTGGACAAGGGGTGGTTGCCTGCAGAGGGCAGCAAGAGAGCGTGGCCAAACACTGTGCTCATGTCCAACTCTAGACCCCAGCACTGATGGACCTTGGATGGCTAAAAACAGGGTTAGGACACTGGCACACCTCTGTCCCACCCAGCAACCTCCAAAAATGTCATTGAGGAGAGTACTGTGAAAAATACCTCCCCGATTTGTGGATTTAGGGGACAACATCACTCTAAAACACTGAGCACAGCTGGGACGTGTCTCCCCCCAGCAAACCTAGGCAGTGTGCAGGTGAGATGTGCCAGAATCTCCTGGCTGCAAATCCATCACAGAACAACAGTCTGGCACTGGCACAGCATCACATACATGGACTCCACCACCTCCCTAGGCAACCTGTGCCAGTGGCTGACCACAATAAGAAGCAGGTGAGGAGGCTACAAATAGACAAGTCCCTTCTGAGTGGGGACAAGGAAATAAGGGAACATGAGCTGGGCAAAAGAACTAAAGCAAAGCTTTTCCTGGTCCCCAGAGATGCCACTCAACTGGTTGCATCATCTCCCTTGGACCCACTCAGGGAGTCAGTGAGGAATCACCAATGCCTCTTGCATCCAAGATGACCATGGGGAGGGTGGTACAAGAAAGAAGAAGATAGAATATTGGGGCATAAAAAACGGGACCAGTGTGTGTTGCCAGATGTTTATCATATGCTTTGGGACTTATAAGGGGGAACGGGCATCTGGCCAAGCTGTGAGCATCACTGTTCACTGAAGAAGAGTTGGTCTAAATGGCCTTTCAAAGTCCCTTCCAACCATTCTATAATGGCCATGAAAGGCACAGGACAAGTCTCCAATGCGTCATCACCTATCTGACATATACAGAAAGATGCTGCATTCAGGTTTCTCCCCTTCAGTTTTCACTGTCCTGATAGAAATTACTGATGGATAGATGCCCTTTGCTACTGCAGACATTTGGTTTTACTACTTGTATTAACTCCTGAGGATGAGCCATTTCCATAACCAGAGATCCATAAAAACATAAGTAGCCCACACACCCTTCTCTTTCCAACTACACCGCTCAGCCAACTCCGGGATATTTTCCCAGCTCACTGGTAGCACCCAGAGAGTAAATAAACCACAAACTGCAGAGTGAGAGCACTCCTCAGAGTCACACAGCAGGGATGGACAGTGCTTCCGAATTGGACAGCCCGGAGAACCCAGCTGATATTTTGGGGCTGTGGAAACACCACCGCACGCTGGTTTGTTTGGGTGTCTGCCTCAAGGGCTGACCACGTCTGATGTCTGCCTTCCCCTCTTTTAATAGAGCAACTACCTGACCCTATGGAATTGTCCACCAAGCCACCAGCACAACCACGGGGCTCTTCTGTACACCACGACTGTCCCCAATTGCCTGCACCTTTTCCTTTCTCCCTACTGGATGTGGTGTCCCAGCTAACTCATCTCCAGATACAAGAATGAGATAAAAGTCCAACTATTCTATCACTGGTTCAGGCCAGACCAATTTTAATTCATGCTGCCCAAAGAAGAGTGCAAGCCCTATCCCTGGAGGCGTCCTTGAACATGGATAGGGCTCTGGGCAGCCTGATCTCAACCCCAAGGCAGGGTTTGGGGCTGGATGGGATTTAAGGTTCCATCCAACCCAAGCCATTCCGTGATATTTTAATCATTTCCAACCCCTACAGGGACCTCAGGGCCAAAGAGGCATAGCTACCCAATGATGAGTGATCCTTTTCTGGAAGACATTTTGAATTCACGTAGGAAGATGCAGCTCACAGGTAGAAGAAAGGTATGTAAGGACAGTGCTGAGCAGATGAGACGGGAATGATGTAATGTCCTTTCTTGGTCATAAACTTGATGAATTGGGAAATCTGGAAGCTGGCAGAGACACATTCCTCCACTCTACTCCCACGCATGCTTGGTCTAATAAAACCATCTCACTAATTTTCTCTGGCAGCAGTTCTTTCAGAGGCAGACATTACCCAGATGGTAAAGAAGACCCTCTAACGTATCCCAGTCACCTCAAAAATCAGTGTGACGTCTCAAGCAAGACCCAATAAACCCAACCGAGATTCAAAATTATCCCTCTTTCTGCAAAGTAAAGAGAAAGGAAATCAAAGCAAAGCAAATGATGATGTGACACCTCAGCACCATCTTGGCCAATGTATCCAAAAACAAACATTTCTACTATTATGAGTAAAACAGTGGTTGTGTTTCAGACACTTGCTAATTTGAAGATGGGCTTCTCACTCCCATGGAGCTCATGAACACTGGGAGGGAACAGCTACACTGCAGAAGTGAGCAAGGCCACTTCCCCATATAGCAGAAAGAGTTGGGTCTTGTCTCTGGCTGGTTAGGCATCACAGGCATCAGAGGATTTGCTTTGCTGTGGGTGCCATTGAAGACTAAGGGGGTTTTTGGTGTGCGGAGGATACAAAGCCAAAAGGTGGCAGTTGCCTGCAACCTCCAGACCAAAACTGGTCTAGAATAAGTCAGGTTTACTGACTGCGACTGAGATTTAATTGAGTGCAACACCACCATGGAGAGGTGTCATCCATAAAATGAGCAATTAATCATCTGCTAGACCCAAGAACTAACTTGAACGCTACTTTCTATCTTCTCCACTCATCAGCCCAGCAGATTATTTTCTTTTACCTCAGTGTTACTCTATAAAGAAAGAAAAAAAATGTGTTTAGGGATTTAATTCACTTGGATTGAAATTCTCATAACTTCTATCTTGTATATAATGCTCTGAAATCCTTATCATGGAATCATAAATGTTAAAAAAGACCTCTAAGATCATCCAGTCCAACAGTTAGCCCTTAATAAGACATGACTTTCTTGCCTTTTACATAGTGATGATTCCTATCAAGCAACAAGACCAGACGAACAACTCTTGAAGATGAATTCATGGTACCTCATAAGGAAAGGAAGTTAATATCAGCTCCCAGTAATTTTGGAATAACTCCTTGAGACCAGGTTGCTTTTCTTTCTGCTGGGCTGCCTGTCTTCAGAAGTGCTGATGAAAACTAATTGCAAGTTCTTCTGCATCAGCTTGAAACATAATGCTCTGATATTTTGCACATTTTAACTAAAAATGTATGTGATGAAAGCAAATCCGCAAACTGTCAGTGGATTCATATAAATAAAAAGCTCATGGAACAGCCTTAGAAGAGGCTTAAAAATACTTTCCCTTCCTTCCCAAATTTTCTTAGCTTGAAAGTGGAAACAAACCCCATTTTGTGCTGCATTTGTGGGTTCAGGATCACAACATCTGAATCTCATTCCATTGACTTGGAGAGTCAGTTGTCACCAAAGAGGGATGATAATGCACACAACACAAGGCATGAAAAGGCTTGATCCAAACTTCTGCTGGGATGTCACCACTTATGGTAGCTTTGCCTCTTCTAGGACACGCTCCATTCCCTTCAGATGAGTACACGCAGGGTGGGGGAACTGCTGTGACATTCCACAGGACAGAGAACTCATTTTCTGAGCAAGCTGATTGAGTTAATTTACTTGGTCCAGATCTGCCCACCAGGCCTCTCCACTGTTCCACTGAGTGTATCCACCCAGTGATTAGCATCCAGCAGAGGAAATGTTCTGCTTTATTAATAGATGCAATAATGTCTGTCTTAATGAGACTCCTGTAAAAGCAATTCTAGTACTCAAGGGATTCTGTTTTTAAATAAACTTCAGTAGAAGAAGCTGGCGGGCTCAGACTAGCCAGGGACAGGGTCGCTGCTGCCATAGTGTTCCATTTTTCCTCTATTTTGGTTGGATTTCAGAGGAACTCAGTGTACACAATCTGTGAGAGACGTGTCAGACTCTGCTTCTCAGCATTTCTACTTTTTATTTTTTTCTTTGAAGAAGATGATGACGATGACCACATCCTGAAGTTGAGTTTTCTTGGCTTTATGCTTCTCCATACTCAGCCCAAAAACATGGAGGGAGCCCAGGATGCCACAGCACCCACCTCTGAGCATGGGAACTGGCTCTACAATTTGGTGGCCTGGAGCTCAGCCCTTGGAGTCAGGCAGGGTCAACCAGCAGCACTGCTGGTCATCACCTCAGAGTCATAGGATCAATGAGGTGGGAAAAGACCACAGAGTTCTTTTCCACCTATCATCACCATGCCCACTAAACCTTGTTGGCCATCACCGCTCCCTCACCTTCCTCTCTTATATCCATCCTTCCCTAAAATGCTTCACAGGCCACAGCACCAAGAAACCTTTGAAAGGGCTCCAGTGAAAAACAAATCCAACCGAAGGAGCCAACAGATGGAGAGCATCTTCATTGGAGACCACAAAGTAACTCTGTTTTCCAAAAGGAAAGGACCTCCCTAACCAACACGCAGCCTCAACCTGAGACTTAGCCAGAAAAAAAAAAAAAGTTCCATTGTAGAATCATAAAGTTTGGAAAAGTCTTCTAAAATCATCTAGTCCAACCATCAACTCATCATCAGTTCACACATGATCTGTTTCTTACAGCCTTTCCCTTGACGTACAACCACGCACAGTGTTGGGTATATGGCAAGATGGAGTGCTGTAGTTGCTCTTATGTTTCAGGAGCACCCAAAAAGAACATCTGTGGCTGTCTGGGTTTGCCCAATGCAAACGACCACCACCGTCACACAAAAGCACATCTAAAAAACAACGTTTCCCTACTGAGCAAAATGAATCTGTGTAGTCATAATTAGACAAATATTGTTAAAGGAAAAGCTATACGTGAACGTAGACTAAACACAGCCCTTATGCCAGATAAAACTGTGTTCATTACACTGAAAGAGGAACTGTTCATGCCGTAACAAATGGTCAAACATGATACTTCAGAACAAATATACATATGTACTCCATCTATATTTATAATGCTGAAAAAGCATATAAAAGCCTGATCCAGCTTCCAATGCAGTCACAAAAAAGACAAGCACTGACTTTACTGAGTGTTGGAGGAGGGCATGAAATGGTAACATGACCTAGAGGACGCAGGTAAGTTCAGCTGGATGCTGGTCTTAAACCATTAAAAGGAAATATTCTTAGTGTGAGTGAACTGACTGTTCAAACTGTTTCCTGAAACACTTAGGAAACATTTGGTTTTTCGCAGTCCATGCTCCCCAGCATTAGTAAGACATTCAGGGGCACTTTCAACCTTAATTTAGCTTAATAGAATCATTAAGATTGGAAAGAGAGCACAAAGATAGTTGGAACAGCTGCCCAGAGAGGCAGTGGATGCCCCATCTCTGGAGGTGTTCAAGGCCAGGTTGGACGGCCTGGTCTGGTATTAAATGTGGAGGTTGGTGGCCCTGCCTGTGGTGGGTGTGTTGGAGCCTCATGATCCTTGAGGTCTCTTCCAACCCAAGCCATTCTATGATTCTATGAAGATAACCTAGTCCAACCATCAACACATCCCCTCCACTCCCACTGAACCAAGTCCCTTGTATCAACTTTCCAAAGTCAGAATTGGGTAAATAAGAAAAGTCTACCCTGCAGGGAGAAATAGAGAGATGGCACCTTCAGCAGAACTGAAGCAATGACCACTTGGTCAGGTTTGCATCTCCTGACCTGTAGGTAGTCTACAGGAAAACACACTCACGGACACTGGAAACCTGAGGCAATCTCACTTCTTCCATGCCCTTCTCCTTCTGGCATTTTTTTTTGCACAAACTTTTATCATTTGTATTTTAACAGATCAAAATTGCACATCAACAGACGAATCAGCAGTCAGGAAGGTTCTATAAACCCGAATTTGAGCACAGTCACCTGTCATAGAGCAAAGCTTTCATTGCCAGCTGGGATAAATTGGAAATCTCTCCCATGTAAGAGAGGAGGGAGACCTTCAAAAAGAAATATTTGCCAGAAATAGTTTGTTGTTCATTTACTTTACACCCTCTTTGCTGTCAATGAGAAGACTGGGCATTTATAAGACAGCAAGGCTATCCAGGCACTATCATTTCCAATGCAACATTTGGGAGGAGGTAGCAGAATTTAAGATGAAAACAAGAGGGGAAAAACACACACACCTTTTCTATGCTCAAATACAGGCCTTAAAAGAGGACTTTATGAGATATCAGCTGAAGTTAAAGCACAGTGAGGAGGGAGAGATTGGTTCCTGGAGCAGAATGGGAGAACCAGGAGCACAGCTGAGCCACATCAACCCCTCAATGAGTGCTGCAGCTCATTCCTGAAGCCATAAAGAAAATAAATACGAAATGTTAATAATAATAAAGAAACGAATAAATAAATAGAAGCTAAGGGGAATTTGGGAAGAAATCCCCAAAAGAAAAGGCTAGGAGGAAATGACCTCCCCTGCTATTAAATAAATAGGTGGCAGGTGGGTGTTGTATGCGTTGTGGTGTTGTGGTGGAACAGCAGTGATACATTGCAAGCCCCCCACCCCTAACCCCCCCACCCCACCCGCTCGGGGTAGGGAGCAGAAGGAGGACAGGATGAGCACTGACAGAGCCTCTGGCTGAAGCAAAAGGGGCACAGAATGGAGCCACACAGTCACATTTTCCAGCCAGCTGCATAGATTTCATTAATTCCTCCGGGTTTCCATTGCCTTTTGAGATGAAAATGACCCATACAGAAGCTAATTGCTTAAATAATCACTTAACGACTCGCTAAGTACTCTCAACCCACCCATCTCCACGCCGGGAGGGGTGCAGCTCCCACCATCAGCTCTAGGTTTCACACCTTATGCAGAGCACTTGGTGCCACCACCCACCACAACTGCTAAAACTTGTTGAGTCCCAGACACGTTGGGTTTGCTGAGGAGCTGATTCCTGGAGCAGACAATCTTTTAGGCTGGAAGAGACCTTTGAGATCAAATCCGGCCATCGATCAATCCCCACCATGGAGTCATTTAGGTTGGGAAAGACTTCTAAGATCCCCAAGTCCAATCCGCCATCCCACCATGCTTGCGGACTGTATCCCCATCTCCATGGTCCTTTAACACCTCCATGGTGACCTCACCACTCCCTGGGCTTCAGTATCCAACCTGAATAGACTTGAATAGAATCATGGAATCACAGAAGTTGGAAAAGACCACAAAGATCATCATGGAATCATAAGAATCATATTGGATTGGTTGGAAAGGTCCTCCAGGGTCATCCAGTCCAACTGTCCGCCTACCACCAATATTTCCCCACTAAGCCATGACCCTCAATATAACATCTAAACTTTTCTTGAGCACATCAAGTCCAACCATCAACCCACTGCCCATTAAGCCATGTCACTCCAAATACAGTCTTCTCCCACTTGGTTTTGCCCACTCTATGTCTCTCATTGGGGAAAAGCAAAAGCTTTGGGCAGAAATTGGGTGTCCCAGAGCTCTCCAAACCTTCAGGACTGCAGAGCTGCAGAACACCTGGGTGCTCTGATTGAGTCCTGTTGGCCTCTGAGCATCTTCAGGTATGGACACTTCACATCTCTGGGCAACTTGGTTCAGCAGGCATCCTCCTCCCTAGAAAAAAAAGGTTATTTCTTATTTCAGAGAATTTCCTCTATTGAAATTCATGCCATGGAGACTGACCTGTCTCCAGATTGCTGCAAAAAAAAACCATTTATGGGGGCATTACATCCCAGGACATGATGGGACCCCAAGGCAGCCACAAGCCCTTTGGGAAGAGATACAGACAAAAGGCTGGGAGGTTCGACCCTTTTTATGATGGAAGTCTATAAAATAGCCACGTGGATTATTATTATTATTTTTTTTATTTTTTTTTTAAGATCACAAAATACACAACATTCATTTTAATACGCAACACATGATATTATATACATATTAAAAACCACATGACTGAAACACATGTTCACACGGCACCAATTTCATAACGAAAAAAACCCCACAAGTGCTTTTTTCTTTCTTTTTTTTTTAATATTAAAAACAATTGTGATAAAACATATTAATATTTTTCCAGACAATGTTTACAATAAAGAGAAGGGAAAAAAAAAACCAAAACATATTTTACTAAATAACAAATATTTAACAGCAAAACTTTATACTAAATATCTATTTTGAATTATAACAAAAATAGTACTTATAATAGTTTATAAAGACAGACAAAAAATAATAATAATAATCGTGTATAAAATAACATTATAGCGAATTGGACTGTGCTAAGAAAAAAAAAAAAACAACACAATTCTGAGATTCAAAGTGCTTTATTCTGCAAACTCACTGCAGCAACTTCTTTTTTAGTCAAGTTATATTAGTTAGGAATGGTAAAACAAAAGCCTGGCTTACTGATGCCTAGTTTAAATACGCACACACACACATTATATATACACATGGTGTAAGCATTTATATATAATGGATGTATGCATCTGACATTACAGCTCTCCAGTCGACCACTCACTCAAAAGCATGTTTGGTTTTTCACTTTATAATGACATTGGAAGTTCAAATCGCAATTGAACCAAACTCTCCACTGGCTGCCCTTCACTGAGTCCTTCCCAAATTCACCCCAGAGATCTCAGCCATGGGAACACAGCATGAAGCCACCGCTGAGCTTTAGGCAGAACCTCTGGCCCTTGTTGGCCATATCTTCTCCATCTCTCACATTTATTCACCTCCCCTCTCCTCCAGCCAAGGTTTCTCCCCCCAGTAGGTCTTGGCTGGGAAACGGGGACTCCTGGCTGTGGGTTCCTGTTGTGTTTTCATCCTACATCCTCCACCTCCTGCCCCATCTCTGTGCCCTACACATGTTCATCATCAGCCAACACCACGGACAATGACCCTTGCACGCTGCAAACCTTTCTCCACACACTTGCCCACAGAAGACTCACCCATTCCCACAGCATTTATTTGGGTTATATTCTTCTTTGCTTCCTATTGGGATTCTCATTGCAGTTAAGCCCCTTTTGTCTCTGGAAATGTTTTCTCTCCATCAGGGACAAGGAAAATGCCTGAAGTCTCACCAGTGCCTAACATTTCCCTTGGAGTTCCCTGGTCAGCAAACTGGCTGATTCTCCATCCCAAGGACAGAGGGCCCAGGTAGCACATAGCACTCAGACCTCCCTCTTGGGTTTGGTCCATTGCTTACCTACCAGAAGGTAAAACCCAGACCTCAGTGGCATCCTTTAGAGTACTGGGAGCTTTATTTGGGATGAAATCCAACTGAAAACCAAGTCGTGCTCCCTGGTGTGAGTGGACACCATCCATTGGGGTGCTCTTGGGGGTTTCTGGCAGCTTGGCTGACCCAACCTCAAGTGCTTCCCCCAGCTAAAATTCTGCCTCCCTGCTCCTCACCCCACCAGAAAATGATGGAAGAGGCAGCCATCACCATCGCTTACCCACACATCCTTTGACCTTCCAACGAGGCACCCACTCATCGAGAGCACAACCTGCAAAGCAACCTGGTAATCAACATCTGCCCCCTCTCCTTCCCACTTCAGCCCCTTCGACTTATCTGGACACCTTTAAAGCCAAAAGCCAAGCTGCCCACCCCAACATGAGATCTTTCCCCACCACTCTATGGTCCTCATCCTTACCTCATCCTCCAGGGTAGGAGATGGGAGAGAACAAGGCTGCATGGATCTTCCCCGAGATGAAGGGCCTCCAATCCCAATGGGATCTCCCAACCTGATGCTCAGGTTGAACCAAACACCAGCTTGTGCTCTGCACCTGCATGTGAGGCCACGTCTGCTTTCAACACAACCCGCCTGTCTCACGCAACACATGGAAGCCTTTCTCATGCCAATAAAAAAAATCAAACCAAATAAACCCACCCAGCATACGAAGCTCATGATACCTTGTGCCGCAATGCGCTGGGCACGGATCTCCTCTCCTTCCTGCAGAGCTCTCCAATCGCCAACAAAAACCCAGACACAAGACAAACAATGAGGACGGTGGCTTATTTATAGAGATCACCTTTAATGCAAAAATGCCTCCCGTGGAAGAGGGTGCACCCAAACGGAACAGCTCATTGCTCACAGAGCTGTGGCAGATTGCGGAGGTGCCCGCACCCTGAGGGAGAGCAAAGGCACCAAAATGCCCCCAAATGGATGCCTATGCGTGGGGAGGGGGGAGCGGTGCACACAGGATGTGTAGCAGCAGCAGGAAACTCAAGGAGAAAAAAAAATGGAGCTCCCCCCACCCCATACCACACTCATCTGAGGCTTTGGAGAGATGGCTCAGCCCCAGACAAGGCACCACAGGGTTTTTTGGTCCCGCGGCGGAGGCGAAATGGCAGCACTCCCCCAAACCTGCCCAAGGGGGTGGGATGGGAATGGGCATCGCTCATCTCCCCTTCACCCAGGGCAGC
The DNA here is from genome assembly GCF_054131305.1 of Coturnix japonica. Taxonomy (NCBI): domain Eukaryota; kingdom Metazoa; phylum Chordata; class Aves; order Galliformes; family Phasianidae; genus Coturnix; species Coturnix japonica. The sequence goes on along the minus strand of NC_140666.1, from coordinate 89,946,133 downwards.
CCCCAGAATAATAATAAAAAAAAAACACAACCAACCAACCAAACAACAACAACAACAAAAATAAAACACTGTTATCACCAGCTAATTTAACACTGTTAAAAACAAGCTTGGTGGGCCACGCTGGGCCACCAGACTGCTGGCTGCCAGCTGGTTCCCAAAGCCTTTCCCACCGTTGGGTCTTCACAGCGCTCCTCACAGAAGTGTTTTATAGATATTTATATATATATATTTATAATATTTAGATACTGTGTATGGTCAGACAGTCCCAGTTCTACTCGGGATTCGCAACTCTTCCTTTTTCTGGAGGAAGCAAGAGGCATGATGCCACCCCAAGCTCCTCCATGCCCAGAGCAGAAGGATTTTGGCAGCTTTGCCGGTGGAGGAAACAGTCCCAACCTGGAGGTTCTGCCAAGTGAGCATCGTGGAGAAGCTCCTCGTCCTCTCCCCTCCTGTTCGTCCCCCTGTCCCCACCCCACCCCTCCATCCCCAGCCACCCATCCCTGGTGGGCTCTACACAGTGGCCCCCAAAATGACGTCCGTCCCCGTCAGGATCTCGTTCTGGTTGGAATCCAGTCCGAAGAATTTAACCTTGAGTCCATCGACCGGGTGGACCACGGGCACCAAGGTGATTTTGGGGAAAGTCCTAGTGGCCAGCTCAAAGCGGCTGGTGCTGGCCAGCTCGATGGCCAGGGCCTTGAGGAAAAGCTTGGCCAAGTGTTTGCCCAGACAGGTCCGTACACCCCCTCCGAATGGGAGGTAGTGGAACCTGCCCTCCTTGTCCTCGCTGCGGCCCTGCCCAAAGCGGTCGGGATCGAAGACGTCCACATCCTTGAAGACAGGGGCAGTGTCGTGGGTGTCCCGGATGCTGTACATCACACTCCAGCCCTTGGGGATCTGGAAACCCTATGGAGGGGAGGGGAGAAGGGAAGAGAAGAGCAGAGAGGGTCAACAGCGCTGTACAGAGAGAGAGAGCAGGAAGACAGTTTTACAATTGCAGAACCATTAAGGTTGGAAAGCACCTCTGAAATCACCACGTCCAAGCCTAACCCATCCCCAAAATTGCCCACTGACCACATCCCTCAGTGCCATATCTCCACAGTTCTGGAACACTTCCCTGGGCATCTGTGCCAGTGCCTGATTGCTCCTTCAGAGAAGTAATTTCTCCTGCTATTCAAACTGACCTTTCCCTGGCACAACTTGAGGCCTGTTGCTATTACCTGGGAGCAGAGGCTTGTTCCAGTCTCCCTTCAGACAGCCATAAGGTCTCTCCTGATAGTCCTGTTCTCCAGACTGAACCATCCCATTCCATTAGAAGCACCATGGCAGTCCCAAGGTTGACATCCCAAGTGCATCTAATCTCTGTCCACTTGGTGAATCAGCAGCAATTCCACCCAGTGCCACCAGCAGAACCCAGTTTATCCTTCCCACCCCTCCTCTAAATCAGCTTCAAGCATACTTTGAAAAAGATGCAGCCATATGGCAACACTCACATCCAGCTCAAAGGTCTGCAGCACCGTCCGGTACCCGCCGGAGATGGGGGTGAAGAGGCGAAGCACCTCCTTGATGACACAGTCCAGGTAGTGAAGGCCACTGATGTTGTCAAGGCGCAGGGAGCCCTCACAGATGCAGCCATTGTGCAGGATGCCTTTGCTACGCAGCTCCTCCCGCAGCTTCTCCAGCACCCGCGGGTGTTTGAGTAGCTGCATGATGAGAGAAGTGCTGGCACTGGCCGTAGTGGCGTAGGCAGCGAAGATGAGCTCCAGGGTGCCATCCTGATAGGGGATAAGACACAGTGGGTGAGGCAGGAAGGACATATGGACAGACACACAGACAGATATGGTATGATGGGGTAGGCACATGGGCTGTTGCAGTCTGCCATGGGTCATTCTTGCCCCTGCATCCCAGGTAACAATGGACATTGGAAATCAGAGGGCTGGAGCACCTCTCCAATGAAGAAAGGTTGAGGGAACTGGGCTTGTTTAGCTTGGAGAAGAGAAGGCTCAGAGGGAACCTCACTGTGGCCTCCCAGTACCTAAAGGGAACATAAAAACAAGAGGGGGAATGGCTGTTTACAAGAGCGGATGGTGATAGGACAAGGGGGAATGGTTATAAACTGAGACAGAGGAGATTTAGGTTGGATATTAGGAGGACGTTTTTTGCCCAGAGGGTGGTGATGCACTGGAACAGGTTGCCTAAGGAGGCTGTGGATGCCCCAACCCTGCAGGCATTCAAGGCCAGGCTGGATGTGGCTCTGGGCAGCCTGGTCTGCTGGTTGGCAACCCTGCACATAGCAGGGAGGTTGAAACCAGATGATTATTGCGGTCCTTTTCAACCCAGGCCATTTTATGAGTCTATGATTTGGATCAGAACTAGAGGAGGCTACAAGGATGCTCAAAGGCTGGAGCATTTCCGCTATGGGAACATAGCAGAGAGTGGGGGGTGTTCAGTCTGGAGAATCAGAGAATCACTGAGGTTGGAAAAGATCTCTAAGATCACCAAGTCCAACTCCAAACCACCCCACCATGCCCACTGACCATGTCCCTCAGCACCACATCTCCACTGTTTCTAAATACCTCCAGGGATGGTAACTCCATCACTACCTGGGCAGCTGTACCAGTGCCTGGCCATGGATTAGAAGAAAAGGCACAAGGGAGACCTCATTGCATCATTCCAGTACTTGAAGGGAGCTTATAAACAGGGGGGACAGTGACTTTTTACACAGTCTGGTAGCAATAGGATAAAGGGGAATGATTTTAAGCTAAAAAGAGCAGAGATTCTGGTTAGATGTTAAGAAGACATTCTTTACTTGGAGAGCAACGAGGCACAGGCTGCCCTAAGAGCTTTGGGTGCCCCATCCCTGGAGGAGCCCAAGACCATGGATGGAGCTCTGGGCAGCCTGAGCTGGTGGAGAGCAATCAGACTATGGTAGGGGATGGGACTGAGTGGGCTTTAAGCTCCCTTCACATCCAAACTATTCTATGATTCTGTGATTCTGATAAGAAAAGATGCTGTGACTCTGCTGCAAATAATAACCTGTCAAGGGCTCATACACACTAAAGAGGAGACTGCACAAGTAGAGAGCTGAGGTTGTTCAGGGCTGAAAGCTTCAGCATGCTTGTATGATCTTTTTATATTTGCTGGCAGTGCTTTTCAGTAAGGGATGAGCATAATCGACAAATAAATACAGCCTGTGGGAAAGCAACTGGCTTGTTGGCACCGTGCTTCACCATAGTGTGGGATCTACAAACACAATGGGGACCCGCAGGTCTGAAAACCCATCCCAGCTCTGCCCCCAAAATCCCCCATGCACCAGCTTTGCTGTTCAGGAAGCCCCAAGGTGGCAATGGGAAGATCTTTACCTTCAGCTCCTGCATGGTGAGCTCCTTGCCGTGTTCTTTGCCGCTCTCTATCAGGATGTCCAGTGCGTCGGCGTAGTCCTTACCCTGTGTGTTCTGCAGTTTCTCCTGGATGGCTTTCTCCAGCCCCTTTTGTAATGTCTCACGTGCCCGGATGCCCTGTGGAACAGGAACCATCAGACCTTGTAGGGCTCAACACCATCACTGCCATCCCCACCCTGTACGTCTCTAGTATATGGCAGAGAAGGAGACGTGTTCAAGCAGCATGTGGTTATGGAATCAAACTGCTGTTGCAGGTGCTCAGACAGGAGTACAAAAATGCTGGAGTCATTCTCCAGCAAGGAGGAGCAAGCCTCAAGCATGTGAGATTACAGGTGTGAATAATCAGCACCGCTGTGTAAATGGCAGTTGTGATGTGGGAGCTCCAGTGATGCTGCAGTTCAGAGCCCTCCTTCTTTCCCTGGGATACAAGAAGTCCCTGGGAAAATTGTCTCTCTAAGGAAGGTTAATTCATCCAAGAGGATCCTCTTCCTGGAAGGAGAACGGGCTTCCCAAGCAATTGTAGTACTTGACCTCATTAATGCAAACCCAACTTTTTGGGGCTATCAATGGTTCTGCCCAGTTGGTGGGCAGTGTATTGATAGGAGAAGGCTCCCACAAACAACAAAAAAATCAAACTAGTGTGGTAATGAAGTAAATAACTCAATAAATCTGAGCAAATCACAAACACATTCTCCATTGCATTGAGCCACAGAGCACTCGATGCCCTGAAGAACCTATGAATGCATCTCCCTCTCTACCAAAACAGCACTTTGTAGCCCAAAAGACATCAGATGGTGAGGGACATCCCCATCAGGAACACACAGAGGTAGGGATTACCCAGAGCCCCACTAATCCCGCATTGATGCTACCAGCTGGTGGAGGGCTCAGCCCAAAGCCCTTACCCTCCTGTAGCCACTGAAGGGCAGATCCACAGGTAAGGAGAAGACGTTCTCCACAAATTGCTGGTAGACCTCGAAGAGACGGTTGAGCTCCTCATCGGGGATGCGGAAACCCAGCAGGACGCGGATGGCCATGCGGAAGGTGAGCTTCTGGGCCTCGTGGTAGACATTGATGGGATCGGGGTTGCTGCTCCAAGCCCGCAGGGTGTCTTTGATCACCAGCTGGATCTTGGGGAGATAGCTTTCCAGAGCCTCGTGGCTGAAGATTTTGGAGAAAACCTACAGAAGAGTGAGCAGAGGATTCTATGGAGCCCGAACATCTTTCATTTTGCCTTCTCTAACAACCCACTTCTGCCCATAGAAATGAACATTGCAGATCCCCCGTGCTAAACAGATTTGTCATCATCCAGAATTTATCAAGAGTCACCAGTTTCTAAAATAGCTGCCAAGAAGGGCTGATGGGGATCCACCACGGGCAATCCTCCATAGGCTGATCCCCATCATCAGCAATAACATGGTGCCCTGTGATCCTCCTCCAGCAGTGAGCTGAGGATGGGAGGATGGTGACCACTCAGAGGGTGGTGACGCACTGGAAGAGGTTGCCCAAGGAGGTTGTGGATGCCCCATCCCTGGAAGCATTCAGGGCCAGGCTGGATGTGGCTCTGGGCAGCCTGGTCTGGTGGTGGGTCACCCTGCATATAGCAGGGGGGTTGGAATTAAATGAGCATTGTGGTCTTATTCAACTCAGGCCATTCTATGATTCCATGATTCTATGATATGAGATAGTGCACCCTACACACAGCAGGATGGAAGGAGAAATTCCCTATAGCTCCACGTGTCCCAGTTCCCAGCTCCATTCATCCGATGTGCTGGATTCTACAAATGCAGCTCTCCCATGGGGATTCCAATTGTTGGGTTGTGCACAAACACAAACAAAGGTTTCCATAGAATCATAGACCAGTTGGGTTGGACGGAAGCTTAAAGATGATCCAGTTCTAACCACTTCATAGAATCACAGAATGGCTTGGGTTGAAATGGACCACAATGATTATCTCATTCTAACCCCCCTGCTATGTGTAGGGTTACCAACAACCAGACCAGGCTGTCCAGAGCCACATCCAGCCTGGCCTTGAATGCCTGCAGGGATGGGGCATCCACAACCCCCTTGGGCAACCGTGCCATGGGCTGGTTGCCCCCCACCAGCTCAAGTTGCCCAGGGCCCATCCAACCTGGCCTTGAGCACCCCCATGGACAGGAGAATTCTATCAAGACCTTTAGGACCTCTTCAAAACCTGGCTGAACTTAGTGGAGAAGAGGCATGCACGCACGCACGCAGAGCCTGCGATCGCACACAGCTCATTTCCTTGGGAAGCCGGGCTAAAAACTGATGTCAGCAGACACTATTAATTTAAGCTCTGCAAGTAAACACAGCTCAGGAGCGGGCCTCCCCAGGCCCCCATGCTAACAGCTCCTTCCTCCAATTTGGGCCCGAGCCCGCGTGTTGCGCGAGGAGCTGAGAAATGCCAGGAATGTCCCCCCGTCCCCCCCTCCTCCCATCAGCGCAGCCCCACAGCACGCGCTTTCATTCGGCATCCCCCGCCGCATCCCTCCCAGAGTGCACCGGAGGAAAAAGTGCTGTTTGTTTATTTTTTATTAACCTCCCTACACGGCGGGCTTGCACGCACGCACCGCCGCATGCATGCCAGGCCTCCGGGAGAAATCAAATGAAAGCCAGCTCCCCAGGAGTGAGTTGAGAGCCTTCATCGGTGGCCGGGCTCTTGGGGTAGGGGGGGGGGCTGCAAAGTTATCAAACCAAGGAGAAAAGGAGAAAAACCAAAGCCTCCCCCACTCTTTCCATGAGTGCCGAAGCTGTAAATGTGAGAATTTCCTCCGCAGTCAGCACTCAAAAGGGAAAGGTAACATTTTCCTGGCTGCAACCCCTCCATTGCTCAAGTTCAGCGTTCAGCTGGGAAGTTGTTTGGTGAAATAACACCTCTGTCCCCTAGCAGGGAGGGTGGGAGGATCGACAATTGCTGCTTCATAACACACTGCCTGGGCTGAGAATCATAGTACCACAGAATCACAGAATGGCCTGGGTTGAAAAGGACCACAATGATCATCTGGTTTTAATCCCCCTGCTATGTGCAGGGTTGCCAGCCACCAGACCAGGCTGCCCAGAGCCACATCCAGCCTGGCCTTGAATACCTCCAGGGCTGAGACCTTGGTAGAACTCATCACACCCCATGCAGAGGGGTAGGAATAGTGGCATATTTGTGGAAGGAGGGCTGGGAAAGACAGAGAAGACGTGAGGGGATAAAGAAGATGCAAGAGGACATGCAGACAGATGTGCCTGCAGACAGACAGCCGTCCCTGGTTGTCTATGAAGGAATGAATGAATGGAGCTCGGAAATGAATGAACCACGGGGAGGCTGAATGAACGAGCCATGGAGTGACCATGAAGAGGGTGAGAGTTATGGTTTGGCTGCCGCTTTTGGTGCTCCTTTGCACTTCAGTGCCCCTCTGCACTTCCAGAGCTATTTTTAAGCCTGGAAGGAGCTGTGACACTCAGACATAGCTGACAGCGTTCGTGCAATGAGGTGGGAGAAGCTACTCCCAATCTGGTGCAAATCCCATCCTTCCTCATCCCTGCCCAGCATCTCTCCCAGTAAGGGACATGCCCCACATTCCCAGGAACACCTCTGATCCCATTGTACCAGACCATCCCAAGGAGCAATGGCAGAAGAGGAAACACTAGGAGAGAAAAAAAAAAGGAGCCCACGCTGAGGTCAGCAGCCTGAAAACAGCGAGCATTTAGAATTGGTGGGTTTGGGTCTTTTTCTTTTGCTCTTTCTTTTATTTTTTCTGTGAGCTGTCCTTTTGCTATGGAGCTGCTCTGGCCCCGTCCGGCTGCAAACCTGGCGTCACTGCGCTCCACGCCGCCTAATCCCAGATGTCAGCAGATCCTTCCCCAGCCAGACACAAGTCTGGATCCCCTTCCAGTCACCTCCAGTTCAACCCTGCATCTTTCCAGTTGATTAAAAAGGAGGAAAAGCCAGCCAGCTTTCCCTGACAGCCCTCGCAGCGCTTCTAGCCTAAAATCCCTGCGCCCTCTAGTGAAGATCAACCGAGGAGCAGCGCTGCAAAAAGTTCCTCCCGAGCAGCCAAGAAGCAAAAAACAGTACTAAGTGGGGGTACCTGTAAAAAGGGGGGGTCGGTAGCATCTCCTAGAGGTGCTAAGAAGAGCCCTCGTTTTTGCACATCTTTGGTACAGCCTCAAAAAGCCGCCCTTGGGGGATCTGTTTGCTGTGGGGGTAACACTCACACCCACCCACATTTGTCCAAGGAGACCCCAGCACTCAGCTGGAAACTTCCGAATCCGTCTCACAGTGCAAACAGGATATTTAAAGATTTATGGCTTTCCTAAGGCAGAAAATTCCTTCCCGGTGCCTCAGCTCCGCCATCCCCCGCAGAGGTGGCAGTGAGCAGCCCCCGATTCCACATGGAAAATACCCCATCCCCATCCTTAAACCATACCCAAGAGGAGGGGACATCCAAGCAAAGCTTAGAAAAAGCTTCATTTAACAGCTAGGATGAAGAATAATTAGCAGGAATGATGCTCATCCCTGGCCAAGCCACCCCATCCAAGCACAACCATCAGGGCAAAGAGGAGCAGTTTTCCATTCTTCCCCTCCACAAGGAGAATTTGGGATCTGACACCCACATCTCATCCAGCCTGGCTGCTCAGAGCTGCTACCCAGCAGAACGAAGGCATGATTGGCACAGGGATGTTTTCACAACCAATTGGGTACCCACAGAGCCTGGGGAAGCATCCCAAGCAATGTCCCAGCACAAACCATGCTCTTTCTCCCTGTATCTCAGACTTTATATTAGGAAACATTTATCCCAAAGAGTGGGCAGGCACTGGAACAGGCTGCCCAGGGAGGCTGTGGGTGCTCCATCCCTGGAGGTGTTCAAGGCCAGGTTGGATGGGGCCCTGGGCAGCCTGGTCTAGTTTAAGATATGGAGGTCAGTGGCCCTACATGCAAGCAGGGGGGTTGGAGCTGATGATCCTTGAGGTCCCTTCCAACCCAAGTGATTCAGTTATTCTATGATCCCTTTCCTCCCCATGTTAAGATGAGGGGAAGAAGCACACCCCACCAAATGCAAGACTTGAGGATATCTCTTGCCCCACATACTCCTGCCATCCCCCCATCAAGGGAAGAACCTGGGCTCATTTAGCCACACTTTTCAGCTCCTGCCCCCCAGTATGAGCAGCTCTGGGTGATGCACAGACAGAAACGAAGCAAGATACTGTACATCTATCTCAGCATCCCATCTGTCACACCTGAAAATAATAGCAATAATCATAATTCCAGTGCCAGCAACAGTAAAATGCTGTTACTCTCAGCAATTGAGGCTGTCTGGCCCTCATCATGGAGTTATCTAAATATGCTGCGGTTCTTCAGCACCTATGAGCCCACATCACCCCCTTTTCTGGTCCGTACCCATTCATTCATAGTGCAGCAGTGCATTTGGGAACAGCAAAAATCACTTTACATGTTGTGACCACTCCGCAAATGGGAAATAGAACAAAAAGAGAGAAGATGTCAGTGGCAAAGAACTGAACTGGGAGGGAAGCACCTGCCTCGTGGTACGGCCCGCTCCATCCCAAAGAAACAAATATGACTTTCCAAGCATGCTTTGTCACAGCAGGGAAAGGGGAAGATGTTTGGAAAAGCTCTTCCTGGAGCTGCAGGGAAATCTCAGCTCTGCCATGGAAATCTCAAGGACAGCTCTGCAAGATGTTGGTACTGGGATGAGAATTGATAGAATTATCACGGATGGCAAAGAGCTCAAAGCCCAACCCCAACCCATCCCACCCTGCCCACTGATCACATCCCTCAGTGCCACATCTCCATGATTCTGAAGCATCTCCAGGGATGGTGACTCCATCATTCCCTTGGGCAGCTGTGCCAATGGCTGACTGCTCTTTGGGAGAACAATGTCCCAGTACCTAAACCTCACCCGTTGTGATGGCACAACTTATGGCCATCACGTCTCATCCTGCAGGCCATCAGTGAGGACTCTTCTGGCTTCAAACCAAGCCCAAAGCAATGACAGAGTCTCAGGTGGCATTGGGGTTGCACTGCATTCAGCCTCAGCACAGCTCGTCAGAGAGGGGTTGGAGCATGCAGGGCATTTGTATTTCAGCCAGGAACGCCTGAACTTTGCTTTTTTTCTGCCTTTTTTTTTTTCTTTTTTTAAATCCATTGGAATGACTCTGGATTTACACCGCCGTAGATGACAGCACTATTTGGTCTAAAGTCAATGAGCCAACCTAGCCGACAAATTCTTCCCCAACCGGAGCCCTTCAACATCAATGAGAGCCTTTTTCTCCAGCCCCAGCGCCTTTTGCCCGTGGGTTACAGCTCTCAGGGCAGCAGCCCGTGATGGAGAGAAGGGGCTCGATGCCAACGTGCTGAGAGGACGCCTGATCCAGCTGGACCCCTGCCCATAGATCTGACCCGATGGGCGATATGGGTGGGCTGGGCTGGAAAGGGGACGGCTCCGATTCCTACTGGGGAGGGTGGCGAGGTGGGATGGGGATGCCAAAAAGTAATCAACGTCTCTTAACAGCATGGGTGAGGGGGTTTGGCAGTGGGGAAGCAGCACCCGCTGCTCCCATCCCTCCTTCCTCCCAACCCCTCCCTCCCCCCAGCCCTGCCCACAGCAGCTGGTTTATATTTGGTTGTAAATTTATGGCCCCTTTTGTGTTCTTAATCCTCTCGCAAACTATATTAAAGCCTCAGACCTTTCTACTTGGTGCTAATAAGCTCAACACTTGTATGCCTCCGAGGCAGAACATTAATTGTGGTGTGTTAATGAATGATGTAGTTTTGGACAGTGAGACAAAACAGGCCGTTTCTCTGCACCACTGTCTGCTTCCTCCTCGAGTCTCTGGGTCTAGGACGTCTACCCAGCCCACGGACTGCTTTTATTTTACTCTGTCTTTTCCTTTTTTTTAAGCCGGCTGGGCCTATTTTGGGATTACGATGCTGGAACACAGCACGGACCCGGCCAGTCCAGAGCTCTCCTGCCAAGGCTGAGTGCTCCCAAGAAGTATCAACATCCCACCTTCCCCTGCCCTGCTGCACTGCCAGCACTGGGAGACTCCTTCCCTTGCCCTAAGGCTGCGCATTCCCAGTTCCCATTCCCTTCTGCATTCAGATGCTGTGCAGCATCACGGGAGCACCTCGCTCGTTGCTGAACGTCAGCTTCCCAACAACCTCCCAACATCCAGTCCATCCTCGAATGGCCAAGAGGGACCATAAGGATCGTAAAATATACAGAATTGGATGGGACCCACGAGGATCTTTGAGTTCCCTCTGGACAACCCTCACCAGGGATGATGAGCATCCTTCCCCCTGTGGTATCTACCGCAGAATGGTCTGGAGTTGAAAAGGATCACAATGCTAATCTGGTTTCAACCCCCTTGCTACTTGCAAGGTTGCCAACAACCAAACCAGGCTGCCCAGAGCCACATCCAGCCTGGCCTTGAATGCCTGCAGGGATGAGGCACCCACAGCCTCCTTATGGGCACCACCTTCAATCCACAGCCATGCTCAGCCATACAGCTGCTCCTCCCCACAAGGTGATCTAGGGACAAAAGTACCATGGCAAAGTAACAAATTGTCCTCAATTCAGCACGGGTGACCCTGATCCACCTCCAGCATCATCAGCTCTGTACCCCACAGCAAAATAACAACCCCCCAGCAGACATCTATCTCAGGAGGGAGGCTGAAAGGTTTGGGGTTGCTTTGTTTTACTGCCTGTAAACTGTTCTTATCGAGCAGCTTCATCTGGAGCCACCACTAACGACATCTGTAATAAAGGCCATGATGCACGCAAGCCCTCCTGCCCACTCCATAAGCCATCACCTCCCTATGAAGGCAGAGATCCCTGCTCTAGTAAAGCTTGGAGAGCCCATATATCCCAAAAGAAAAGCTTTCTCCAGCTTTGCTTTAACTTTGACAGCTTCCTGCAGGGCAGAAGTAATCAACAGAGGATGGGAGAGCAGAGTTGTCATCAGGTTAATGTGGCACTGTTCTCCCTGAGCACCTATTGAGGAGCTTGTTGTCTCAATGGCAATCTGTCCCAGCAAGAGGAGAGCTCAGTTGGACAACCAGGGAATGATGGAGCATCTGCTCACATAAACAGGGCTATGAATCTCTGAGGGCTTCTGCCTGCAGGTTCTGCTCAGCTCCCTGCAAGAAAGTGCAGAGCAGGAACCCAAGAAAACAACCTACAGAGAAGCAGCAAGCTGAAATGCCAAATGTGGTGCTTCCTCCTCACAGCTGGGATAAGGAGAGCTGAATTAGCAGCGAATTAACAGCAGAAGAAGCTCAGGGCTAACAAACACAAGAAGAGCTGTTGATTTCTGTTGGTAGAAGGCACCTGGCCTGGAAAAGAAATTTGCCATATTGCCATCTCACTGGGTGCAAAGAGAGCTGTTTTCTTCCTGTTAGAGGCTGGTTTGCCCTATCTCTGGATGCACAACTCAGCCCAGGGTGAGGGGCGGTTGGCACAGGGGAAAGGGTGCAAATGCTCAACCCCATAATAGCAGTAATGCAAAAGGGACCAAGTGGAGGAATAGGAATAATCTCTGATTTTGCAAGGAAAGTGAAGCAGCCAACTGAGCCCATCACACCAACCCTGTGCTGCTGGAATAGAAAGCTCAACATCTGCTTAACAACATCCCCAGCCCTTGAGAGTGTTTGCTCTCTAATACAGAGCCCAAAGTGGCTTCCATGTCCCTGCACACCCTCCCTGCCATCCCCAGTGCTCTGTGATAGAGGCAGACCATGCACCTTGCCCTTTCGTTTGGACAGAGAAGTTAGGAAGGATTTCTCCTCCTATAAGACACAAAGAAGCAGCCCAAGGAGCTGTGTGATAGCATGCACCGAGTGGGAGCACTTCAGCATGGTGTTAAGACAAGTGACAAATAGGGACCACCGATGGCTGTTATCTCACTCTCTCCCCCGGGGGAAAAGAGAAGTGAATGGGTTGGGCTTTTGTAGAAATGCATATGACGAAATAGGAAATCCTGCTGGGGCACAGAGAGGAGTTTGCATTGGGGTAAAGGCAGCACTGAGGTTTGCATACAACCCTGCTCTCCCAATGCTTCAACATCACCACCCTCAAATTAACCCCCAGCCCCCACCCAACTGGGAAACAGTCTCACCCACCACCACAGGGATGTGAAAGCTGCCACACCACACTGTCCCCTCTGCCTTTTCCTGCAGGATTTAAGTCTGAGGGGTGGGGGGGGGGAGGGGCTGATTCTGATTCCCCACATCCACAGGGGCTCACAGCCCCCCCCCAAACCTGACTGCCCCTACTGTTATGGGTTACAGCCTGACACCAGGAGCACCAAGGGGGGAGTCGAGATGAGCCCCCAGGAGGGACTGACAGCCTCCCAGCCACCCCGGTGCCCCACACACCACCCCCAGACCCACATCAGTACCCCAATTGCCCTAAAACCCATTGCAACGTTCAGCACCCCCAGCAAGAACGCAGACTACACGCAATACCCCTCCAGCACAGCCTGGTTACACTGGAGCCGCATTTCTCCATCCCAAACCCCGGAGCCGCTCCTCGGTGGGCCCCTCCATCCCTCGTGCATCGCCCTTTTAAGAGCGCTCCGTGCCGGCTCTCAGCCTCCAACCCACTCCACGCGTGTCACGCCCGCGGGTTGGCTCGGAGGCGACAAGCGGCGTGTGATCACAGGGACAATCCTCCTTCTTAAACAGCACAACGAGGGGGAACCCCCTGGTGCCACCTCCCTCCCCCGATCTCCTTTTTTTTTTTTCCTTTTCCATCGCCCTTTTAAATTCCTCAAAGGCTCCGAGCGCGCACGCAGAGGGAGGGGGGAACCCACGCGGGACCTCCCACGCGAGTGGGTCGGCGGGGAGAGAGAAGAAGAGAGCGGAGAGAGGAAGAAGGGAACGCAACCCCCCCCTTAAACCCTCGTTCTAAGCCCCCCGCCAGCACCCACGCACCCCGCGGACACGCGTGGGGTCCTCACCTTCCTCTTGTGCCGATGGATGTCCCCGATGGAGTTGGCCACGGTGTTGGGTCCCAGCAACATGCGGGTGCTTCGGGGCCATTCGGTGCTCACCAGGTGATGTTCCCCCATCAGAATCTTCCGTACGTTCTCGGCTCCCGTCACCCTCACCAGCGGCCGCCCCAAAAGGTGCGTCTTAAACACGTTGCCGTATTTCTCCCGTCGCGAAGACTGGAAGCACGAACCCTGCGGGGATGAGCGGGGATGGGGACACGGCGTGGGGATGGGGACGCGGAGCTGGGACCGCGTGGGTTCCCCCCCCCCACCCCCCCTTCCCTCCCCTTTTAACACCCCCCTCTACCGGGGTTCCCTTTAAAATCAGCCCCTCCGCATAGATTCGGGTGGGTTTTTTATCCACGCGGACACCCCAGAATGAGTCGTGGGATTGTTGGGGGGGGATGGGGGGGTACAGAGCAATGGGGGTCACCCAGCTGGTATTGTGGGCATCGCATCGCACCGCGCTCCAAGCAGCGCCCTCCGCCTCTCTCTGCTTCCACCTTTGCCTCTCCGGGTGCTTTTTAACCACTTTTTCTTCTTTTTCTCCCCCTTTTTCCTCTCTATTCTTTTTTTCTTCCCCTTTCCTTTTTACTCCTTTCCTTTCCCCCTTTTTTTCCTTTCCTTTTCCACTTCTCCCCCTTTTTTCATTCCCTCCCCCCCCCCCTTTTTCTCCCTCCCTCCCCCCCCCCTCCCCTCTTTTTTTCCTTCCTCCACCCAGACTCAATTTACTCGAAAGGCTGCGCTTTGCTTAACTCGATCTGCAGATCCGCGCAGCCCTTTAATAACTTTCCCACATGCTCCCAGGGCTTTTGTCGGCGAACAGCCGGATGGAGCCGGGGATGGAGAAGGGGGAGACGAGCCGGTTTCCCCCCCCCTTCCCCCTCTTTCCCCCTCCCCAAAGCCGAACCGGGCTGGGAGGACCCTGCGAGCAGCGCAGCGCGCGTGTGTTTATTTTGAAACAAAAGCGCGGTTGTGATTTTCAGATGTTCAGGTGACCCCGTTTCTTGATCTGCGTAAATATAATTAAAAAGTCCTTTTTGTGGCATTAATAAAGAGTTATTTGTACACCATTTCCAGGGCAGCACAAAGAGGACCTTTATGCGGGGAGAACTTTCGAATGGAGTCCAATTTATACAAAATTTTTTTGTATTTTTAGCCCTTGCGCTCTGTTTGGATGGAGCCTGTGGAAAAGCGAGAACCCTTTTCTGGTCCCCCTGTAAAAATCTGATAAATTTCTTTAAAAAATAAAGCCCTATTGAGAGCGTGCCGTTAACCCCTTCGGATCCGCCGGAGGGACTCAAGGCTCTCATTGGGGCTTGGATTCGGACCGGGCCGAACCGAACGGGACGGAATCGAACCGCTCAACCCGCACCGTGCTGCCCTACAGCGGCCACGCTGCGGAGCCGCCCCGCACGGGTTCCGGCATCCCGTGCCGGTGCCGTCAATGGGAATCTCTCCCTTTTTGCGGGGAGCATCCTTTCCCAAAGGCTCGGAGGGAGGGAGAGAGAATGGGAAAAGTAAGGACGCGTTTATTTCGGGGGTTCCCTCCTGAAAGCCGCGGGGTGCCCCCCAATGCCGGCATCGGGGCACCTCCTGACCTCCTCCCCTCTCTATTTTTGTTCCGACGATCGTTATTTTGGCAGCCGCCCTTCCTCCGAGGGGATCCCTCTCCGCCCGCCGCCTCTCGGGCACTTAACGAGGTTAATCCTGGGTTAATCTCCCCATTACCTCCGCGGGTTTCCCCCGGCACCGGGAGCAGCTCCCCATCCACCCCATGGAGGGCTCTCAAACCGGGGACCCCCTCTCCTCACCCACCACTCCGGCAATGACACCCCCGCGGGGTTTGTTGGCTTAGATTGGGGTGGTTTTTTTTTTCTTTCTTTTTTAATCGTTATCCTCAATTTCGCCTGGGGGATGGAAAAAGGCCAAAGAGAGGATCGGGGAGAACCCCCTTCCCTCACCCTCGTCTCTAGGAGCATTTTCCTACCACGCTGCCCGGCTCCGAGCGGTCCCCACCGGGGGAACCCCGGTCTCGGAGCCGTAGCACCAGATTAAGGGGAATCGGGCCAAGCTGGGTCCCTCAGTGCCCCCCCCCGAGTCACAACCACCCCGTGCCCATCTCGCATGATGCAACAGCATCCCGACGTCCAAAGAGAAGAAAATATTTGGGGAACCGAGGATGGAGATAGAAGTGGAAGGGAAGGGGGGGTGGGGAGGGTAAGGGAAATAAATGAATATAAATCCATTCCCAACCGGAGGGAAGGGAATCCTCCTTACCTGCAGGAGCCAGTGGAAGGTTTCTCCGATTAAAGGGAATCCCATAGAGCCTTTAGGGATTGGTAGCTTGCAGGTTTTGTCGCGGGTGGCAGCCCAACGGAGCTGCCACAGCTGTTGGGACACGGCCAGCAGCAAAGTCAGTGACACCAAGCACGCCGCGAGGGTAGCCAGTGCCGAGACGAGATCAAAACTTTCAAAAAGCATATTTGGAAGAAGGAGGAGGAGGAGGGTGGGGAGAGAAACAGCCCCTTGACAGGCACCGCGCTCGCACCCGCACGCACACACACACACAGACACGAGGGGGGGAATAAAGCGGAGGGAGAGCGAGGAGAGCGCAGCCGACCCTGCCTGGGGGGTCCGAGGTGGAAAGAGGGGGGTGGGGGGGGGTTGGTAAAGGAGGGAGGGGGGGTGGGAAAGCCCCCGGTTCTGGTAGGAGAACAGTACGGAAAGTGCGAGAAAATAGTAAAAAAAAAAAAAAAAAGAATTAAAAAAAAAAATTGAATTAAAAAATATATATGTCTATATGGAACGAGGCTAAAAGCTGTTTTTGCTCCGTTCCCTCTGCGAAAAGTTTGCTCTTGCCCGGCGTCAGTTTGACAGAGGGATGGAGGCGAATAAAAAGGAAAGAGGGGGGAGAAGGGGAAAATAAGCACAACGCTCAGCCCCCCCCCTCCTCCCCCCCCCAACCTCCCCCTACCCGCAAAAGGTAATGGGGGGGAGTGCAAAAAGTCGGGGGGGGGGGGGGGGGGGGACAAAAAAGAGTTTAAAAAGGGGGAAAGGAAAAAGAAATAAAGTTCCCCCTCCCCCCCCCCCACCACAAAAAAAAAGTCCAAGTGCGGATGCTCTGCTGCTCCCGCTCGCTTTCAAAGCACACACACACACAGTGGGAGGGGGGAATAAGAAGGAATAGGAGGGAAAATAAGGGGAAGAAAAGGAAATGGGGAAGAAAAAAGAGTGGAATAAAGAGGGGGGAAAGGAAAGGAAAGGAAAGGAAAGGAAAGGAAAGGAAAGGAAAGGAAAGGAAAAAGAGGAATACAGGAAAAAAGAAGGGGGGAAAAAGAATAAAAAAAGAGGAGAAAAAGGAAGGAAAAAAAAAGAAAGGATAAAAAAAGGGAAAAAAGAAGAAAAATTGAGGGGAAAAAAAGGAGAAAAAAAGTGGGAAAAAAATGGAAAAAAATGGGGAAAAATGAAAAAAAAAAAAAGGAAGAAAAAAAAAAAAGGAGCGAGATTTAAAAAAAAAAAAAAAAAAAAACTTGCTAAAAAATCATCAAATAAGTCAGCAAAGAGCCGGAGAGATGGAAGAACTCAATAGCGCTATGTATGGATCTACACACACGGAGCGAGGCGGGTCGCCGGGTATCTCTGGCTGATAGATGGATCAATCTAGCTCTGTAAATATCTATCGGTATCTATACGGCAGGATTTGTTCGCCCCACACTTTTCACAGGACTCCCGTCAAGAGGGAGGGAGGGAGGCAGGGCTGCCTCGGCGTATCCCCCCCCCTCGCTCTCTCGCTCTCCCTCTCTCTCTCTCTCTCTCTCACTCAATGTGGGTTTGAGTAAAAAGTCAATGTGTGTTTATATAGAGGCGGGGAAGCCGGGCTGGGCCCTCCGCCAGCGCTCTGCTCCCCCGCACACCCACCCTCTCACTTCAGAGGGTTGCGGGGGGGGGGGGGTTAAAGGAGAAAGGGGGGGGGGGGCGGGCCGGGCGGACGCGGCGTTGGAGCGTGCGAGGCTTGGCCCGCAGCCCGCAGCTCGGTCACGCCGCTCTCCTCGGCTTCATCCTCCTCCTCCTCCTCCTCCTTCTCCTCCTTCTTCTTCTTTCTCGTCCGCCGTCCGCACCTTCGGCCCTGCGGAGACACAGCGCGGCTCAGCCCGGCGCCCACCCCGCGGCTGACCCCAAGTTGTGTCCCCCCCCCCCCCCCCCCAATTTAACCCTCTCTCTACCCCCTTAACGGCTCCCACCTCCCCTTCATCGTTCCTGCCTTACTTACGATGTTGTCCCCCATCGTTAACCCCTACCCATTCCACCTTTGCAGTGCCCCCCCCCACACTTAACCCTTCCTGATTCCCCCCTTGCAATATCCCCCCCCCCCAATATTCAACCCCTATTAACCCCCCATTCATTTGTCCCCCCATATACAAGCCCAAACGATTCCCCTTTGCAGTGCTCCCACACACTTAATCTTCCCAATTCCCCTCTTGCAATATTTTCCCCCCAGTATTTAACCCCATTAACTCCCCATTCAATTGCCCCCCCTATATACAATCCCCTTTGCAGTTATCCCTCCCGCCCCCCCCCCCCCCATATTTAACCCCTAAACCCTTTTCCAAGATCCCCACCCCACAGTTAACCCTTCCTGCCCCCCCATGAACCCCACCAATGGAACCCCAATGACTTCCCCATGCAAGAAACCCCCTCCCCAGGTTCCCCCCCCCACCCCCCCCAATGACTTCTCCTTATAATGACCCCCCCCACTATTTAACACTCCCAATGCCTTCCCATGTGCAATGACACCCCCATACATTCATCCCCAATTTATTCAATTATTGATGCCCAGGCAATACCCCCCCACACCCCTTTCGTCCTCTCCCTAACTTTCTTTTCCTCCACAATATTCGGGATGGGACAGAGGACAGAAGTGGGGAGGGGAGGGGGGGGGGGGCTGTAATATCCCACCCCTCACTCCTGTATATCTTAAGGGAGAGAGGGAATAATTTTGCCCCTCTTTCAGCACAGGGATCAGGACTGGGGGGACCCCACGCTTTAAAGAGATATTCCCAAACCCCTTCCTCACAAAGGAGGCAGCGATTCTGACCCCCCACCCCCTCCACACTCCTTGTCTCCCCCCCCCCCCCCCCCCCCCCAACTACAACAGCTCAACGACGGAGGCGAAGGCAGAGGCAGGTATCCGGGCTGCCTGCTTACAGCCACTTTTGCAAAGCATTTGCTTCACATTACAGGAAAAACAAAAGTTCATTGAGTTCCCCCCCCCCCCCCTTCTCCTTCGCCATCCCCCCCCTTCAACCTCTCCCCCTTCCCCACGTCCCCCCGCAGCCTCCCCAGCTGGTTTCAGTCTGGTGCCCGGAGTGCTGCGGACGCCCCCACCTCCCCTCTTCATCTCCCCCCCTCTCTGACACTTAGTCTGCCGGGGGGAGCTGAGGTCGGGTCCCATACTTTGGGGTGACCCCGGGATGAGGGCTGCCAGCATTGCAGCCCTATTGCAAATCTTGGTCCCCTATTACTTCCCTGCATCCCCACCCCGGGGACAGGGAGTCCCATATCCCCCTATGCGAGTCGGGGGGGGGGGGGTCCCATTCTCGTACACTCTATGCTGCTAACCCCCACAACCCCCCCCCCCCCCACAAACACACACACACCACCACTTCCACAATCCTTTCCCCCAATACAGGGAGCTTGTACCTCCCCTCCATCTTCATGCAGCCCCCCACATTACAACCCACCACCACACACTGCAGCATCCCATTGCGGATACCCCTTCACTCCGCATCCTTCCCTACCCCATATCAGACCCCCCCCATACATTCCGCACCGTGGTGCCCCCTCCAAGCGGGAAGCTCCCACCCCCCCCCGATCCCCCAACCCCTCTCGGTGCATCCCGGAGCAGCAGAGCCCCCGCCTCGCTCTGTTACCGGTTCCTCCCCCCCCCCCCTCTCCATCCCCCGGCTCCGCTCTCACTCTCTGCCCTGCCGCCCCACCCGGTGGCCGCTGGTGGCACTGCAGGCGGCGACACGCAGGTGGCAGCCGACCCGAACCCCCCCCCCCACCCGCTTCGCCCCCCCCCCACAACCTCAGTTGTCGATCCCAAAGCGTTTTCCCCGATAATTCTTTCTCCTCCCCCCTAAATACCATCCGAAGGCTCTTTTCCCAAAGCCTCTTCCCAAATTCCTCTTTCTGCACCCCCCCCCCCCCCCCCCCCACAACTTCACCTCCAAGTCTATGCCCAAACAGCAAAAAACAGGGGGAAAAATCATCCCCAAGCGTGGGGCTGAGCAATAGGAACACTCAACACAGAGCGGGGGGGGGGGGACACCTTTGCTTTCTCTATGGACCCTCAGAGCTGCTCTGGGATTCCCACTAAGAGGGACAGAAATGGGCCCCCAACACGACCTGATCAGATCCTTTACCCTCCAGTGGGAATTGAAGGGGGGGGAAAGTAACAACGAAGGGAAAAAGCTCTTTAAAAAGTTCTTTAAATTCTTACTATTTATTATTATCATGTTATTTATTAGCAGTGTTATTATTTTCCTAGTTCTCCCATCTCAAAGTAAGGGGATATAACACTGTTCCCAAAGGCAGCAGCAGGTTTATGGGCACAACTTCTGCCTCTCCCCATTTCTACCACAATCTTGATAACTTTAGCAAAAGGCCAAAGCCTGTGGAACAGCAGAAGGGATGGAAAAGGCCATTGGGAAATGATTGCTGATGGGGAGGAGACGGCAGTGGGTAGAGGAATGTGGCTTTGGGATGCAGCTGAGGCCAACAGCAAGTGGCAGCATTGGGGTTTGGTGCTCCCAATCACTGCACCCTGCTTCCAGCATTGGGGTTCATCCCTCAAAGTCACTTCACCCTATTCCCAGCGTTGGGGTTAAGCCCTCCCATTCACTGCATCCCACTCCCACCATGGGGATTAGGGCCTCCAAATCATTGCACCTCACTCTCACAATTGAGGTCGAGACACCAAATCACTGCACCCTATTCCCAGCACTGGGATTCAGCCCTTGCAATCACAGCACCCTATTCCCACTGTTAGGGTTCAGCCCTCCAAATCACTGCACCCTACTCCTACGTTCAGGGTTAAGCCCTCCCAGTCACTGCATCCCAATCCCAGCACTGGGATTCGGCCCTTGAAATCACTGCACCCCATTCCCAGCACTGGGATTCAGCCCTCCCAGTCATTGCACCCCACTCTCACCATTGGGATTAGGCCTTCCTTATCCCTGCGCCCCACTCCCAGTATTGGGATCAAGCACTCAAATTCACTGCACCCCACTCTCACCATAAGGGATTCGGCCTTCCCAATCACTTCACCCAACTCTCCCCATTGGGGTTCAGCTCTCCAAATCATTACACCCCACTTGCAGCACCCTCCGTTCATAAATTCCCCTCATCCCCCCCCCTTCCCTCTGTGCAAAACCAAAACCCCGAAGCCCAAATGTTGCAACGTGATGCATTTTTCCTTCTTCTCCCCTTCCCCCAAAAAAAGCACAAACGCACATGCAACAAAAAACCCCAAACAAACCCCAAACTATTGCAGCTCAAGAAGCAACCTGCCCCAAGGCCCAACCCTATAGCAGCAAATTTCCCTCCTCAGCCTTTGGGGTTTTGCCTCCGGCAGCCCCGACTGCTGTGCTACTGAGACAGGGAGAATTTCATCCCCAAAGTCACTTTTATTCCTCTGAAATTGCCTTTTATTCCCTCCCTACAGAGCACGTTCTCACATCCCATCCCTTTTTCTCACACAACCATAATTCCTGCCCATATTACAGCATAGGGTGAAACACAAGACAGAGTATTCTGCCCATATTTCACCCTCCCAAAAGGGAACTGGGAGGAACAGCGGACGCACACACACCCAAATGACAATTTTGATTTCCATGTCCCGTTTGGAATGATCCCATTTGTTACACCGCACACAGAGCAGCGACCCCATTGTTACTCCACGACCCTATTTGTGCATGCTTAAAAATCATCAAATTCACCCAAAAGAACCCAAATCTTCCCCCAGATCAGTTTCTTTTTTTCGAGCCCTGTGAATGCAGATGCGGGTTTCTTGTTGCTGTTAGATTTATTCTCGCTACATCTTGTAGGCTGTGCTGCTCTGATTGAGGGCTCCGAGCGCTTTTCGAGCTCATTTTGTCACCCCAATGCTATGGACCACCGCATCCCAATGGCTGAGCCACCACCTGGATGGCTGTATGGAAAGCACCCACCTCCCCAGAAATCACACCCACATTTCATTTCGGTAAGGTAACCAAAGCAGAGGGTGAGGGTAAGGGATTGGTTTTATTTTTGCCCACTTACCGCACCTGGAAGCCCGGCCCTATTCGGGGTGCTGTCCGCCGCCCTGTCCCGCTGCGCTCCCCGCAATGGGGGAACCCGCAGTGCTTTATAGCAAAGGGAGCTGGGGGTGGTCCCCGCCCACAGGGTGCTGCCTGACATCGGTATTCAGAAGCACGGAAGGGAGGATGACAACGGAGAGCGTCCTCTGTGCCCCCTGAGCGCCCGCCGGGACCTCTCCGCTCCACACCTCCCTTCCACAACACGCTCCTCATCCCCCCTTTTTTTCCCCTTAAATACTCTCTCAAATACCATCTCCTCTCCATCTCTCCTGCATTATTTTTTTGTTTACTCTCTTTTTTTCTCTTTTTTTTTTCCCTTGTTTTTTTCTTTCTTTTTTTTTTTCTTCCTTCCCCCCCCCCACCCCCAACCCAACAAACTCGAATGTTTCTGAGGCGAGTTTATCAAATTACGCGTGGCGACAAAAGAGCCAAAGTGCGTTTTCTTGAAGGCTTGGACAATTGGGGAGCCATCAAGGAAATGAAAAGAATGACAGAAAACCAAAGGCTTTTGTCAGATGGAGGAACGCCACCGGGAGAAAGCGGGGTTGGGGCCCTTCGGCCGCGGCGCCTTTATTTCTCTTTGGGTGCCTTTGGTTTCCTTCCCACTTTCTTTTCCCAGGTGTTAAAGTTGGGGCTGAGGAGACGGCCACAGCACTGCCGTTCGTTTTGGGGGAGAACGGAGCGAATCGGCCATTTCCCCTCTGCTTTTTAACAAGATGCCAGTGTTTGAAAAGACAAACGAAGCCCCTTTAGAAATGTGAGGCTGCCGAGATAATGACCGCGATCTCGCTAAGACTGTATGGGAACAGGTGATGCTTTTTTCCCTTCCTTTCTTGTTCCCATCCGCCCTTTGTTCGATATGAGACTGGAGAGAGACAGAAACGAGATCATCTCGATATTCCCCTTTTTTGTGCACACCCAAGGAACAGAGACGCGGCTTGGGCCGGCTCCAGGCTTTATTATAGACGGTGGCTACAGAAATATACAACTGAAAAAGAAAACACCCTTTTATTATACATTATAAAGCAAGGAGGAGGGGATCGGGGTCCGCTCATCTGTAGGGTCAAACCTCTGCACACCCACTGAGGAGATGCTCATGCAGCCGCATCCCTTCACCCACCCACCCACCCGTCCTCCTGCCCGCAGGTGCCCTGTGCCACCTGTCCCCATTCCTCCTGCCCTTCTCTCACCCTAAATCCTTCCCAGTCCAAAGGCTTTGGGCCCCTTGTAGCAAGAAGAATCCCAACCCCAAACCCCCAGTAGTGCCCCATAGGGTGGCACACCCACTCCTTTGGGATCCTCTTGCTTGCTTTGCTCCATTAGGAGCATTTTGCACGTTCTCTCCTCCTGCGTGTGAAAACAGAAAGATTTCAGCTCCGTGATGGATGGAATAAGCAGGGATTCAGCCATCCTCCCCAGCAAACTGCTGATACTTCCTATATATTCATTAATAATCCCAACTTTTGAAAGTCTTTGCTCAGTGTCTTCTGGTTAGAAATTGATACTGCGACACTTTCCCTGATCGTTCACCCTGTTTTCCTTCCTTACTTTCTGGATTGTTTCCTGTTTTATCTCCCCTCCTCATACCTCTAACCTAAAAATCTGATGTAGGAGCCTTTCCAAAACGTAACCCCGCAGCCCCACTTGCTTTTTTTTTTCCCAACAAACTTCCTGTGGTCCAACAAAACCCTTCTCCTAAATCACTTCCCTTTGGAAAACCACCCGGCTTCCCTCTGCCCCGCTGCTCCACCAGCAGCAGCTCACTGCTGGGGAGGGTGGGCTGCGCTGCGAGGGAGTTTTGCATCACGGCAAGAAGACAGCCACTATTCTTCTCCATGCCATGCAGCCTTTGAGAGAATTAAAAAGGCATAACGAGAAACATCTTACCCTGCTCGGAAGGAAAATAAACTACGCCGGAGTCTCTCCCCTGTTCATCCCCAAAGAAAATGCCAGCGTAATGCGAGACAGGGACGGCCGTGAGGGAGGGGCTCGTGTGTGCATGGCTGTGTTTGAAAGCCATAAGACTTTGAAGATGCTGTTGCAAGGCTATCCATACCCCGGACCTTTTAATGCAAAACACCACGGTGTGGAGGGCACGCTCCTCCAAAACTGGTGTTTCTCATGAAACCAAGCGGCCGTGTCTCGTCATCCATCCGTTGTCCGTCCATTGGGGCCATTGGCTGCATCCCGCCGGGCAGAGCGGGGAAAGGGGAAAGGGAGGGGGAAATGAAAAGAAAGAAAACAAAACAAAGCCCAAATGAGAAACACATCCGCTGCAGGAATGGGAGGAAGCACCGCGTGGGGCTCATTGTCTCCCCGGGTCCAGGAGTTTTTCTAGAAATTGGGCTTTCTAGAAAAGCTCCACTTCTTTCCATTTTCTTTATGTATATATATATATACATATATTTTTCTTTGTTATTTTTGCTTAAAATCCAGGATGCTGACCCATTTTCTATCCATTTTTTTTTCTCTCCCTCTCTCTATATATTATCTGTATCCCTGTGGCAAAACTCATCCCTGATTTGGCGTTGGCTTGTTGCTGGTGGTCGGAGCACCCAACATTTAGGGCACCCACCCAAGATGAGGGACAGCCCCCTCAGCCCACATCTCCCCCAACTGCTGCATTCACACCTCTCCAAGCTGAGGAGCCCAAAATAAAGGAAAATACCCCAGGATGGGGCCACCCTTTGGTTATTGCCACCACCTGGACCCTGGGTGCTCAGTGCACAGAGCTGTAGGATGCTCTTTCCAGCCCCCTCCCTCTCCTCCCACCCCTCCTAAAAAGAAAGGTGAGTTCCATCAACCTGCTTTTTCTTTTCCCCCATCACCATTTAGCCATTTACATTCTGCTTCTTTCCAGTAACATGGAAGGAAGGGATGATGTTCTCTTCAGCACCTCCAGGACCAGAAAATGGGAGGGGAGGTTGAGAGAGAGGAGAGGTAGTGAGGAAGAGGAAGAAAGCATTTTTCAGAACTGGTATTTCAGGTTTGGGGAAATCTGGGTAAGTGTCTTTCAAGGACACACAGGATGAAGCTCTGCAGCTCTGCTTGTTTTCTTGCAAAAATGCATCATCCCACTGCAGCCTGGACTTTTCAGATTGTTTCTATGGTCCTGCAATGGAAGTTGGAAGGAACCCTTAAAGGCCATCTGGTCCCACTCCCTGCAATGAACAGGGACACCCACAGCTCCATCATTGCTCAGAGCCCCTTCAGCTTGACCTTGGATGTCTCCAGGGATGGGGTACCCACCACTTCTCTGGGTAACCCATGTCAGTGCTTCAACCCAGGGTGCTGAGTCCCCAGATAAACCTTTACAACATGTTTTTGGAGGCCTGGCTGAAGATGTAACCTGCTGGCAAGGAGCATAGGGAGGAAGTGGTTATCATTATGGTTTGAGCCAGCACCTGTGTGTCTCTTCTCCATCAACATGGGGTTTTAAATGGGCACACACCTCCAACCTGCTAGCTTTATGGTTTTGTTGCCCTCTTTCTTTCCTTTTTTTTTTTCTTTTTTTTTTTTCAGATTTTAATAAATATATATATATATTTTAAAAAGAGGCGTTATGCATTACCTATTATTATGTATGTTGTATCACTGAATGGTTAAGGCAAGAAAAGACCTCTAAGACCATCAAATCTAACCACCAACCCACCACCACCATGCCCACTAAGCATGTTCCTCAAATACACATGGAGCAAAAAAAATGGACACCCATTTTAGGGGAAATTAAGGCACCTATTTTGGCATAAGATTCACAAGCAAAGGGCAGATCCATTGTTTCTACTCCTGCCAGCACCTCCCATCTCAAGGGAGAGAGCCTTCTGGGATGTCCCCAGCAGCTCCTCCCCAAAGGGACATCCCAATAGCACTCCAGAGGGTCCTGCTCAGTTCCTGTGTGCATGGGGTGTCCCCAAGGCCTAGAGGAGGTGTGATGGCCTCAAGTTGTGCCAGCAGAGGCTAAGGTTGAATGCTAGAGAAAAAAATCTTCTCCAAAAGAATGATCAGGCACTGGCACAGGCTGCCTAGAGAGTGGTAGGGTCACTGTTGCTGGAGGTGTTCAGGAAGGGTAGAGATATGGCAATGAGGAACGTGGTCAGTGGGCATGGTGGGATGGGTTGGGCTTGGTGATGTTAGAGGCCTTTTCCAACCTTAATGATTCTATGAACTCTGTGCCTCCAAACTCCTGCATCCAGAACCCAGGTAGGCACAGTACTCTGGGCCATCTCCCCTAACCATCAGTAGGACTGCAACAAATCTGGAGCTGCTCCAGCTCTGCTTGACCCCATCAATTGGAGCTCAGGGATTTTACCCGTGTCAATTGCACCCATGGAGCAAGGAGGATGGATGGTGTTCGTAATCCACAGTGTTCCCAAAGTGTCTGTAAGGGATGGGAACGGAGAGTGATGCTTGCAGTGCTGGGTCTGCCCCACTCTGCACTGCCTACCTCTCACCATAGACGGTTCTCATTAAGCCCAGCAATTGATCTCCTGTCTTTAAAGGAAACAAGAAAGGAGGAACAAACCAAAAGGGATCCTCCTTCCTCCAGCCCAGGGGAACAAATCTGGCTTTAATTTCTTCGCCTTTTTTCATTCCAGTCAGGGATTTCACTTTAACGACGCTGCCTTCCCCATTCCTCTTCTGCTCCTCGAGAAACAGGAGAATACCCCCTCTGCTTTCTATGTTTCCTCCCTTTGTTGTGTGATTTATGAAAGGAGTTTTTCTTCGTGTATCTTTCTTGCTGTGAGCTGAGGACCCCCAAAAAGGGGCTGCTCCCACCCCAGAGTTCAGAGGAGCCGCTCTGCAGCATGCAACAGGGCTTTGGGCTGGCATGGAAGAGTCCGTCTCCATTGGGAAGGTGCTTGAGGAGCACGTCTTTGTAGTCGGTTTGGGAAGGGGCTTCGAACCATTTGAGTTGGACAGGATGACTTTTAACGATCTCTTTGAAATCGAATGATTCTATGATTTGCACACCACTGAGTAGCTTTGGTTTGCAAAAAGGGGAACCTATCCAGCACCCAGCAGGAGTCAGACTGACGAGGTGGCAGGAAGCAGAGAAACCAATCCATGGAGCATCCCCAGAGGATGCTGGATATATCCCAAGGTGATGCCAATGGCACCTCCCTCCCTGCTCTGCGTTGCTCACACGGGATGCAAGAAGGACCCTGCAGCACCCCATGGGGTGAGATGATACCACGGGAAAGCAGCATTTGGGATCAAAACAGCCTTTTAAGGAGAAAAATGCAACCTTATAATGGCCTTTCACAGAAATAATAAAAAAAAGAGACCCAAATATTTTTGCGTTGGTTGTTGTCCTTTTTCTCTTTCCCCTCTCATTTGGCAAACACATCAAGAAGTTATTAAAAGGAACTTGTTAAATATCTCATTAATGAAGATGAATGAAGACTCAGATTTGCTTCTAAACTGTTCAAAGCAGTTTTGTTCTGACCTCCCAAAGTGCGTGTGTGTGTGTGGAGAGGGATCCCAATAGCTTAAAATACTTTCTCCCCCCCCACCTTTTTTTTTCTTTTTAAAGCAGCTTTAACTGATTTCAGTGCTGGAGCGGCTGCTCCACACTCTGGGAGGGAGAGATCAGCCTAGGACATGAGAAAATCAGTTTGCTGGGCACAGAAACACACCAGGGATGGTGGGGGCTGCTCTGCAAATCATCGGAGCAACTCACCATGTCGTGACACATTTACAGCTGGGACTCAAGAAGCCAAACAGCACACACAGGAGTTGGGGAAGGAATGGCTGCAGGGGGTGAGACTGTGCCCCAAAAATCAGAGCTGGAGCTCCCATTGGATTGCAGGATGCAGGTTGTCCCATTGTTGTGCCCGTGGACCAGGGTTTGGTGCCTGCAATGGGCACAGACAGGAGGGAGCAGGTTTTCAGATTGGTTTTTGATACACAGCCTAAAATAAGGCACAGAGGAGCTTCCCCTAAGAATGATGGCGTTAAAATAGCCCTCTCCATTACACAGACACTAATAGAGGCTCAGTGCATTATTTCTATCAAAGTGCAATTTGCATTTACAAAGGGCTCCTGGGAAGTGATGGATGGGGAAGGAATGGAGAAAGGCTTGTAAAGCCGAGCGTGCTCATCTTGGAGTAACTTTCAAGCACAAGGCAGTTTTTCTTACACCTTCCCCTCCAAAGAAACTCGTGACGTCTGCTTAAATGAACATTCAGGCTCTCGCCTTTCACCCCGCAGCCCATCAATAAAAGCCAGAGGAGCGGAGGAGAGGGGATATTCATTTATCTTCATTAGGACTCTGGCCAGCTCCTCTGATCACCACGTCGGCGTCGCAGGGAAAGAGAAAAAGCTACTGTTCCTCTGCCCGGCTTCCCCACATGCAGCCCCTGCCCTGAGCCTGAGGAGAAGGGGATTTTGGCCAAGGGGGTGCTGCCTGCAGAAGCTGAGCTCCAGGATAGAGGGTGGTGAGGGATGGGTGAAGAAAGAAGCGAGTGTGTACAATGGGATATCCATCATTGGAGTCAGATTGAAGAGAGGGGAAACCCATGAGACTGAGAGAAGATGATGTGCTCTTCTAGGGGTGGTATCTGGTTGGAAAGCTCAACCCCAACACCATCTTCCATAGCTGCTCAGAGGCCTGCTCACAAGTCTTTTTGTTAAGAGAGGCATTGAGGTCAGGCTGGATGGGGCTGTGGGCAACCTGGTCTAGTAAAGGGCAATCCTGCCCATGACAGGGGGTGAGAACATCATGATCTTTGAGGTCTCTCCCATCCCAAGCCATTGTATGATTCTATAATCCTTCTGAGAGAGGCATTTCTCCCTCCCTTTCCTGCCCAAGCATTTCTTCCCCTTTGGGGAAATGCCGACAGTCAAATGCCTGTGGAGTGAATGGAGAGCCCAGCTTTGGGGTCCATCCCCTTTCTGACAACCATGAGCATCAACATTTTTTTATATCTCATTCACCATTGATCCATCTTCGCATGGATGCCAGTTTGATGCTTTTACACAAACATCATCATTCATATCAGCGTATCATCATGACAAGGTCATTCATTCAAACACCAGCCTACAAAGTCAGCTGGCACAAGCCAATATCACTGCACTGACGTGTGTAAAGTTTACACTACCTTGCAGGTGGAGAGCAAGGCTTAAAAGCTGTCAAATTTAACCTTTGCTTTTGTACCACCACAGTAAAAGCTGAACTTTTCAGACTCTTACCATGACTTATTCTGCTCAGTGTCTGGTGTCTCTGTGTTTAAGTTCCTATGATATCCTTGGGGATGGAGATCCAGAGCAAGAATCTTATGCCTACAAAGGCATATCTCCTCTCCTTGCACATATTACCTACCTTTATAAGCTTTCTCCCAGTGTCTATCAGAGCACTCTTTTCAGTATCCAAAGGCACCATTTGAAATGGGAGGAAGCCTAAAATAACATGTTTCAGGAGCTGGAGGAATCATTTTGTGGTGGAAGAATGAAATCCCAACAATACAATTGTTCATTGGAGGGTCATTTGATCAAAGTATAGATTATATATATACATATATGTAAAGAAAATAAGAACAGTGAAGGAACATGACATAGTTTGTGTTGGTAAGTGGTAGACCATACCCTATGACCTAATAAGCAAATTCACTGGGTAGACACTAAGTCACATCACAGGGCTTTCCTCTGGTTGAACGTAGACACTTGACTCTTAGCAAGCTACACCTGTTGAGTCTTCCTCTGCTCTCAGAGTGACACAGATCATCCCATCCAGAGTTAGCCACCAACATCAGTCAGTTGAATCCTGACTGGGAGAGACTATTCCTACCTAAAATCAGTAGAAGGAATCCAGGGATCTAAAGTTGGATGAGATGAATCCCTCTCTTATTTAGATGAGCACGCAGGACTGGGGTGTTTGAAATGGTGATTTTTAATGTCGTTTCTTTCCAATCTAAGCCATTCTATTATTCTAATTCATGGTCCTCATAGCATGGGTATCACCTCCCCAAGAATAGGCTCACATGGCTGAAGCAGCACACAACTTAACTCACAGAAAACACCACTTCTACTCAAAGGGCTTCAGAAATGGGACAGAGCCAACAAACCCTCTTCTCTCACACCTAATCCCTGCCATGATCAGAGCAGAAGATGGAGGCATACTCCACATGGGGACATTCCAGCTTCTTTCCACCATGGAGGGCTTTCTCTCATTTTCTGCCTTTCCCCCCAGCTCAGATCTGTGGAGCCATAGCAGCTCCCCACTCCCAGCCCCAAGCAGCATTATTTTATTGCTTTTCTTTTCCTGTTTGCCAATGGAGGAGCGTGTTTGAACAAGGCATTTGCTTTGTAGACAACGCACAAAAAGCTGGGAGCAGCTCTCTGACCAGGGCTGACCTTCAGCCCTGCATTCATGAGCATGCTGGCAGCCCCAGCAGCTTCTCCTGTATCATTCCATGCCAGTGTGGTTTCCCATGCTCAAGAAAGCCAGCGTGCTCTGTGGTGGCCCTCTATGTGGCATCAAGAAAGGCTCCGTGGGTCCCATGCCACACCTGCTGTCTTATGCATGAATACATCCACAGACAATGCAGCAGGGGAGAGCAAATTTCACCTTGTTCCACCTCCTGGGGAATTTTATTCCATGGAGGTCTTCAACTCAGGCCAATGCTGGTAGCTCTCCATTGCAGATCCCTAAGACAAGTTCAGCAGCCCATGCTCAGCTCCCTTGCAGTGTGCAAACTGCCTGACATGTCCACAAGGAAACAGGGAATTAGAACAGTGTCCTTGAACAGCATCAGCCTATGGCTCCCTAGGCTTCTACACTGGTTTCATTGATATCTGAGATCACTGCAACTGAATTTCACCTCTGAACTTTTCATGTAGGGATATGGGAGATGAATATTGGGATCTGAATCTTGCCCAGTATCCAGCTGGAACCCACCCACCAGGGACAAAAGTCTTCTTTTATACCCTGAGATAAGGCCAGAAAGACCTACAATGCAAACTCATCCAAGGAGCTGCAGATTTAATGAGCGCTGCAGTAAATTACTTAGTTCTTAGTTTTGTGAAAGAAGAATACAGCAAAACTGCTTTAAGATTCCCCGTTCCAAATTGACTTACCCACAGGACTTCATAAAAAAGATCCATATTTAAGGCACGCTCACACCTTGCCTTGCTATCCTTCCATTATTTTTTGATGAAGAAAATGTGTCCCTTTAGCACTGGGTCTCTCCAGCTCTACTTGGGCATGGCAGAGGCAATCTTTCCTTACTTTCCTCAGGTCCAATATCCTCAGCAAGGTTGGGAGGGAAGCTGTAAGATATAGTTAGAAAGGAGCCAAGCATCTTAGGTGTGTCTTTAGTAACTTAGATGTCCTTTAGTCATGGTCTCACACATGTGGGAACGGCAGCAGGGTGACTCTGGATGTTAAGGATGCCTCACGTCCTCATCACAATCACTTTCACCTGCTTTTAAGAAGCTCCTGGGAAACTGAAAATGACAAAAGAATATAATAATAATAGAGAAAGTGTTTCCCTGGGTTAAGTGAAATAAAAGAGAACAGGGAGCCTTCTCCAGTGATAGTCCCATATGCACCGTGTGCAGTGTCATAGGGAAAGTAGCATCCTGGTGAGCCTGGGAGGCATAGCAGAAGCTGGTTGAGGCTCTGGTGGGAAAGCAGAGGCTTCTTATTCTCTTTGAGCCATAAGTTTGTGCTTTCCCTGTGATGACACCAGCAGCTGCTGCAGACCTGGCCATAATAGTTAAAAATAAGCATCCTGGGGAAAAAAAAAACAACAAAACAACCCAAAAAACTTAAAGAAGAGATGCTGCTGTTAATGCTTATGAGTGTTGGTAATTACAATTAATTACTATCACTCAGGTATTCACTGCAGTGTGCTTGGTAGCCACCCAAACTCCAGATCTGAGCTGTAAATACGCCAGGCTGACTGCGGCCACAGAGGACGTGGCTGTCCCAACGTGTCTGGGTCCATCCCCAGCCCTGAGGCCATGGGGCAGGAACAAGCCTTTGGAATTATCCATGGAATTACCCATGGAATTATCCTCCTCTGCATGCCAAAATGGGGCTGCCATATCCAGCCCACCTGCTGAGAAGGGCTCATAGAATCATTAAGGTTGGAAAAGATCTGTAGGATCCCTAAGTCCAAGCCCAACCCATTCCACCATACCCATAACCATGGCCCTCAGTGCCTCGTCTCCATGGTTCTGGGGCACCTCCAGGGATGGTGACTCTGTTATTTCCCTGCCTGACCACTCTTTTGGAGATGAAATGTTTCCTAATATCCAACCTGACCCTCCCCTGGGACAGCCTAAAGCCATCATCACCTCTTGCCCTGCTGCTGTTACCAACCCTCACCTCACTCCAGCCTCCTTCCAGGAGGAGGCAGGTAGCAATAAGGTCTCCCTTAAGCCTCCTGTTCTCCAGACTGACCCATCCCATTCCCTCAGTCTCAAGGAGAGCTGCACTCCAGACCCTTCTCAGACCTGTTGCTCTTCTCTGAGGCCCTGGAATTGACCAAATGCCTTTCTCATAGTCAAGGGCCCAACACTCAATGCAGCACTCAGGGCTGTGCAAACTCCCGAACCACGTCTCAGAATTAGCTGGGTGAGTGCTAATAATTTAACAGCGAGGATAATTGGTGTCTGAACCCTGGTACTATTTAATTTGCTGGGATAGACACAGCCTCAGGGCCCCCACTGCAGCCCAACCTGGGAAAGCATCCCAGTGGCTTGAAAGCACTCGAGCAGGTGCGAAATGTTTTCCTGGGTTGGGATGAAGGGTTTGGTCCAGAGCCGAAGCCTTGGTGGGGAAATGTTGTGCCAGGAACCCCAGAAGACCAGCCCTGACACATGCTGTGCTCGGTGGCCAAAGCCAGGCTGGATTTTCCATAAAGCCTGAACCCTGGGGCCAAACCCTAGAGAGATGCTTATCTACCCCTGCATGCCCCCACATGCACGGGCTGCAGGCAGACCTCACAAACATGATGTTGGGGAACACTGGAGCTGAGCAGGAATGCTGAAGCTTCATCTCTGTTAGGGTCTGGGTGTGCAAGACCAGCTGGTTGGCATGGATTTCTCCCTGCACTGGTCAAGTTTGCAATGCTGAGAGGTGCAAGGGACAGTGCATCACGGCATGGGGGACTTGCAGCCCATGTCAAGAGCTGTTGAGATTCCTCCCTCCATCATTTGCTTCGAGATGAACAATCTTCCCATGAAGTATCCAGTGGGATCTGAACCCAAAACCAGGCATAAAGATGCTTCCATCACCTCGCCAGCCCTGTGCTGGTTGGTGTTCAGGCTGTGCCCACCCAGCCCCAACAAAGAGCTCACTCTTGTTATCTCCAGGAAGTTACCACCCCAGTCTACATCTTTGATGGAATTATCTTTCCATAGAGAAACAAGAGGACACCCCAGCTCAGAGCTGGATGCATCTCATCTCAGTGTTACTGCACCATAGTCTGCTCCACCTGCTGCAAACACACACTATTCCAAACACAGTGACTGCAGGCTGTTTTTCACTCTGCCTTCAGCTCCCAAGCCAGGATTCTTCCTCTCCACAGTGCTGCTATCCCCACAAACAGCAAACCTGGGAAATCTGCCTCGTTATAAAGCAAACCTCATTGTCTCACTGAGCCCTAAACCTTTTGCTGCAGATTCAGGTGGGAGCTGAGGGAGATTCTGCCAGTTCTTGCAGGGGGTTCCATCCATCAGAGTAGGTGATATTAAGGGCACTCACCTAAAGAACACTTTGCTTCTATGGATTTATTCCAATCCCAATTAGGATGCTGTGGGGAAGTGGAAGAGCACAGACAGGCAGGAAGGGATGAGACATTCAGATAGGGCAACCTGGGGATGTTTGCTATCATGGTTGGACAGATGGGAACAGAAACGTGCCTGGAGATCCAGTCACCTCAAATGCTCTGTTCTAGAAAACCCACAGCTCTGGCTTAGAAAGAGGATGGCAGGGCAGAGGGAAAGATTTTGGGGGCAGAAAGAGGCAAACACTGTATTTAGCCATGGCTTCAGCACCTTGTGGTGGAGAAACATCACCAGATCTTCAGATGATGGTGATGAGATGGGGTTGTAGAGCATCCCCTAGGACCACACAGCTTACAGGAGCCCCCAAGAAGAGGACAGCCTAAGGTGCACCCATCCAGGCCTCTTGCAGCCTGTCCCCTGCAGCACAGCTTCATTACCAGGACGGTGGCTGGAGAAGGAAGCAGAACACCTTCAGTAGTCCCTTGGTGGAGCAACAAGTGGCCAGAGAACAGAGGAGAAGAAATCAACCCCTCAAACAGCCCCCCCACATCTGCTGCAGGCTGGCTAATAAGTACAAATGGCTAATGAGCCCAAATGGCCATCTCGTACCCCAACAGGGGGGGGGGTCTTTAGGGCTTCACACATCCCTGTGACGTTGAATGATGGCCTCCCAAGCACTGCTAGGGCAGCCCCTCATCCCATGGCAAGCGGCACGGAGATGAATGACCGCCGAGGGGATGTGGCAGCATGGTCATTTTTCATCTGCAGCGCTGCTTAACCTTTCGTGGGCAAATCCCATTTCCCCAATGCTGGCTGGGCGCCGTACCTGCATTAAGTATTGCTGGGTCAGGGAGGGGCAGCTGTGATTTATGCCTTCTCCCTGCTAATCGGATTGCGGGGCAGGCAGATATTGATGGGTGCCTGCCTTTGATCCATGGCTCTCGTGAGCCTTCATTCAATTACTGCCCCGCAGCACGCAATTAGCAGGGCCGCAAAGCCACGTGGGGCTCATAATCACAGCACGCAGCGAAGATGAAGGGGCTGTCACCAGCTGCTGGATCCCACCTGGGGGTCGGACACACTGCCACACATCAGGACAAAACACTGGGGAAGCATGGAGGAGAGATGGAGAAAAGCCCTGCTTCCTCCCAATAGCCCCATCCTATTTCTTCCCTCCCTGCACCTTCATCCTCCCCACCATCCACTTTGCACCTCTCTCAGCACTGTGACTTCCAAGCCAGGGTACCCCTCACACGACTCACTTTTACCTCCCAAATCTGATGTACCCACCTCCCACATCTTCCTGCTTGCTCCTCTTCTTGCCAGCAGCTCCCACACCCACCCCACAAACACAAATCACACTATCCCAACCTGCCTCTCTCCTTCTCACATTCCTTTTATCTGCTCTAAATGCCTGAGTTCTCCAGGTGTGTGATGACAGCAGTTTCTACCAGCTTTCACCCTCCATTTTTGCTCTGAACTCTTCAGTCCTGCAAACTTTAAGCTCTTGGAGGGCAGTCCTTCTGGCTCAGCATCCCTCTGCCCACCATCTTCTTGCTCTCATGGGTAGGAAGAAGTGTCATGAAGTTGACTGTATTCTCTCATTCAACCAAAAATGTCCATCCTGCCCCAAATGTGTTGTTTCATACCAAAAGAAATCCAGCACAAAGCCATCAGCACCAACAGGGATCATGGTGATGTCAGCTGGGAAGTGCTGAACAACCCCACAGAGCGGTGTGAAGGCAGGAGGATGAGATGGGTGCAAAGCTTGGGGTCATGCACCAAGACAAGAGCCCTTCAGTTTGAAAAGATCAACTAGAAAGGGTGGTTGGACACTGGCAGAGGCTGCCCTGCTGTTGGAGTCACCATCCCTGGAGGTGTTCAAGGACTGTGAAGATGTGGCACCTGGGGATATGATTTAATGGGCATGGTGGGATGTGCTGGGGTTGGGTTTGGGGATCTTAAGAGGTCTTTTCCAACCTAAACAACTGTCCAACCATCAACCCATCACCACCACCATGCTCACTAAACCATGTCTCTCAGTGCCAGGGGTTGAATAAATGCTGATACAAAAGCAAGCAAATGCAAACTGGTTACCAACAGCAGCAGCGTGCAGGATGGAGACCTCCAAGTGCCTGAAAAGTGAGATGCTGGGTGGCCTCCAAATAAATGTCCTGGGGCAAAAACTCTTCATTCATGTGAGGATTTAAACCTACGTGGTATCAATTTAACAGCACAGGACCTACTGCGGTCAATCCAACCTTTGAGAAGTAGACACTCATAAGAGGTTTTGAGGTCTGATGGGAGCCCATGTGTTCCCAACATGTGACTTGCATTTAATAAGATGGGGAATTCTGGGTCACCCCTGGCTGGTCCCACATCGACCTGGGGCTTGGCTGTGAAGCTTTTGGCTCCGTAACAGCCTCCAGCCTCTGCTCAGACTCAGAGTTCACTTATCATCCAAACAATGTTTTCTTTCCTGTTGCCTTTTGCTGGAGTTCTCTGAAGAGGTGACTCCCAGATCCACAAGCAATCACAAGCAGGGAGGTTTGTTACTCCCTATTTTTCATCAAGGCAGGTGAGACAAACACTTTTCAGCAGATATTTCTGTGCTCGTTTCCTCCTGTCTCTGTCCCTTCTTGCCTTCACCTCGGTTTACCTTTTCACCTCCTTCCTTGATGAGGTTGGCTGAGGTTGCAGGAAAGCAAGGTTGTCAGATAAGCCTGTCTCCATCCAACCCATGGGATTTTCCTCCTCAAGGCAGTCCCAGGAGTTGCAATGGGGCAGAACATGGAATGAATGAGTTGGACTCCACGATCCTTATGGGTCCTTTCCAACTTGGGATATTCCATGATGACTGCACCAAGCTGTGGGTTTGCTGTCTCACCATGGCCAACTACATTGAAGGTTGATGCAAAGAGGAGAGAGAGGCAGTGAGAGAGGACACAGCAGGGCACAAATGGGTGCTCAGGGTGGATATTAAGAAAAGCTGTGCTGGGAGGGTGATGCAGCCCTGAGACAGGCAACCAGAGATGTCCATCCACGGAGGTTTCCAAGACTTGGTTAAATAAAGCCCTAGCTATCCTGCCCTAGGGACAGTCCTGCTTTAACCCAAGGAGGTGCCCCATGGAGGCTGAGCCCCTGGGAGCTCTGTGCTGAGATTCCCCAGTTCTCTGTTTTTTAATTAGCATGTGTCATTTTGATTTGGTATCACTTTAATTTCCTAATCAACGTGCCACGTGGTCAAACATCTTGCATATCCCAGTGCCAAGGCTGGGAGTTATTTGAGGAATCTGATATCTTAATGTGGTTAGGGCCAGAAAAAAACCAAACCACTAATATAATCATCATATTGCAAAGGATGATAAATACCATGATAGAAAATATGCAGTGTGAGCAGGCAAAAAAGATTCCCCATGGAAAGCTAATGCAATCCCCTCTGCCTTGATGAAGTGCCTATTATCTTTGCTCTGCCCTCCTAATCTTAATTCCTGCTCAGGATTACTTCCCCCTTCTGCAGACATAGATGTGATCAATGAGAGCAAAATGCACGTTCCTTGAAGGTGGCTACTCAACACTTGGGTTTCATCATGCTTGTTTATGCAGGAAACCATTTCAAATAGCCACAGAATTAGGCAAAAATTGGCTTTATCCCCCAGGATGCCAATGTGATGTGAAGTATGGGACTCAGAGGGGTGGTTTTCCCAGGGCAGACCATGCAAACAGGCAGTAAACCTCCCCCAGATGCACAAAAACACGCTGAATTTGGCCCTTTAAATGATTTGGGATTATTTTTTTCTGGACAAAGTGAAGGCAAAGGCAGCGCCTTTGCAGCAGTGACGCAGCAACGTGAGCACAGGCACTTCTTTAAACAGTTATATGCTGTATTGTTTAATGGAAGTTACAATAGGATAAATGTACAGTCGAAGTCAACATGCTAATTTCTAACGCAATTTAACCTGTAAACCATGCAGTCCATTTTTCAATCAGTCAGTTTTTCTTTGTTTGTTTGTAATCAGTAGCTCTGCTAGTGAGTTTTAAGGAAAAAAAAAAAAAACCAACAAAAGTTCCCTTTAAAGTTAAACCTAATTTACTATTTTTTTCCCCTTATTGTGCAACAACTTGTGCAAAAAAAAGCTGTCTTCACCACATTGTTAGTTTAGAAAAATCACGCTCCTCCCCCTCAAAAATTGAGAAAAGGCAACAACACAAGCAGTCAGTAGGCACTGAGGGATGGGATGGGGGCTGGAGTTGGGATAGGGATTGGGTTGGCAATGGGAATTGGGATGGGGATTGCGGTTGGGATTGGGATGGAGATTGGTGTTGAGGTTGGCAGTGGGATGATGATGGGAGTTGGGATGGCAATGGGGGTTGGGGTTGGGATGATGATGGGGGTTGGAGTTGGGATGATGGTGGGAACTGTGGTTGGGATGAGGGCAGGGAATGGGATGGAGATGGGGATTGGGGTTGGTGTTGCATATGGGATTGCAGTGGGGATTGGGGTTGGTATTGGGATGATGATGGGGATTGTTTTTGGGACTGGGATGGTGATGGGGATTGGGACAGTAATTGGGAATGGGATGGTGATGGGGCATGAAGTTGGTGTTGGCACTGGGATGGTGGTGGGGACTGTGGTTGGGATGAGGATGAGGACTGGGGTTGTGATTGAGATAGCAGTGGGGACTGGGATTGGGACTGTAACGGAGATTGGGATAGAGACGGAGGAGGGAGTGTTCAAACCTGTTCCCTTTATGATTTGCTCTGCAGCTCGGTGCCTTAGAAGTGTCCCAAAAAACTATTCTGTGGAGGTTTTAAGGCAAATAAGGAAAACAAGATAAGTGGATGTTTCCCAGGAAAGCAAGCTATGTTTTTCTTCTTTTTTTTCCTTTTTTTCTTTTTAATCCAATGGTATTGAATTGTTTGCCAAGCTACGGGGAGAGGGAGGCTCACCCACTTCTTACTACAGTTTCTGCTTTAAAACCTAAGGAATGATCAACATATGTACATGGATGTGTTAATAGCAGCATTATTTGTGCTGGGGGTTGCAAACTGATGGTTACATCAGTGGGTTTGGCCCCTGCCTCCCCCCAGATCACAAATTTATAGCAACAAACTTTCCCTCATAAGCAATACCATCCGTATCAGAGGATACCAGTCATTAGTAAGCGATTTAGAGGGGATTTTAAACGTCTTCCAGGGCTTTTTAAGCAGTCTGTTTAAAAGATTAATTTTATTTTGAAGGGATGGAGCTGCATCTCTCAGAACAAAAAGTTAATTAGGACCAGAGCACCAAAATTCCATTTTTCATGCCCGTGGTGTGACTTGTGGTTAGGTGCTTGACCTCCCGAAATCAGAAACTCCCTGATTCTGATGGGGCTGGGCTGGGCATTCCCAGCAGCACATCCCAGTTGCCAGCCCCATTCCCTGGAGTAGAGCTCACCCTGAGCCACAGCCACTCTGGGATACTTAATGCAGGAGCTGCTCCTTGGGGATAAAAAACACAGATTCCAAGCCAGGTCCCGGCTCATGGGGGTGATGCTGCTTGGTCCTGCTCCCTTATTCCTGCTGGAGGAAAATCCTCAGTGTGCAAAAGGCACCTCCTCATCCAGCAGCGACGTCAGTGGCTGAGAAATGCTATTAGAAATTGGGTTTGACAGTCTATCCTCCCACTAATAAAAACTGGAAACACCAGAGTGCTCTATTTGTCATGCTTGCTGATGCTCTGTTATGCTGTTGCCAGCATCTGTAGCAGCGTGATTCTGAAGTGTTTTAAAGTGCTTGTGACTGGATGGCCCTTCACTGAGTGCCTCGTGCATTGAAACCTCCCTCCTCCTCCCGCCATTGGGTTTTTGCTTTAATCTCTGAGCTCTGCTGCTCAAAGGATGCTCCAAGCGGATGGTCCCACCTGCTTCTGCCACCACTTGTCCCCTGTCACCTGTCCCTACCTGGAGGGTCCCCTTGGGTCGATAACATCATGTGGTCCCTTGCTGGCAACAAAACTGTTATCTATCTGCTTCTTTTTCTTCCATCTTTCTTACATATATTTCCAAAAGGCATTAAGAAAGTACCCTCCAATCCTCTCAAAGAAAGGAGCCATAAAGCCAAGTTCCAGCTCTTCCCTCGTATTGATGGAAATAACTCACTGGTTGTGGTGGCTGGAGGTTGCAGTAATGAGACGAAGCCCCACGAGCTCATTGCTAGCAATGTGCCTATTTCAGGGTTCACGTACCCTTACCAAAAGGAAATCAAAGGAATATTGCTGAGAAGGAAGGTGAAGCACCACTGCATTGTGCATCCGGAGCTGGAGTGTGAGCGGAGCCAAAAATACAATGCTAGAAGTGCTTGTGGGCAGAAAGCAAAGAGCACAAATGCCCCTTTCTGCAGCCCCAGCTGGGTGGCACATGGTCAAATCCTGCCCCTGTGCAGCTCAGGAGCCTGCAGTGGGGAGCTGAATGGGAACAGAGCCCCACCAAAGCTCCAGAACCACCCAGCAGCTTCCACAAGTGGTCTGAGAGCCAATGGCCCCACGCATTTGAATGGTGTTAAAAAGGGCTCTGCCATTCACAATGAGGGTTTAAATTCCCTTGAACACAGCGTCAGGGTTTGGTAGTGGGGGAAGCGGCCGGATAAACTTTCACCTGCGGTAAGGAGAGTCAAAAGGGGAATGAAAAGATAAGGGCAAAAGTCCCTTCTCTCTGTAACCTGAAGCCCGGGATTAACATCCTGTTGATAGCGT
The DNA here is from genome assembly GCF_054131305.1 of Coturnix japonica. NCBI lineage: Eukaryota > Metazoa > Chordata > Aves > Galliformes > Phasianidae > Coturnix > Coturnix japonica. The sequence continues at coordinate 89,905,886 of NC_140666.1, read as the reverse complement.
GATGTGGTTCTCAAAGGCTGCCTTGATTTTGGCAGGTGATGCACAGGCAGCTCCAGAGCACAGAGCAGAGCAGAGCCCAGCTGCTGGTGCACAATGCTACTCCTGGGGGAAGCTCCTGCACCCCACATATGGGGGACACCTCCAAGTTGGAGGGGTGTGCTGGAGGCACAGGGACATGGCACTATGGCCGTAGGAAGGGAGGATGGGAAAGCAGCACTGCAAATCAGCACGGAGAGGAAAAGCAAAGCAGAGTGCTGTTCTCTTCCCTACTAGCACCCAGCCCAAACTGGCCCCATAGGGCACCCCAACCTCTCCTATGCAACAAGGCAGCTCTTGAAGCCCTTTTATACCCAGTGTAGGGTCACAAGACACCACCAAGTCCCATAAGCGAAGCTTGAGGTGCATCAGCTCTGAGCAGTGCCACTACACACACCAAAGGGTCACAGCTCCAGGAGCCACCCTCGACCCAGGGTGGGAATCAGCCCTTATGGGAAAAGGGGAGAGAGAATGAGAAATCACTGCCTCTCATCCTACATAAACCCAACATTCATTCTAGCAAGGCAAGCTAACGAGGGACCCTCTTTCTGAACGCGTGCTCCTTTGAGCAGAGCCCATGAGAAGAACCTGAAACCACGGCTCCTCCCTATACTTCTTGTGATCCCTTGTTCTGCAGCTGAATAACTTAACAAAAGGAAGTCAAACCAATTCTTTGAATTTGGCTTACAAAAAAAAAAAATTAATAATAATAAAAAATAAAAACCCCAACCCACCCACACTCACACAAAAAATACCCAACCAACCCATCGACTGGGTGTGAACTTCTCGCTCAGGCTTCAGGTTTTCCCGTTGCTTTGCAAAACCCCTGAAAATAGGAGTTGAGAACGGTGACTGCTGGCACCACCTCCTCTCCACCAGCGTGCCACCTACCTGCCCCGGGATTGTTTAACAATGTTTTGTCATAAGGGTGGGTTTCATCCATACTATACAGGCGAATACAAAAATACATCTGTTCTCTTTGAACAAGGATCCCAAGTCCAGGCGTGGGGAAGGTTGTGGGTCCCTCATGAGTGATGGCTGTTGATGAGGCCGCGGAGCTGCTTGGCCACTGTGTCTATCAGCTTCTGCTTGTCCCTTTCGTTCTTCCGAAATTGGGCAAAAACGTTGTTCTTCCGGCTCGTGTCCCTCATCCTGAGCAGAGAACAGAGAGGTTACAGTACATGCAGTGATGCTATGGGTGCACCGAAAGAAGCTCGTGGCTGGTAGAGCAAAGAGGTGATTGTCTGTAGACCTATAAACCTGTAGATCTACAGACCATCACCTTGGGTCTAGCCCCAAGCTTTATTCACCCCATGGGCCAACCCCAGCTTGTGTCACCTTCCTCAAAGCCAAGGCACTGCACCAATCCCGAGCCCCTAACACCTCTTGTTCTCCCCTTTATAAACTCAGAATGGTTTGAGTTGGAAGGGACCTTTAAAGGCCATCTGGTCCAACTCCCCTCCAATGAACAGGGACACCTACAGCTCCACCAGGTGCTCAGAGCCCCATCCAGAATGTCCTTACATGTTCCAATGTCCTTACGTGGTAAATGAGTGCCGTAATATTAGGAGGGTCAGGGAGTTAAAAAAAATTAGCATAAAATCCACAGCATTAATGATTCTTCTTGACATGGTGCATTGCATGCAGCCAAGAGATGCAGCTTTTGGGGCAGCTGTAAAGGTTCAGATGCGTGGACTTAACTTTACAGGATGTTCAATGAAGGAATCCAACGTTAGTTCCCCCAGTTTACAAACCTCAAAGAGATTTGTATTTCCTTCAATTGCATTGGTCTCCATGAGGTCCCCAAGCTCAGGACCAACAAGGCACAGTGTTGGGACAAGACCAGAATAACACAGAATGATAAGGGTTGGAAGGGACCTCTGGGGACCATCACCAACACTGGGGCAGCTCCATTCCTCTCCAGCATGCAAAGCTTGGCGTTCATGCACGTTTGCATTCGCAGATGCATTTTGGGGGGCCAACATCTCATTGCATGGCTCAAGCAGGGTGTGTGCTGGGGAGTGGAACCATCCCGTAAGGGTCAGCATCAGCACAGCCTAAAGGCATTGGGCTCCATGCACCCAGCGTGCTGGGCACTGCTCTCCATAATACCCCAATTTGTAACTGGTTTTCCTGGTAAATCAGATCTGGCAGAGGCAGATGGCTTTGGATGAACCACATCTGCTTGTGTTTTTGACTCTGGGTACCTCAATGAAGCATAGAGTGACCGGGACACAGAGATGATGGGCCCTGGGAGCACAGCAGTTTATCAGATGGAGGGTTTTGTGTTATCAGAGCACAAAACAAACCTCTTCAAGCTCATTTAACCTATTAAAAAATACATATCTACAATTTCCCGTGCTTCAGTCTTTGTAAAAAGGAGCCAAAGGGAATCTGAAATGTTCCAAAAACCATCCAGCTTGGAACTGAAAACACAATAACAACCTCATCCCAAAGGCTAATTTGCTGTAGTTATAAGTGCCTGAAGGCACAGGATTATAACTGAGCTGCTTTCCCAACAGTAACCAGATAGCTTGGAGCAATTTTATTCAGCAAAATAAGCTGTTGGGTTGTTTTTTTTATCCCTTCTTTTCTCTTTATGTATTTTTTTAAACTGAAGCGGGTTGCCAGCTGCTCCCCTGCAAGAACCACACAGAAAGAGGAGGGTTTTGAGTCACACACGTTACAGGTGCTGCAGCATTGGGAATTTTGGCAACCACTGCCCTGCTGCAGGACATCACCCCTTCCTCAAACACCTTCCCAGGGAGCTGAGAGCTCCATCTCCATCTCATGGGCTGTGCAGGGACATCAGATGTGCTGGAAGCAAACCTGCACCTTGAGAAACCTCCACCCTTGGTCGTCCCATGGGCAAAAAAGCACTGAGTTCCTGCCCAGTGATACCCATAGGTAAGGCATGGCATTCTCTGCCTTAGCAGCCCCAAAATCTCATGGAAGATGCTCAGGTGCAGATTTATTTCCATGAGATGTTTCTAAAGAACTTCATGTTTTATGCAAGGAAATCTTGGGGGTGTGTTGAGTGACTGGGAAAGAGTTGCAAGGAGAAAGCCATGGGGTTGGGGTGACCAAGCACTGCTGGCAATGCACTGACCCTATCCCAAATGGGATGGGACAGGAGCTGCTGGTATCTCCTATGTGGATTTGGGAGCACCAAGCTGCTACCAGCCCCACTTAACCAATGAGAAACACGCCTGTGGAACACAAAGTCCTGCAACAACTACTGGTGTGTGCAATGGGCATTTCCCACCTACACCCAACTGTCACTCAAGGTGAGAGGAATCTTTTTCATAGAGAAAAGGGTTACAAAACTGCCAACCAGCTGCATTAGTGTTTCTGTCAGGGAGCAGGGCTGGGACGCAGCGTGTTTGCTCAGAGCTCATGCTGCTTGTAGAGCAAGAGCAAGCCTGTGCCCGTGTGTGCCTGCAGGGATGGAGCAGGGTCCAAAGGGCTTCTCCAAAGGCTGATGGTGGATGGGTTGGGAGGGCAGCTCGGAGGCATGAGGCCATGGATGGCCTTAAAGCCATCAGCCTTAAAGAAAAGCCACATTTATCATAGACTCATAGAATTATAGGATGGTGAAGGTTGGAGGGGACCTCAAAGATCATCTGGTTCCAACCTCCTGCCTCAGATCAGGCTGCCTAGGGTCTCATCTGACCCAGCCTTTAACGCATCAAGGGATGGGGCATCCACAGCCTCTCTGGGCAATGTGCTCCAGTGCCTCACCACCATCATGGGGGTCAACACTAGGGTGCCATGTGCCAGCCCCATTCTTTTTCAGCCTTGGGTTACAAGAGCTGGGTGACATGGTTCTAGATAAGGATACGCATCCCAGTATGAAGGACAGGCTGGGAATAGAGGAGAACCTTTAGGAGATCCACACTATTGTACCTGCAGAGCCCCAGGACAGCTGAGGCCAGTTGTGTAATGCTGTCCCTCTATGCTGGCCCAGGAATTAAAAGTAAGAGGAAGGGAAAGAGAGAGCTCAATGCTGTCCCCACCCCTGTCAACAAACACCACCTTAAATAGAGCCAAGCTTTGTTTAAATTAATCTATAAGAAAAAAAAAGGAAAAAAAAAAGCGAGGCAGTAAAAGCTCCTCTTTTAGTTCTAATTAGTGCATTTGAGACGATAGAGTTACCAGAGGGAACTGTTTCAAAGGCAGCTTGCATTTAGATCATTTAGTGCTCCATTTAAATCAAACAATAAAGTCACTGCAAGGTGAGGGTAAAAGCCCAAGCAAGCAGCATACTTACACTCGTGATATCCTATGGGAGATGTGTGATTAGGAAAAGAGATAATCATGAGAACAAGTTACACAACCCGGCTGCTTCGTGTCCAAACTTTCAGCTTGCTTTTTTTTTTTCCGTTTTATGGATAGCTGTGAATATACTGCACACTTTTGCCCCACGGATGGAAGGCTGCAAATATACTGCAAATGATGTAACGTAGTGCATGAAGCACACATAAAATACGGCTGTAACGTATAAAGGTGTTTTGCACTGACACAGGGCTCCACTGCAGACCCTGCGTGCAGACCGACAGCCTTTGGATGCTGTGGGTTGATGTGAAATGAGCCATTCCCACGGATGGGAAGGGAGCAGGTGTGGTTGAGTTGACTGCTGACAGCACAGACCCACATCCAAAGTCTCAAAGCACACTCAGTTTATGCTTCTGAAGGCTTAACCCCAATGCCAAACTGAGCATCTTCTACTCTACATGCAACAGAAGCAAGAGGTACTCCAAAAAACAACTCAAATTCTACCCAAGGATCTGATTTTACATTAAACCAAACCAAAACCCAACTGCCAGCTCGCTCATCCTGCCCACTCCTCCATGTCAGACCCAGCCATGGAATGAGGAAATCATGAATTATTATTTTGGGTTTGTTACTTTGCTGGTGAGGTGTGATGGAAGCAAAGGGGCAGAGCAGGGCTGATCCTCCTGGTGAGGATGAGTGACCAGGTGGCACTTGTCTCTGACAGCAGGTATGTGCTGGAGGAGTTACCAGGGCAGTGAACCCCACTATTTGGGACTGAAGCCAACATGCTGCTACCATGCCTGAGTTCACCATGTGGGCTGGGATTTTCCAAGTCTGGAATTATTAACTGTGAGCTGCTCAGAGCATGGATTGGGCTTAGAGGATTGCCAAACCCTCTTTGTGCTCCAGGGTGCATCTCACCTCTCCACAGAGGACACAAGGAGATGACCACTGGGGTCAGCAGCTCCTCAGCACAGCAAGTGCAGGCTGCAATGAAACTGAGATTCACCTTTCGCAGAGAATGTGGGTCCTGTCCTCTCTAAGAGCCTTGAAGCCACCTAAAGATACTGTCTGTCCCATAGCTGGGATTTTAGTATATGATCCTCTTGATGGAACCAGAAAACAGAGCTGTAAGTGCCTGCAGGCTGTCCATTTTCATATGATTATTGGGGCTGGCTTGAGATGCTAGTGGAAGCCTGTCATAGAACAAGGAAAACTCTGCTTAAGAATGATGCAAAAATAAAAGACCTTAACCAAACCATAGCTTCTTGATAGAAAAACTGGAGCTTAGAGGGATAAATCAGGACTTTGTTAGCACTCCCACTACTCTGAAACCTTCATCTGGGGCTGAAAAGTGTCAGGGTGCCCCTTGCTGCACTCACTTCTCCAGCAAGACGAGGGCTGTGGTGGGGTTCACTCGGAGGTATTTGCAGGTGGGTTGCCCGTAGTCAGCCAGGTACGTTGACCAGTCCCACTGGATGAACAGATCCAGGAGCTGCAGGGAAGAAAAACAAACAAAAATGAGGTGGTGAGCAAGCAGGGGGCTTATCTAAGTCATGGCAAAGGTCCTGGGCAGGAGGCGTTAACCAGAAAAGCCACGTTTTGCAGTCTTAACCTCATTTAGCCATATTGCATGCCTGATGTGCTACCCTATTGGAGGGTATGAAGACTGAGACACCCCAAGGAACTTGCTGGCAGAGCCTGAAAAGAGATGCAACGCTTCTCCTTAATGAGATTTGTTATTTCCAAGGCAGCAGACCTAAGGGAGAACCACCCACATACCCCACTCCACAGTGGGATCACTTCTCTCCTGACCCATGACCACTGCCCATACACCATGGCTGTGGATGCTGAGCCTTGTGGGAAGGCACCAAAACATCTGGTGGTGTCACGGTGGTGGGGATGGGTTTGTGGTTGGACTAGATGATCTTAGAGGTGCTTTCCAACTTAAAGACAGAATCAAAGAATAGAATAATAGAATCATTAAGTTTGGAAACAACCTCCAGGGTCATCCAGTTCAACCCACCACCAACACAACCTCACTATACCAAGTCCCTTGGTATGCCAGATGTTGTATTGGAGATAAAAGAAGAGAATGAATGGAGACATTTACAACTTTTTAATCTAGATGAGCATCTGATGGAGCTGTGTGTGTCCCTGATCATTGCAGGGAGTGGGACCAGATGGCCTTTGAGGGTCCCTTCCAACTCAAACCACTGTATGAGTCTAAGGTTCTACAACAGCACCCATGTTTTTGCATAATGATCACAGAATGGCCTGTATTGAAATGGACCACAAGGATCATCTGGTTTCAACCCCCTGCTATGTGCAGGGTTGCCAACCAGCAGCCCGGGCTGCCCAGAGCCACATCCAGCCTGGCCTTGAATGCCTGCAGGGATGGGGCATCCACAGCCTCCTTGGGCAACCTGTTCCAGTGCATCACCACCCTCTGGGTGAAAAGCTTCCTTCTAATATCCAACCTAAACCTCCCCTGTCTCAGTTTAAAACCATTCCCCCTTGTCCTATCGTAAACAGCCATTCCCTCTCCTGTTTATAGGCCCCCTTCAAGTACTGGAAGGCCTTGGAGGGGAACGCATGGCTCATGACAAGCAGCCACGGTTCCCCCTGTCCCTGTGACCGCTCTATTGTGGCTCAGGGCTGCCAAGTGCCGACGTCTTCATCGGCAGCAGCCGAGCGTCCCGGCGCCCGCCCCATAAGGAAGGGCCCCATGGCATTGTCTGCCCGTGGCTGTCCCCAGGCGAAGCAAGGGCCATAGAGGCCTCATTGTGCCCCCGCGTCTCCATGGTTTTCCTGGAGGCTCCGGCGCTGTTTAACAACACAACCCGCCCGGCAAAGAACGGGGATTTGGCTCCTCGAAGACCTCAAGGTACAAAACAAAAATGTGCAACAAGATTCTTTTTGACTATGTAGGTCAGGGCAAAGAAAAGAAGCTGTCGGGAACAATCCCCAGAGCTGGCGGGGGGGACGGATTAGCCGGGACCTCGGAGGGCTCTTCCAGCCCGCGGTCCCGCAAGGCTTTGTGCTGCAGGTCGGCTACAAACCAGGGCTGCACATTGTTGGGAGTCTTTTTATCCAAAGGGCACCCTAAAGCTGCAGCCCTGAGTATGACTTCATCTGCTCCTTCCACCCCACAGCGCTGCGGGACTGCAGTTCTTCCAGCAGGTCTGTCCAGCTATGGGGACGGCTGCAAGAGCTGCATCCCCTACAGGGCAACAAAAAAAAGGGGTAGAAATAAGAAGGAGAAGGTTAGAAGTGGGTTAAGGGAAAAAAAGCACGAGGGGCTGTGATTAACAGTGTGCAAAGGTGCTGGTGAGGCCGCACCTCAAGTGCTGTGCTCAGTTTTGGGCCCTTCACTATGAGAAAGGCATTGAGGCACTGGAGCGTGTCCTGAGAAGGGTAGCAGAGCTACGAGGGGTCTGGAGCACACATCTTATGCAGAGAGGCTGAGTGAATGAGATGGGACAGCCTGGAGAAGAGGAGGCTTGGGGGAGACCTCATGGAGGTGAAGGAAGGTGAAGTGTGAGCTACTGCTCACAGCTAACAACAGGACAGGAGGTGATGGTCAGAGAGGGTCAGGCTGGATATTAGGAGACATTTCTTCTCCATAAGAACACTTAGGCAGTGGCACAGGCTGCACAGGGAGGTGGTGGGGTCACCATCCATGGAGGTGCCCAAGAACCGTGGAGATGTGGCACTGAGGGCCATGGGCAGTGGGCATGGTGGGATGGGTTGGGGTTGGACTTGGGGATCTTAGAGCTCTTTTCCAATCTGAATGACTCTATGACTGTAAACAAGCACCATCCTAAACACAAACCCACCCAGGCTGGACCTTGGAAGGGCACAAGCAGCACTGAGGATGCCCAGGGTCGAGCACTGTGGGTACTGCAGGGCTCAGCCACAGGCACAGGTCGGAACCAGGGGAGAAAGGTGCTGTAGGAGGGAGCTGTCTCTGGACGATTTATCTGTCACATAAATGCGGTTTTATTGCTTTTACTGTTTAAACTTTTCACCTCTGCTGCTAAATCTGAATGACACCAGGAAAAAAAAAAGAAAAGAAATAAGGAAGGGAGAAGAGCGTCTGCACGGCGGCTCTGGGCTGCTCCACGGCTGCAGCCGCCTTCCAGGGGAGATTCCAAATAAAATATGCAAATACCATTAGTTCTTCAAACCAGAGTCTGCTTTTCAAGGCTATAAATCAAAGCTGACAGGGCGCACACTGGGGGAAAGGAAAGGGAGGGGGGAGAATAAAAAAAAGGGAGATTTTACTGCGGCGATAGGGAAATGCAATAACTGTGTGCCCGGCTGCAAGCCTGCAGCGGCACAGACTGCACATTTTCCATCGGAGAGCTGTTTGTGCTCAAGTGTGTGTTTGTACCAATGGAGAATGGAAAGGTACTGGAAAACAATCTGGCTTTATACATTCACACACACACATATATAAAGCCCCAGTGAACACGGCTGCAATGGGAATGGAAACTGGTGTCTGTGTCACCATGGGCTATGCACAGACCTGGGAGGTGATGCACGGTGCCTAGAGCTGAAAGTGGCGGCAGGAAAGGGAGATTCAAGGTGAAAAGGAGTGCAGAGAATAGAGACTTATCCTACGGACAATGGGATGACATCACAGGGCTGAGGTGACATGGGATCATTCGGCCCCAAGGACCTCTCCCCACCTCTCCCCACACAAAGGCCAGGAACCACTGCAGGACAGATGAACCTTCCTGTATCCCTGACTCCAAGCAACACCTGGCTCTGATAACTTCTTCCTCTTCAGAACTGATGGCACAGGTATTTTCAATGGCTGCTGGGTGAGAGACACACATCTTGGTGCAAAAGTGCCATTGCTGCCTCTGCTTTTGTGGCTACGTCTTCCTCCGTGTTTCAGCCCCTCTGCTTTTTAATATCCTGACTCCTTCAGGCTGAGTTCATGCTTAAACTGTTGGTATTTATGGAAATATATTTATAAAATAGCCGTTCCCAGAGGCAGGCTGGCACAAGTCTCACAGCTACACAGCAACCAGATGGTGAAAGGGAAACCAACCCTATCCTGAAGAGGAACTCTCCCCTTGTTTCGAGGTCTACAGATGTCAGCTTGAAACCCTTCATCCAGTGAAAATACAACATCCTCCACACCAACATCTCCTCCCTTTTTATCCCCTGCGACATTTACTCTCAGCAACACCAGAGAGCATCAAGAAGGCTTGAATAGGACTCTCCAGAGCATCAGTAGACCCACCACCAATGACGGATGGGAAGCATCCAAGATAGAATCAAACTACAAAAGCCCAGTTTGGGGAAATCTCACACCCCTTTTAGTCCTTTCTTCTCTGCTTTTCTATGGTGCTCAAGGCTCACGAGGTGGGTATAAAGCATGGTGCATTGCTACTGCTGTGTCTCCTGCAGAGAATCACCTACCTGTAAAAACTCAAAGCATGCCAAGGGATGAAAAGGGGAAGATAACTCATGACCATTCATGACCACTTCATAGAATCACAGAATCATGATGGTTGGAACATGTTGCCCAAGGAGGCTGTGGATGCCCCATCCCTGCAGGCATTCAAGGCCAGGCTGGATGTGGCTCTGGGCAGCCTGGGCTGCTGGTTGGCAACCCTGCACACAGCAGGGGCTTGGAACTGGGTGATCATTGTGATCCTTGTAAACTCAGGCCATTCTATGATTCTATGATCAAGCCCAACCATCAACCCATCCCCACCATCCCCACTAACCAAGTCCTTAAATGTTTATTGGATGCTGAACTCTGTTCTATAAAGCTCAGTTACCACGTTCCCTTCTTTTCCTAATCATCTCCAATGAATAGCCTTGATCCAACACCTTCTACAAAGCAGCCATGCTTCAGCTTGCAAGAGATCACATCATTGGCATATAAACCTAAATCTCTTCCTTAAAAAGTATATTTTGATAACCTGACACCACAGCTCCATTGCTAAAAGGTGACAGCAAGATGCTTGGGTCCTACCAGCATCCCAACTGAACCCACCTGAATGAAGGGACAAGCTGGACCCAGAGGGACCAGAAAACACCCAGCTAAGAATAGAATCATAGAATCATAGAATCATCAAGGTTGGAAAAGACCTAAAAGATCATCCCGAACAACTGTTCACCTATTACCAATAGCTCCCAATACTAAATATCTCCAAGAAAAGCAGAAGAAACCATTGGATCCAACCCAGTGTCAAGTCCCATGCCCATGCACACAACCATCCCACGGCCGATCGCTCAGCCCCTAATGCCACCAAGTGGGGTGACTACAGAGCACAAAGCCCAAGGAGCTTCCAACACCAGCAGCCACAGACAAGGACATTCAAAATCATTTGTTTTGGTGAGGTTTCCATTATGCCTCATGGGAAAGTAATACTGAAAGGAGAAAGAAATACTTGACCCCATGGGAAGATGTGGGTTTGGGCAAGAGCATCATGAAGAAGAAAAGGCACTGGGAATTGGAATATGATGTTTGCTCGTTTACTTGTGAAAGACACAAAGGGTAAAATCATGGCCTAAATGAAAGCAGCAGTAGATTTGTCACTGATTTCACAGGAAACTAAGCTTCTTTCTAAGGAAAGAGTGCAAGGGAGTGACTAGCACAGCAGTAACCTTATGCTCTGCTGGTTGCACAAGCCAACGTGATGCACAACGCAAGACATCAACACACATGGAGGCCAGGGGAAATTGGTTTTGTCCTAGGTGCTTATCAGAAAGACTCAAATGAACTCATTTAAACTGGGGGTGCAGCATCATCCAGCCTGCTTGGGATGCTCTGAAGACACAAATCCCTGCAGAGATCCCACCTGGGGCTGTCATTCCTCCTCAGTGCTCAGATAGAAGAGCAGAAAACCAATGCCACGTTCCTCATCTTGCACCTTAGCTGGATTTGCTTCACAAGTTAAAGCAGCAATTTTATCTTTCCATCCTTTTTTTTTTTTTTTTTTTTTTTTGCTTTTCTGCTATCTGTAAAAATTCTTGGGGAGAAAAAAAAAAAACAGAAAAAAAACCACCCAAAAAAAAACTATGAGAAGAATCTGGAAAGATTTATGGCAGAAGGGACAGAATATGTAACAGAGGGAGGTTTGAGACTGACAAAGCCCTTATTTGTCCAGTCTGGGTTATTTTCAGGCTTGTGCTATTGCTGGTTTATAGGTCTGCATTTCTTACATCAGGCTCCCAGGGGAAAGTCTCCAAAAAGTTTTCCGTGTGCACAGAAAGGTCTTCTGCTTTTCCATCTGCAAATGTTCATCGTTTATTAGGAGGAAACCCCTTTGCCTCCCTGCCTCCAACATCACAGCACACGAAGGAGCTGTTGGACTTCAACAACACCAGCATGGAGGAGCAGAATCACTGAACCACAGAATGGTTTGAGTTGGAAGGGACCCTTAAGGGCTATCTGGTCCCACTGTCTGCAGTGAATAGGGGGATACCTACAGCTCCTTCAGGTGCTCACAGACTGACTTTGGATGTCTCCAGGGATGGGACACCCACCACCTCTCTGAGCAACCTGTGCTAATGGTTCAGAGCCCTTATCATAACAAACCTTGTCTTTATATCCAGCCTGTATCTCCCTTCTTTGAGTGTGAAACCGTTTCCCCATGTCCTATCACAGTAGACCCTGCTGAAGAGTCCATCCCCTTCTTTCTTACAGCTCCTTCAGGCATTGAAAGGCCACTCTCAGGTCAGCACAAGGCTGAAGGGTGGGGATGCGGTGGATCAACGCGTCACGGCACGGTGACAGCCTCGAGGGCTCCTGGAAAGTCCCTGCGGCTCCATCTGTGCTCCTGCTGGCTCTGCTGGGGCAGAACCATGGCCTTAGTCACTGTCTGGAGTGCTGCCCGTGGGGAAGGCTGGACTGAATTCTAGGGAAATCCCACCTTCCTCCAGCTATCGTAAAGCACCACGCGATGCCAACTGAAAAAATAACAAAGCACTGCAGATATTCAGTGCAAAAAACACGGGCGTTGTGAGGTTTCGGTTCTGGTGGTTAAACCAAGTGGATGGGGTATTTCACGAACGGGTTAAAGGAACACCAAGAAGGTTGGAATGCTGGAATTATTAGCCAATTCGCACCTGTAAAAATAATTATTCCTACCCACGAGATTCTTCCTGCAGGTTCACAAGTTTGCACAGCGCTTGCCATGACGAGCAGCTCTCTGCCCTGCAGATCCCCCAGTCTGCATTGGACAAAGAGACAACACTGGGCAGCAGCCAAGAGGAAGCAGAGATTGCCGGGAGCCGCTCTCGAGGGACCGCTATTGAACAACGCTTTGCGTCTCCACTGACAGCACAAAGGGGGATTCATCGCCGACGCAGGGATGTCTCCTGCAGAACATTCCCATGGCTTCTCCTCGCCACCCAGTGCCGTAGCAATGGAGGTAATGGGAATGGATATGGGGCAGGAGGTTTGGGAAATCCTGGGCTACATCAGCGCGGGGGGCAGTTGGGGAGCAGGCAGTGATAGGACAAAGAGGAATGGCTTAAAACTAAAAGAGATGAGATTCAGGTTAGATGTTAAGAGGACATTCTCTACCTAGAGGGTGGTGAGGTATGGGCTGCCCAGAGAATCATAGAATCATTAAGGTTGGAAAGACCATGAAGATCCCCAAGTCCAACCACTGACCCCCACCATGCCCACTAACCATGTCCCTCAATGCCACATCTCCAATTCCCAAAAGCCTCCAGAAGCTGTGGGTGACCCATCCCTGGAGGTACCCAAGGCCATGGATGGTGCTCTGGGCATCCTGAGCTGGCGGGGGGCACCCAGCCCATGGATGGAGATGGGTGGGCTCTGGGGTCCCTTCCAACCCAACCACTCCGTGGTTCAGTCATTCTATGATTCTATGAAAACGCTCAACTCAGCTTCCTGAGGTTGTTGTGCTGCAGGCAATTATTCTTAGAAGTGAAGAGGGAACAAAAGCATTTTGTGGTTTTGAAGCTGGTTTTGCTATTGGTACAAAACCCTGTGCTCAGGGTTGAAAGAGAATGGCCCTGTTCCTTCAGTTAACCTTCGTCAACAGCACACGTGTCCAACCCCCTGGTTTTATGGTTTTGTTGCCCTCTTATTTTTTTTTATGTTTTACTAGAAAATGTAATAAAATAAAATAACTTTTGTGACTTATCTACATTAACAGTGTGGCCAAAGACAATTCCTCTTCACTCAAGCCAAAAGGATGGACACCCATGGTCTACAGCTCCACAGTCCGGGTGAGAAAATCAAGGCATTGTGCCAAAGCGCAATGAAATGATAGAAACTGAACACAAACACACGTGCACGTGGTCACCAAAGAGGTATTTGTATAGGAAGGAAAAAATACGTCTTTTGGAGGGCTCTCCTCTGCCTCTTCCCATCTCATACCTTGCATTTTTCCTACAGCTGAGGTGCAAGCAGAGCTGCTGTTGGCGCTGGCGGAGCAGCACCTGTGGCTCTCAGCTGACAGCCGGCCCCTGGCTGCCTCTCCAGCACAGCCCCGGGGCTTGCATCAGCAGAAAGGAGGGGAAGGTTGGAAATGGGGATTTATGAGGGGAGTGAACTCGGTAACCTCTGCTTTGGAGTTTATCGGAGCTGTCCTGCTTGACCTGTGCTTCCAAATGGGGGTTGGTTTGGTTGGGGGGAAACGTGAAGACACAGCTCAGCTGCAGGTCAGGATGCTTGGATAAAGAAGGTGAAGAGCTAATGAAGAAAAGCACAGAATTCCCTAAATACACACAAAGGCTGGTGGAGAGGCAAAAAAAGCAGCAGTCCTCCAAGCAGATCAACTCCGCCACTGAGCCTACCCAAAATAACCACATGTAGTGACAGCTTTCTAGGGGCAAACATCCCAGATTGATGCAGCCTAGTGGCCAGCGATTGACCTGCAGCATCCCCTCGAGACCACCAAGCCCCTTTTCCAGGTGAGCCCAGCCCCAGTGGGAACATCCAGCCCAGTGAGTGGGACGGAGGGTCCCAACTGCACCATACAGGGAACAGGGACAGAGCTAAGAGAATGTTTGGACCCTGTTTCCCCACTGTGACACGTGGATGTGCTCTCTCTGTCCCTAAATGCTGTCATGTCTCTAGCCCTGCAGCCAGGACCTGGCGCTCACCGGGTACCGACCCACAGGGCCAGCACGCCATTGTTATTTTTCCTGTTGCTCAGATGATGCCAAGTCCTTTGCAAGCTCAGTTTTTTGTTTTTTTTTTTCCCTTCTGTTTACACATTAAAAAGGGGAAAGAAAAAAAACAACAAAACAAAACCCACCCAAAAAACCCAGGTGACCTCTCGCTAACCCCGAGCCGGTCTGCGCGAAGCTGCCGCTGCCTTCACCTCTGCGTGAACTTTCAGATTATCTCAGACAAGATTCACCTTGCATTGAACTTGTACCCCGTGCTGCAGCACACAGTCACGTAACATTGATTAAACATTACGGCGCAACGTGGCTATAAATTTAATGAGCGTTATCGGCGCGCTTCCTCCCCGCATCCTCGTGCAGGGGGGAAGAGGGAGGGAGGAGGTGGGTTTGGGAGCCGGATGAGGAGGAATGGCTTTGGGAGGATGGGGAGGAAGCCAGCTGCCCCTCCTGCACATGCAGTGAGTTTTGTGCATCCTCTGCAGCAGCTCATCCCCAGCTATTACTGCACAAACACCGATAGCGAAATACAACATGAGCTGAGCTAAGGATGCTCATGAAAAGAGCTAAAAGCAGAGAGCAGACAGACTGGGGGAAGCCTCTCTGGTGCTTAAAAGCCAGCTGTCCCCACCGTGATGCTGTGTGCACACATTTGCAACCAACTTGCAGACACTGTCTGCGGTGAAATGGATACGCCCGGAGCCACCGCTCGAGTTCAAGTGCCTGAAATACCTTTTCTTTTCTTTTTTTTTTTTTTTTCTTTTTAAACGTTTGCTCAAAACTAAGCTAATACATCCCCCGCTTTTCATGATGACTTCCTCCTTATCCTCTGCGTTTTTGTTTAGCAGAAAGGATGGGGTCTATTGTTGCCTGCGAGCCTTGCCCTGGGGTCCAATTTGACTGCGCTCTCAGTTTTCCCCTATGTAACTGATGCTTATTTCTTTAAGCTCTACTGTAAACAGAAAACACACTGTGGTGCCTTGCTCGGCTTTGCGGGAGGCAGGCTTGGACCTGGGACTATTTTCCATTTGGAAACAGGAAGATTTTGGCTTTCTGCTTCCCCAGCCATGGGATGCGTGGTGAGAGGATGCAGTACCTAGGCTGGTGTTGGGGTTGCTGTGCTGCACCCATGTCTTCATCCTGCTTACAAGACTGGAAACATGCCGCTTATAGACTAGATTTTAAAAAGAAATTCTTTGCTGTGAGGGTGGTGAGACACTGGAACAGGTTGCCCAGTGAGGTTGGGAATGCTCCTCCTCTGGAAGCACCCAAGGTCAGGCTGGATGGGGCTGTGAGCAGCCTGCTCTAGAGGGAGATGTCCCTGCTGATAGCAGGTGGTTGGAATGAGGTGATCTTAAAGGTCCCTTTGCACCCAAACCATTCTATCATATCTATTTTATCATATATATTTTATGCTTGCTTAGGGAGTTCCCTTTCAAACTCATCCCACCTTCCAGTGGATCCCCACAGTCTATACTGAACTGAAACAGGAGAGCCACAACTCTACCAGCCCCATCTCCTAAAATCACTGTTCTTCCCCATTCATTAGGGGATGGTTTTCATTCACAACCCATCCTTTTCTCCCAGTCTGCTGTCCTCATGGCTCCTCTCTGAGCACCAGTCCCTGTGCCATGCAGCCAGAAGATCCACTACAGCTGGACCAACTCAGCATCAGAGCAAAGGAGCTAGTGACAGCTGTGGGTCTCCAACAGGAGTTCAACCTGTGCTTTGCAAACAGCTTCCAAGGAGACCCCACAAGAGTGCTGACACCCTCCTGTTTAGTAGCGTCACCTGCAAAACCCATCCAGCCAATGGGAGCACCTGGGTGGTTTATCAGGACTGATTTTATAATGCTGCAGGATGGATATTTCCAGAGCCTGAATACTGTTTGGAAAAGAGCAAGAGCCATTCAGAGTGTGCTCTACAGAAAGGCAGACACACGAGCAAATGGATATTTAAAACAGCTGTGCAGACTGGTAGGAAACATTTGGCTAAAAGGAAACAGATATAAAATAACTTTGCAGAAGGTTTGAAATCAGTGAGTTGGTAACGCCCTGCTTAAGGGAAAAAAGTGTTTCTTCAGCTTGTACAGGCTAATAAATTATAGCAAAAAAACCCCATTGTCTTGATTATAATCTATTACTACATTTTTTATTTCCATCCACGCTGTAAAACAATCCCTTCTTCAATGGAATTGACACCACCAACCCCTTCCCCTCCACCTCTGGATGCCTCTTCCACTCCTCTCAGCATCTCCAGGACAAAGCAGGCTTGGAAACCCATGGCTATGAAATCACTGGGCTCCAGCTGGTAGCTGTGTGCCCTATGCCCCATCCACCATTCCCTCAGGCATGGTCCAAAATAATGCTTCCAGGAATGGTGTATAGAGGAAGGGTTGGCATTCCAACCAAATCTGAAAGCACAGTCAGCTGTGTCTTGCCCTTTTCTATAGAAAGTGTTCTTTACAGAAAATATTGAGCTTTTGCCCCGATCCTGCATCTGTTTGCCCCGCTCTGCAGCAGGGCAATAGGATTTATGGCCATTTGTTGCAGCTAAAAAGCTCGGGAGGAATCTGAAAGCAAAGCAAAGCCTTTCCTCGTGCGGTGTCACACTAACCTCTGGATGGCCTCACGCTTATTGTCAGAGCCTTGGAAAGGTGTAAACAAAGCTCCATTTCGGATGCCAAGAGCTGGGACAGGCCAAGCAGGGCAGCGAGCAGACGGGCTGCGGTAAGATCACCTTGATGCACAGGGTCCAAAAAGCAGGGAAGAGATGTTTGATGGGGAAGTTTGATGGTTGGGTGAGGAGGTGAGCACTGGGCACAGTGCATTGGAGGGGGGCATATGGAGTGCAGGGTATGGGGAAGCTGTTGGCCACTGAGTGCAGACAGAAAAAAAACAACACATGAAAAGAGGATGATGTTCACTGAATCATTAAGGCTGGAAAAGACCACTGAGATCAAGTCCATTAAGGTTGGAAAAGACCACCAAGATCATCAAGTCTAATCATGCACTCACCTCCACCATGCTCACTAAGAGAAACAGATCTACATCACTGACTGCTACAGTCCCCTTTGGGCTTAGATTACCTCTTTAAGCTTGTAGACCTCCAGCAAGTCTGGAAATAGAGGCCCTGGTGTCTGGAGGTTGCTCCAGATGGCTGAGACACATCCTGAAAGGCATCCTGTTGCTCTACAGATGATGTTCCCCATGGCCATAGATGGCTCTGCTCAATGGTGCCCAGGGTCAGGCCCAGGCACTGGGCACAGCCAGGAGCCCAAGAGCTCCCACTGCCCAACAGTAACATTGCTGTGCTGGATAGGTGCCAGAGTGCTGGCATGGGGACCAGAGAGGTGTGGGGTCTTCTCCTTAAGGACCTCCAAATGCTGCCAGGACCTGGGCCTGGGCACAGCTCTGAGTGTTTCTGCTGGGCTAGAGGGACCCAGAGGGATTCCATCCTCAAGCAGGAAGGGATCTTGTGATACCGGGATTCTGTTCATTTTAAGGACAAGTCCTTACATCTCCCCCAAATCTCCTCCCTGTCACCCTACAGCAGCTAGTTCTGATGCTCAACTGATTCTTCAATAGAACAAAATAAGAGTTGGACTCAATGATCCTCATGGGTCCCTTCCGACACTGGTTACTGTATGACTCCACGATTCTAGGGTTTTTCTGTAAATTTTGGAGAATTACTAAAAGAGAAGAGCAATGATCCTGCACTGACCCCACTATTGCTTGGGGAAGAGACCCCAAAACTCACCCAGAACCAACTGCTGCCATGGGTGGGGTGTTCCCATCAGATCAAGCTGCCCAGGGCCCCATTCATGACCTCCATGGATGGGGTAACCAAAGACCCTCCAGAATTTGGCCATCCCACACAACCTTGTTGGTGTCCGACTCAAACCCAACACAGCACAGCTCCAAACCCAGCATCCCTCCTCTGAGCAAACACAAGGGGCTCAGCATTGTGCACCACCACCACCACCACTGCCTGATTTCCTTCTATTCAAAGCTTTTCTTTTTCTCAAGGCTTCTCAGACGCCAGGGTTTACATGTAGGTGCATGCACTTCCGTCCCCGTTTCGCTGCCTCATTCACTTATTTCCTGTGCTATCTGAGGAAGGCAGAATGACAAGGATTTGTCTTTATTTACACCGAGCTGTTTACTTTCCCCTTTCTGGTCATTTTATTATTGTTTGATAGGAACATAAAGCAGAACCCCAGCAGATCAATGCCAGATCGTCAGAACATAAGGGCTTCTCGTGAATTTCCTCTCTGTCGTCATAAAGCTCGCACAGGGTTATGAACTCCTTAAACAAACAGCTGAGGTCATTGTTAGACACAAATATATATATATTTAAATAAATAAGAAAGAAAGACTGCTACAGGCACGGCAAAGGCTGCAGGGCGGAAAAGGGACAGAGGTGGTGCAGAGCAAAACTCATAGCAAAAGCATTGCTACTGCAAAAGACAAGGGATTGTGCAAACAAGGACATACGTTCACGTGCCTTCCATCAGGCCAATTTGTCTTTTTTTTTTTTGGACCAGAAACACGGTCTTACAATGGCAATGTCTGAACTGATGCAAGGAACTGATGTGATGGAAAGCCTCTAGGGATGGGGCACCTACCACATCTCTGGGCAACTGGTTCCCTTCAAGAAATGGAAGGCCACAATGAGGTCTCCCCGGAGCCTTCTCTTCTCTAAGCTAAACAAGCCCAGTTCCTTCAACCTCTTCTCACAGGAGAGCTGCTCCAGCCCTCTGATCATCTTTGTGGTCCTAAGCGATGCTCCGACCTGCGACCCTATCAGCTGCACTGATGGCAGCACACAGCATTAATACAGGAATGGTTTTGGGAAAGGAAACAGAAGGAATGGACATCATTCTCATGGAAGGAAACAAATGACCTACGGGGCATTCATCAGAAGCAGAGGATGGCTGAGTGAGAATATCGCAGGCAATACGTGGGTATCAATGCATTCAGACAAAAGGAAAGAAGGGGATATCAGCATGTTGCCGCAGAAAACACAGAGAGGCCTCTAATTCAACCAGAAAACGTACAGTTGGAAAGAAGAGTC
The DNA here is from genome assembly GCF_054131305.1 of Coturnix japonica. Classification (NCBI taxonomy): domain Eukaryota; kingdom Metazoa; phylum Chordata; class Aves; order Galliformes; family Phasianidae; genus Coturnix; species Coturnix japonica. The sequence continues at coordinate 89,886,365 of NC_140666.1, read as the reverse complement.
AGCCTGGCTGCCTCTACACCCAACCTACTCCCATCTCTCGCTCCATATGGGATAGAATTACTCGCACATCCCTGGAGGCGACTGAATGCAAGGTTTCATTTCCAATTGCCGCCGATGCTACAATTTCCACATATCAGGACTGCTCTCACCCTTGGGTGAACTTCATCTTTTCAGAGAAGCAGCCCGGAGTCTGCAGTTGCTGCCTCCCAGGAGGGATGCTGCTGTAAATCATAAATGAAGAGCAGGATCCACCACGAGCAGTTCCCCCTCACCTCCAGGGTGTGCGGCCCCAAACACGCCGCTCACTGCTCTTCTAACATCAGAACCCCATGTGGAAATCCCTCTTGGTATTGCTGCTGCTTTCTCTTTCCTGCTAATAAGCCTCTCTCCCTACCTCATTTCTCATTCCTGCCTTCATGTCCTCTCACACCCTTTTTCCTCCTGCTCCGAGCTTTTCCCCTCCGAACCTTTTTACGAAGGGCTCGTTTGCTGAAAGCCCCTTGGGATGGAAGCATGAATAAGTCAGACCAAACTCAAAACAGAAGAAAAATCAAAAGTAAATACAAGCTGAGCAAGCTTGTGGCGTGCACTGAGCTCACCTTGCGATCCAAATACCGCTTTTTCATGATATCTCATTATTTATTTACTGATTCAAGGGGCCCTTGACTTCCATACAGCCTCTGCACCCCCTGACCCCAAGGCAGGAGAGCTTCTGGAAGACCTTACGACGACTTCCAACTGAAAACAATCCTTGTATACTAGGAAGGGAGAAAGATTTAGAGTGATACTGCAGCTAGGATGGAAATCATATGGGTTGTTAATCATCTGTGTGCCTGCAGGCTTAACCTAATGCCGACAGCAGGAGTGCAAAGATGCTCCGAAGTGCAAGTGGGGAAACAACACTGCCTCCAAGCAGCCGGCAGAACATCAGGCATTCGATATTCTCCTCCCATTGTGCTGCAGATGTGTATGGTGTTAAATACGGTGCTGCTTATTGCTGCATTTTTAACATCCCCAAGAGTGAATGCACAGAAGCTCTCAGAGATTTGCCCTCCTGTGCTCCCAACCCAGGGAGCCTCAAGCAGTATCTGCCTGCAGAGCTTAGCCCTAAAGCACACATCCTGCACCGCATGGGGCTTCCCAGATGCAAAGTAAAGGCTTACCCAAAGGAAAAGCTCCCATAACCCCGCAGCAGGTTCATGGCTCACTCAATGCAACCTTGGGTAGTACTGGTCACTTCTGGTAGCGCAGCACCTGAACTGGATGCAACTGGATGCCATCCCTGGAGGCATTCAAGGCCAGGCTGGATGTGGCTCTGGGCAGCCTGGTCTGCTGGTTGGTGACCCTGCACACAGCAGGGGGTTGGAACCAGATGATCCTTGTGGTCCTTTTCAACCCAGGCCATTCTATGATTCTATGAAATTGTGTGCCATTCCAGCTTTCTTTTCTAAAGGAAAAGACCTTTAGGATCCCCAAGCCAACCCCAACCCATCATACCCACATACCATGTCCCCAAGTGCCACATATCCATGAGCAGTGCCACCACCATTTCCCTGGGTGTCTGATCACTCTTTTGGAGAAATGCCCCCCAATATACAACCTGACCCTCTCCTGGCACAATATGAGGCCATCACTTCTCATCCTATCACTGTTACCTGGGAGAAGCAGACAACTCTCACTCCTTTTCCACCTTCTTTCAGAGAGCTGTAGAGAGCCAGAAGGTCCCCCGCTACTACAGACAACCAAACAAAGCCCAGAAATAAACAGCCTGCAGTTGCCGAAATGCTGAAAATCAGCAATTCCTTTCTTATAAAAATAATTAGCCCATGTGGGACCACAGGGTTAGGTCATGTAGAGGCAGCCAGTGGCTCATCCCAAGCGCTGGACAAGTGTTTCAGTCTACACCAAATTAAGCAAGCGTGGCTTCCTATAGATTTGAGTCTTATGACCCATTGACTTGGATACAAGGCTGGGCCAGCGTTGCTTGGATGTTATCCCACCCCTGTTGGTTCTGCAGGGGTAACGAGGCATGAGCTGCAGGCACGATGCTCACTGAGCTTCCCATGTCATCTGGATGCTGATTTCCATGAAGCTCATTGTAATTTAATAACCTTGCACCCTCATGAAATTCCAGTGCAAGTACTGGGAGGAGCAGAGGGGAGGGGGGAAGGCACAGAGATTGCAGGCAACGCAACTGCCTGGGTCTTGTTTTCCTTTAGAAAGGATGACATTATATATAGGATTATGTTATATATTGGATTATGTTATATATTGGATTATATTATATATTGGATTATACTGTATATTGGATTAAACCATACATTACACACAATAAATATTTTCAGGCAAACTTTACGAGTAATTCAACATCCCTCTTCCAAAGGGGCACCACAGAAGATGAAAATAAAAGGTTTAGGATGGGAACAGTGTAAGTAGGGATGTGGTTTATAGCACTGGGATGGATGCTGCTGTGCCCTAAGGCTGCCCAGAGAGGCTGTGGATGCCCTGAAGGTGTTCACAGCCAGGTTGGATGGGGCCCTGGGCAGCCTGGTCTAGTATTAGATATGGAGGTTGGTGGCCCTGCCTGCGGTTTGGGGGTTTGGAGCTTCATGATTCTTGGGATTCCTTCCAACCCAAGCTATTCTATGATATTCTATGATATGACATGACCTGTAGCCACAGCTATGGAGTGCAGCCATGGGAGGACTTCAGCAGAGACAGATTGACAGCAATAATTCATATTAATTAAGATATAGGATCAGAAATGGGATGAATGTGATTAAAAAAAGGAAAAATCTTGAAACTAGAAGCAGGGGGAAAAAAAAAAAAAAAAGAAGAAGAAATCCTTCATTCATTTCAAATCTATACACAAAAGTCATTTAACACTGGGAAAATGAGCAAGCCCACAGTTATGAGTACAATTTCAGGCCGATAAGGATCTGACCCATCCTTTGTGGCTGAGGGGCCAGGAGGAGGTGGTCATGCAGGCAGGGAGGGGGGGGTTGGAAGCTCTCCTTACTCCCCCCCAAGGCCCCGCAGCAGAGTTTACCATTTAATTTTCTGCATTTGTAATCCGGAGCCCTTGTGTATATAACGGGTAATGAAAAGGGCCTTTTTCAAATTAACGTGGTATTTGGGGAAAGAGAAAAGAAATACACCACCAGCACCAGCACGGCCATGTGTTTCCATTTCGATATTGAACTTCATTTATAAAAAGCAAAAAATAAAAATCAATAAATAAAATTCAAGCAAAGGATTTAAGTGGTGGGGAGAGAGGACATGAGCACACGTAGATGTGCTCCTGTTAAGTGCCTGTGTAGTATCCCAATGCCAAGGCTCCAGGCACTGCTCAGCGCATCCTCCCGCTGACGGTGCAGGAATCCTTGCAGGAACCACTGCTGCTCTTGGCTGCCAACTCCCTCCCCAAAGGATGGCTGCCTCCAGAAAACGAGGCTTGTGTGGTTGCTCTGAATGCAATTTAATCTTTGTTTTCAAGTAGAAGGGTCAGTGACAAATAGAAGCTGGCAGGTAGCGACCTCGGAGCTGTAAACATGCGGAACCACAGAACTTCTGGAGTTGGAAGGGCTCGCTGGTGCCCCAGATTTCCAAGCCTTGCTAGAGGTGGGGTGGTTGCAGCTCAAGACATCACCCAACAGGGTTCTGGGTGACTCTGAAGTTATTTGGGGTGATTCTGCCCAGTGCTTGCTCAGAGCAAGTGGCTGAGAGTGGAGGCAAGACCCTACAAGAACTCAGCTCCGTAGGGTATTGAAAAACCCAAATAAGGCCAAGGCAAAGGTGCTCCAAAAGGCAACTGCTGACAGGAGGTGGGGGCTCCTCTGCTTCAGGTGCTATCAGAGGTGGAAAAGATGCTCAGTGCACCAGCCGTGCACCTTGCACAGGTCATCATCAACACAATCACTGCTCCCAGAAAGCTCCCACCACTTCTATGAACCCGCTGCCCCCTGCTCTTTCATGGAACAATGGATTGATAGTAACTGGTTGAGTTGGAAGAGACCCATAAAGATCACCTGGTCCCACTCCCCTGCAGTGAACAGAGACACCCACAGCTCCACCAGCTGCTCACAGCCCCATCTATACTGACCTTGGGTTTCTCCAGGGATGGGGCATCCACCACATCTCTGGGCAACCTGTGCCAGTGCTTCACCATTCTTACTGTAAAGAACTTAAATCCAGTCTAAATTTCCCCTCTTTTAGTTTGAAACCATTTCCCCATACCCTAACACAACAGATCCTGCTAAAGAGTGACCCCTTATCTCTAACAGCCCCCTTTTAGATATTTTTTGCATAAGAATATTTCATTCCTTCTTACAGATTTCTTTTTTATTCTGCTCCCACTACATCCTCTTGCCTGGGTCTGTCTTATAGTCACTATATTTCCCTTCCCTTCCCTTCCCTTCCCTTCCCTTCCCTTCCCTTCCCTTCCCTTCCCTTCCCTTCCCTTCCCTTCCCTTCCCTTCCCTTCCCTTCCCTTCCCTTCCCTTCCCTTCCCTTCCCTTCCCTTCCCTTCCCTTCCCTTCCCTTCCCTTCCCTTCCCTTCCCTTCCCTTCCTTTCACCCCCATACACCCTATAGAAGCAGCACATCACTTCCACAGGGCTCTCAATGAGAGGGAAACCCTGAGGGCCCTTCCTCACTCCTATTGCTTCATTTTTCAGCCCGGCACCTCAGAGAGAGGAAGCCATCCTGTTTTCCTTATTAATCAGAAATCTCTGGCATTGACCACAAGAAAAGCTTCCAAGAACATTGAACTTTTTGGTTCAAAGCACTTCATCATAATAGAGCTACCAGCATGCAGAGTTGATTTAGTTTTGCAATTTTCTGTGGAAATACCTTCCAAGAGCTCTCCTCGGCCTCCAGAAATGCTTTGCTACACTTAGAGAAGCAGCAGGAATGCCCTCAGCAACGCAGCTGCATTTCTGATAGCGAATAAATTCCTCAAAAGCATCGGTTGAGCCACAGCCCTGACCTGCACTGAGCCTGGAACATGCAAAGCTGAGGGAGGAGTGGGGTGAAAAAATGGTATTTCCATCCGAATTCAAACAACTGATGCTAAAAGCAGCATTCTGGAACAAAACCACGTAGCAAGTTGTGTGTTCTTTGTTGGGCAAGCCTGAGCTCCTTGCTCACCAAGACCTGGAAGTAGTGGTGGAGCAGTGCTGAGGATGCTCAGAGATGAGTTTATGAATGGAGGGCTTCAGCTCATCTCACCCAGTTTTTTTCTGGGCCTCTAAGCATATTAAATAACAGAGCTTCCATTTCTCTGGGAGGAATTACTTGGCCTGTTAATAAAACCTGAAAACCCAACTTGCACCACCACCTCTTCCACATCTCCTCTGGGACTGTAACTACATGCCAACTCTTCCTTAGGTGATTCTTTACCTTTCTAGCACTGAAGAAGAGCAAACTGGTGCAAAAAGGCTCTCTAGCAACACTCAATACCAACACAAAAGCAAACTTTTCATAGGTAAGAACAGAAATGTGTGCTGAGCTGAAGCAGGGTACGTGCGCAGCTACCGAGTCTTCACCACAATGGAACCATATTACAGAACCATGGAATCACAGCTTGGTTGGGTTGGAAGGGACCTCAGAGCCCCCAGTCCAACCCCCTGTCTACCACCACCAGCTCAGGCTGCTCAGGGCCCCATTCATGACCTTGATCACCTCCAGGGATGGGGCACCAAGAGCAATATGGGCTACCTATGCCTCACTACCCTCTAAGAGAAGGGAAACATCAGCCCCACTCCCATAGCCCATGGACAGCACACTTTGAGGTTACAGCCAACCTACACCCAACACTAAAGAGATTAATGAGAAGAAGATGGATGCACCATTAGCATCCCCCTTTGGATGGACAACTGAGGCACAGAGACAACGTGATGCTCTGGATGACACCTGGACACACTTCCCAAGGCACAGAGCCTGAAGCCAACCTTAATCTTCCTAAAACTAAGGAAGATACACATATCACTTGATCACTCTCAAAGTGAATACCTTGGGAAACGAGGTCCCCCCCAGCAGTGCTGGAAGGGCTGCAGGCTGAGTGAGCTCTGAGCTGCCTTGATTTCATCAGGGTTCACTCAGACGAACATTATTTCTAGATTGCCTTTGGTACCTAATACTATTTCAACACCGGATCTGACCTGGTCGTGGTGTGAGCTGTAAGCTGAGTGTTCCTCCGAGGTTACGGCCGTGAGACAGAGCGGGGCGGTCAGTCAGACATTTTTCTGTTGCAGGATGTAATTCTATGCAATGCAATTTATTAATTGTTCTCCCAGTAGCTTCAAAATACCATGTATTGCCTTGAATAGGAGTGACAAGGAGGACACAGGGAACAGCATCCCGATGGGTTGGAAACTTCATACTGCACTGCTGCAGCCCATGCTGAGAGCAAGGGCAATTAAAGGTATTTTACCCGAAAGCACAGCACACATGGAGCAAATAGAGATGAATGCAATGCTCAGAGTCAGTGCTCTGAAAGCACAGCCATGCACACCAACCTGCCATGAGTTTGCAAGGAGCAGAAGCCTGAGCATCCCTGGTGTCTCAGACACACTGCAATCTCTGCTTCTAAATCCACATTCCCATAATATCTGGGGTTCCTACAAACTCCAGATTCCTTAGAAACAAACAGAAAGCCACCACACCTGGGAAGGAAGCACATTTTGCATTAGCATCGCAGCCTTGTTTTTCCTGGTACCCTCCTCTGGATTCATCTTTGGAAACGCCCGGCAGTCGATGTTTTAAATTCAGCCACATCAGCTTTGATTTACTGAGGCAGTGAATTGCTATGTATTAAAAAAAAACGGGAACTCTGTCGTGATTCAAGTTGCCATCCCTTTTCAGTTTAAGAGTCTTTAATTTCGTTACCTTATTCTCACTGGCTGGGACAGAAGGAAAAGCAGAACTGAGCAGCATTCTCTTTTCTTATGTTTTTCTACTGCTTTTCAGCCCATTCATCCTCATAACATCACACAAAGGGCCACAATCATTCCTGGTTCTGCAGGGTCTCAGCTACTAATAACTTTCTACAGCTCCCTCCCCTTCTGTTCTGCATTACAATTCAAAGTTCAGTCTCTGCATTGACAACTTGTTTGTGGCAATTCCACATGCTGTTAAGTAAACTGAGTAGATAACTCGGTTAGAGAGGAGGTTCAGGCAGGGCTTGTGCTGGCAAAGATAAATCCTTCAGGTCCACGAAAGCTGGAGAGGAACCCAGGGATGGAATGCAACGTCAGTGTGCTCAGCTCCGAGCTGACCCAGCATGGTGGTTTGCATGGTGCTCCATCCAATGATAAAGAGCTTAATGTAGAAAAGAGACAGGCTGCAGAATTAGCATCCATGTGAGGATGGATGACTGAGGCACAGAGGCAATGTGGCATTCTAACTGACACACAAACACGTTTCCCAAGGACATCAATCCCCTGTGTGGTCCATGAGCTACTGGAGGATGGGTCCGAACATCACCAGCTCCAAGGTGCCCTGTGGCTGTAGCTCAGCTCCTGGCTTTGTGGCTGCTCTCAAGCGAATTTCAGGTTGCCCAGAGAGGTTGTGGATGCCCCATCTCTGGAGACACTCAGGTCAGGCTGGATGGGGCTGTGAGCACCTGATGGAGCTGTGGGTGTCCCCATTCACTGCAGGACAGCTGGACCAGATGACCCTTAAGGGTCTCTTCCAACTCAAACCATTCAGTCATTTGATGATTCTATGGCATGTCACTGAATCACAGAATGGCCTGGGCTGCAAAGGACCACAATGATTATCTGGTTTCAAACCCCCTGCTATGTGCAGGGTCACCAACTACCAGACCAGGCTGCTTTGAATGCCTGCAGGGATGGGGCATCTACAACCTTGGGCTTCAGCCCCATCTAACTCAGGCCTTTTCCACCTGCACACCTGAAAGCATTTCAAAACACATCATGAAGTTGTTTATGAAAACTAATCTCGTTATAATGGCCTCTTCTGCCAAGCCTGTGTTGCTATGATTTCATACCCAACATTTTTTGTCCATACAGATGTCTTAAATTTTCTTCCGAGTTTATTTATTGATGACAAACCACTGATAGGATGTCCTGGAGATAACTCCAGACCAAAAGCAATTAACCTAGAGTTGAACTTCAGCTCTGAAAAGAATGGGTACATAACAGTGTGTCCAACTGGAGGCAACATTTTCACAGCCATTCATGGTATTGGTTCAAGTACTGGCTTTCCAGTATTTGAAGGGAGCATATGAATGGGAGGGGAACGGCTGTTTACAAGGCTGGGCAGTGACAGGACAAGGGGGAATGGTTTTAAAGTGAGACTGGGGAGGTTTAGGTTGGACATTAGGAGGAAGTTTTTCACCCAGAGGGTGGTGACACACTGGAACAGGTTACCCAAGGAGGCTGTGGATACCCCATCCTTGCAGGCATTCAAGGCCAGGCTGGATGTGGCTCTGGGCAGCCTGGTCTGCTGTCCTTTTCAACCCAAGCCATTCTACGATACCCTGTGGTTAATAATGAATGGAGACTGCTCCTCAGCAATCCTTTGCTTTGATGAGACATCAAAGTGGAAGTGCCATCATAAGACACAACCAAAGACGGTGGGGCTGACTCTGTGCATCACCTCTTTGAGGACCCAGTTCCTCCACGTGTCATCTCCCAGTTGTCACCTTCACCTCTCCCCCTCCAAAGCCTCTGAAATATAAATTGCTTTTGTAGAAGAAATGGAAACTGGATCATTAAAATGAGATAACTGAGCAAACTCACAGCCGGGGATGGGTTTCAACCCAAAGCCGAGAGCAATTCTGTTAGGAAGGAAAACAGTCATTTAATTGATGGCACATGCAACCTATTACACTGCTGATGGCCATAAGCTCCCAGACTTAGCAAGCAGCCCTTACACAGGCACAGGTTGGGAACACTGATCTGATCCGATCTGCTAAGCCCTTAAAGCCGGGGTGACATTTCAGGTGAGCAGCGAAGGGTGGAAGTGTTTAATTTAGGGCACTTTCCGGTACAATCACAGCAATGGGAGATCTAATAGATAAGTTACACTCACCAACATACTTGTGGAGCTATTTATTATTTTTTTTCTTCCTCTTCTGCTATCTGTCAGGACAAAGGGGCCTTTATGATGTTTTTAGCAAGCCTGTTTATTTTGTACACATTATGGCTGATCTGCTGTTGAAATATCATCCATTTCCCTCCCCAGAGAGATACCCAAAGGAGCAGCAAGTAATCAACCTTAAACAAAAAGACCATCTAAATATACAAAAAGAGGAGAACAATAGCAGCATTAATTATAAAACAGGCAGGCTGCCTTCCAAGGGGGATTCGTATGCACTGCATTTGTTTATGCACAATTTATTTCTCTTTCTGGGGCTGAGCAGAGCTCTGTGAGTGCTGCATTATTGCATGGGGAGGAACAGGGAGAGAGAGGTGCCCAACAAACTGTACCCAACGGCAGCCAAGAGCAGCAGGAGAACCAAAGCCACAGAAGGAGGTGGGTTTTTCTTCCTGTTGGATTGTTTCAAGCACCAAATAACAAAGGCATTCCTGGGTCCCACAAGGAAAGGAGAACTTGCTAAGACCTTATTTATCACTCTCACAGGACCAACTTGACTCCTCTCCTACTGCTGGCCCAGCAGCCTTGGAAAACCCCTGGATTATGCTGAAGCTGATGCTGCAATGGGAGCTGAGGGCTGAGCAACTTGCACACCCACCCCAGTGCTTTAATCATCCCCAAACAAATCAGTAAAGGGGGATTTTTCTTTTAATTCACCCAAAGAGGACACTGTCAAAGGCAACATTTGTGCTTTAACAAGGTGTTACTCTGCAGCTGCTGTGATTCCTGCCAATGAGCACTGGTCCCCATGGAGGGCATACGGTGCAAATGCAGAGAGCAAGGAGATGGCACTCTGTTCCTCTTTAACACAAGATAGGGAGAAAAACAGATTCCTGGAGACACGTGGAGTCATCCTGCATCGTCCTCAGCTGAGGTAATGCATCCAGTTTTGGAGCCCGTGATGCACGAGGGATGAGGATCAACTGGAGAGAGTTCAGGGGGACGGCAGAGGGAATGATCAGATGTAGGGAACACAGCACGTGAGGATTTGGCACTGATCAGCCTCATGTAGGAGAGGAAGGGAGACAACAGCTGTTGCAAATGCAAAGATCAGCTGTACAGACACAGAGGATAAGTAGACCTACTCTGTTGAAGACCAGGGAACAAAATACCTAAATTAAAACAGAAGACACTGGTGCACAATGGAAGAATCGTAGAAAGGTCAGGTTGGAAAGGACCTTAAAGATCATCCAGATCCAGCCCCTGCTATGGGCTGGCTGCCCCCTACCAGAACAGGCTGCTGGTAGTCCCCTCCCTACCCCGTGCCATCCCTTTCTTGTTGTAGTCCTTGTTGGCTGTTGAAGGCCTTCTGGGCTGTAAGAGCACACTGCTGGTTCATATCCAGCTTCTTATCCATCAGGACCCCCCAAGTCCTTCTTCACAGGGATGCTCTGAGTTCTTCCAGCCTGTACACACATCTGGGATCACCCTGACCCCAGTGCAGCACTTTGTCCTTGGCCTTGTTGAACCTCATGAGGTTCACATGGCCCCACTCTTCAAGACTGTTCAGGTCTCTCTGGATGATGTCCCTTCATTCTGTTCTATCAACTGCCACCACTCAGCTCGGTGCCATCAGCAAACTGCCGAGGGTGCACTCAGTCCCATCATCTATGTCACTATAAAGATGTTACAGAGCTCCAGTCCCAAGGTGGATGGCTGAGGGTCACCAGCCTCCCCCTGGACATAGAGCCATTGACAACAACCCTCTGGCTATGATTATCCAATCAACTCTTTATCCACCGAATAGTCCACCCTTCAATCAAATCCATATCTCTCCAATACAGAGATAAGGATGCCATGTGGGCTTATGTCACAGGCCTTGCACAAGTCCAGACAGATGACATCATTTTCCCTTCCTGTTGCCCATTGAAGCCATCAGTGCATCACAGAAAGCCACCAGACTGGTCAGGCATGATCTGCCCTTGGTGAAGCTGTGCTCAACCTCATGGGCCCATTCTTTGAGCCTGCCCACGTCCCTCTGGACAGCCCTTCCTTCTATTGTGTCAACCGTGATGAGGTAACAAGGCTTCTTCAAATCTTTTCTTCAAGCAACGTGGATGCATGTGTGCCCTGTCACTCATGGTTTACATAGCAAAGTTTTGGTGTGGGGACCTGCAGGATGACCCCTATGAGAAGAGCCCAGAGTTGTCCCATGTTAGATAAGGCCATTGGCAGCTTTGGCATCACTCCCCTCCTGAAAGCACAACGTTTCAGGCTTGTTTCAACTCCAAATGACCTCACCTGCTTCTTTCTCTCTTTCTTTTTTTCCTTTTCTTTTCCCTTTTGTCTATCTGGAGTAAATTTCTGTCAACAAAGCTGAAAGGCCAAGTAGAGTTCATGGTCACAGTTCACATTTCTTAGCAGGTTGCCCAGAACTAAACCTTAACCTTAAACAAGAAGCGTTCCTGGGATTACACAGTAGCTTCAAGAAACGGAGAAAAATAAACCCACCACCTTCCTAGCATAGAAACTAATAGTACATCACTGCCTGCTGGACTGATTTCTGCAAGCCACAGCCATAACTCAGCGAGCCTGGAGCACCTCATCTGTCAGATATTTATGTGGTGCTTAATTGCACGAACAAAAGACGTAGAGCATCTTCTGCTGGTTGTCGGCCAGTGTAAAATGAGTGCAAAGTCACGCTCCTTGAATTGCAGCCTCCACTGCTAATCTTACACAACCTGCAAAGGGATTAGCCCTTTTCCATGGCCAGTCGGAGTCGTGGTAAGTTGTTTGCCGTCCCGCTGTCCGCATTCATGCCTTACATGGAAGATTTCTGTCTTTAGTGATGCCAGTAAGGGGAGGTTAAATTGATTTTAGAAAGCATGGTAAAGCCAAATGTTATCCTCTGCAAACAGCGAGGCAGTCCTGATCCTGTTACCTGTAACCGTAAGTCACAAAACCCCATTGAGATAGGAAATTATTAATCTGCGGTTGCACAATGGCTGGCATTAAGGTAGGCTCAAAGCTCCTTTCAAAACCAGTAATAAATGGCCAACAGAAACGCACTCGCTTCCTGGTGGCCGCACACTGGCAGCTCCGCTCCGCGCCCGCCCCGTCGCCTTTGACAGGCTGACATGACAGGCCCTACAATATCTGTTTGCCTCCTTTCAAGGGCTTTCTTTTGACAAGCAATGGTGAATAGTGAGCAAAACGGCCGTTGGAAGGCTCACGGCAGGCTCGAGCCTGTGGCTATTGTCGTGCGCTGCCACATTGTGCTGCGTTTCTTCTCCTCTTTCCCAGCAAAGGGAGATGGAACAGCAAGAGGCCATTCCTATGGCAGAGGGTATTAAAACAGGCACAGAGCAAACCCAGCAAAGGATGGGTGCAGCTCAGTGACCTTTGCTAAGCCACCACCTAATGGTGGTGATGGGTTGGACTGGACAGTCTTAGTGGGCATTTTCAAACTTAATGATTCTATGATGAATGCTAATTGATCTCAGCCATCCACCGCTGGACAGGCAGATCTGCCACCTCATCTTTGTCGGTGCAAATGGCTTTTGGGGCACAACTTGGCTGGATGTGGCTCTGGGCAGCCTGGTCTGCTGGTTGGCGACCCTGCACATAGCAGGGGGTTGAAACCAGATGATCATTGTGGGCCTTTTCAACCCAGGCCATTGTATGATTCTATGAACTTCAGCTGCAGTGATAGGATAAGGCTCTCAGACACCTGACAACCTTCCTGCAAGGCTTGCTGTCTGGATAGCACTGGTTTTAGGGGGAAAATGAATTACACGTAGCAACACAGAGGGTTATTAATACCACAACATATGGGAGGCGAGCGCATGGGAAGCCAAACTTTCATATAGTCTAAACAGCTGTAATGCTCCGAAGTTATAAATCATCCAAAAATGGAATAAAAACGTTCAATATATATCCATATAAATTCATATATTAAAAGAAAAAAAAATCACCTGCTCTCAATTACACAACCAACTCCGTCAAGGAATGCCACTGAGAGCACAACCTCCAGGCTGGATGTGGCTCTGGGCAGCCTGGTCTGGTGGTTGGAGACCCTGCACATAGCAGGGGGTTGAAACCAGATGATCATTGTGGTCTTTTTCAACCCAGGCCATTCCAGGATTCTATGACTCTATGATCTGCCAAGCTCTAAAAATTGATCAGAGAGAGAAGCAGACTCCTGGGGGGTCCTGGTGGACGAGAAGCTGGATATGAGCCAGCAGTGAGAGCTTGCAGCCCGGAAGGCCAACTGTGTTTTGGGCTGCATTAAAAAAGGGGTGGCCAGAAGGGAGAGGGAGGTGATTGTCCCCCTCTATTTGGCACTTGTGAGGCCCCATCTGCAGTGCTGCATCCAGGCCTGGGGCCCCCAATACAGGAAGGACGTGGAGCTCTCGGAGCGGGCCAAGAGGAGGCCACTAAGATGATCAGAGGGCTGGAGCAGCTCTCCTATGAGGAAAGCTTGAGGGAACTGGGCTTGTTTAGCTTAGAGAAGGCTCCAGGGAGACCTCACTGTGGCCTTCCAGTACTTGAAGGGAGCATATAAACAGGAGGGGGAATGGCTGTTTGTGAGGGTGGACAGTGATAGGACAAGGGGGAATTGTTTTAAACTGAGACAGGGGAGGTTTAGGTTGGATATTAGGAGGAAGCTTTTCACCCACAGGGTGGTGATGCACTGGAACAGGTTGCCCAAGGAATCTGTGGATGCCCCATCCCTGCAGGCATTCAAGGCCAGGCTGGATGTGGCTCTGGGCAGCCTGGGCTGCTGGTTGGTGCCCCTGCATATGGTGGTAGGGTTGAAACTAAATGATCTTTACGGTCCTTTTCAATCCAGGCCATTCTATGATTCTATGAATAATTAACTGAAGCTTATTATCAATAATGGACCTCTTAGATGTTGTTCAAAGATGAAGACCCACAGCTTCAGGGTACAAAATCTCCAGGACGAGCACTACTGCCTTTGTGCAAGCTCAGCTTGGTGACCCAGCACTCACTCACTCCCACCAATGGGAAATTCAGCCCAGCAGCAACCGAGAGCTTATCAGGAGCATCGCCTGCTATTAAGGCAGTGCTGTTCATCCAAAGATTGAAAAGCATTTTGAAACATGGCAATTTTTCGGCTCGCAATGTGTTCTTTCTTTCTTTCTTTCACGTGGAAACTGAGACAGGGATTTGGCTGAAGATCGCTATGCGAGTTGTTGTTCAGAACGCGCCATTCATGAGCACAATTGCACAGAGAAAAGAGTGGCCGAGCTTATTTTCTGAAGAGGAGGCTAAGAAACTTCCATTATTATCTCCTCACCAACCCAGGACTCACCAGAAATGACATAACCGGCTGCTGTCTCAGATTTCTGCCCACGTTATTCCATTACCTCTCCCATCCCATTAATATCAAAACGCTTTGCAAACAATGAACCAGTGGGCCTGAGCGTCCCTGAGAGCTGTTCCCATTCTTAGGAGCATTTCTGCTCTCTGAAAATTGCACCCAGGAGTTCCTGGCCCCCTGTTCTCCCTGGGCATCCATCACCTCCCATGGCTGCCGGTGCCGAGGGCAGCATGACTGTAATTGACATCATGTGCTCACTGGGTTTGCTGAGTTCGAGTGCACACATGGCAGAAAACCTATCAGGAGAAATGAAATAATTAAAACCAAAACAATAAAAAGATCACATTTTCCTTCCCCGCTCAGGAGCAGCAGTACAGCCCAGTGTACGTACATTGTTAGGCACAGTTTAAATATAGCATCTAACTACGAAAACATGAATAATTGCGGTGCTTAAAACGTCTGGCTAATCTTCAGCAGAACTGCAATCAATCAACCGGTGTCAGACTGGGAAGCATTTCTCAGTTTCATACACAAAACCTTCCTTCACATTCAAACTATACCCACTTTCAGCCCTTGGGCTGCCTTCCCCATGTGATATTAATGGAAGCACTCCCGGCATGGAGAGGCACTGGTCGGAACTGATTTTCTAATCTAAAAAAAAAATAAAACTCACCAAAAAGCGGTTGTCCCCATTCATTGAAGGGGAGTTGGACTGATGGCCCTCAGAAGTCCCTTCCAATTCTAAGGATTCCATGGTTCTATGATACTATGAAAACTGAACCCCAAAAGGCTGCGAGCAGTTGGTGCCAGCTCCTCCTTGGCTGGAAGCTCAGCATGGAAACCAATTCTGCTCACCACTCATCTTTCAGCAAGACAAATGCTATTTCCTACATGATGCCCATTGGATGGTGAATTACCAACCCGTGCCACTGCCTCATCACTCCTATTGTAAACAACTTTTTCCTTACATGCAGTGTAAGGAGCTCCATTTAATTAATCTGAACTCCCACTGCCCAGGGTTCCACGTTATTACTTTATGTTCTGAGCACAGTCATTCACATGAGATCAATCAAAGCTCTATGAACAAGTACAGGAGAACCATGTCCAGCCTCCTCTGGACAGGATGCCCAGAGAGGTGATGGATGCCCCATCCTTGGAGACATTCAGATCAGTCTGGATGGGGCTCTGAGCACCCAATGGAGCTGTGGGTATCCCAGTTCATTGTGTTGGACCTTCCAAAGTCCCCTCCAACTCACAACATCCTACCATTCCTCCTTCCCAGGAGCTTGCTGGAGATCAGGTCTACCTGCAGGAACAGGCTCCATGCCCAGGAGAAGCTCACCAGTTCTTACAGCTTTACAGCTGGGATTACTTCTCCCACTTCAGTATGCTGAAGACAGAAGGGTCCCGTCACCATTTACCATATTAAACAAGAAAACCTCAGAGCTGGCAGCAGTAGAAGCACTAATTATTCTGGTTGCTGGCATCAGACTGCTACGGAGCCCAGACTTCATCTCAAAATCTCTGCTTGATAAAGTTCACTGAGTGTTCCTGAGCTGTCAAAACCCCTTGGTTGGTTTGAACCTGATCTGATCAGATCTCACAGCAACTCAGAGCGGATGCAGGCAAGCACATCCTGCTCTGTTATGCATCTCTTACCACTTCTTTCTCTCCATCTCTCATGGAGAGGCAGGCTCCAAGCAGCAAACTACTGACAAGTGAGTTGATGGATGAAAAATGAGCCCTGTGAGCTGACATCTCAAAACAAGAACACAGTGTTCATCAAGATTAAATAGTGCTAATATTAATAGCTGGAGGTGCATGATGCAAGGCGGTTCTATCTGAGCCTGTGCAAAACCCTTCAGGATCATAGAATCACAGGATGGCTTGGGTTGAAAAGGACCACAGTGATCATCTGGTTTCAACCCCACTTGTGTGTGCAGGGTTGCCAACCAGCAGATCAGGCTGCCCAGAGCCACATTCAGCCTGGATATGGATATGGATATGGATACTGATATTGATATGGATATGGATACAGAAAGTCTTGATACAATCTGGTGAGGAATAGTTGCACTTTGAATCAGATGCAGTCTGAGCACAAAGGTGGAGTTAATAGATATATTGTTAAATACTGGAACACACAGCTTGCTTAGAGGTGTAAAAACTGCCCCTCCTTGGCAGCACAGCCCCCCTTTCTCAGGTCAACCTCCTTTGCTCCCTCTGCCCCAGAACCTGCCATCTCCTCCTGTCTCTCCCAGCTCAGCTCTCTGGCTTGGATCATTTCAGCATCACTGAGCGTCTTCCCCGTTGCCAGCACTGAGGTAAGAAATTCCCATCTCAAGATGCTCGCTGTCACTTCCATCCCACAGCTCACTACGTGCTGCCTGCACTGCCTGCACACGTGAGCTGCAGCCCAGATGAACTGTCACTTGGGTCATCTCAGGAAATAAAGTGAAATAAGAGACTCCCCCCCCAAAGCTTTGTGTTTATTGTTATTGTGCTGAGCTGCTTGGAGAGTTATTTGCCAACCCAGCTTGTATATATTGTAGCGTTCCGTCCTTGTTCTTATGACCACCAAAAGAAAATAACTTCACGGCCCCAAGTGATGCCTCACTACTTCTCTCTTCACTTTGCACGTTTTCAAGCCCTATTATCAGATGGGGGAAGTGTGGCAGAGGTGAGACTGGGAAGAAATGCACTGTGCAGAGCCCACTACTCAGTTTGCATGTCACCACGTGCAAGCTTGGGATATCAGCTTCTCTTCTGGTCTAATTTAAACCACTGCTGCAACACTTTGACCACCAAATGCTGGCAGTAGGAAGGAGCCCACCATGCAGAAGTAACCCTGGTGGGACTTTGCCATGCTCCACAAATGGACACTGTGCTGCTACAATGGCATTGCTGCTCTAACAGACATTCTCAAATAGAAAACCACAAGGCAAGCTTACAAATTAGGATGGGTTACCACCCCAGTGCATACCAGGGTCATTTCCCCATGGGTGCCATTGCTTGGCTTCCTCATCTCTCAGCTAAGTTCCCAGTGGGCCGTTTGTGGGATGTTTGGAAATGGGAGCTCCAAAGACGAGCTTGGTGCCCATCCTAACAGCTGAAAAACCTTGGAAGATCCTCCTTCACCTGAATGCCCATTGGTTCTCCAAAGCTGTGAAACTCCTGCTCCAAGAGGACAGCACTGAGGATGTTACACACCGCTCAAGTTTCTCATTAGACTTCGAGGTGGAAGAAGGAAGGAGGCTCTATGGAAGTAAGGAGAAATGCAAATACCTCTGGAACATGGTCCTGAATTTACAGGTCACTCCGGGCTGACATCACCAATTCCCCTGGGTTGTATCCCATCAGTTTGCTGTGCTCCAAGGCCAAATTACTTTGGAAAAATACAAGCTATTTGCAAGTCTGCAAGACGCCAATTCTTTGCCAATATTCAAACCAAGAACAGATACTCCAGGAGGAGGAATATCCTCTCACCTTACCGTTCTACAACTTAATATGTGGGACCTCCAGGTAGGTGGGTTAAGGGAGATCTGCTCTGCTGGGGCACTTTCTCCTTCAACTACCATGTAACAGCCTCTGTAGAGGCTTTGCTGTGTACACAACAGACAGGTTCTGGAACTTCACAAAGAGCTGCTGGGTAGGGTCTAAGGGTTCCAATTCTCATTTAGCACTCTGACATGGGTGTTGGTTCCCAAGATTCAGGAAGCCAATACTCCTCGTATTGTCACTCCAAACCACCCCCCAGAGAACTCAAGGTTAGCCTTTGAAAGACCTTCAAGCACAACAAATGTGAGGAAACAAAGGCAGAATGGCAGCAAATACCAATTCTGGTTTGCCCTACCACTGACACTGGGATGCTGAAAAGCCAATTGTCGGGATGAGCAGACATCTGCAACCAGGGCTGGCAAAAGGACGTGCTGCAAGAAATGTCTCATACACACAGCCTGCTCACTGCGCACTAATTAGCAGCAGCACCAAGAGTATTGCTCTATGAGAGCACTGCAGAAGAGCTGAGCCTTTGGCTGATGGGTCTGTGGATACGGGGCATGAATGGGGGGAACACGCTCAGGAAAGCTGGTGCGGAGCTGCTCACACTGAATTAGTAAGAAGCCAGCAGCAAAAAAGCCTTGACAGTAAGAGGCATTTGGAAAACTACGTTTCTGGGTAAATTTCCACCCTGTAAACACTGCGGGAGTTCGATCACGGCTCGGAATTCTTCTGCTTTCTGTTATAACTTATTTCTTGTTCTGCTGCCAGCTTGCATAAGCAAGGCAGCACGGTTCCATCGGCAAAGCAAGGAAGGAGGGATGTGTAGGTACAGTTTAGTACACCACAGACATCAGCAGCTCTGCCCCAGGAGGGCAGAACCAGGCTCTTGCCCTATGGAACACCAACTAGCCAACCTCTGAGCACCCAAAAATCCTCCCCTTAAGGGTTTCAGAAGTATCCTCTGAGCCCAATGCAAAAAGAGCACACGATAAATTGAAGACATGAGTATTTAGAATGGTGCTGAAAAAGTATACAGAACTCCAAAACACGGAGTTCAGCAGCCACCCCATGTTTGCTGATGGGTGCCCTTCCTATGCCACTGAGCTCCAGGGTGAGCAGCATGGCCCTCCCCTTCCCCATCTACTCCTGCAAGGCATCCCATGCCAAAACAGAACCTTCCCCAAATTTGCTGGATGAGAGCACGTTAACAGGCTGATCTTTCAAAACTCTCCCATTCTCCTCCTAATTTATTGATGAAAGGATTCCTCACTGGTTAGGCAATATCCCTCTGGATGAAAGCCTGGCTACGTTTCTCTTCTTTCTCCCACCCTCTGTAACATACACTCCTCTCTAATGGCCCCCTGATGAAAAATTCACCACTCGCTGCCAGTTGTGCTGCTGATGGATCGTGTTGCTTTTTACCTGTTCAGATTAATCAGGTTACAGCTCCTGCCAGCAAAGCACGGCCTCACACCTCAACTCCAGGACCCGAATCCACATCCAGTATCCAAGTCTGACAAATGTACGGTGATGCTTGAAACCAACCCTGCGGGTCCCGTTGAGTTCAGCCCCACTGAGTTGTGTTGAAATCATAGAGTCACAGAATCATAGAATGGCCTGGGTTGCAAAGGACCACAATGATCATCTGGTTTCAACCCCCTGCTATGTGCAGGATCACCAACCAGCAGCCCAGGCTGCCCAGAGCCACATCCAGCCTGGCCTTGAATGCTTGCAGGGATGGAGCATCCACAGCCTCCTTGGGCAACCTGTTCCAATGGGTTAGCCATTCTTCCAGATGAAGAGAAACCTTCTTTGCACACATGTAGCATGAAGATGCCATTTATGCTGGCTTCTTCCTGTCTGTGGCTGCAGACAGCATCATGGCAGTGGGAATTGGGGTGCAGGAGTTGGTCGGGCACTGCCCAACTGCCCCCACTAAAACCAGCACAGTGCTTTACCCCTGATGGGTAAGGCTTTCTGGAGGTTTGATTTGTGCTTATAATGGCCGGGATGGAAATACTTCTAATTATACTATAAATTCCATACACAATTAGGCTAAGTTTATCACTAGAAGGAACTCACCATAGGACATGGTTTGTTTATCTTTTGAAGCTCCAATCTAATTTAGCAGTCCATAGGATTTTATTGTGGGGGAGCAAATCCTGACTGAGCCCTCCAAGTGCTTCCACAGCCAACTCAAGTCTTCCACCAACAAAGCTTGGCACAAGCATAAATCCACCCAAGAAAGATGCTTTACAGGATGGAGAAGACCTTTACATACACAGAAAAGTACATTTCAAGAACCATGGAGATGAGGCACTGAGGAATGAGGTCAGTGGGCATGGTGGGATGGTTTGGGGTTGGGCTTGGGGATCTGAGAGGTCTTTCCCAACCCCAATATTCTGTGTCTCTATGATTTTAGCCATTCTAAAAGATGTCTCTGCAGCACTGGCTACGACTGCAGATCACACGACCAATGCTGTAGGGTGTTATGTGTTCTGAATCACTAATTCAAAACAGGGATGTCCTGGTGCTGGGTTGGACGGCGTGAAGGAAATGACCGATCTGTTGCAAATTCCATCTTTTATTTCAGCGACCAGTTTTGCTAAAACCAGAACTGTTGCTCAACTTCTTATTTCTGGCTTAATCTTCACCCAGCTACCAAATTCTAGTGAAGTGAGGTAAGGTTTCAGCTGTGGGAAACCCAGGTACCTTCTGCAGCCAAATTCCTTAGAGGTGCAGTTCCACCAGCTTAATTGTATCGTCACTCATCATTGAATGTCAGGGAGATAATTAAACCATTAAAACAAGCTTTTGCAAATTGCAGCACTGAGACAAACTGAAGGCATCTGAAAATGCAGCTATTTTAACTCATTACATTTCCAACAAAATTCAAAGGCCAATGGAAGCATCACGGGCAACCAGTTTCTATTTTCAGAAACGGTCCAAATTGCATCAAAACCAGTAAGAAAAGGGATGGGAAGAGCTAAGAAATACATTCAAGCTTTGGATTTTCATCACCAAAAGCTTAGCTCCCAAGAAAGAAAACCATGAGCTACTTCAGGGTTGGAGACCCTGCACATAGCAGGGGGGTTGAAACCAGATGATCTTTGTGGTCGTTTTCAACTCAGGCCATTCTATGACTCTGTGATTCAGCAACTATTGGAGCAATGCTGAACTTGTAGTTCTTTGCTCACAAGAGAAAGAAAAAAAACAAAACCCAAAACAACACATTTCTCAACTTTTCTACACTTATTGTGAAATTAAAACCTGGTTGGCAAAGGCTCACTATGCCATTTTGCCATCACTGCATGTAGCAGTGTTTCCTTTTTTCTAAGGGTTACAAACCAGCCCACAAACTCATTAGGTAGAAAACGCTCATTCGACATCTGTGGAGAAACCAAGATCAACCAGATCAATAGGCAAAGCATTGCCCTGAGCCTCCCACCTCCAAAATCTATCCATGGAAATCCCCCTCCGTCCTTCTTCAACTGGATGAAACTCCTACAACGTGGCCAAAGATGGTTCCTCCAATGCTTTTGTTGGTCGGACATCGGCATGTCCTGGGGCTGCTGTGGGTCACACCTCAGGAATTAAGCCAAAATGTTGTTTGCTTTCTGTAAATTGCACCTTCCCTTAATTTGTCCTGTGCTGCCCAGAAGTCGTTCATCCCCAATGACCAGGATTCCCTGCAGAAGGCGATATTCTCAGCAAAGCAAAGCTCTCCAGCAATGAAAGGAATGCGTGCGGACTGACTGGCGTAGAACGACTGACTTCAAATAAAGGCCCTAACATCTGGCTTAGCTTAGCCTTGAGCTATAACCAAACCACAGTCTCCTCAACTCCACTGGCACCGTGCTCGTGAAAAATCACACAGCTATGAGATGACAGTTCGGAGTCACAGCGGCAGCGAGTAAATATCATTTGATTAGGTGTGAAGTAAAACCGTCTTCGCTGAAACACAATTGATGATACATAGCTCCGACCCCCTGGGAACCCTGTCCTATCGGATAACCAGATGGCTTAAGCAAAGGTGTAGGTATTTAACCCTCCTAGAGCAACAGGCAAGCTGAGAGGTGTTGGAAGAACGCAGGGAGTCAGTAGGGAGGACCAAGTGTGTTCTCCGCTGTCAGCCACAAACACAGCAATATGTTCTCTGCTTTTGTTACCATTTTTTTTACAGTCTTTTTTTTTAGTAATTCCATAGGAAAGAAGGACGTGAAACAGCACCTAGCATCCATGCCTTTGGAAGCATGTTTGTGATTCGGGTTGTAGCTGCCTGAGCACCAGAGGACAACAAGAGGACACCAGAAGCATAAGAATGAAGGAGAGGTTCAGGTTGGATATTAGGAAACATTTCTTCCTAGATAGAGTGGTCAGGCACTGGCACAGCTGCCCAGGGAGCGGTGGGGGCACCATCCCTGCAGGTGTCCCAGAACCATGGAGATTTACCACTTGGAGATGTGGTCAGTGGGCATGGTGGGATGTCATGAAGAGAAGCATTTTGAGGGGTGGGCTGGGGGTCTGTGCTCAGCAAACGCTTCCCTATGGGCTCTTGGCTGTAGGAAGAATGGATGAAGACCTTTGGGTACAGCAGAGCTTGCCCTTGGTGTCACAGTGCCTAAGGGCAGGCTGCTTAGAGCAGGGTTGGAGCTTGGCACTAGTGAAAGGTGACAGCTCGGCAGCACAGGGAGCTGAAATCCTCCATGATACCACCAAGAAGGAGCGCACAAAGCAACAAGAGCCCAACCTGTCCAAAGTGGGAATCACAGAACCACTGAGGTTGGAGAAGACCTCCACAATCCCCAACCCCAACCCACCCCACCGTGCCCACTGACCGTGTCCCTCACTGCCACATCTCCATGGTCCTTGACCACCTCCAGGGACAATGACCCCACCACTCCCTGGGCATCTGTGCCAGTGCCTGACCACTCTTTGGGAGAAGAAATGTTTCCTAATATCCAACCTGAACAATACCCATGGTGAGTTCCAGCATCACCAATGGAAGACAGATTCGAGCCACCCTCAAACACTTGGTTTCATCAGTAGATCCCACTACAGCCCTATCACTTACATACACACACGCATCAAAACAAATCATCTTAGCACAGCCTGCTCCAGAAAGCAAATCTCATTTATGCATGACTGCAGTCTGTACCGTGGGGCCTTCATGCATTTTGAAGAGCAAGAGCAGTAGCTGGGTGCACTCGAGTGCTTTGACAAATTCATGCAATTCAGGATGCAGCCAGACCATTGGTTACAGGGACAGCCACAGACATGTCCAATAACTTGCACAAAAACACAGCTCAGACAGACAGCGGAAAATATATGAACAGAAATCCAAATAAAAAGGATGGAATTAACAAGATCTGTGCTGAATTTCAGGGCTCGATCGCTGAGCTCATTGCCTCAGCCAGCCTCCAGCCACCATCTGCATGTTTTCCATTTAGGCGGAGCTGACAGGAGCAGGAATGGTGTCTTTTCTACTCTTTGCAAACCACCTATCACACTTCTGGTGAAAGAAAGACTGTTTGTTATTGACCACAAACAGCTGAACCCCCCCACCTCCACCCTAAATTTAACAGCATGTTTTTAAAGAGGAACTTCAGACACGGTTTGCACAAAGGACAGCTTCCTTGCCAGAAAGGGAATAAAAACTGATTTATTTATAATTTTTTTCTATTAAAATTTGGCTTTTTCTCACTATTCACCTATTTCAAAGGTTTCCATAGAAGAGATCAGGAAACTGAGGCATGGGGACACATGGCCATGACCACGTGTCAGCACACACAGGGAGCAGCGTGCACCCCTATGCCGGTCCCCACCGGCTCCATCCCCGACCCCAGCAGCCTGGATCCCATTAGTGGCTTTGGCAGAGCCTTTGGGCCAGCGCTTCGCTCATGTGTGCAGCTCCTGTGGCTCCAACAGTGGGGACTTTCCTTGTGCCGTGATTCAGCCTCCAGCCCTGCCAAGCGGGAAGAGAATCCATGTGGGGCTGATGGGGAACCGGTCACGCTGGGGGAGAGTTTCGGGAACCTCCAAGGAACAGGTGCCAGGAGATGGGAGGCCCCTGCCTTGGAAATGTCATCATTAGTAACAACGGCAGCAAAAATCAAGTTTTTAGACCCGTGAAACATGCAAAGGTTCAACCTGAAACGCAGCGATGCTCAGCTGCATCACAAGGGCTGTGATGTCTTACCAAATCTTCACACAAACCTTCAAAGCAACCTAAAATCCAAAGGGCAGATGAATGCCATACCCCAACAAATGGGGCATGCAGCACAGAGTAGTAGGGAAAGGAGACCTGTGCAGGGAAGAAAGATAAAGAGACAAACCAGCAAATGTGTATTTACACGGGTATATGGATATACAAAGAAAAGCATTGGAGATGCTGCCAAGAATGGGGGCAACAAACCAGTGCTCCTCACAGGCCCAACCTTCTTATGAAGCACTGTTACATGTAGTCGTGAGAGCACGCCAAGAATGCAGCTACTCCATATAGACCAGATCCTGCCCAAGCCTTTAGCAAACTCCTGTTTTATTTCATCTGAAGAACATCCAACTTGGTTGCCCATTCAAGCTCTCTATCCTTGAGGAAAGACTTGATGTCTACCATCAATCTTATTTCCCACCACCAAATCCAATCCAGGCCTCCTCAGGATGCTAAAAATGAGAAAATATTCATTAGAAACTTCTGCCTGCCCAACAGCTAAAAGGGACTGGGGTTGCCACATCCACGGCTGAGGTCTCATGTGCACTCCACTGAATTTGGGAAGGTTTCCATTTTGATTCAATGAGTACAAAAGGACTTAAGAGAAAACCAAACCGTATCATGAAAACACTGCCAACACCATAGGAAAAAAAATAAAACTGAGCTTTCCAACCTTGGAATATAATCAGTAGGTCGAGCTGAGGAAACGCTTTCTACATATCAGTGAATGTAGACTTTAAGGACTTGTCCAACTGGGGTTGGACTGGAAGATCTCCAGAGGTCCCTTCTGACCCCAGTGATTCTGTGTAATGGGACATCAGGAGTTTCAAAGCTTTAAATTCCAAACTCACCTCCTGCCCTAACTCAATGCACTGCTTTACTCAGACCTGGAGCTCGAATGCTTGAATCACAGAATGGTTTGGGTTGGAAAGAACCTCAAAGAACATCTGGCCCCAACCCCACCAGACCAGGTTGCCCAGGCCCCATTCAATGTGGCCTCGAGCACCTCTAGGGATGGGGCATCTACAACCTCTTTGTGCAGCCTGTGCCACAAGAAACATGAATCTGGCATTATCCAGAGCTGGGCATATGTAAAAAAGGTT
Organism: Coturnix japonica; assembly: GCF_054131305.1. Taxonomy (NCBI): domain Eukaryota; kingdom Metazoa; phylum Chordata; class Aves; order Galliformes; family Phasianidae; genus Coturnix; species Coturnix japonica. Next base: position 89,861,147 of record NC_140666.1, on the reverse strand, counting down.
GGATAAGAATGCATTAAGATGAAGACAGGGATTCAGCTCCAATGAAGAATGGTGTCCTACACACACTGCATGGACCCACAGAGCTCCAAGGCAATGCCACCATGACCAATGGGGACTGAAAAGCAGAAAGTGCAGATTATGAGTAATGGCCAGGCTAAGGATGCTGGAAAAAGCAAAGCAGGGTAGACTTACTGTACGTGGCCCCAACTCCCTGCTCCCTGCAGACTGCAGAAACCAGAGCAGGCTTTATTCCTTCAAGTCATCCCGCTGGTGAGTAAATTCATTAGAATAATACATTTAAAATTCAAACTCAGCTCTGAGGATAACACATGTGGTTATCTGGAGTCATCGAACTGAAACACAGCTGAGGTGTGCCCACCAGCACAGTGGGCATGGTGGTGTTGGGTTGAAGGTTGGACTTGATCACCTTAGATGTCATTTCCAACCTTAACGATTCTATGACTCTAATTAAATGAATATTGTTTTCACTGTCCATTAAGCCACTTTTTTTTCTTGGAAAACCTCTTAACTTCAAAAATATTTATTTATACATTTGCACACATTCTATACTATCTCTCTACTGGAGCAGAACTTTCTTGCCATAGGAAAATATCTGTTAGATTATCATCTTCAGGGAAAAATACACTACTGCATTATGCTGGAGGGTTCCTCTGCTTTCTGCTTGGAGCATCTCTTAGCGGGCTGCAAGCAAAGGTGCTGGAAACATCATCGCTGTGTGGATATAACATCAGAACAGCCCATGGGAATGACAGGGTAGCCAGACGTTTTGCATCCCTCCTGCAGCCCATAAGAGAAAGCTGAATGGCAGAGGGATCATTAAGCGCCCTAATTGATAGAACCTGCAATTAAGCTTGTGAGCAGTGCTCCTCTTCAAGGCAACTCATTGCCCCACCTGGGTTGCCAGGTGATGCTCCCAGAGAACTTCCCCCATTTGAGGGGATAAATCAGAAGCAGTGGTTTCCCCAAATTGGGAAATGATGATTGTGTGTTTATTTTCCCAACCCACTCCCCAAACCATATAGAATATTGTACCCCAGAGGCCACATGGCAAGTTCGGACCCAAGCCATTGAAAACCATAATGCCTATGTCCAGCGGGGCAAAGCAGAAAGCAGGTTGAACTCAGTCTGACCTTAAAGAAATCCCTTAACCTAAAAATATAAAAGACAAACTGTTTCCACTGCGAGCTGCTATATAAAACCACCCTCAAGAAAAGTGCCGGACTCCTTTCAAACTAACCTCAAACACGAAGCAAATTCCAGCGTGCTATTTTCCTCTGGCATCCCGGAATGTAAATCTCAAGGACAGAACTGGCTGTTCAAATTAGCTCCTACTCCTGCAGAAGCGATTGTTTTCAAACAGTTTCACAAAGCAGTTCTGCATAGGGTTGCATTCCAGGGAGGATTCCCACCCCCCTCCAGATTTTAGACATTAAGAGGGACAGAGCAAAAGCAGGCTGTGTATGGTTAGTTCCAAGTTGCCCTCAAAGAAGGAAAAAGAAGAATAATGAAAATAAATCTTGGCTGTGTGATCACAACAACTTAATGGCGGGACGCCGCTGACCTTTTGGGAATGGATCTTCCTGAGGCCAGCAACAGGTTTAAATGAGAGCAAGTCACTCCATCTGCAGAAAGGCACAGCCTCGGAGGGTTCCTGCTCTGAGTCAGCTGTGGGGACTGGTTCTGCTTAGGGCACACCCCACGAGGCTCCATTCAGGTTCGCTTCATCTTTGAAACAAAAGATTCCTATCTCCCATCGCTGTCATTCCTGATTAGCACATCATTTCCCCATCAGCCATAATGTCAGCAACCAAATTAAGGTATTACACTCTGGAACATTTAAGGTGATTAGATCAGAGCAGTATTCTTCCACTTGGGCAGATGTGACTGCTGTGCACAAGAGGATGGGAGATGCCACCCTCCAAGGCAAAAAGTTCTTCATGTTCAGACAAACCTTCTGAGCTTCAGTTTGTGCCCAGTGCCCCTTGTCCTGGCGATGGGCACCACTGAGAAGAGCCTGACCCCATTCCCCTGAGCCCCTTACTTCAGACACTGAGGGGAGAACCTCCCTCACTCTGCTGGTCATAACCTGTACAATGCACTCCAGGATCCCATTGGCCCTCTTGGTCACTGGGGCGCACTGCTGGCTCATGGTCACCCTATGGTCATCTGTTGCTCAACTGTTTGGTTGGTCAATCACTGGTAAACCATTGGTCAACTGTTGGTCAACCACTGACCAACTGCTGCCCAACAGGAACCCCAGGTCCTTCTCTGCAGAGCTCCTTCCAGCAGCTCAGCCCCCAACCTGTACTGATACATACACTTATTCCTCTCCAGATGCAGGATCCTACACTCACTCTTCAAACTGTGAATAAAATCTTACAGTCGAATTTCCAAGCTCTGGTCAGAACCATGAACAGAACCCTTGTCAACTCCTTCTCCCCATGGCAGTGCTGTTTCCCATCCAACATGAGTGGGTATCAGGGAACATATGCATCTGAACCTCCCCACCACTTCTCTGCCAGACCTTTTCACATTTAAAGCCACGTGGCATGGATGGAGGTGGATGTTTTTCCTATCTGATGGGATCAATAAGGGACTTGAACCCAGGAAGAGGAGATAAAACCCCAACAGTGACAGCTCCATAACCCAATATACTCAGTTCTCCTGCAATACAAAGCAAAAAAGAAGCGCTCTGATCCACAAACCACCCAACATCCCGATGCAGCACAAGCTCAGCAGGGAGCTAAGAACAGATTAGGAGGCTTAGCTGTCCTACAGTAATATCCACCAGCTATGGCTATTTGATTTTTTCTTTCTTTGCAGCAGTGTAACAAGATGATGCAGCTCCCTGAAGCTGACTTTAATAGATCCATTCAAGGAACAGCCTCGCTCTGCAATTATCATGCCTATCCGGTCCAACTAATGTGCTTGTTTACACTATCTGGCAAACTCCAGATCGAGTGTCATTTCATCACCGGGATTCTTTCGCCTAAGCCAAGACCAACAGACCATGGTGGTAATTTAAACACTGAAAGCATGCACAGTATCGATCCACGAGACTTGACGCCAGCTTGCTGTTACACACAAATCCACCCCCAAGGGAACTCCCTTCGGTGGGGCCTGATGGAGAGGGAGAATTTCAATGAATGGAGGAGGAGAAGCCTGCTAGAGAGATGAATATGCATGAGCACATGACCCGAGTGAGGGTTGCGCTTGGTGTGGTTTGAAGATATGTGGTCTCAAAAGCCATCAGTAATGCAAACCGATGGAGGGGGGAAGACTCCAGGGCTCCTCTGTTGCTTGACCCCAACAGAGCCAGGTGAGATCCCTGTTTTCTGCTTTGTCCCACCACAAGCTATAGCCACAGCAGAGCAAAGTTCATCCCAGCTGGAACCTCAGCATCCCTTTGTGTTGCATTCACCCTGCGAGGCACATCCTATATAAGGGCCTCTGTAGAGGGTCAAACCTGCAAAGTGGAGCTCAGCCACTTGGCTTCACCTTATCAGAAACCCCTTGGTGAGCCAATTCCACTGAAACACACAGGTTGCCCAGAGAGGTGGTGGGTGCCCCACAGAAACACCCACGGTGAGGCTGGATGGGGCTTTGAGCACCTGATGGAGCTGTGGTGCCCCTGTTCATTGCCGGGGAGTGGGAAGATGGCCTCTAAAAATCTCTTCCAACTCAAACAACTCGATGATTCTACAATGTATTGCTCTTCTCCCACCTTGTTTTCTCTCTTCTGTATCGCCCAGGCAGTCCTGAAAGTTCAGGAGGTCTTCCTACTCCAGAAGGAACTCAATCTTTATCAATTAAAGACCATTAGCCTAATTGCTCTTTTCCTCCCTATGCAATGCAGCACACAGAACACTGTTAGCACTCAGCTGGTCTTACGCAACACCTGGGAAGTCACACGTTGTTTCGGATATGTAGTAAACCCAGGAAATAACCAAAGGACTTACTCTAATATGCCATCAAAATTGCACACTGGTGCTCTGATGCTTGTTAAGTCTCTGATGCTCCAGTGAAATTTGTTGTTTCCAGGATCAAGTTCTCATTCTACTCACAGGCAGGAACACAAAGCTAAAAAGTTAACCTGTGACATCAGATTTGGGTATTTCTGCTTTGCTCACGTGCTTTTTTAATGCTGGAACACAACCAGTCACGGGCTAGAACAAAACCCATTTCCCCTTTCATTCCTTCTCCAAGTATCAGAGCCATCACTTCCAACCTTGATCGCAACACTACAACTGATGCTGACATAGATGCAACAAACCAACCTCCAGTCACACAGTAGAGCAGCTCACTTCCTAAACAGAGGCATCTGATGTCATTTCAGGCACCCGAGGGCATCTGACACCCCAGCAAGGCACAAGCCTCTTGCGTGCCCATGTCCTATCTACATGCACCCTGTGGACGTCTGGGACACATTTTGGCTTCTAAGATGTTAGGTATCCACACTTGGACGCCTGCACCACTCCCTACCTATTCTAAAGGGAAACTGCACCCAAGCATTGAGGTATCAATCCAGAACAAGAGCACAAACTCCCCACTACCATCAGATCAACTCTCCTAATAGGAGTTAATCTGGTAAATAACCCATCTAACAGCCACAACTCTTGCGTTATATTTAAAAACTGACATGACCAGGAATCAGTAGACACGACAGGAGTGTAAACTATTACTTTTTATCACAGGATGAGGGGAATTTATTAATAGAGAAGTAAATCACACTGTAATGTTCCTTGCTATATAGTGCCACCTTGCTGTCAATTCATCAATAAAAATGACAACTGCCACGGGCTGATGCTTTTGTACAAGATGTGCAGTGTATCAGACTCAGGTAACCGAGCTTCGTGAGTGAATCCTTGGCTGAAGAATAATAGCAAAGCCAGCTTCAAACAGAGCCCTGAGACCCCAGCTGTGAACGTACCTGGTGGACACCCCAACTCTTGCTGATTGCTCCAGGGCTGCTGTCATTCCCACCAATGTACTGCCTTGAAGCACACACAGGATAAGTTCTCTCAGCCACTGGGCCTTTACACATCAGCCACCTGCCTTTCCCCACATCATCCCCTTATCTCATTTATTAGCCTCCTAATCTATGTGTGCAGTATGAAATAAGTGCTAGCCAACACATGCACTCCTTAAATCAAATGGGAAAATCAATGCGAGAGACTGAAAGCAGCCTGCTCTGAGACTGCTTGTTTAAGGCAATTAATACCTCATTCCTGGATGGCACAGGGTATTGAAGGCTTCTCTACCACTGCCCTGATGGACAAAAGCAGCAGAGGTCTTGCCCTGTAAACCTCCCATAGATGTTCATCACACCATTGATGGCTTTTTGGATCTGTATGAGAGCTGATTAACCGAGTCACACAATATCATAGAATTGTTAAGGTGGGAAAAGATCTCTGGGATCTCCAAGTCCAACCCCAATCCACCCCACCATGCCCACTGACCACGTCCCTCAGTGCCACATCTCCACAGTTCCTGGACACCTCCAAGGATGGCAACAACCCCACCACACTTGGGCAGCCCATTCCAGTGCCTGACCTCTCTTTTGGAGAAGAATTTTTTCCTAATGTCCAATCTGACATATGGTCACATTGGGAAGACTTGAGAGACGGGAGCAGAAACTCCACTGGACAGTTCACAGTGCTTGGCTCTGGATTCTTCTAGACCAAACTGCCTTCACTTTGGGTCACCCCATCCTTGCGTAGAATCATAGAATCATTAAGGTTGGAAAAGAGCTCTGAGATCCCCAAGTCCAATCCCAACCCATCCCCTCCATGCCTATTGACCACGTCCTTCAATGCCATATCTGCACAGATCTTGGACACCTCCTGGGACAGTGACTCCTTTACCTCCCTGTGCAGCCAGTCCCAATGCACTTCCATTCTTTCTGAGAAGAACCTTTCTTAACATCCAACCCCCCCTATTCCCCCCACGACAGGCTCCCATTTCCTGGCTCTGAAACCACCACCCACTGACCCAGCTGCACCTGGGATACCCCAGGGAGAAGAGTTACAAGGATGCAGTGGGATATTGTTTCCCTATGGCTTCAGAATGCCTTACCACCCAGCCAGTTCTGGTCCAAGTGACGCGCTCTTCGCTTTCACAGCAGCAATGGGACGGCTCATAAATGAAAGACAAAACCCAAAGCTCTGCACCACACAAGGTGAAGCTAGGATAACAGGAAAGGCAGTTCATAAAGGCTTCTTTATGGATGGCATTTCCAACCAGGCAACGAAGCTCTTCCTTCTCAGCCTGAGATTGACTCTTGGGATCGCCCAAGTGGGTTCGGTTTCACTGCTGTGGATCTCAGGGTTAAGGGCAGCCACCTCTGGCCCTCTCTGTTCCCCATCGTCCCTACCTCAGCCAGCAGGTTAAAGGTGAAAGCAGGCCCTATAAAGCATCGGTATCCATTTCCCTGCTCGGATGTCTCAGCCTCCTGTAAATGAGAGGGCACAGCAGGGAGCAGGTCCTCCTACCACAGCTCCTGCTGCTTATGGCCTGGAGCAGATGCCTGAAGCAATAGCAACCTGCTGCAGGGGAGGGCCCTTGGGCTGAGGGGGCTGGGGGTGCCTAGGAGCAGACAGGACCTACAGTGGAGTCTTACAGGAATAAAACCCAACTGCAACAAGTTCCCAATCTGCTGCAAAGTCCCCTTTGGCTGAGGTTCTTTGTGGACTCCCATCTGAGAGGCTGCACTGTTTGATACCATATATTTCCATCGCTATACCCTACTGAAAGAAATCCAGGTAGTGTTCTCCATGTATGAGAAGTGCTAACAGAACGTGTTTGCACTCTTGATTTTATGTTTGAAGGCTCTGGGGAGTACCCAGGCTCTTTAACTCCTCAGCACGCCAATACAGCCTTCCTGGATCAAGAGTAATGGCTTCTGATGGAGCTGGAGCTGCTGAATGGACTGGGATCTGGGTGATTTTAATGTAATTGAACTACAAAAGGGTATGTTTAAAGTACCACTAAGACTAGCTGAAACTCACCAAAGCAAGAAAAATCAGAGTTAAGGCTCTAAATCCACCCTGAGCTCGTGCCTTTGTGTGTCTTTCCCTTTCCCCATTCCCTTTCTGCAGAGCACAGTGAGCAGCAGCCTGGATTTTCAGCACAAACTTTGAACCATCCTTCTTTTGTGAGTCAGGCATTTAACACTGATTCAAAAATAAATAAATTACTTAATGTGCCCTTTTCAAATACTGTTGGTTTATAGGCATTAAAGAAAACCATACCCTGAGCTTAACAAGCCAGAAAAACAGTGGTTTGGCCAAGCCCCTGGAATGCCCTTCCTGGTCCTCTTGCAATGGGTTAGCTGTTGTCTGGGGGATTTCAGCATGGCTCCCTGGGCAATGCCTGCCCAACAATCCATGTCTGAGCACATCTCTGTGGTTATTCACACAAAGATGCACCAGAGTGCAGAAAAAAATGCCTCTGTGTTCCTAGAATCATAGAATTATAGAATCATAGAACAGCTTGGGTTAGAAGGGACCTCAAAGATCATCTATTTCCAACCCCAATGCCACAGGCTGGTTACCAACCAGTAAATAGTGCACCAGGTCAAGTTGCCCAGAGCCCCATCCTGCCTGGCCTTGAGATGTCTGCAATGGGTCTCCATTGCAAAGCATCATTCTGATGCACTGAGGATAACCAGGGCTGCAAAAACCTAAAGTTTGAGCTTTATGAGGTAGCAACACATCTTACAAATCATTCCTTTTCCTTCTTGAATGTGCCACGATGGTTCCAAGAGAGATTTTAACCAAGGTTCTGATGGTTACCGGATGAGAGACAGCATCTTGCATCCCAGTGATGCTGCCAACTGGGGTTGGCAACCAATTGGGTTTCCTTGACTTGCAGAAATGGAACAGGATTTGATATAGAGGACAAGTGGTGATACAGGAGGAGGTCCCATGTACTGAGGTGAACTCAAGGGTTAAAGCTAAGGCCCTTGCTTTCAGGTGAAACATGAACTCTCATCAAATCACAGAACCACAGAATGGCTTGGGTTGGAAGGAACCTCAAGGATCACCAAGCTCCAAATCCCCTGTATTACCCCACACAGATGGCTTTTGAGAGGAAACTCACCATGATGCTGGAGCAGCAGTGAACCATGAATTAACACCAGACTACAGCTTCAAAACTGGTCTCCCCAGACAACTGGGCATTTAGAAAAACCAGCCCAATTCGGGTCTGTGTGAGTGGTGAGGTGTGACAGGGGGTGAAGGAGATGATATCTCCACTTCTGAGAAATCAGTGCAGCCACAGCTTCTGGATGCCCAGAAAAGCATTCATCCCATTTATGGGTTTTATTCAACAAAATACCACTTCATTGGCAATAATGTGCTCGGCTCCATGTCAGGCATATCCAGTTTGCCCCTTCTGGGCTCCACTATTTGTTTAGACTCTTCAGTTCTTCATGTTTGCACAAGACCCAGCAAAACGGGCAGATCTTAGTTGGCCTGTAGGCACTGCCATAATGAACATGATTAATAATGGCTGATGCGTTATCCAAAAGATACCAATCAGTGGAGGGAATTCGCAGAGGAGCAGCAAAAGTAATTAACAGCCCAGAGATACAATCTTAACAGCAAAAACCTGTATTTAAGGGTAACGATAAAACCAGCTCAAACCCATCATTGCCCAGTAATTAAGAATGAAGGCTGCAACTGGAACATGTGTCTTCACACCCCGTTTCCTTACTGCACAAGAACAAGATGACATTTGCAATGAAAGATTATAATAGAGTCCAATGTTTTGCTTGACATCACTCAGAAGGGCAGACATGGGATGGCCCTCAACAGCCAGCACAGACCTTTTATTCTACCTAAGGGCTGGTAAAAGTTGCAAAGGATGCAAAAGACGACCAGAAATCAAAAGGGAGAAGAGTGCTTCTCAAAACCCAGTGCACGGTGATGGAGATACACCTGCACAGAGCTATGCAGTGCGTGTTGGTGAAGCAGCCGAGGTTCGGGCGAGGCGGTGGGCACGGCCGCCTGCAGAACAACTTGGAGGTGGAAAAAAGCAATTGTCAAGGAAGTAGATGAGATGAAACCAGTGAGTCACCTTTTCATCTCTGCCCTACTGCATCCAATGATTAAAGCTCAGCTCCTCTGTCTGCAACTCCTCCTATGACAGAAACCTGCGCTTCAAAGACACAAGCAAGTACATGCGGAGCACAGACATCTCACTGAGATATTTAACTTAATTGATCCTCCCTATAATACGATTTTCAACTTCTCTTGCATCTCCTGGCCAAACAAGTGGAGAAAAATAAACCAAACCAGTTTGACACCTAACGAATCCCTCCACGCTGCTGCACACTCATAGGACTGGCAGTCCCTATCTAAGCAGGCACAGGAACCCTGGCTCCAGGGTTCATCCAACGTCTTGTTTTCGCACTGCTCTTCGGTTATCTTTACAGGGCAGGGAAGCCTTTAATTGCAAAGTATAAAAACAAGTTAAAAAATCAAATAGCAACAACCCACAGCTTCCTGCCTGCTGGGAACAAACCTGCACGTTGGGCTGGGTGCTGCCTCGAAACTCTTGGAGGGGTTGGCTCCATCTTCCTGCCACTGAGTTGTCTTAGAGCAGAGAGGTGGCCACCGCCTTGTTGGGTCATCTCAAGGCATACGTACCCATTAGGTCTTGTTCCTTTAGACCACATTTACAAGAGATTCCCCTCAGCCACCATGCTTGGGTGGATACTGAAGCCCCAAGTTTCCATGCCTTTAAAGCAGCCAACAACCACGTCAAATGGTCTTAATAACTCCATTTACCATCTGATGGTTGATGCTAAGCTGGATATCCCAAATACCAGCATCACCATATCTCTCAATATAACCTTCACTGTTGCAATCCTAGCAACAGAGTGGGCAATTCTTTAGAAAAACTTAGGATCAATAAGTTCAGACTTCCCCTTGTTCTCCCTCAAACCTGAGCACATCTCTGAAGTTTAAAGGATGAGCTCACATTCCATCTTTTCTCCAATATCTTGGCTCATATCTTCCTAAAAATCTGTAGGGACATTTTACCTTTGAAGCCTGCTAACCAAATACAGCCAAAATGGGCAAGATGATTCCTAAGTCACTGGGAGAAACTTAGACAGAAGCAAAGAAAGAACAAACACACACATTCCTGCCTAAACTTTTTTATACTATGTCTCCTAAGTGGAAAAAAGCCTCCAAGAAATATGTGAACAATGTAGAAAAGACAGAAAATTTGTAAGAGGGGAAGATGAATGGGGCACGTAACAGGGACAGAAGGGAATTGTGTTCTTGAGGGGAACGCTCTACTATCAAGAATCTCTATCAGAGGTAATAGGGAAAAATTAATGCATCGGAGGGAGACCTCTCATTACGCAGCTGGCCGACATCCAACACAAACCCACAGTAACCACAACTGGCTTTCAAACACAGTAAAAAGAGCACATAAAATGTTTGCTATTTGACAAGCGGTGAGCAGAACAGCTGTTACACACCCAAACCACTGTTTGCCTATCTTACCTCACTGCTGGGGTTTGTAAAGCTGATGCTCAAATTCATAAGCACCATCCCGCTGCAACCAAGAAGAGAAACAGAAATGATGGAGCAGAAGAGCGGAACCTCCCATCCCTCATCCCTCATGTGTGTCTCTGGGAGAAGGGCTCAAAATCGACCTTGATGAAGAAAGTCTGCAGTTCCAGTGGGTATCCAACACACAGATTTACAATCTACTGGACAGAAGGAGAGGCCTCGAGAAAGGAGTTCTAATCCAACTAAGACGTTCCCCTGCCAGAGCCCAGAGTGAAATTCTTCGAGCGCTGGAGACAGATTTTCCTTGGCCGGCGGCCACAAGTGTCGATCTGGCTTCTAGGAGAGATCAGCATGGCTGGGGATTGCAGCGACTTCACATACAAATATAAAACCTTCCTCTTCAACCAACTTGCTTATAATAAAGCCATGGAAATGAAAAGCTAAAACGCTTCCATCTGGCCAGAAGCTACGGAGAGAACAGGGAACTCATTGCATGTGCAGACTTGGGATGATGTGGAGTACCCTGGCGCTCATCCGTGGCCCTTGGGCATGCCATGGTATTGGGACCCAAGCGCCTAAGTCACTTCTGAAAGATTGAATAGCTCTACTTTCCATTACAGGGATCTGTATCTGAGAATCAAACCCAATCACTGCATTCTTCTTCCATATTACATGTTACTGTGCTAGTAAATAATTTTCATTCTAAAGCAAATTAACCTCAAGACACTCTGATTTTTTTTCTTGTATCTAGAATTGCTTTTTAGTAGCTCAAGGTTAATAGTACTGAAATACAGTGGATAAGAAATAAGTAATCTCTTTAATTGTCCTACTGTGTGAGTGTTCTTTATAGACAGATTAATTACCTACACAGCAAAGCTACCTTGCTCATGCAGAACCACTGTAATTGACAGGACTGAGTATAGATTTGCCTAGAACTCGAGGTAAAGTGTTGAAATTATTTTCAACCTTTTCAAAAGCTTGTATGGATTTCAGGCTGGAAACACCCCTTCACCAGCTACGCATAAGTTCCTTCAGCCAGAAACACAACCAATTTTAGGTGGGAATGCCTTTGTAGGATGACAATCATAGAATGGTTTGGGTTGCAAGGGACCTTGAAGACATTCTAGTTCCAACCCCCTGCCATGGGCAAGGCTGTTATTTTTCTATGTCAATGCTGTGCTAACATACAGTGGCATCAAAGAGAAAGGATGCCATGCTTAAAGAGAACAAATTAAAAGCAAAGCAAATAAAAATGTAAAGACCTGTCATTGCTGCACCTCCGTCCACCTGCACACACTCCAGCTCCCAGCTGGAGATGTGGCCCAATTAGATGTTCCATGGTGCTGTAAGACCTGGAGCAGTGGATAGAGCTTCATGCAGATACCCAAAGCTTGGTGACAGGTTATATGTGCCATGGGGTCAGGGCAGAGGCAGCTGGGGACCATCTCAAACCCTCCTGTGGTCGCTAAACTCAGTAAAGGAGCAGTAAGAGGACTCTGCTCTACTTGCAGCAATGAGGTTGTCCATTCTTGCTACAGTCCTTGGCACCAATGAGCACTGCTGTTATCCAGCAGAACATCTGGGACTGCCTGTTCTCACCTGGCACTCAGCAGCCCAGAGCTCCTCCCTCACTCCTTACAACATTCACAAAAGCCATAAGTTTCAAATGCAAGAAAAAGGTGGGACTGCCTTCCTAAACAAAGAAGAAAATGTTCTGTACAAAGGAGAACATTTGACAGAGGAAGAAGGATGGCAGAGGGCTACTGTTCAGCCTCTCCATTGCTTGAGCTTAAATCATTTGGCTGCGTTCTGCACTTATGAGCCGTACAAACATTTCGCATATCCCAGCCTGCTGCTAATGCTCTGGCTCAGAGCAGCTCAACCTCACAGAGCACTTTTACAGCGTCTCATTCTTCAGAAAGCCACAGCTTTCCTCTTCAAAATCCCCTTCAAAAAAAAGACATTCATGTCTTCGTGCTTGGAAAAGAACCAAAGCCTCCACATTTCCTTATATCCGGGAGGTTGCAAGCGCGTTGCGTACTGCAGTCAATAAAGTGCCAAGAAGTTAATGAAGATAAAAGTGTCAACACGCGGCTGCGATAACACGCACCTTTTCTGCAGAGCTATTCTCAATGTTCTGCAAACAAATTTGGTACTTACTCACAGGCTCGAGTACGAAGGGCACCCACACGGTATCCCAACGCTATTAAAGTTATCGCTGCCTTGCAAAAGTGTCATTGGGTGATGGATTGCTCTGCACCTCAATTGGATTCAGAGAAGCTCTCAAACCCTTACGGGTTAAAAGCGGCTCCAGCGTGGCTCAGAGTCACAGTGGTGAGGAGATCATCGATACAAGAGATTATGCAGATTTAAGAAATACCCTCAGCACCCGAAAGTTTTCAGAATGCAAACTACGTCAACTCTGAAAACAAGAGGCACTGCATCATGATGGCAGGAGGGACAAAGCCAGGGGGGTTTAACAGACAAAAAAAGATTGTTTTAATAGGAGAGAAGCATCAGTCATTGAGTCTTACTTCATTCAGACTTTCTATCCAACCCATCCATCTTCAGTGCCAAGAGATGACAGGACCACCTCACTTTTTCCCCCCGGCCTAGTGGATCCATAATGCCCATTTCCAGCCCTAACAAATGACTCACTGCAATGGCCCCTTTCCCCAAACTAGCTTGCCAAGCCCTACGAATGTCTCAATACCTGCTATGGTCAAGTCGACTCTTTGGACCCCTGGAGAGGTGGGCATTAATGGTGGATCCCAACCATCTTCTCCAGCAGGCACTTGATCACTCGTGGCCCAATGACACTCAAGTGCCATTTGTGACATCAGTGGCACAGAGGACTGGGAGGGGAGCAGAACCAAGGGCAGACACACCACGCACACCCTTCCCACACCAACCGGAATGCAAATCACTTGCCAAACGTTTCTCCAGGCATTATCTACAAACAAAAATGCACAGAGCAGGCGGTCTCTGCATCAGTGCCCTCTCTGTTTGCAGCACCTGCTCTGAGCCAGCCACGCCGGTATCATTCTGCCACGGCCACAGAAGCCAACGGGAGCACAACGGCCCCGCCAGACAGGGTCAGGGTTCGCTCTCCCCATCCCACCAGTCCCCTTCACCTCCGCCATCTCCAGGAGCATGGAGTGAGGAGGTGGTTTGGGGTGTGGGGAGGCGGGGGAGCACCCGGGGAGGGGGGAATATAGGTCTCTGGCGTAAATCACCAACGGCGTTTCCCCTCCTCTCTCTTTCCTTAAGACCTGATGGTCTTCAGTCACACATCTTAAAAGAAAAACAAAAAACAAAAACACAAAGACTTACTTGTCTCAAGTCGATGAAGGCCAACTGCAGCGTGTCCCCTTGGAACCCAGGCACTGGGCCGGATCTGGCAAACTCTGTGGGAAAGAAAAGAGGATAAAAAGCGCCTTTAACTAACCATGGACAGGGAGATTGGCAGACGGATGACAGGGAAGACAAGAGAGGCTGGGGGAGAGGAGGACCGCGCTTCTAAGGAGTCATGTCTCCCTCCCTTCAGCCTCTTTGTTCGCCCTTCAAAATTCGTGTCATCAAAACACCATTAATTCCACCGTCCTGACAGCAAGGAAACTGTACTAATTCGACCTGAAATTTATTCCCATGAGCCGTACTGGGCTCCAGAGTATTTGTTTTGTGAATGGACAAACAACTAGCGGAGAAGAAAGGGGGGGATGGGGGTGGAAAAGTTTTTCCTCTCGACACAATAAAATCTTCAGCTCTGAAACCCTTTTCAGTTCCGAAAGCTATTTATATTTTAGGGCACTGAAGGAATTTTCTAATTTCACGCCTGTCACCAGGCTCCATAAGCATTCATCAAAAAAATATGCCCGGCCGCATCATTAATTATTCGGCAGCAGATTATTTGCATTATCTGGTATGGTGCACTATTGCCAGCATGCAGCCACCCCAAATGGGAAGAATCGCGGCCATTATGTGGCATATTTCTTTATTTTGGATGAAGACATCTGACAACTGAAAAACGTTGGCTTCGAAAGCGAAGAGAATATTTCCAAGGCCACATTTACCTCCTTCCAATGTAATCTGGCCAAAATTTCATACTTAAGTCATTTATTTGTCTTCCAATTCATTATTTAAACCAAGTCTAAAGCCACCAAGGGGGACTTTAACAAATTCATGTTAGAGGACCTTAGTTCTTCCATGCCATTTAACAGCTTTTCCTTGGTAGCGCTCATGAAGCCAATGACTGCATACATTCAAGTGTGTCTTTTGAAGATGTGTCCAAGGTTGATTTTGCCCAACTTCCCTTAGTTTTCGCCCTCTTTAGCTACAGAAATAATGGCTTTATCTCTGCTCTCCATGCAACTTTTCATCACCAAGGGGACCTAACTTGTGAAGCCACAACTCGACGCCATGAAAGACTCAAGAGGGAGTTTCCACTATAGGCTGAGTTTTGCTGCTCCTGGAGACACTGCTGATTTGACATACTGGAGAGCTTTCAGGAAATGAAACAGAGCGAGATGGCAGAAGAGAGGGAAAAATACACAATAACAACATAAAGTATTTTTATGTTATATAATGCCAGCGTCTACTATTGGTCAACTATTCATTTCCTCCATTCAGGAATCTACAAACACTCCTGCAGTTCCATGACTGCACAAAGGTACCAGTGGACAAAGTTTTTCCCTAAACCCCATGCAGAGTCATTTTAAGGAAGTCTCCTTGAATACTTCATCTCCCAAAAGTCAGCTCACTTTCAAGCAAATGCCTCAAAAGAAGGAAAACAAATCTCCATAGACCTCTTGTAGCAGCTTAGTCATACGGCTTTAATGAGAACAGATTAATGAATTAGCAGGGATTCAGACCTGCTCCTTAACTGCCTTATTTCTGTAAAACAGAAAAAGGTTACTTGCTGGCTTTCTGGCATCACCTTCCATTAAAATCTCAGCATGGGAAACATTCTTCAGAACAGATACCAGCACCTCCAGGGCACTGCAGCCACTTCCAGACATTCACAGGTTTCCTTTTTAATATATTTGGCCATCAGAAGGGCTCTACAACTGAAATGATGGCTCATCTTCGCAGTGTTCACTGAGATGCAAAATGTAGAAGTATGAATTGAAGGCAGAATAACCCACCCACAGTTGTGCCAATGGCTCTCTGTCCCTCATGCACAGGACAGGAGTGGGCAGAGAATAGTCCAAAGTGAATTCTTGCTCAACCCATCCAAAACTATTTTAATTAATTCAAACTGCATACGTACGCTTGCTATAAAGCTAGAGTTGCCTGAATCAGCACACACACACAGGGCAACACCAAGATGAGCTTTCTGACTCTGCTCTGCAAGGGATAAATCATCTTTACACATTTGCTGTACAATCCACTGTCTCATCTGGAAAAATTATCCCCACATCAATCCTATAACAAGCCTAGTCTGGAGAAGCACGTACCTGAGAAGCTAAAAACATTTAGATATGGGAAACAACCTTTGAGCTCCCTCTTGAGAGGTCAATCCATGTTGGGCTTCTCTATACCACTGTCTCTAGGTTGAAATATCCAACAAGCTGGCTCTGCATTACGTCCTACGCTCTACAGATCGGGTCCCTTTGTGTTACCAATTACATTTGAAACAACACTGGAAAAGAGAAATCCTGAAAGGACTACGCTGAAAAGAATTTTATATTTTAGACTGAAGGGTTTTGCAGCTGCTAGGAATCTATTCTGAAGGATACATGGAGTTTAAGACCTTCCTACAAGCATGAATTGCAAATACGAGAAAATGCCTTCAAATTGATCTCAAATGTTTTCAGAGACTTGTGAAATTGCCACTACGGTCACAGACTCGTGAGCAATGTGAGATGGATTTTATCCCATGCCACAGCTAGCAGCCCACCTTCAGCAGTCTCGTACTAAGCATCCCTATGGGAGTTAACACTGGGAATTATGGAGTAACATCACTCTCTGACAATACATGTTATAACAGTAGCACATGGAACGTGTTCGTTATTAACCAACATTTGCTTCAACAGCAATACTCATAAAAAGAATGGACTGGAGTCTCTGTGGCATTAACAATGCACTTGATATCCAGGGAGCAAAATGACACATGAGATCACATTGCTTGTGTTACAGAAGAAATCAGATCAAGATCACGGCTTATATGCTAGAAGAAAGCTGCTCCAGCAATGGGCTGTAAGGGGCCAGAAGAGGAATGAATGCAACGCTTCACCCCATGGCTGCTCCCGTAATCATAGGTCACACTTTACATACCAATGCCACAAACTTATTTTGGAAGGAGAAATAAACAATGTCTTAAAGAAAAAATAAAGAAACAAAGGAGAGAACAGAGCTTTCGCGGAGAGACACAGCCAGTTCTTCTTGGTTTTAATCTCTTCAACCAGATTTCAGGATAATTTTCTCGGAACGACCAAGCACAGTGCTGGCCTCGGTACTGTCGGATTCATTTATTGTACTTTCTCCACTACCAAGGCAAGTGGCAAACATAGCAAGCCACCTACAGTACAGCCCCTTGAGCAGAAAATCACAAGAGAATAGAGCAGATCAGTATGCGCCTGTTTGTACAAAGCATTTAGCCAGGCTAAAGGTTTGAGAGACTTGTGTTCAGGCCAAAAAAGTAATGTCTTTGCAAGGTCTACAGGCTTGGGCCACCCAGGGCAGGTCACAGAGGGACTCTAACCTCTCTTCCAAAACATTTCACCAATGAAAGAATCAAGGAACAGGAACCGTTAAGCCCTTTACAATGAACAAAGAATAAAGAGTTCAAACACACACAAGAAAAGAGACATCCACTGGAAATTAATTATACAGAATTGGAGGAGTCTCTTTCTGTATACTGTACACATAGGGACAGAGCCTTACATATATTGTGTGGTTAAAGCAAACACAGCTGGCTACTTTATTCCTCCAAAAGATCATCTTGAGGGTGAGATTCTCCCTAAATTACACTACACTGCCAGAATTTACAATGGCAGACCTGCAGGATCAAGGTTACAGCAAGTCCTATTGAGGGGGAACTATGAATATCCACTTGTGGCTGCACCTCTTTTGAACAAGCTTTTTTTCTAGGGGAAATAATCATGTGCACATCCCCTAATGAACAATCTAGGTCTTAAAACCATCATCTGCAGATAAACTCTTTGAGGACCATCTTAGAAAAGTTAAGCAACAGGACTCCTTGCAGAACTCCTCATATTATTCTCTTCCCAACTTCTGCTGAGCTTATATGAGCTTACACCTCCACCCACATCACAGGATCACAGCATCATAGGATATCCCAAGTTGGAAAGGACACACGAGGATCATCTAGTCCAACTTCTGGCCCCACACAAGACTACAAGAGTGTTGTCCAGATGCTCAGGCAAATGGTCAAAGCTCTGTGCCACCTCTGGAATATCAGAGAGCTGTAGCAAGAGGGAAGAGCCATCCAAAATCCACCCAATAGTGTCAGGGGACATCACAAGACTTTACCACAGTCATTTGCTCTCTGAAGGAGCAATGATGAGCCTGGAGCTCCACCAGAGCATAGAGATGCAGTCCAGGGCTGCTCACCATACATTGGGATCTGCTAACCTGTAGGACAGGTATACAGACTCTATAAAGGTTCCCAAACCCAAAACCAAAGACATCCAATGGATGTCTCTTATCCAGATGGAAGTTCTCTACTCCACTGAAATACGAATACTAGGAGAAGTGGAATCAAGCATCAGTGGTGTGTGTGCCATGCTGGGTGGGAAGAGGAAGAGCTGGGTGAGAAGGTGCAGAGCTGGGGGATGCTGGTCCCAGTGAGTTCCAAAAATTGCCTGAACTCAAGCAATTATCACGGATTGCTCTTGAAACCCAAGAATTACACTTGCTAAATGCCAAGAAGAAGGTAGGAGACTAGCTAGCAAAAACCACCTCTCCCTTTGTTATAGCGGAACAAAACTGATAACGTCTGATTTAGCTCAGACCACAGGGAGATAAAACCCACCTGCGCTGTGTAAACAGGCTTTTGAAATCTTTGTTAGTTTCCTTCCATACATTTTAAGCAGTTCATTACAGCATAAAGGTAACTCCACTGAGAGGCCCATTACTTTTCATTTGCTAGGAAAAGGAATGAAAGAGAATGGTGAGGATTTTGAGGGACCCAAGTCATACTTTCAAAGCCTAATTTAAATAGGTGTGGACAGGAGCATTTTCTTTTCCTAATGTTGCAAAGGACGACAAAGATGGGAAAACATCAGTGAACAACCTGATAACAAAGGAGAAGATGGGAAGGTGTTGGAGATGGAGGATATCTGAAATGCTGGAGCAGACAGCATTGGAAACAAGAGGACAGAAGAGATCTGGAGGACACCACGGAATCAGCAACAAGTTTACAAGGGAGATGGAAAACCCTTCCAATGGACATTGGAAGAGAAGCTCAATGATGGGGAGCCGCAAGCTTCCCACCAGTGCACGCTTACAGCCACCAGGCATTGCTTCCCTTGCCAATGCAAGTGCAGAATCCTCCCCAGCAAGAAATGGGGAGCAAATCAATGCAGGATGCACTTGGGGCTACCAGAGGAGCAGGCAGCTGTGCTGTGGGTTTGTAGGGGGAGGGCTGCCCGCAGCACTGAGCGGACGATGGGATTTCCGTGTGAGAAAGTTCTTGGGGCCAGATAAGGCAGCCAAGAATGAGGTGGTAAACAGCTGCCCAGGGACCCATATAGGCACACGTTGGCATGCTCTCATGTTGGGTTCAGTGCTCCTCAAGCTGGCTCCCACGTCTGCATTTCTTATTGACTGCACCCATGAGTGGGCTGAACGAGAACGTGGAGTTGAATGAAATTTTAAACATAATTTTACGGCGCTTTTAATTTCTTGTAAAGCAGCAGTTAAAAGGCTTTGGAGATCGTGGAACTGCTTATTTTATGACCTAAACATTGTAAAAACAATCTGCCTCAATCGCTGCTGGAATCAGTTAGAGATGTGAAACACTTTTGTATGTGTAGAGAGCAGTTGCCTTCCCTTTCTCTTCTTCTATCCCAACCTCCAAATTGGGGTTGTTACATCAGATTCCCACTACCTCGGAGGTGAAGGAGATGGAGAAAAAACAACACCAGCACCAGGAGGCCCCAAAAAGAACAGAGCATGGAACCAGGCAAAAAGAAAAAGAGCCATCAAAAAAGCACCAAGAAATCTTGGGTTGTGGACCTGTGCTGGAAGACAACGAACCCATTTGGAAAAGCAAATGTCTGTTCTGAAAAAAGAATCCCCTCTTCTATTTCCAGGTTTGCAGAAGTATTTGTGTTGCTTTGCTTTTTATTTTTTCTCCATTCCCTCCAGAGTTGTTTTCTTCTCCCTCTTTTCACGTTGGCTCTCTGGGTTGGTGCCAGAACTCACTCCTAAATTGAGACATAATTAGACGTGTCCTACTGTGTCTTTCTGGACAACTCATTTAACCTCTACGTCTTACTTCACTCTAGGTTTAAATAAGAGGTGAGAGAATTTCTCTCAGCTGTGTAAGAGCTATAGAAGGCCAAGCAATAACAAAGAGTTACAAGTAATAGCAAAACTTCACATCTTGGCTTGCCCTTATCTGCTTCAGCCCAAGGCTTGCTTATGCAGCCATTCTCTTCCATTGCATTGAAAAATCATTTCTAAATTAGAAACTATATCATGAACCTGTAAGACTGGGGAATTAATTTACCTGTGTCTTGGCTCAAGCTTAAACCATTATCCTTTTCACCTCTACAACTACTTCATGTTGTGTATTCAACCCTATTTTCTTGTAATGTGTATTATATCTACTCCAATACATAGTAAGTTAGCTGCATCCCCTCCAAACCATGCTTAATTCATTATGTTTCCATTGATTTCTCTCATCTCTCTCCTCACTAGATTACACTTTGTCATCTGTTTTACTCAGCACTGGGGGCTTCCAGGGAGTAGATGCTGCTTAAGTGACCCAAATTACCGCCGGGGTAGAAAACTGCAGGGTCATGAGTCTGTTTGCAGCCAAAAGAAAAAGAAGGAAACGATTACTAATGACAAATGCTTCCTATTATTCTCAGCACCACAGACTGTCCCTGTGCGGACACAGATTGAGAACACAGCTGCTGCCAGTGTAGCTGATAGGACGCAAATTAGGCAGACAGAATTCAGGGCTGAGGGCACTTCTGAAGGAAAAATAAGGTGTTGCTTGCACTGAGACATAAGATATAGCTGTAAACTATGGATATGATTCATTAAATGCTGATCCATCTCCCAGGTTGTTCTGCATACAGTGCTGTGAACTAGCAGAAGAGATGGCCAGCCATTAAAGAATATCCCCAACCAAACCCACACAGTCTTACAGGTGACCTTTCAACACAGTTTAATCTCTCAGCAGTTACAGATGATGGAAGCATCCAAACTGAAGTTGAACTTAAGTTGTGGCTCTGGGAAGCCTGGTCTGGTGGTTGGCGACCCTGCACATAGCAGGGGGGTTGAGACCAGATGATCATTGTGGTCCTTTTCAACCCAGGCCATTCTATGATAAGATTCTATGATATGAAGCATGATCAGCAACACTTCTGCAAAGGGAAGAATGTAGTCTGCATAGTCTGACAGCATTAAGTGCCAAATGAGGACGACCACAATGCATTTCACTGAATGAATGAAGTTACCAAAGATAGGAATGGCAGCTCCCAGCTATTTAGGTTCCATCATTCCCAATGAGGACAGGGACTATCCTGCAGTGGGGCTTAACAGGAATCACATCAGAGCAAAGAGCAATGAAGAGGTTTGCGATGATCTAAAGTACAAACACTCCAACCTCCCTATCAACAAGAAAGCCAAAAAGATGAGTATTTGAAACACACTTTGCCTCCAAATCTTCATCCATTGAGCCCTATCAAGCTGTGTGTTTTCCATAGCCACTGGCCTTCTGATATTTTCATCATCACAAGCAATCACAAGAACATAATCACATTAAACGTGAAGGTTGTTGGCCCTGTCTGTGGTGGGGAGATTAGAGCTTGATGATCGTTGAGGTCCCTTCCAACCCAAACCATTCTGTGATTCTATGACACCACCCTGTGCAAATATGCAACTTTTCAAACAATGTTTGTGCTTTTGCCTTCCACCAACACCCTTGCAAGAGCAAGTGCCACCAGTGGACTGCACAGCGCCCAGCCTCCCAAATGCAAAGGTGCTGGGTGACATTGCAGGGGGTTGGTTGGGTGCTGGGGCTGAATAATTGCAAGGCAGCTCTGCTGCCACCAACAAATAAAGTTGTCTGTGGGTACGGACTCTTTCCCTTTCCCCTTTCTGAGCTTCAATTAGCATCTAAAAACAGGCTCAGAAGGGTGGGAGGCTCCTGTGCAGAAATGTACAGGCCCTGCCTTGGATTATATTATAAAAATAGGACAAAGCAAGGTGTTCTGTCAGTTCTGTTCTATATTTTGTTAACACCTACAGACAGCGGGATAATAAGCAACTTGAGAGAAATCTTAGGATTTCAGAGCTTATTCAGATGCTAGCTAGGTGAACTAAAATGAAAAGGGTTCACTGCAAGCCACATTGGTGGCCCCTACCATGCTCACAGGCACGCCTCTAAATAGATGTAATAGTAGCTTACAATGCCTCTGTTTCCCATAGCAGTGACTCTGCAAAAAGGGGATGCTTTGAGAAAGAATTCCCTGCAGCAGATAGAGAAGAGAACCAGCTGAAGTCAGGAGATGACCAGAACTTCTTAAGAACAGTTATTGTTTTCCGAAACAGTTATAAGTGAACTGATTTTTGCGAGCCCTCCCCGATGTTTTACCCACTCTAATTCCTCATAGTTTTAAAACACTCTGTTTCAAAAAGCAGGGATGATCTGGAAAGCATCAGTGAAGCACTTATGAAGAAAAGGAACGGCAAAGCTTTGATCTCTCCGAATTTGCTGAGCTGCTTCTGTCCTGAAGATACTGCCAGATGTCCTCCCAGACAGCACCACTGAGCTCTGCCAGTCCCACCCACTTGGCATCACTCACAGCACTGCCCTGGCTCGGGTCCTGGCACACAAATGGGCAAAGCAAAACATGGGAGAATGGGATGGAAATGCATCTTACGTTCACATTCCTCCACGTCCAGGTTGAACTGCTGCAAGGCGCCCAGTGTCAGCTGCCGCACTTCGGCTTCCAGCAGCAGCTGCATCAGTGAGGTGGACAGGTGTTTGCATGCTGACATGCAGGCGGTCTGTGCCACCTTCCCCTGCAAAACAAAAGGGAGATGTATTAAGGCCCACAAACACGCATTTACAGCTCTAAGCAGCTCTCACCATCACATCCCACTGTGGACAAGGCAACAGTCCCTGCTTCATTTCACATCCTGCATAGACTGCATGAGCTTACCTGGCTGATAGGTTAAAAGTATGGGAGCAATGACGATTCAGAACTGCAGCCTACAGCTCAAATTGCATCTACCTACATTGCACAATAAGAGTTTCAAAATCCATTCCAACAAACAGAGGTACTCAGCTCAACCAGAGCTCTTTCAGTCTTTTCTGCGGTGGTTGCACCGTGATGGGCAGCTCAGCTCTACCACAATGTTCCCTCACTGCCCCTCCTCAAAGGAAGAGGGGGAGACAATAGGATGGAAAGGGGTGCAAAGGTTGAGATAAGAACAAGGAGATATCTGACCAGCTATTGTTACAGGCAAAACAACAGAGCCAATGTAAGGAGATTAAGGTAATTTATTGCCTGTTAGTACAGATTACAGCAGTGAAAACTAAAAGTCACCTACAGGCATCTTCCCCCATCCACCCTCTCCCTTAGTTAGATAATGGCAGTGGTCAGCCCATAACACTCCATCTCTGCTACTCCTTCATGGTCACTCACTGCCCCTGTCCCATGAGGGGTCCCTCCCCAAATGGATCCCACATAGGCTGCCCACAGCAGGAGGTGGTAGTGATGTGGGGGTTGGCTTCTGCTCCCACGTAAAGGGCACACGATGAGATGATGGCTTCAAGTTGAGTTCTTCCATGGCAGCCCAAAGGCTCCTGAACTCCCTGAGACACCAGGAGGAGACAGAGGTGGAAAAGTCCTTCCCCACCCATAAAACTGTAATCAAGCCTTTGTGACAGGCTTCCAAAACAGGCAGCAGCCTTTTGTTCAACCTACTTCAATTTCTCCCTTCATTTACAGTTCCTCAAAAGACTTCCTTCATTGCTTGGGTCCAAAAGTTGTGGCAAGATCTACATAACAGGCTTCCATATGCATTGCAGGTGCGGAACGTGCATTAAACCCATACAAATGTGCAGATCTTCTGGCATGGTAACACAGACTTACAGAAGCTCTCTGGCCAACGCTACACAGAACCATGCATAGCTCCATGCCTGCAACACCCACGCCAGCACTTCTGGTGGTGGAGCTGCCATGCAAACAGCCATGCTTCAGCTGGAGATTATGTTTTCAAACGCACACAAAAGGATTTAACACGCTCTCTTGGAAACTAGGAGTGGCTTAGGAGACTTTTACAAGCGCTGTACAAATTGTTCTCCAACTGGGATTAAAGTGGGGGTGGATCACAAGTTTCATTACCGCGGCATGGATAGATGAGCCCATTTTTGATACACGAACTGGGAAGTGCTCTTGCAAGCTTCACCGAGTAGGTTTGGATGCATGGGCAACATCTATTTTCAGCAGCAGGAAAACCTCATTTGTCATTAATAAGAAAGCAGAGCCACGCTCGGAGGGCAGGGCACTCCATCTCCATTGCTTACTGCCGTTCCCAGGCTCCGGCAGCATCCATTACTCACCTCAGAACAAACACCTGTACTAAAATTAAGATGAAACATGGCAACCATAAAGTTTAGCGCAGCCACGGGTTTTTGCTTTCCATCATTTCCCCGCTCCATCTGACACTCTGGGTTATCCACAGCGCTGCTTGGGCTCATTCCTCAACCCTGTTCTGCAGTGGGAAGCACATTGCTATCTGACCACCATTTTTCTTCATTACTTCCAACAGACACTTGACTCGTTGCTACGCTCAAGGTGTTTTGACGTGTTGTTGAGCAGAAGCCCTGGCCCATCCTCAACGATCCTCACCCATCATCCCCCCCCACCTGCAGTTCCATAGCTCTTCCCCAACCGACCTGAGATTCCTTGTGATACACAACTCACACCCACAGTGGATCTTTCCTTTTCATCTCCCACTCTGCTTGGAAGAGCACATGAAAGTCCATGGGTACGGACAAGGGTTGCAGTCCCAGGGCAGCTGAGACACAAACCATGGATGAAGTCAAAAGGAAAACCCATAAGAAGGTTCATAGCCTCACTGAGAAAAACCACAGCCTCCTTGTATACCATGCAAAGGTTGGATCAGCAGCACAGAGGTACCTAAAGGGTTACCTGTGCCTGCAAACACACCTGCTCTGCTGCATGCATTCCTCCGGCCAGCCAAGCTTGCCCAAAGAGAGAGTGAATGACAAGAGACACTGGGAGGATGCGAAGAACAGCAAACAGTTGAAATGAAATGTCAAGTTAATAAGCCAGACGCAAGGGAGACGGGAGGGAAAAGGCAATTTAATCGTCATGCCTTGACAGCACAACAGCTCCGCAGAGCCTTCATGGCAGAAGCAGAGCATACAAAGCATACAAGCATACAAACTCAAAATTACTGGATGAAAGATAAAAGCATACACAGGTGCTTCTCATGTCTTGTAAGCATTAATCCATTCCTCCTTCTATTTATGAGCTGAGGGCCTGGAGATGCCACGGGGCTTTAAATCATTGTGATAAAGGCCCAGTTAGGGACAGGAGGTCCTCCACCGTGGGGCACAGCTGCCTGGCACACCGAGGTCTAAAACCTTTCCTGAATTTATGCTCTCTCAGCCTTATAAATACAGATACAGACAGTGACAAAGATGCCACTTACAGCAGCTCCCTGTAAGATCAGCAACTGCACACAAACATCAATTTTATAATATTTTCCCAGAAACCAACTGCAATACCTGCTTGATAAGCAGTTACTGCTGGTAGGAGAGAAATCAAATGAGGACATTGACTGATTGCTCTTAACAAGGTGTTCTATTTCTCTTTCCTCTTCCAGTTCCTGCTGTAGGTTCCCAGGGTGGCGGCAGTGATCCAAGCCCATGATTGACATGTTTTCCTCCAAACCTCCAAAATCATTACCAGCCCCACCCCAAGCAGTGCCAGGACATGTGCCTTGGCTTGGAGGTGTCAGGGGTGTCCATCACAGATACTGCTCCTACAGAACCCTGCGATCCCACTGTGGTTCAGAGGAACCAGAAAGGCATGGAGATATGGCACTGAGGGACACAGTTAGTGGGCACGGTGGGGATGGGTTGATAACTGGACTTGATGATCTTAGAGGGATCTTCCAATCTTAAGGATTCTATGTGGTCTCCTCATAGGGGACCTTGAAAAGCCATTGGATGTGGGCCCAGGCACAACTGGGAATCCCTGATGAGACTGGGCTGGACCAGAAGGACCCAGATAGATATCCAGCCTTGGCCAGCATGGGATCCTGTGAACTGCCTGCAGAGATGAGGGTAAAACTAACACTCTGAAGTCACCAATAGCTCATATACCAACATGACAGAAAACAGAGGAGCTTCAAATCACACGAAAACCTCTATCACATCGGTTGCTACATCACAAAAGCTGAACTGGATTTGCATGGGGCAGAACTGGGTGGTGCATGAGTATATGCAGAGCTCAGCTGCTGAGACACCCAAGCACATACCCAACCACCTGTGCCCATTTCAAACACAGCCAGTGAAATAGCAGTTCTCCTCCTGAGCATACCATCAACAGCCATGGATGTGGCACTGAGGTCAGTGGGCATGGTGGGATGGGTTGGGATTGGACTTGGGGATATCATAAGTCCTTTCCAACCTTAATGACTCCATGATTATGTGACATCTCTCAAGGTGGTGCTGGCTGTTTGGTGCCCCCAGAGATGCACAGAGGCGTGATACCCAATGAATACCAATGAATATCCAATGAATGAAACAGCAAAGCCAAACCTCCTGATGCTGTCCTAAAGAGACAAGCCAAAGGTGCCACACATCAACGCAAGCAGCAATCCCCGGACCAAGCCCCACCGAGTCAATCACGCTGCAGGAAACCAGCCATGAAATCATCTCATTTCAGCTGCATTTCATCCTCGGGAAGCAGATTAAGCCCTTTGGGTTCCCAGGAGGCAGAAGAAGGTCAGCGCGGAGCCGGCGTTGCTCACGGTAGCGTATTTGTTTGAAAATAGCAAATATGTTAACAATTAGGGAAGGGAAAAGCTGAAAGGCTGCCTTGTTAATTAAGGAACTTGCTATCAAAGGACTCATTAAAAGCTACTGAAACGGAATGGTTGTTAAAATAAATACCCATTAATCTTAGCGTGCAATCAGGAATCGGTTGCCACTACCCACCTCGTTGCAGGGCTGGGGGCTCCTGGCTTGCACCAACTGCTGCAGGCTCCAGGGAGACCCACGGGGACCCATCCTGCATCACCTCCACCTCCAAAGGGCCACCGCTGCCTCCCACTGCCCCTTACCCCCATTGCAGTGCAGGCAAAGCACAAACAAAAGTCCCATTGTGGCACTGCTAACCCTTCCGTCAGCTCACCAAAGGACTAATGGGATACTGCCATGAGAAACAAAGCCTGACAGGTTTCAAGCAGTCCCAGGGTTTGCAATTGTTGTGGTGTTTTGTTTTTGTAACGGAGGAATTTTGTTTTCATCTGCCACAAGCACCGAGACTGCTTTGATGCGCTACACTTAGACATGCAAATCCACACACTTACAGACAATAGAAAAATAGGCAAAATAAATATGGAACTCCTCGGCATTACATGTCCACTTCATTATTAACAACATGACTCAAAGAATCATAGAATCCTTAGAGTTGGAAGGGACCTCTGAAGGCCATCCAGTCCAACTCCCCTGCAATGAACAGGGACAGCACAGATAGATCGGGTTGCCCAGGGCCTGATCCAGCCTTGCCTTGAAAGTCTCCACGGATGGCGATATACATTACTCCACCATAGTTATGAGTCAAGAATATTGGTTCAGACAAGAAAATAAGGCACTGTGGAAATCCCAGAGACTATGCTGTAAAACTGCTTCACAGCATCTCGTTCCCTTCCTCAGTGCATGAGCATCAACAGGCAGACCATAAGCTTGACTCATCCCAATCATCTCAACACAATGTTTGGCAATGTAAAACCTCTATGAAATGATGGCAGAAAGGTGAGGTCCCTTTTCCTGCTATTCAGACTATCTGTTCTTGTATCCTGCCCACAAATAGATGCAAATGAAACAGCCGTCATCATACAGCTCCTCATTGCAGTGAATGCACTGAGAGCAGGAGGATGGAATCAGGGCTATTT
The DNA here is from genome assembly GCF_054131305.1 of Coturnix japonica. Lineage (NCBI taxonomy): Eukaryota > Metazoa > Chordata > Aves > Galliformes > Phasianidae > Coturnix > Coturnix japonica. Next base: position 89,833,239 of record NC_140666.1, on the reverse strand, counting down.
GGGTTTTCCTTTTATAGAAGTAAACCGACTTTTCTCACAAATCTTTGCCACTTTTGTGGGCAAAGTGGGGAAAATCTGAATATTTTTGAGAGTACTTTCAGCAAATCAGTTCTGCTGTCTTTGAGCCTCTTGTCTTGCCCAAGCCACCCTGATTTGCCAGGGTCTCAGCACCACCCTCATTCATTCCAATGCATTTTAAACTCATAGTCTACAACAGCTCAGCACCTGTAGAGAACAACAGAGCTCAAACTCACAACATCCCAAATCCCACCAACATGAATGGTGCCTCAAGCTGCAAAGCGACCAGCTGAAGGTTGAGTGGCCTTGGAATCTACCAAGGAAAAGAAGCAGAAAGCTTCCAACTTGCAAGAGAACGTTGGCAATGAGCAACGCTTTGCAGTGCTGGCAGGAAAAAGACACTCCCAGACTTGGACCCAACCAGGTCCTTTAGATTGTTTGGGGGAGCTAAAACCACAGGTTTTTTGGTGCTCAAAAATGGGGATTTCTGTCTTATCCAGACTCCAACCATCCCTGTCATCTAACAACCACGATTAAGAATCAGCTCTTCACTATGGAATCTCAGATGCCACCTATGAGCAGCAACAGCCTGCAGGCATAGACCATGGTGAAGCTGCCACCCCACAAAAATAAACCAGATGCCCAATAATGCTGACCACTGCAGGCTGATACAAAACCCCTCAAATCCCAGTAAAAGAGAAAGAAAGCAGCTTGGCTCTGCTACAGATGGCCAAGGCCAACAGCTGGAGGCTGTTCTGGATGAAGCTGAAGGGAGCATCAACACCAAATGGTGTTTAATTTGGGTAGGGCAAGGTTGTTTCTGTACAGCCATGAAGGAGAGCAGCCCAACACTCCTTGTCCTGCTGTTATCCGCCCTTTCAAAGAGTAGAGTCCCCTCCTATTTATAGGCTCCCCTTAGGTACTGGAAGGCTTAACAAACCCAGCTTCCCTCAGCCTGTCTTTGTAGGGGAGGCCCTCTGAGCCCTCTGAACACCAAAACCAAAGCTCAAGCACAACCCAAAACGCATGGGCAGAGCACACCACAACAGCTAAACCCAGTTCTCCTTTCCCAGAAGGTACCTCTATGGCAGAAGGGAAACCTTTGGCTTTGCCACATGGTGGGGATTGGTGACACACTGGAACAGGTTGCCCAAGGAGGCTGTGGATGCCCCATCCCTGCAGGCATTCAAGGCCAGGCTGGATGTGGCTCTGGGCAGCCTGGTCTGCTGATTGGCAACCCTGCACATAGCAGAGGGTTGAAACCAGATGATCATTGTGGTCCTTTTCAACCCAGGCCATTCTATCATTCTATGACAGCTGACAGTTGGATGTGATCATCTTAACAATTCTTTCCCCTGAATGAATCCACACTCCTCAGCTCTCCACCATGGAAAAACACAGCATCCAAACAACGCAGGTACCTCTAAGAAGGAACAAAGCCCACAAACAACCTGTGTTCAATGAGGCTCTGTTCATGCACCCAGGAGCAGCCGTCATTCCTCCTGGAGCTCTTAGCACCATGCTCCTCCCTGGTCCCCGTGTCCATGGGGTGAGGCTTCCCAAAATGCCTGACACAAACCAGAACCCTGGCCCGACAATTATCAGAGAGCAAAAACTGGAACGAACGAGAAAAAATAAATGACATATTTTATCCTCCCTCTTTTGTGGCTTTTATTTTCTTTTGTATTCGTTTTGGGAATAACATTCTTTCCATTGGGAAGAGTCTCGATTTTCCATTAAATACAAAGCAGCTGCCATTTTGGAAACAAAAAGTTGATTAAACGCAGATTTATTTTCTTTTAATTTTGTCCCTAGTGCATGAAGAGTTTGAACCACGCTCATCTCTGCTGATTTATTGGGGCAAAGCATCTGCCAATTTACGGCAGCAGGAAGGCTTAAAAAGAGAGAGTGCACAGAACCGATTCATCTGCACTGTGCACTGCTAGCAGTTGGGTTATAATTAAATGGGGAAGGATCTTGAGGCTGGAAGACCAGCAGGCTGCGCTCAGCCTCATGCAGAGCCCATGCTTTGCTCCTACAGACCCTAAGCTCAACAGATGCTCACCTACTGTGGTGCCCATTGAGGGCTCGATGCGCTCTCCATGATGTTTGGCACTGCCTGCTGGAAATGGAACTCGGACACAACTTCAGCTCCAGATGTTGAGCAGATTGGAAAAGAAGATGAGCTCAAAAGTTAAAAAAAACCACTATGTTTCTAACGCAATTCAGTAGGTTTCTGCTTCTGAACCCCGCAGTCAGAGTTGATTACTGAGAAGTAGTGATCCACACAAGGAGCATGTGAAACTTCCGCTGTTCTCACAGTTTTCTAAGAACTAAATCTCACATGAAATTGCCATTTCATGTAAGAACACAAGTTCTGGTTGAGAAACAGAGAGGAGGAAGCTGGATATTAAGAACAATTTCCTCTCAGAGATTGGCAATGCGTTGGAACAGGCTGCCAAAGGAGTGGTGGGGTCACCATGGACATGTGGCACTGAGGGCCATGGTCAGTGGGCATGGTGGGATGGGCTGGGGTTGGTTGGGGATCTCAGAGGTCTTTTACAACCTGAATGACTCTACAGTTCTATGAAAGCTGCAAAACGTAATGGCACCTTTTTGGTTTTTAATCATTAGCACATCAGCGCATCTCCGTATTCACTGTAATTCATGAAACAACATGAAGAATGACCGTGGCAACCACAAGAAGATCCATGAAGATCCTCATCTTTAAATGTTTTTTCTCTTGCTATGTAGGCTGCAAGGTGCCTGGAGAACACACAGCTCTGTGTTGGCACCCGATAACAGTCACCAGACTCCATGTCCACATCCTTAACCACTTCCTTCCCACCATTCTGCTCCAGCACTAAACCATGTGTTAATGGTTGGACTTGATGATCTTAGAGCTCTTTCCCAACTTGAAGGACTCAATGATTCTGATACAGATATGGCATTCATCAGAGCACTCTCAACGTCAAAGACTTTCAAGACTTCAGGTTGCCAGTGTATGAAACCAGAGGAAAGCATATAATGGCAAAGTCTACTGTTTCACTTAAATTTGAGCCCAAAGGGGAAAAAAAACCCCATGCTTTAATATCAGATGGGGTTGCTAGAAGCCCTGTGCTGGGCTCTGGTGCAGGAAGCAGCGGGAGTGTTTGAATTCCTCACACTGAGGATGGCTTTTCAATTGCCAAATTCCCTGTACCACACATCTGATTCTTTGTGCATGCAAAAGCAAGCATAAAATAGCTTTATAAATCTAAGTTTGTAAAACGAAATCAAAGCCAAACATGCCAAGGTGACTACACAAAGGGAAGCAAAACCTAGGTAAGTGCGCACACCCTGGTTTAAAGGATTTATGGGACTGGGCATTTTAGCTTCAATTAATTTCCAGAGTGCTGAAAGCACACAAGAAACCATATAATTACAAGATAACTTGGCTTACCCAGATCCTACTTAACTAGCACTCGTGGGTTAAGCAGAGGTCAGGCTTCCCCAGACAACAAAGCTAACTCCACCATATTTGAATGCTTTGCTCCTTGTGTTAATGCAACCAGGTCTCATTCCAATCCATTCCTTTTGGCCAGTATCTGGGAACATGAAGATGCTTGAAGAGTGGCACACAGATCCAAAGCATCAGGAACAGCCTAGACCCCACAGCCACTCAAGAACTGCTCCATGAATGATCCCACCTTTGACCATGGCAAACTCATTGTGCCCAACCTTGAGCACAAAATGGATCAAGGAACCTCAAGAGAGAGCAGAACCTTCCCTGGAAAGCAGAGAAAGCAACCAGACAGGATTTTATAGAGGCTGCTCACAGCCCTGTCCATGCCTTTAACCCAGGCAATACACAATTTGGGGTGTTTTTCTATATCTACAACATGGAGAAAGCTCTAGGATCAGCCACAACTGCTTCCCTCCGGACGCTTTAAATGCAGCTACAATTGCTCCTTTGTTCTGCTATTCCCTGCAATCAGACTTTTATTTTTCATTCTCTCAGACAGATTAGTGATTTATTTCCACCAATTAATACAAACAACCAAGTGAACAAAAAATTAGGGAGGTTAAAAGCAAAATTAGAATGTGTTGCAGGTAAGAACAAAACCAACTAAGAGCAGGCTAGCAAAGTCCCACTGTATAAAGGGATTACTCCATCCATGACCCTTTCCAGGGGACCTCCAGGTATTACTTTTCATTGATTTACCTTAATGAAACTAATGCACCCCTCTCCATAGGAAGCTGACTCCATAGCTGTCTAGGCACTGGATTCAATTAAAGAAATAAATACATCTGGCTTCTAAATTGTTGAAAGTCTCCAAAGCCAGAGGCAATGCTCCTTTTTGCTTCCATCCCTGTTGGGTTATGCCCCAAGGCCCTGCACAGGATGGACTGAGCACAAGGGGACACTTGGATCTCCCCTGCAAATCGGTGGCTGTTGGGGGACCGCCACCAAGTGTGACACATTCCTGCCCACAGGGCCAGGATTACTGTAGGATGGCTCCTTCCTTCCAAGAGCCAGCATTGATTTGAGGTCTTGTTGTTGACTCTGAGACCCCTGGGTGCCCACACAAGGGCTCAGCTATGCTCAGTTTCCAGGCAAAGGGGTGCATGCACCCAACAGCACCACACAATGCCGATCTGGCCTAGCAGCCCCACGGGTAGCATGAACACAGAGCAGGGCTACAGGCATAGAAGCAGAAGCTCAGAGCTGACAGAGGCACGCAACAGGATCGAGAAGCACAAGGTGTGCTTGGTTTTGCACGTGGCTTGGCTGCAGACATCAGAATAGAAGCAAGAAAGCAGCAATTCAGGATCAGCTATTCAGAGCAATTCAGGATCTATCCACTGAAATGCCTTCGCTTTTCTCCCAACACAGGCAACAAGCAGAAACAACAACACTTAGAGGTGTGCGTTGAACCAGAAGGCAGGTCCTAAAGGTCTGCTTTGCTGTCTTGGTGCTAATTGCCCTCATCCCAGTTGGGAGACAGTAAACACCAAGAGCCCATACTACTCTCTGATAAAGCCAGAAGGCTTAGCACTAAGGCCAGGAGGGAGAGCCCCATTGGGAATGCAGCCTGACAGCTCCAAAGGATGTGTGCGGATCAGACCACAGGGAGAACACGGGGATATATGCAAAGGTCTTTCTTCTTTCAAGTTGAGGTTGAAAATCTTACCCTTCTTTTCCAAATAACAAGTGTTGCCTCTAATTCCCTTCATATTAAGGGATGCACGGGGCATAACAGGAGGCAGTTAAATGCAATGTGTTCTAAGAGCAACAATTTGGCAATGCTGCTGCAACAGAACATGTTCCTGCAAGGAAACCCTCTCCTACTGATTCTACAGACTGATCTCAAGCTGAGAGAAAGCCCATGCCTGTGTTGGCAGCAGCAGAAGGGACAGGCTTCCACCCAACGTTAGTTAATATTTTCCTTTCCTCTCTTTCAAGAGCAATGACCTTTCCTGGTTCAAGTCACCCTCTAGCACTGGAGATGCGAGCGGAGCGGACGGCACGACGCGCAGCCGTGTACTCACCGACATGGTAGAGTGGGCATCTACATCCCCCTACAGAGGACAACACAGGGAGTTTGAGTCAAGGGCAGGAGAGAGCAAAGCAACAGCAAGCAAAGGCAGAGAGGTACACATCAGTCATCACCCGTGGGTGCTACAACCCATCGCTGCTCCTCCCCAACCGAGGCATGGGCCATAGGACGCCATGGCTGCTCAGTGAATAAAAAGAGCAAAATATGGCACAAAGGAGGAAGAGGAACAAATGAGCCAGGTCCCACTAGAGGAGCTTTGTTGTTGGCCCTGATATTGAATGAGCTGTGCCACCTGGGGCAAGCCAACAGCCACATGCCTCAGCTGGGATGGATGTCCAACCCCAATAAGTGTCAGCAAGAATTTGCCCAGAGACATCTACAAAACTCACCCACCTCCTGCAAGGGCAAGGAGATGTTAACTATACACAGAGTGGATTTGTGTAAACCTAAGGAACCTGGTTTCAGCACTCATATGATGGTTTCACAATGGTTACTGGGTAAAATAGATGACCGTCACAGAATAGCTTGGATTGGAAGGGTCCTCAAGGATCATGAAGCCACCAAACTCCATATCTACTATTAGACCATCCCTCCCAGCCTGGTCAAGACTGTGGTTGGGACAAAGCTCAGGCTTGTGGTGCATTCATCTCCATGCACAACACATTGCCATGTAACATTATTATGGAAAGACTCAATTTCTAAAGGTAAAACGCAGGTAACCATTCTTTCTAAATACTTCTAAAGCTCTTTTCCACCAAAGAGCTGCTGTGGCCAGCATTACGTATTTCCAACTGGGAAGAGATGCCAAACTGGTGAATAAGGCAAAATGTTCCATGCGGAGCGTCCGCGGCGTCTGTGCAGTTCCAGCTGAAATCTGTGCCTGCCATCTGGCAAAAATAAGCACAAGGGGGAGGGAGGGGGAAGGAGGGGGGGAAGAGAAATCCCTCCATTGAGTTGAACTGCCCAGGACGGCGGAGGTTGGAGTTTGTTCGATCGCTGAAAGATTGCTTCCCCTTCCTGGGTCACCGTCACCTCTTGACCTGCCCTGATTACCTTCCAAAGGAGGTTATCAAGATACAAGACTAACAGAGGATTAAAGGAAACTTAAAATAAAAACAAAACACACCCCTTCCCCCCACTCTGCTCCCCTCCCCCAGGAAAACATCCTTGCTTTGTTAACCTGACAGTTCACTGTAGGTGTTGACACAACCCTCCATCTCTGAAAAGCTTAATGTCAACAAATCAGTGTGTTTGGAGTAGCCCTGTCAATGCGATTTACATTAACTTGTCTAACAAGAAATAAAAACAACAATCAGCCATCAAAGACAAAAGGCTTTCTCAGTCATTCTTTTAAAAGTATGATGCTGGAAATGTTAATTTTGGAGGCCATGGCCTTTTCCCTGCTAAAAAACAGCAAACCTCCTTTTCTTTTTTTTTTTCTTTTCCCCTTCTTTTTATTTTTTTAAAGGAAAGAAGGGGGAAAAAAAAAAAAAGAAAAGAAGAAGAAAGAAGTATTTTCTTTTAAAGGAGGCCCGAGCATCCCATATTAATAAGCAGAGCAGCAGCAGTAACCAACCCTCACTGGTTAACACAGGAAGAGGGCAGCCTCGAAGCCAAATGTTAATTACGCTTTTATTTCCACCAGCATGTTATTTGCTTTGAGACATTTTGGGCACTTAGCGGAGCATTTTCGAATTGTGGCTATAAACCACCATGAAAATTTCATGCAGCACTGGTATGCACCAAAGCCCCGTTAACTTCACCATGAACTTTTCACCCCCAAAGCTTGTTGCGTCCCCATCCCAAAGCAGAAGTGCAAAAAGCAGAGGTTCTGGGGGCTCCCAGCTCCCAGGATAAAGCATCTTCCACCAGCTTTAGGAGTAGCAACCATCACTGGCGTGGGCAGCAGTGGGAGCTCAGATGCTCTAAAGGAATAATCAGGAATTGCAATCTCTGCTTAAACACTTGGAATTGCAATTCTTAATTGACCACTTGGAATTGCAGGCTCTACTTCAACTTTTGGAGTTGCAACCCCCACTTGACCACCTGGAGTTGCAATTCCTGCTTCAGCACTTGGTATTACAATGCTTGACTGAACGTTTGGAGTTGCAGTCCCTACTTCAACACTTGGGAGGTGCAATTCTTGATTAAGACTTGGAATTGCAATCCCTACTTGACCACTTGGGTGTTGCAATCCCTACTTAACCACCCAGAGTTGCAGTTATTGACTCAACATTGGAATTGCAATTCTTGACTCAACATTTGGAATTGCAATCCCTGCTTCAACACTTGGGATTTACAGTTCTTGACTGAACACTTGGAACTGCAATCCCTGCTTGACCACCTGGAGTTGCAATCCCCACTTGACCACTTGGAACTGCAATTCCTACTTCAACACTTGGAATTGTAATCCCTACTTCAACACTAGGAATTGTAATCCCTACTTCAACACTTTGAATTCCAATCCCTACTTGAGCACCTGGAGCTGCAATTCTTCACTGAGCACTTAGAGCTGCAATCTCCACCTGATCACTTGGGATTGCAATTCTTCACTGAACATTCAGAACTGCAGTCCCTACTTGGACACTTGGAATTGCAATCCCTACTTGGACACTTGGAATTGCAGTCCCTACTTGGACACTTGGAATTGCAATCTGTAATTGAGGAGCAGGGTCTCTGTGCCATCCCACCAGCCAGGATCAACTTTATCAGCAGCATTAATTCTCCCCCAAGAAATTCAGTCTTGCTCCATTCCCAAACAGGAGCACAGAGCCAAAGCTGGGATGGAGCTGCCCTTTCACTCCTCTCCTCTCCCTGTAGCACTCTGTGACCCCCGAGGCCATCCCCTCTGCCTGCTGTGCTCCGAGCCTTGACCCCAGCAAGGTTTCCTGCCCATGAGCAGCCCCGTGCAACACAATAGGATTACTCACACGCAGCACATGAAGCAACCGCCTGCATTTTTGCAGGATCAGGGCTTTCGGCTCCATTCTATTACAGGACAGCTCTTTTTGTTGCTGTGATTTTAGCACAGTAACCGCCGGCGTGCCCGGGCTGAGTTTCTTTGATCAGCAGGTGAGGGTTTTTTGCTGTAATTGCTGTCGTGACAAAGGGCCGGCAAGGAGCTCATCTCTTGCTCCTTACTCATCCCTCTGCCTGCCACTCTTCTCCTTCTAAAAACCAACTGCAAGTGCAAACACCCACAGAGCTCCTTACAAGAGCTCACCGTGCAAACCCAATGGGCACAAAGCTCTGCAGGAAGGGGCACTGCCAAAGCAGTGAGGACATGGGAACAGAAGGGTGGGCACAGAGCTGGGGCTACACAGGAACCAAAGGATGCCTTGCTTTCCTTATCCTTGTGGCTGTTGGTGTGTGGACAGCCAACATCTGTAAACTCATTTGCAACAAGGCAACATCTCCTATGTGATAACCCCGGTGTATTTGGGGCTGGATGCAGACCAGCAGCATGGAAAAGGCTCCACCTTGCTGCTAGCAGCCCCACAATACTCAGTGTCAATTGGTGCTTCTGGGAGATGCTTCCTTTCCCTCTCGAGGCCCTCTCACCCTTTCCTTTCACAAAGGAAGCACATCCCGTCCACGTGGTGATCTCACAAACATCACCTTCATTTTTCTGCACTGCTTTGGACAGATGGGGCCTTTCCCACGCCTCACCTCCTACAAATCATTCAGAAAGTCACCGAAATTATTCAGTGTTTCTAAATCAGTGGCTGGGAAGAGGTCCTTGAGAAGCAATCAGCTGAGCCATCAAAGGAGCTGGTGCCCTTCTGACAGCCTTCATCTCTTCCTGATGCATCACCTCTGGCAGTGCCCACAGGGACCCAACAGCAGCAGGCAGGGAATTGGTCTCCACAATACTCCTCTGAAGGAAGGAACTCCAATACATAAAAGAATCACGGGATCACAGATTGGCTTGAGTTGAAAAGGACCTCAAGAATCAGCTCCAACCCCAACTGTGGGTGGCGATACCTCTCTCATCTATCCACCATTTAATTCAGGTCTCCCAGTTTCACAATCTGCAGTTCTATGTCACTTTACTGCCCTATCTATGGGGATGGTGGGAGGCTCAGTGCCGGGCAATGCTTTGAAGGCAGCAGCTGAGCATCTCTGACTTGTTACCCAGCTCCTTCAGCACGGCAAGCACCCACCAGCTGCCTCCTGCACAGTCCTTCCAGACCAACTAGCTGCCTTCCCCATCTCCAAAGCCATTCCGATTAATTCAAAAAGGAAACATTAATATTTCAGGAAGATAAATCACTCCAGGTCTGTCTCATAAATCATTGTAGGCATCTCTCCCCACCCTCCTCTCTCCTGGTGGCCGCGCTTCATGCTCCAGTGCAGAGCGGACCCCCCTCACATTGTGCAGGAGGAACAAAGGGGATTTCTGCCCTTGACGAAGAGAAAGATGGAGCAAGAGACAGCAGATGTGTGGTGAGCAGCAAGGTATGCTGCAATGATTACTGAGAACTTCAGTATTAATTAATTCAGAAGCTGGACACAGTGATCCTAATGGGTCTTCGGGCTATTCCCTATACACACAAACATATCTCTTCGAGGTAGAGATGTGTTAAAAATATCAATAAGAGTCCACAGTGAAGCAGAGAAGAGGGCTGAGCATGTTTTCATTTCTGATGCCCCTTCCCTACCCACTGGGATAGCAGGCAAACCCCTGCTGCATGAACTCAATTAGTCATGTAAGGACTCCCAGTGTCATCAAATGGGTTGGGTTGGAAGGGACTTTCTTTAAGTCCATCCAGTCCAAATCCTTGCCCAGGACAGGGCCACCTTGCCCCAGCCCTGCTGCCCAAAGCTCCTTTTACTTTCACTGGTTGGACTTGATGATCTTGGAGGTGTTTTCCAACCCAAATGATTCTATGATTTCTCTTTTGTTGGCCAAAGATGTAGAATCATCACAGAATGTTTTGAGTTGGAAGGGACCCTTAAAAACCATCCGGTCCCCAGCAATAAGCAGGGATACCCACAGCTCCATCAGTGCTCACAGCCTCATCCAGCCTGAGCCATGCAGAAGGTTGTAAAGTACTGCTGAAGTGCTGAGGCTATAACACCTCCTAAAGCAGTTCTGGAGTGCTGGAACATCCTTACCAGCAGTTCAATCCCTGGGCACAAACAAGGAGAATGAAGCTGCCATTGAGCATTATTAGCTTTCTCTTCCTGTTTCTGTCCAAGTTAGTGAGAGGTATCCACAATGTGGGCTGGTATTTAACAATCCTGGACACACACTATCAACAAATAGGTAGCAGTCCAGTGAAGAAGAAAAATCTGAAGTTGCTTTTGGGACAAACAGTGAGTTCAATGGATTTGCTCTTTCCAAATACCTGCTGATTGAAAAGGCTCGTAAGTATAAATCCAGACAGCCCAGAACAAATCTTGTTTAAAAAAGAAAACAACAAAAAAAAAGCTGTCTGAGCAAAAATGAAACTCCCTGATGATTACATTTTTTCCTATTCAAGTGGACACTGCTCAGCCAACTGCAAAAAAAACCCAACATAAAAGACATTTCTGATCGCAATAGCAGCATAAACACAGGCGTATTTTGGACAGCAGAGAAAGGAAAGAAACACATGCTGCCTTACAAGGCAGAGCCATATTTTGATGTAAGGCACCCAGTGCCTTGACAAACGTTTGGAAATGGATCTGCAGTTTGGATAATACACGCCCTTACACTGAGATCTCTCAAAAATCCTTCTTGAATGTCTGTTTAAGATGAAGGCTAACGTGGTATAGGTGGCCATTGAGTTATGACCTTGCTTCTGCTGGTGGACTGGGATATTCCCCTCTTTCCCATAGACAATGCAAATCCTTGGGGAGACTCTCACTCTCACTTCTGCTAACACATGCGATAGCTTACTTTAGAAAGAGATTTGTTACTTCACAACACTTGATCCGCTGTCAAACAGGGCCTGTGTAAGGCCCCATTTCCATCACACTCTATAAAGCTCGAGCAACCACTCGTTTCAACAGCACCATCAGCTGCCTGTGCACTTTCCAGACTGAAAAAGAAAGAAAATGGGGAGGCCCCTTACCGGGAGGTGCGTGAACACAGCAAACGTGCTGCGTAGGAAGCCAATGAGATCCACAAGGTAATCACTGGCCCTGCTGCCAGGCTCCAAAGCCATCCAGTCGTAGTCTGCAAGCTGCAGGAACTGGTCAATCTTCTGGTTCAGGTTAGTGTAAATCTCTTCCTCAGCAGCATGGCGGGCATCCTGTCCAAGGAGATCACGTTATGTGGGATGAAGAGTCCACACCACAATGTGTTCCATAAGGAACAGGATGCTAGATTGAACAAAACTTCTGCTCTAACAGCACAAGGCAATGTGTCTGTAGGCAGCTACAGCGTTGCAATGGGTTCAGGTTAGCTCAGCCTGGCAGGTCAGCTCTAGGCATGGTCAGGCTGGTGTCTGACTGCTGAAATCCAGGGAGAAGGAGGACAAATACAGTGTGGGATGGGAGGAGGAGAGAGGGGAGAAGAACGTTCCATGTGGATAAAGGCTGAGTGTGTCACACAGAGGGTGGTGATGCAATAGAACAGGTTGCCCAGGGAGGCTGTGGATGCCCCTGAAGGCATTCAAGGCCAGGCTGGATGTGGCTCTGGGCAGCATGATCCGCTGGTTGGGGACCCTGCACATAGCAGGGGGTTGGAACCAGAAGATCGTTGCGGTCCATTTCAACCCAGGCCAGTCTATGATTCTTTGAGATTCACCAAACTGGGTGTAGGAGGGCTACAAACTGGCAGAGGGGCTCAGAGCCTTCCTGCCAGGGCAAGGAGGAGAAAACTCATCCTTAGGCCAAGTGGGAAGATGGTGTCTGATGGGAAAAGGAAGGGATTTCCTTGGGGTCACAGGGCCTGCTGGGTTATCCCAAGGGAAACCTCACCTAACCAATTCCATACTATTGCTGTAGTCCTTGACACTGCTCCCTTCTGCTCTGTGGCCAAAGGGCAGAGTTCAGACACCCCCCAACTGAACCAGCTGTAGTCTTAAAACTTCATGTGAAGAATGTGGAGAGGATGCTCATGGGTTACAATTTAAAGACTGGGAATCTCAGTACTTTCAGCCCTAATTTTTAGCATTTCCATTCTCCTTTTAGCATCTAACAACACTAAAAGGAACAGAAAGATATCGAAACTTCAGTTCTCAAAATCTATTCTCCTATTAGGTGACAGAAGGAAGCCTGCATTCATGGCCAGCTGCACGCAGCTCTGTACAGTGATCAAGCAGCAAAATGAAAGCTCACTGAAGAAAAAACTGAAGTCAGGCTTTTGTTTAAAAGCTGCTTAATTCCTTAGATAATGAACACCGCAGTCACAGCCTGTAAATTAAGGCTACAAAGGCTCTTGGTCAAGACAAGAGTAGTGCATACAGCTGCTCTGAAACAAACCCCAGAAGCTCATCTGATGGCTTCATCTCCCAGGGCATGATAAAATCACCTTTCAACCCAAACATGGTCAGAGCTCCCTGGAGATGCCATTTACCTTGAAAGTCGTGGTCCCGTAAAGTTTTGTAGTGTGGACAGTTTCTGGAAGTACATTGGTGATGTTGGTTATGAATTCTTCAAGGAACTTGCAAGACTTCTCCAAGTGGGTCGTATTGATGATAATCTGTACCAGCTGCAAAGGCAAAGAGAAGGTATTCAGGAAAGGTATTTAGGAATGGTATTCTTCACTCAGAGGGTGGTGATGCACTGGAACAGGTTGCCCAAGGAGGCTGTGGATGCCCCATCCCTGCAGGCACTCAAGGCCAGGCTGGATGTGGCTCTGGGCAGCCTGGGCTGCTGGTTGGTGACCTTGCACATAGCAGGGGGGCTGGAATGGGATGATCATTGTGGTCCTTTTCAACCCAGGCCAATGTATGATTCAGGAAAGGTATTCAGAAAGTTGTTCCTGAAGCCAGGGAGGTGCCGGGTTGATGGGTGCCACTTTCTGAGAACTTCTGGCAGGAAAAGCTGATGCTGTACAAACACACTGAGCTTCACTCCACACTCAAAGGATCTCCTCCTTTAACAGCAGCAGAGAGTTACATAAAAAGATCATTTTTTTTTCTGGAAGAAACAACAACAACCAAAAAAAGCATTTCCCATGACAGCCACTAATACCACCGAGGACTTTTTTCTAATGACTTTCCTATGCTCTGCTGTCAGTCAGGGCTCATTCCAGCAACAGGCTTACAAAGAAGCGTCATGTCAGACCACAGGCATTCTGGCTGCTAATGAACCCTAACGAACCTGCACCTTGAGTGACACCTAACAGCAGCACTATGAGGCACCCGACAAAGGAACCAAGGGCTTTGCTTCTCCAGGGGAGGTGTGGGTGAGCAGCTATTCCCCCTGGTCATCATACACACCATTATCTGCTATTTTCTTCATGCTGCTTTCTTAGCTCCCTTTGCATGACACCAGATCGGGACATTAAAGGCAATACAGTCAATCAATGCCAATGTTTACAATCCAGAGCAAAGCAATCCCTGCTTCACCTTCAGCATGGCTGCCTTGGAAGCCAAACACATCACTTAATTCCTTAAGCAGGTACCTTTCTTCAGTGCAGACTGCCGTGAATACGTTCAAGGTGCAAGGTAAGCTGCAACAAAACCTTTCCAAACAACATCCAGCTCTGATACGGTGCCAAAACACTCCTCTTGCAGACACAGAAGGCATTACAATGTTCCAGACTGACATCACTTAATTGCAGGAGCATGGTGTGGTAGTCTGCAGTTACCTCTTCTAAAGAAACTATTTAGAAACACAAATCATTTGCTTCTGAATGAGATGGAAACAGGCAGCGCCCTGCCAGGCACAGCATTGTTTCTTTTTCTCTTTTTGCTTCTTTGATCCTTTTATGTTTAAGCACCAACTTGAGCGTTGCAGACACATAAATATTGAAGTAAAGCTGCAGAGATGGCGGCGCCCAATTCGTGTTGGTGCCAGATCACATACAAACGGGCAATGGCCACAGACTGGGAGGCTCGGTTTGGGTGTTGGGAACAAAGAGAGATCTTACAAACTTGAGCTGTGGGACCTGTGCTTTAGGAACACTGAGTCAGGTAGAGAAAGCAAAGCTGAGGAGACCCTGATTGAGCAAGGAGGTCCCTTCCAGGCGATGCTTGCTTTTAAGAAGCTGAGCTGTGGTCTATTTGAACGCCTCCTGCCTTGCACTCAGAAAGCATCACACAGCAACCAGGAGGGCTTCCCATTTCTGAATCTGCTGGATTAATCCAGTTCTCAATTTCTGCCTTCTGACAAGCGCTCATTTGTTTGCCTTTCCCTCTGTCAGCTCTTATATCACAACTATGATGCATTTTGCTACAGTTTCAAGCTAATTAAATACTGGATATTACCAACTGTGTGAAATTCCTCCTAGCCATCTCATCACAATGCATTGGTCCAGACCTGTAGGCTTAAATGGAAAAGCTGCATCTAACTTCACATAGTTCTGACTTCAGAGATTGGACAGTGGTCTTGGCATCTTTGGTAGCATGGGCCTCTGTACCCTAATGGACCTTCAGAGAGTCCTAGAATTGATTGGGTTGGGAGGGACCCCAAGGATCATCAAGTTCCAAACACCTTGCCACATTCAGGGCCACCAACACCCATATCTAATACTAGACTTCCTTTCCCTTCCAATGGTTTTAAACTGAGACAGGGGAGGTTTAGGTTGGATATTAAGAGGAAGTTTTTCCCTCAGAGGGTGGTGACGCACTGGAACAGGTTGCCCAAGGAGGCTGTGGATGCCCCATCCCTGCAGGCATTCAAGGCCAGGCTGGATGTGGCTCTGGGCAGCCTGGGCTGCTGGTTGGTGACCCTGCACATAGCAGGGGGTTGAAACCGGATGATCATTGTGGTCCTTTTCAACCCAGGAGTTCTATCATTCTATGATTCTATGAAATGATAGTTATGCAAGACACTCAAATATTTTCTGCAGTCACTTCTGATGTCAAAACAATGCTTTCATGTGACATGGGACCCTTCCAGGTGCCCTCCAATCCCATTCTCCATGCAGTCACAACTACCTTTTGCCTTTCTGAACAGGGAAGTATTTCATGGAAACACAGAATGTCCTGGGATGAAAAGGACCACAACAATCATCCGGTTTCAACCCCCTGCTTTGTGCAGGGTCACCAACCAGCAGACCAGGCTGCCCAGAGCCACATCCAGCCTGGCCTTGAATGCCTGCAGGGATGGGGCATCCACAGCCTCCTTGGGCAACCTGTTCCAGATCTGAGAGGCTCAGAGGAAAACTGGACCAACAGGTCAATGATTATGCAAAGAAAAGAAGCAGGGGGGGCAGATGCCCAAATTGAGCAGCCAAAGGATCGCTGATGGGGGATGGACAGTGCAAGGGATGGTGCTGCATTCCTCAGAGTGGAGGGAGCCATGGGAGGAGCAGGACGGAAGAGGAATTTGCCCCCAAGGAGCAGAGAGATTCCAGACTGTGAGATAAAGGTCTGAGGAAGCACTGTGTGTAAATGCAGACTGCCATAAATGCACTGAACTCCCCCAAATTCACCCACATGGGGTATTTTTGAGTGTCCAGAGAACACTACGCATTCCTACAATGCAGTTAATTAAAGAACTGCAGCTGTACTAATACCTGCTCATTTCATAACAGCACACAGAGGCCCAACTAAGGCGTTCTAACTGGTTTGGGTACCACACATGTTCCCAAAGAGTCGTGACTTACAAGCCTTGAACTTCTTGGAAATCTGACTTTGTGCACAGAAAAGTGTCAATCTTGAAAAGAAAACGCCAGTACAGAGTTCAGACCATATAAATGTGCCTTTAGATGGAGAGCAGCCCTCCATTCTCACCACTCCCATGCGTCCCTTGTCTGGCATGAAGCCACCCCAACACTCCTTGAAGCCCTCCCACCTGCCTTCAACCCAGATATATAACACCCCAAAAACCCAAAAAGAGGGGCAGTTCTAACAACAGCAGAAAAAAGCATCACCCTTCCATAAGCATCAAGCCTTTGTTCCACTGCAACAGGCTGACCAAGGAGCTTGTGGATGCCCCATCCCTGCAGGCATTCAAGGCCAGTCTGGATGTGGCTCTGGGCAGCCTGGGCTGCTGGTTGGTGACCCTGCACATAGCAGGGAGTTGAAACTGGATGAGCATTGGGGTCCTTTTCAACCCAGGCCATTCTGTGATTCTATCATTCTTGCTTTGTACTAGCAACACTGAGTAGTTTCCTTATTGTTTTCCAACCAAACATTTTACAGCAATGCTCCAAACCAGCATCTCTACAAGGTGCTGGAATGAGCTCCAAGAGACCAAACCCCACTTTGGTGCCCTGCCCTGGAAATGACTCCACACGCAGCCTCACCTCTGTCAGCCCCACATTTTTCCTCTTAATGACGTTCTGTAAGCAGTTGCTCAGCGTCCGGGTCAGCAGCAGGTTTGTAGATTTTCTGATCATATCATCAACTTCTGTGGAGCTGGAAAGCAGAAATTTCGAGAGAGATTTGTAAAGTCCTTTATCTCAAGGCAAAAACAATATTAACAATAAAACTATAATAAAAACTAATACACCCTTTCAACTCTTGGGAAGGGTAGACAATAGCAGGACAAGGGAAAATGGTTTGAAGTTGAAGGAGGGAAGGTTTAGGTTGGATGTCAGGGGGAAGTTCTTTACTATGAGACTGGTGAGGTGCTGGAACAGCTGCCCAGAGAGGCTGTGGATGCCCCGTCCATCCCTGGAGGTGTTCAAGGCCAGGTTGGATGCAGCCCTGGGCAGCCCTGGGCTGGTATTAAATGAGGAGGTTGGTGGTCCTGCATACAGTGGGGGGGTTGGAGCTTCACGATCCTTGAGATCCCTTCCAACCCCAGCCATTCTATAATTCCATGACATGTGGAGCCATCGTCATTCAGACCCCCATGGTTTATGCCTGATCACCTGCCTGCTGCCTAGAGCTGCTAACATAGGAATATCTACCAAAATACCGACAATTTTGGCCTTTTTGTACATGCAAGGAAGGCAAACGTGGGCAAACCTACATCCTAATGCCTCTCCTCTTACAGGGCCAACCCAGCACAGGGTAAGTCTCACCCACTTGTGCAATGCACAAAGCTGCAATTCTGCACCTTCAAATCAAATAAAAGACATGAAAATTGCTTCCTTTTTTTTTTAAACTTCTTTTTTTTTTTCAGTAGATCAGATTCTAACACGTCCACGGCCTTTGCCAGATGACTGCAACCTCAGCTTCATTCAAGCCAAGGGTGGGGGGGTTTGGCTTTCTGCTTTTGGCTGCAGGGTTGCTGCCATGCCCCTCCATCAGTGCACACCAGCAAGGTGCAAGCTCTGCTTCTTGCAGCAAGGCCTGGAAGCCAGCCCCAGAGCCGGGGCCTTTGATCTGTTGTTGGCCCTGCATTAGCCCTGACACGACGGGGCTTTATCTCTGGCAGCGCAGTGACAGGAGGCTGATGGCAAAGAAAATTTCAAACTGCAAAGCTGAGAAACATTAATAACTTTCAGGCTCCTGGTAAATCAACCCCGTGACCTTTTGCTCCTTATCCTGTTTTACCTGACAAATGGGCTAGATTACAAAGCAGGGATCAACAGGGGAAACAAAAGCAAGCCTTGCATTGCCTGCAGCGCTGGTGCACGGCTCAGGACTCTGCTATTGGGGTGCCCAAAGAGAGGGGTCAGACATTGCCATCCTCTGCCCAGCACACACCTGGGAACTTCTCAGTATGGTTAATGTCAGAACAGGCAAACCAAGTCCACCCTGGGCACCTGATGTTGAACAAAGCAAGACTGAATGGTCTCCCAAACCATCTCAGTCTTCCTGAGCAGCAAGTGGTGTGCATAGATCAGTATGAGTTGGGGGATGAGCTGCTGGGTAGGAGCTCTGCAGAGAAGAATCTTGTTGACTAACAGTAGACCAGCAGTTGACCAATGGTTGATCATGAGGCAGCAGGATGCTCTGATGGCCAAGACCTGTGGAACCCTAGAGTGTATGGCACGGAGTGTGGCCACCAGGGCAAGAGAGGTGCTCCTCCCCTCTGCTCTATCCTGGGGAGGATCATGAGGCTGGTAGAGCCTCATGGAAGATGAGGCTGGGCACTGTTTGGTGGTGCCCAGCACCAGGATAAGGGGCAACAGGCACAAACTGGAGCCCAGGGAGTTTCATCTGAACATGAGGAAGAACTGTTTTCTTGACTGCCCAGAGCAGTGGGTGAGTCTCCTCCAGAGATATTCAAACCCACCTGGATCCTCTCCTGTGCAACCTGCAGTTGGGAACTGCTTTGGATGATCTCCAGAGGTCCCTTTCAAACCCTACAATTCTATGGTGCAGCCTTCAGGAACCAGAACTGCACGGCAAGCCCTGAGATCCCCAGGAGAAGCAGGGAACGTTGCTCCCCGTGCTTGTCACAGCGCAGAGCTTCTCTCCTTTCCCAGCCAGCTGAAAGCCGTGTCTTGCTGCAGCTTTCCCAAGGAAGAGCCCAGCTGCACAACTCCCCATACACACAGCGTCTGCTCACCACGCTGAGCTCACTGGCAGCTTTCTCTAATATTCCCTGCTGTTGAAAAGTCAGCTTTTCTGAGCTGTGCTCCTGCTGACCCCTATCCCAGCAGGATCGTGATATGCTAAACTCAATGCCACCAGCCAAAGGTCTGCTGGTCTCTTCTGGGTCACTGCTATTGATCCCTGGGAGTTTCTTTTGCTCCTGCTCAGTGGGGATACACCTCCTGTGCCACGTTGATCATGGCCAGCCTATGTCACGTCTCACGTGCCTGGACTCCTCCTGGCAGGGCTGGGCTGTCAGCTCCAAGATGATGCATTTGGGTTTCAAAAGCATGGAGTGGAAAATGGGGGGTAAGAGAAACTGGCTGCTGAGCTTTTCCTTGTCTTTACATTATGGCAATGGCTCTCAAAGAAGGTTTTACTTCAAGAAAAGGGCTTGAGGGCTGGAGCACATCTCCTATGAAAAAAACTTGAGGGAACTGGGCTTGTTTAGCTTGGAGAAGAAAAGGCTGCAGGGAAACCTCACTGTGGCCTTCCAGTACTTGAAGGGAGCATATAAACAGGAGGGGGAATGGCTGTCTGTGAGGGTGGGCAACGATAGGACAAGGGTGGATGGTTTGAAACTGAGACAGGGAAGGTTTAGGTTGGATGTTAGGAGGAAGTTTTTCACCCACAGGGTGGTGACGCACTGGAACAGGTTGCCCAAGGAGGCTGTGGATGCCTCATCCCTGCAGGCATTCAAGGCCAGGCTGGATGTGGGTCTGGGCAGCCTGGGCTGCTGGTTGACAACCCTGCACACAGCAGGGGGTTGAAAACAGATGATCCTTGTGGTCCTTTTCAACCCAGGCCATTTTATCAGGCTTCCTGATATCATTCTGCTAGCTGGCCACATAAGCTAGTAAGTAAGGTTGAAATGATGGCTATGTGTTGGGCAAAGCAGCCAAGTGACCCCTGCAGTTGGGTGCCAACAGAGCACAAAGATCTGTGACGTTGTATTTGATGATCATGAAGGTCTTTTCCAACCAGAGTAATTCTATGACTGGATTGGAAAAAGTCTGATTCTGAGCAGGATGTGACCAGGAGCAGCAGTGCCACAGAGAAGCATCAACAAGGGCTCACCATGAGCGCTGGGTGCTCTCATCCCTCACCCAGCACCTTCAAGCTGAACCAACACAGCAGAATCTCACCCTCAAAAAAGGCTGATTCAGGTGTTCTAGGCTCTAATTTATTATTATTATTAATAATAATTTTATTACCTAAAGTATTCGCAGCGCTTTAAATAATTGTATCCAACGTGCTTTCAGGATCACTGCTTTGTTTGGGAACAAAACAACCCAAGTCCCAGTGGATCAGAACTGCCATCTCTCACTTCTACCCATTGTTTTCCAAAGATATTCCCTATCTTTAGAATGGGAAATTCCATTGGAATGGGTGGGAGCCTTCCAGTGAATGGATGCTCTTAAAGACATCTCTTCAATGAGCTCACTCACACGCTTGTTTTTTTTTATCCCAAAGGGAGAAATGCTGAATATATAAAGGAGGTTTTCTTTCTCCTAATCAAATTAATGGAGCCAAACCAAAAGAATTTGCAAGCCCTGGAAATGCACGGTAAGCTCTACGTTTTCTTCAAATACTTTAAAAGCAAAACAACTTTTCACAAGCAGATCAACATAAAGGAGTCCGCTCCCGTCCAACAAATACAAGGAGCTGGTTTAAAATAATAATTAGAAAAAATACAAGCTCCATTTTCTGCCACGGGCTCTGTTCTTCAGGAAAAGGCTGCAGAGCGTTTAAGCAAACTGTCTGGGTTAGTGACAGCTGATGTCCCATATCCCATAGCAGTAGTCATGACCTTCAGGCCCCCCGTGACTGACGGGCTGACCCCAA